>NC_138550.1:114053292-114792205 GCF_964273705.1 Natrix helvetica
AGGAAAAGAGATGGCACAAGGAGACTTGTAAGATGTTGTTAATATGGCCATGATCCCAATAAAAATCAGTTTTAGCCTTTCGTGAATTTGATATCCTGTTCTGGTGAGGGTGAAATTTCTCTTTTCCTCATTTACTAGGCTAATCTAGAAGTGCCAACTTGCCATATTTTTGATTTACTACCAATGTTGGATTGATGCTTCTACCTGTACAAACAAATCAACCTGGACATAAAGAATATGATACAAGTGGAAACATTTCTATAATTATCTATTCTATAATTATAGTTCTCAATTTCTACTGAAGATCTTTTTCCAAACAAATATGGAACACGCGCACACACACACACACACACACACACACACACAAGTATTATCATATTTATCGGATTTTTGTTAAATAATGTATAACACAGATAATAACATAAATGTTAATTTAGTACTAAGTTAATAAACACAAAAAGATTCCCCTTTTCCCCAACCTTATAATTTAATTTAATTTAATTAGAACTGCACTAATTGCATAATTCAATGCAAATTATTATACTAATTATAAAGTATGGAAATTAATTTTTCATCAAGCTGTTTTGCATCATAAACACACACTGTAATATATAGATATAGATAGATGATAGATATAGATGTTATAGATATAGATACAGATACTCACATAGACATAGATGTGCAGAGGCATTTTTTGATTAGGCTCTCCACCCTATCGACGGAACTGTTCACAGATATCTGGTTTCTGCAATTTGTTCAGAAGGCAATTGAAACCCTGCTTCCCACTTATCCAGACCCATTCTTGTCACAAGGAGGTTGCTGAGCTGACCCAGTGGAACCATGTTTTGTCAGACTGAATGAAACATAAATTGACTTTTTCAAAGAGAATTGGAAGGAAGAAGATGACATGGCAAGTAATCGCACAAAGAAAAGAAGAAGAAGAAGAAGGGCTAAACATTCTCTTGGTCATTTATGTTCAGCAAGGGAAAACAAAAAGAGAAAGCAGTGAAAATGGTTCCACAAAGGCTAATTATTCTGGCATTTTCTCACTGCAACCCACAGAAAAGAACACCACTGAGACTTTGCTGGGATGAGACACGAATTAAACCTTCAGAAAATATTGGTAATACTTATAAATGGCTTAGGTGTATATGTATTGCAGTATGTGAAAAAGAATGATTGAGTAGGAATGAGTAAGTATTACTTTCATTTTACTTATTTTTTTTCAAGAAATCCCTGTTATTATTATTTTTTAAATAAACCTCACGTTTCAAAGACATCCCAACTTAAATCCTACCATTGAAACACTTAGTTCTGAGGCCAATGGGACACTATCAAAGGCATTTGAGGAGAGGGGACGGTCTAGAAATCAAATAAATTGAATTGAATTTGCTGGGAGATTAGTGGGCTTCCTTGTTCAGGTGATTGGTTAATAAACCTGCTGGACGAGATAGGGCAGGGGTCCAATCCAGCAGGATACTGCTTATATTCTAAGACCAGATAAGACCCTTCATCTGCTGATGCTTGGATTTAAGTTATGATATCTTAAACCTGCAGTCAGAATGTTCGAGACATGTGCAAATAATGGCCACTTTTATTTTATTATGCTCTAAAAATTTGCTGAGTGCCAGTATTATTATATGACACGAGAAGAGTTGTTCATCTCACTGAACTTCCTTTGGCCTCCTACAGATATCCCAATCTATTTATCTGGAACTATAACATGAAATTAATTACAATACTGTTCTATGTCTTGCCCACAAATGAAGCATATGTTTTTGATGCTCTTGATGGACTAATTAAGACTCCAGATTATCTCACAAAGAAAATGAATGTGCTGGAGGGGTGTAAGACAGGTTTTAATAGAATTGGCTTTGGGAAACATAACTCATACAATGTTATGGGCCTCCCTGAATTCTCATCACATTCATATAATAATATGATAATTAATATTAGTCTACATTAATTAAAACAGCATGCCAGAACTGCCTCTTCAAGCTTAATGCCTACTTCCACAGGCAGACCATTTAAGATATATTTGGTTAAGACACCATACCTAGCCTGCACAAATCTAAGTCACAACTGGATGGTGGCATAAAGATTGTGAGAGTTTTTTTAAAATCTCTTTGCCATCACCTGGTGCTGGTTGGGACTTTTCAGTAACCAAAATCTTAAAACTCAGGGGAACTCTATGTAGAATGATAAACTGGCATAAAAATAATTCAGGGAAAGCTCACTTTTTTGATAAATGTCAAAATCAAATCCTAATCAATGTTACACAAGAATTTCCTGCAGTTTGATAATGGGGCTAGGCAGATAATGGTTCTAGGCCCACCTTGACTCTTCAGGTGCTTTTCCTAAGGGCTTCAGGATAATTTCATAGCCTTCTACAAGCAACCCATTCACAAAAGTTGTCTTTACGTGGAGATGGAGGAGGAGGAGGAGGAGGAGGAGGAGGAGGAGGAGGAGGAGGAGGAGGAGGAGGAGGAGACGATGCACAGAGTGAATTTAAAAAAAAGAGATAAAAGGGAGAAAAAAGAGATGTGACCTTGCTCCCTTTGAATTCTGTCATGTCCAGCTTTGGTTAATCCTGCCACCACTGTCTGTAACCCAAACTTTTGTTTGAGAAAAATATATCTAAGTAGTTTCTCCAAAGAAAACTCAATAACTGCCTCTCAAGCTCTTCATCAAACCATTATCTTGCTGCTTTCATGTCAATTTAAAGACTATTTAGAAAGGATTGTCTAGAAACTTTTAACAGTATCCCCAAATGACATCTCTTCATTTTTAATGTTTCTTAAATAAAGTACAGGTATATTCAGAAGTAAATCCACTGACTGGAAATGTCAAAATATTGCAGAAATTGCCCCAGGCTTTTTGTTTGGAACAGCATCTACTTACAGATGTTGGGCAGATGATGCTTTCAATCATTACCATTTAGTTTTCTGCAACTTGAAAAATCTTCATAGTCACCAGGTGACATCAGTTCAAATGCCCGTGTCTTAGCACTTGGTCATAGTCTTACTTTTATTCATTTGTAACCTCATTTCTATTCTTTCAACCTATCCTAAGAGCGTCTTCAATAATCACGACTGCAATGTAACTAAATGCAGAAATGATTTAGACACGGGCACATTAATTGAGACATGGGCACATTTTTAATGTTGTGCCTGTTTCTGCTAATTGCTGAGGTATTTGGAAAATATGCAGAATTAATTGTCTTAATTTGGAAAGTTATCTAATGACATTTGAATTAGCAGATGGAGTCACTTTGAGATAATGCTTCCCTAATGAGAAGAAATTTTGCTTTTGCTACAGCATAAAAGGTAGAAGTTGAATATAATTGGTTGGCTGCTTCTCATCGGATAAGCAGTCACATACATCAGGAAAAATAATTAAATATATCAACCTCAGCATGAATCTTTTATTGTTGATAACTTTGTCTTTTGCTATTAGTTAAATCATTACGGTGAGATTTGAAATTAAAGGTGTTTATGGTCTTCTTGAAGAATGAGTCTTCTTCTTCTTTACTTACTTTTTTATTGCTTTGGGTGTCAAAGGAGATGCAAAGTTTTCATTCTTACTCCACCATTGTCATTTGATATTGTCACTCCATCTTCTCCTGGGTTTGTCTCATATTATTTGACCTTGTCCTCTTTTTGTATATGTCTTCTACAATATGGAATACCAACACATCTTCTTCAGATGAGCAAACCACATTATTTGCTGTTTTTGTATGTAGTTTAAGATTGGTTCTATGCAAACTCTTTCATTTCTGATTTTATATCTTCTGGTCACTCCATCAGCTTTCCACAAATGTATCATTTCTATGGTGACTACCCTGTTCCCCCAAAATAAGATCTCCCTGGATAATGAGTCCTTTGGGAGAAGGGTGGCATATAAATCCAATAAACATAAACAATAAATATAATAAGCCCAATCAGGCTTTTGAGCATGTGCTAAAATAAGCCCTCCCCCAAAAATAAGCCCTTCCCCAAAATATTGCAACACAGCAGCAGCCATGAGGTGACCATGCTCACTGCCTCCTGAACCTCAAAAGTAATAAGACCTTCCCAAAAATAAGGCCAAATGCTTATTTCGGGGAAAACAGTAACTGACATTTTTGTTCTCTTGTAAGTGTCCAATTTTTCCATTGGTAACATAGGGTAGGGATGACATGCTTTGTATGAGACACTTGTTTGTGCTGATTGGTACTGTCTTATATTGTAGGAATGGAGCCAATACTTTGTTTTCTGTGTGAATTGCTTTTATTAATGCAATGTTAATGGGTTAATGATAATAATGCATGAGAATTGTCTGTTTCATTTTATCTGCAAAATAGAACATAGATATGTAGATTTGTCAATGTTTTTATAAATGGTTCTGCAGTATCCCCATGACTCTTATAGCTTAACTTTTTTAAAAAAAATTCTTGTTTTCTAAGAATTCCTTAACAGTGAATCCCATATATACACAACAGTGAATCCCACACGCACACACACACACACACACACACACACCTACCTACCTATACCTATACCTATACCTATACCTATACCTATACCTACCTACCTACCTGCCTACCTACAGATATATATATATTACCAAGTGAGAATGGATCTCACTTGGTAAAGGCTATGCATGGCCATTTTGGTGAAGGGGTGGGGTTTCGCGAGGCAAAAAATACTGTATTCAGTGTATAAGACGCACCTAGATTTTCAGCAACTTTTAATAGACTTTTGCTGATTGAATAGGAGACTTTATTATTTGTTAAGAGACAAAAGATGAGACATGGAATGGAGAGATTTTGATTAAACTGGTTTGGTTGAAGAGAGAAATTTACTGAATTTACTGAAAGTTACTGAAATAGTTTATGTTGAAGAGGGAAGCCATTTCTTTATATATCTTTCTTTTATATTTTATTTTATCCCTTTTATTCTCTCTGCACATTTTTTAAACTATTTGTACTAGTTTTTTATCCTTGTATTTTTAATTTTTAATAAAATTATTATAGATGCTGCTGCGAAGAGGACCACAATGAGAACAAAGGCTGAAACTTATGGTGACATAAAAAGTTCTAATGCAAATGTAATTTCTAATTAGGCAAAGAACTTGAACAATAACTTGGACATTTTGGTTTTTTTTTTTTTAAGAATAGGAATTTAGACTTGAATATTTAATCGTAGTTTTACTCTGGGTACACTTTTGAAAATTAAACCTTGTAACTTTCAATATTTCTTTCTCTCGTTGAACATTAATATTTGATTTGCCAAAAAGGTCTTCCATGTGTGCTAGAGGCATCAGCAAGTGTTAACTAGAAAGCTACACTATGTTTTATGACATATATATTTTAACAAGCATTGGCTGTAATTATTATTATTAATGAGTTTGCAGCTCTTACATTGAATTGGTAACTTTAAAACATTTTCTCCTTATTATGTAGTTATTTCTGCAAATATGTAAGAAGGAAAGTTAATAAGCCAGGGGTTATAAGAAGATTACTGTATTCCCAGGAGGGACAAGCTTCCATGTAAGCCTTGGCAACTTTTTTGTCTCTCCCCCCACCCCCCAAACAACCCCTGTTCAGAGCCATCAAAGTTCTATCAGTTCATAAGGGCAAGTGGTTATCCAGTCATGACAAGTCCAGAACTGCAAGTGTAAAAGTAAGAACTATTTGTTTTAATAGACCAGAATTGGATATTTTCCCCATTGTTTCAGTTGAATTTCTATATACTATAGGCTTCTTGTTGGACGTTTTGAAGAATGCTATGCTATCCTTTCCTTTTCCCTCTCATCTAAAGAGGTAGAGAAGACATGTTTCAAATATCCATTGGAGTGATACTGTTGAAGATATCCAGCTGCCGCTTCATGTGGTTAATGTCTTCTAAACAGTCTAGTACAGTGATGGCTAACCTTTTTTGGATCACATGCCAAAAGCAGGGGGAGCACAGAGCGGTTGTGCACAGGCGTGCCCATACCCATAACCCCCTGCACATGCATGCGTTACCAGCTTTCCCCCTGCTTTTGGCATGCTTTTTTCACCCTCCCCAGTCTCCAGAGGGTTTCTAGGAGCCTGGGGAGTGTGAAAACAGCCCCCTGTCCCCCCCACCCCCCGGAGGCTTCAGAAGCTTCTCTGAAGGCTCTGGGGGGCAAAAAAATGGCCCTATGAGCAAACCAGAAGTTTCTGAATTTCCAGTTTGCCGGTAGGGCCAGTTTTTTACTTTCCAGAGGCTTCAAGGAAGTGACTTCCAATTTGCTCATAGGGCTATTTTTTTGCCCCCTGGAGCCTTCAGGGAAGCATCCTGAAGGCTCCAGAGGATGAAAAATGGTCTTAAAAGAAGGCCAAAGTCAACTAGCCAGCACACACATGTGCCCTGGAGCTGACAGGGCAATGCTTTGCGTGCCCTAACAAATGGCTCCATGTGCCACCTGTGGCACGGGTGCCATAGATTTCCCATCATGGGTCTAATGCCTTTGCTCATTTCATCCTATCCAGCCCATAACAAAACTGCTGCAGGAAATTTGATGGTTTCTTCATTCTAGCATGTGATGAATTTTGAACAGGATTGAATTGAATCAGTTTGTCCATGAAAATCAAGTCTCAATTTTGAATCAAACAACATTCTCTTTAAATCTTCAATATCCTTTCTGAAACTGAAGACAATCCCCAACAGTGGCAACCAACAAGACTGTTGAGTAAATAAATTGAATCAGCAGTTTCTGAAGGACTAAAGTTTTGAATCTTTAAACTGAAGATTCTTAATCATTTTTTTCTTTATATGTTTAAAAAATAAATCCTCTACCATTAATTTTTTTCTTAAACTAGCCTTGTAGATTTCTGAGATGGTATTTGTAACATGTGTCTTTTGAATCAAAACAGATTAAAAAAAATAGTCACAAAAATTAGCATTTACTAAAGTTGCATCTTTTTTTGCTCCAATGGATAATACTGCCTTTTAAATAGCACTTAAATATGTTCATAGCACATTGTAGCGGGTTAAAATACACTTTCCCTGTGTTAAAATTATGATCATCTGTTCTTATATTAATTATTTACAATGGAATTAGACAAATTGTGATGAATGTAAATTTCCAGGAAGATAATATGTATTTTTCTATGGATGCATTTCTTCCATATGGGGGTGTCAAACTCACGATGACACATTGTCATCATGTGACATTTCACAACTTGTCAGAGTGTGTTGCATAAAATCAAATCCAGAAAGCACATACAGATAACTGATTCAGCTGAATTCATTAACTTCTTTTTATATACATAAGAATAGATGAATGAATGTACAATACCAACAGGTGGTTCTTCCAAGTAAACACAAGGCAGGAGAGTTACAGGCAAACAAAAGCAGTTAGATTCATTTCAGCAGACAAGCCCAGACAGGCTACTAATTTACTTCTCAGAGCAGTAGACTGCTAAAGTTCCATTTCTCAGCACAGATCTTAATACAGCTAAACCACGCCCAGACTTCTTACTTAAGTTTCTGTTTCAATTCTTTGCATAGACTCAGATCTGTTTAAGCTCCCATCGGCTGATTTAGTTACTATGCCTATTCATTGACTGACCTTGTTCCCATGTCTCTCCCAGTCATTTATATTTTAACACAACTTTCCCCCCTTCGCTTAACTGTGGATGGGCATGGCCAGCATGTGATGCATCAGGCCCACATGCCATGAGTTTGACATCCCTGTTCTATATAGATTACATCTAACATGTACATGTTAACGTTTTGTTAATTAGATTGTGATGCAAACTATCTAATAGGAATATTGTTGCCCCAGCCCCTATAAAGTAGGGCTTTGAGACATATTTATCACTATAATTTGGTGCCAAACAATATAATGTAGCAAATAAAATAATAATCCTTTTTAACCCCTATGGATGGTAAGTGTCTTCCTCAAGCTCATGTCCTTTATCAGAGACCTTTGATTTTAGGGGTTTAGTGCAGTATCTTAACTGTTACTAGCACTCCATTCTCCTGGGCAAAGATGTCTGATGTTGTTCCTGGGATATGGAATCACTCTCCCAACTTAGAAGTCACAACCTCTAGTGCTCCTAGGGGTAGTCCTCCACTGGGACCATTTTGGCCTTTAGTTTCCACATACCCTTTAGGTCTTGATATTTCTACAGCTTCTCATACTCCTTCCTGAAGTTGCTGTCCCTTGGCACTGCTACATTTATCACTACCACTATCTTCTGATCCTTATCTACTACCACAGTGTCTAACTGATTGGCCAGTTACTGCCTGTCTGTCTGTATCTGGAGGTCCCATAGGATCTTAACTTTATTATTCTCCATTACTGAATGTTGGATTGCCAATCTAGACTTTGAATGATCTAGCCAATTTACTATGCATATGTTCCTGTATACAATGCCAGCTGCTTGGTTGTGCTTTTCAGTGTATCTTGTTCCTTCCTGCATCTTACAATCTGCTTCTTTGTGTTGGACTATCTCTGATTTCTCTCTGTACAGTCTGCTCTTTGAGTCTTGTCTAGTGTGGTAGACTCCTGCTTCCATTGAACTGATGCTTAGTGCCTATTCTTGTATTGCTATGATCAAGGCTGAGCTCAGAAACTAAGCATGTTTGGCCATCCTTGATGAGGAAGACTGAGAAGACAAACTTCTCAAGAGAAGACAGTGGCAACCTTTATTCATAGTATTGTCATGGAAATTATGCAAACATTTTGAGGTTTTTAATCCTTCTCCATCTTATCTGTATATGAAGATAACTTCTTATTTATATGAATATATGAGTTAATGAGAAAATGATTAGTTCCTGTTACAGTGCCGGTAGCCCTCAACTTACAACAGTTTGTTCAGTGACCATTTGAAGTTACAACAGCTCTGAAAAAAGTGAAAAAATTCAAACACTTGGTAAATGATTCATATTTATGACAGTCACCATGTCTTGGGTCAAGCGATCCCTTTTCGCTTTCTGACAAGCAACCACAGTGATTTATTTAATAACTGTGCAAAAGGGTATCATAAAATGGAGCAAAACTGACTTAACAAATGTCTCGCTTAACAACAGAAATGTTGAGCTCCATGGTGGTCCTAAGTCAAGGACTACCTGTATTTCCTATAAATCTTTGGTTTCATGTGTTAAAAATCCCTTCTTATAAACCAAAGTTCAGGCTGAAGTAACTTGGCCATTACATGAAGCTGGGAATATATTTATATTATAAAATAGATTTTTTTCCTCTCCAAGAATGGTAATAAACTATGTATATCTGTTGACATCTTCAGGTTGTCCAAAAATAAATCAGCTAATAAAATATTCATTTTCCCAAAGCTACCAGTTTTACCACCAACTGTGACTATTTGAGGGAAGCATCTGAAAAAACTGAAAGAAAATACTGTATATTTGCTTTATTCTAGTAAATCTTTCACACTTAATTCAAGTATCAGTGTATGGTCTTTTAAAGTGATTTATAGAACATTGGAAATTGGCCTCTTTCCTAAGAAGTGATTCAGCTTCTGCTGCAATCTCATTGACTTTAATTTGATCACTTACACCTTTGGCATTAGTTTCAGATCACTCCCTAGCTAGTACACTAATATTCAAGTTGAAAGCTCAAAAGGGATTTTTCAAGCTGCATTGCCCCCCTCCTTGGTGTCCTTCAGCATCGTTGTATATCTTCAGCCACTAGACTGGGTCTTTGGGGCATTTGTGCAGAATTAAGCTATTGAGGACAGGTGAAATGTTATATCAGTCAGACCAGATCAGACTAATAATCTATCAAGCACATCTGTTCCTTGCTTCACAGTAACTGATTTCAGATGCTACAAGGAAAACAGGGACCATAAAAGCTGGTAGACAGATTATCATCAGAGGTATTGCTTCTCCTTTCATTCACTTTACTGCAAAAAGGAATGAAAGATGTCCATCATTAGGGACTTGCTGTATAAGAAAGCCCAGGGAAAGGGAAGATGCAAATGTGTGGGTAGGCAGGGGGGGGGGAATAAAGGATGCTTTTAATAAAAACATAAGATGGCTAGATCAGCAATGAGGATTTCACAAATTTTGTGTCTGTGTACATGACATTAGAAAACAATTTAAACACATCTACAATAAATTTAAAAAATGAACATAACATCTAAATTAAAAATTCCCCCCAATCCTGTAATTTTGACATAATGTGGCATATAATAGAGACACATAAATATGGTGCAACCTTTTATATCTCTTTTACATTACATTTTGGGATAAATAATTTGCCTTTCACAATGTTCTCTCTCACATGTGGCATTGGACATAATTCAAATAAAATTGCATCTATCAGTCTGAGATTTTGAAAATCAAGAAGCAATTCCCAGCATGAATACACCATGAAGTGCATTTGAAAACATTTTAAAATTTATATTGAAACATTTATTTTCTTATTATACACTGGGTTTATGTACCGGGAAGTGTATTTTCTCTCTCTCCTTTTGTAAGCCTTTCAAATGGCTGAACTGAACAAAGCTTATAACGTTTTTCTTTAAATAAAAATCTGTAGAACATGTTTAGTGTACTTTAAAGAAATTACTTTTAAAAGTACCACCTCTTCTGCCGTTTCTCATCAAGTTTGCATTACTTGGTATTTTAGGTACATCCCCTTTTCAGTACCTGGATTTATCTCCTTGTTATAAACATATGTCCATACATGAAACACACATGGAAATCAACATCTTAATGTTGTAACCTTTTTTTAAAAGAACCATGTATCTAAGGTGACCAACTTTTTTACAATGAAAAGGAGGACAAAACACGTTCTATTGTCCAAAATGCTAAGGTGACCAACTTTTTTACAATGAAAAGGAGGACAAATAAATTGGAAAAAATATATCGTAAATAAAAGAAATATTTTATTCATTGCAACAATAATACACTAAAATATGATATATGCATAATAAAAACATTTGCAACATTTTATATTGTAATTATGCTTACATGCCTGTTAATTATTATTTGAATGAGTACTTTTCCATTGAATTAATATTTTTTGTCAATGTATCATCTTCTAACAATATATTGGAAATATCTGAACAAGAAATATCCTTCATATTGAATTTTACGGCAAATGCTGCAGCTAGAGTATCAACATTCAATCTCGATTTCTCACTTGTCGAAAAATAATTGGCAATTGAAAAAAACTCTTTCAACTGCTGCATTAGTTCCAGGGCAGCACAACGTAAATTGAACAAGTATAAATAAATGTTCACATGGAATATGTTCATTTTTGAAATGGCTGAAAATATCCACCCATCTTTTATCAATTTCAACATGTTGATTTTCCCATTGTATTAATTTTTCAAAATTTAAATATAGATTCAGTCTTCTAATTTCTTCAAAGAGACAATTGTCGTCTATTTTAATGTCTAGCATTTCTTTAGATAAAAATTCAACACAAGATTCAATATCTGTTCAATATACTTGCGATGAAGTAAAAAAAAACACCATTAAAAACTGTTTAATAAAATACGTCACATAACGCGCAACAGATTAGCCTTCAAATATCAAAAAGGAGGACATGTAGGAGGACACTTTTCGAGGGAGGACAGAACTTACAAAAGAAGGACTGTCCTCCCTAAAGGAGGACGGTTGGTCACCTTAATGTATCGCATATAGCTCCTGAAACGCATGATACATTCTTCTCAAATGTTTTCATAGCAGTTCCAAGAAAGATGCAATTCAGTATCTTTGAAACCTAGATTAATGATCTTATGACTTCCCCACCATTTTTGGTGACCAAGTTTATTGTTTGGGAATTAATAAGTAGATATTAATAAGATATATATATATATATATATATATATATATATATATATATATATATATATATATATATATATATATATATATATATATATATATATATATATATATATATATATATATATATATATATATATATATATATATATATATATATATAGTTTCTCTCATATTGTGCCTGTTCACAATGCACTCTATTGAGCATTAGAAGTGGTTTGCTGTTGTTGTACACTGTTCACAATGCACTCCTAAGATTTTAGAAGTGATTTGCTGTTGCTCTCTTCAGAAGGATAAGACAGGTGCCTCAAGGGCACCCAGATGACTTTGTGCTGAGATGGGATTAAAATCCCTCTCCTCTCCCATTTCTAGCCCAGTGCCTTAATATCTACACTAGGTTGCTCTCTGAATAAGTATAAACAGATGTAAATTTGATTTGTTCCTGCCTGCATAGTAGAGCAGTATGTCTCTGTTTATGTATCTAGAATCTATATCTTTATCTCTTTATTATCATTACTATCAATATGAATCAACCACTGCAAGTAAGTCATCTTTATTAAATATTATGGACTGTATTACCGTTTGATCCAGTGAAGGTTGATAGCTAGATGTTTTAACAACTTGCCAGTCTAGTCCCGAGACAGAGTTATTGGCCTAAAACAGAGGTGGGGAACTATATCCCTTTATGACCGGTGGACTTCAACTCCCAGCCTTAGAGTTCCTGGATTAGGAATTCTGGGAGTTGAAGTCCACAAGTCATAAAGGGGCCATTGTTCCCCACTCCTGGCCTAAATTCACCCAACTGTCTTCTATCCCTAATGAGGATTAAAACTGAGATATTTGCCCCTAGCACAGCACCTTAAACACTGCACTACACAGGTTCTCATCTCTCTCTTAGATTTTTATGTTAACTTACTTTGTTTAACCATATATATTTTCATCTGCAAATTTCCACAGTGTACATGGATTTTAATAGACATCTTACATATAACCCCTACAACCCATCCTGCCTTTGTGATACTTTCTGAAGAAATATATAATTGTGGAAACAATAAATGGTGTGTACGTTAAGACAGAACAGGGGAGGGCCAATTACAGAAGACTAAGAGGAAAAGTGAGAAGATGTAAATAGTGAATGAGTGAAGAACCTGAAGGACTCAAGCGTGGGAAAAGAAGGTAAGACAGAGGAGAAGGGAAATGAGCTGGAGAAGCAAAGGATGGGTGGGAAGAGCAAATGAAGGGAAATATATCAAATATGCAGAGAGAATGAATGCTCCCTGTTACTTTTTCCACCCACTGATATTTATCCTCCACATGCTATCCTTTTGTGCCTCATTCTATTGCCATCTTTTGTGTTGTAGCATGAATAGTTATTGCAGCCATAATTTAACTATAAGATGAATCAAGCTTTATTTGTTGTAGAGCAAAGAAAATGTTAGAATGATTACTATCTGCATTTTGACAGCTATATCTAGCTTTAATTAAGTACCTTGGGCTAGGTCAATGCTTTCTTATGGTTCTTCATATTTTTCTGTGGGGAAAAAGTAGATTGTTATGTTACTTAGAAGGAATTTCTGTCAACCTGTGCCATTGTGTGACAACTGTGGCTGGCAACTTTCTAAACTGTTTCAAGCTATATTTTAACAGAGAATGCTACTGTACATTTTAAATGTAGGTTATATTTGGCATCATTTAAAACAGGAAGACACAAATTGGGAGAAAATAAGATACAATGGAAGGCTACAATACCCCAAATGCCATTTAGCTTTACAGTCAAAGGGGAAAAAAATAAAATACATTTCTTTCCAGTTATATCTTTTTTGAAGGCTATGAATCTTGGGCTGGAAGAACATTGTTTACTGGGAACTCTTTTAAGTCTGCTTCCTTTATATCTATACAGAAACAAATTTTGGAGTGTGAGGATTTTATAAAAATAAATTGGCAAACAGACAATGTACATTTTTCAGCCTATTATTTCTGATCCTTGTTGCAAGATGCATGCAGACATAAATCAAAGGAACTTTACAAATCTAATTCATTCCTCTGTGCCTCCCCGCCCAACAACTGCCTTTCATTCAGGCTCCTTTCCCAGTACACAATGATTGATTGATTGATTGCTCCGTTTGCATGACTCCCCGCTGCCCTAGATCCATCTCTCCTCCTCTCTTTCCATACCGTGCCTGCATCATTGACTTTCTGCCACCCATTTTGCTGGCAGGGCCTGAACTGACATTAAATGATCTTTAGACGTCAGTAATGTCACATTCATCACTCTTTATCAGTTGTGACAGACCTAAATTCAAATGAAAACATGAAATGTAGACTGAATCCAATCCAACCGCTGATAGACTTTTGAATGGCATCCATCAAGAAATACTGAGGTGGAAAAAAAATAAAATGAACTGCTATTGCCCTTGGTAAAATTACACCTCTGAAACAGTTTTTCCCAGCTATGAGCATTTTCTGTCACAGAATTTAATGAAGAGGATCACAGCTTAATTTTTTTCTCAAAGTAAATGTTCATGTAAGTGTGATGATATATGATGAGCTCTTCATATTTTCTCACTCCAGTTTTGATGAGGTGTAACAGACTTCTTTTTTTAAAACTACCAACTAAATGAAGCTACAAAACTGATTTTATTGAAATAGTGCTGAGGATCAGACAAATGCATTTTAAAAAAAAATCAAAATTTGTTGTATCCCAAAATTCTATTGTGCTTTTCTTTGAGCAGAACTTTTCTCCTAGGAAAGGGAGGGTTCAAACAGAAGACCACTTTAGCTGCTTATAATTTTTATCCCTAGATGTATCACTAGCTTTCAAAATGATTGGTTTGAAGGCACCTTGTGTTAACTGTAGAAAAACCATGGAATAATTGCCAGGAATTTTGGATGTGTATGAGATACAAAAGAAGAAGGAGGAAGAGGAGGAAGAGGAGGAAAAGAAGAAGAAATTGTAAAAATATAAGGAAGTTCCTTTAGTAAAAGATCAAAGATTTATGTAATTCTATATTTTACTTTCTGTCAAAGTATCTGGGAAGCCCCAAAGCTGCAAAAAAAGGACTGATCATCTGCTACTGTCCAATCCAGCAATTGGTATTTGTTATGCTGCCTCTGTATGCAGAGAATCTATACTGCAATCATAACTAAATAGCTATTGATCATTTAATCAAATGGGTCACATGTAACAAGATGCAGGAAGATAAAGTCAGGAGTCCAGCTATCCCACTTTCTCAACTGCAAAACCAGTCCAGAAGACTTGGATTCAGTTTTCTTAAATGTCATGTATTTCAACTGGTCTTTGGGGGAGGAAAGCACTGCTTAATACTGAGAACTAATGCTGTGTTTTATGATGGACATTTATTCATTGCCAAACAGTGAGCAAAAATTGCTGAAAGGCAATAATGGTTTCCTCTTATTTTTGCTACCAGTTCAGAACTAGGAGCTCACTCACGGCACACTTCTGAGCCTACACAGAGCATCCATGATGACATCTGGGTGGATGGGCGGAGCCTCCTGCTGTTCTCATTATTGATTCAGCTGAACTGGGGCAAACCAGCAGAATGCCAACTCTGCTGAAAGGTTGGAAACAATAGTGGACAAAGATTTGGATGACATAGAAAGACTATCTACTTTATATCGAAAGCTACACATTTTAAAAAATATTTTAAATATGAATGTGATGTAATACATATTGGGAAAGCCACACACCAAGTAATTATGTTTGTGTTACCTTATTTTAACTGTTCCAGGCAAAATCTAGCTGCTCATTCCTTTCTTTTCCTTCCATGTATTAGACAGATGTTGCTTATTGCACCTTTTATTGAACATTTTGTTTCTTAGCCAAATATTTAAATATTTAAATCTGGGTTAAGATGTAAATGTATTAAAACAATATTGTGCCTCTTGTATATTCACTAATAAACTTCATGATCTCATAGGTCTGCTTCGTTGGTCTTAAGAACTACCATATGATATTTTTAAAAATGCAGATATTATTTTTTTTTTAAAAAAATTAACCTTTCCATCAATTGCAGTTCCATTTATTATAGTTAAATGTGCTTAGTTGGCTGTTAAAAAGATTATATTTTTCTTATGTTCTTTCCAGTCAAGTTTGCACCATGTAACTTATTTCATTTGTTACATGGCAATGGGGAGGGAATACAACAGTATGGAAACTACTCAGGCAAGGTGTGTCCAACCTTTGGCAACTTTAAGACTTGTGGACTTCAGCTTCCAGAATTCCCCAACCAACATGGAATCCTGGGAGTAGAACAGAGGTGGGTTCCTCCCGGTACGGTATGGTTAGTTTGAAGAGGTAGTGAAAATCTGGCATACCAGATAGGACTAGTAGTAATGGTCACTTGGCCATGCCCCCAAACCTGTTCTCCTGTCAGAAGCATTTTTTAAAAGTTTTTTTCCCCTGCCGGTTCAGGCAAGGGGAAAAAAAGCTTTAAGAAGTAAGAGAGAGGAGTGGGGAGGAAGGGAAGGGAGATAGAAAGAGAAAGAAAAAGAAAGAAAGAAAGAAAGAAAGAAAGAAAGAAAGAAAGAAAGAAAGAAAGGAGGAAGGAAGGAAGGAAGGAAACTCACTTTTCAGCCAGGAGATTCAGCAAAGGAGAAAAACAAATGGTGTCGCTTTTAATTGGAACTGAGCATGCCTGGCTATGTTATTCTGGGAGTTGAAGTCCACAAGTCGTAAAGCTGCAAACTTTGGAGTCCTGCTTAAAATTAAAAAGCTGCCCAGAAGGAGGTTTGCAATGTGACATTTAGCAGTTATTTGGGCGGAGGGGTTGCTTCCCACCGAGGGAAGGGAGAAAGAAAAAAAGAAAGAAAGAAAGAAAGAAAGAAAGAAAGAAAGAAAGAAAGAAAGAAAGAAAGAAAGAAGAAAAAGAAAAAAAGAAAAAAAGGAAGTAAGAAGGAAGGAAGGAAGGAAGGAAGGAAGGAAGGAAGGAAGGAAGGAAGGAAGGAAGGAAGGACGGACGGACAGACAGACAGACAGACAGACAGCACAGCAGTTTAGGGCTAAAAGTCTACTCAGAGGTCATCTAGCCCCTGCTGCAGCAGGAAACCTTATATTATCTGGATTATTTTGATGCCTCTAACAGAGAGGAAAATTGCCAGAAAGGAGAAGGAGTTTACTAGGACAAGACTGCCATGCAGAGGAAGGCAGAGATAGTCCTTGACTTATGACTACAATTGAGCTCAAAATTTTGGTAGCTAAGCAAGAGCATTGTTAAGTGAGGTTCACCACATTTACCCAATCCATGATATATCCTGGTGAGTGACATCAAGTTGGCCATGCTCACCCAGTCACAAGGCCACCAAGCCACCCCCACAAAATAGGCCATGCCACAGAATAGGTAGTAAAAAGTTTTGAAACCCACCCTTGGAACAGAAGTCCACAAATCTTAAAATTGCCAGGATTAGACATCCTGAGTTAGACAAGACAATTAAAAAAAAAACACTTCTTCAAAAAATAATACAGATAGTAGACACAATATAAAGCTTCACTCGTAGAAGTAGCGTTTTTATAAATGTTCTTTTTTTAAAGTGGCATTATTACTTCTGAAGGAAGTCAGTTCAACCTACTTCACTAAGAATTTACTTCTTTTTTTAAAAAAGGGAGGGGGGAATCAACTATCCCAAGACTATCTGCTCTTAATAATCAAAAGCAGTGGTTTCAACTTTTCTCTTTAGAATTTTTGTTGGTCTGTTGATTGAACCATTAAATCTAAAGGGATGTAAAATCCAGTCAAAAACTAGTTATTCCCATGACTTTTTCTGTCAACATTTGCAGCAACATACAATGAAGAGGAAATAATAAGATCAAAAGAGCCAAAGGCCTTTCCACAAGCCTAAGGGAAGCCCACAAGCAGAACATGAACAGAATTGCATTTCCAACCATTACCAGGCATCTTCCATTCATAGAAATATTTGAGTGCATGTAGAATCATAGAGTTGCAAAGTGACATTTAGGTTATCAACTTCAGCCCCTTATTCACTCCAGATATCTAAATTAAAGCATACAACATAGATGTCTCTCTAGTATTTGCTTGAATATATCCAATATTGCCCAAGAAAGTAGTTCCACTGTCAAACTACTTTTGTCTTAGCAAGTTTCCCCCTTCCAAATTCAATCAGATTCTGCTTTCCTATAATATAAAACCATTGTTTAATGTCCTACACTCTTGAATGAGAAAAACACATGTATTCCCCTTTACCTACATTCTGAAGAATGCTATTACATCTCCTCCAAATCATCTTTTCCCAAGACTAAACATATCTTCTCCAATGTCTTTTCACAGAATGTAGCTTCTATTCTCTTCTTCATTCCCGTAGCACTTTTCTGAACTTTTCCTAATGCTTTTGAACTTTGTCCAATTATCAGAATAACGTTCTTATGGAAGAGTGATGAAGATATAAAAGATGTATCATGTGTTAACTACATTTCAATGTAGTGCATGAATACAGAAAAAAAACAAATTATGAAAATGGTTAAATAATTAATAGCTAAAATACAAATTTATTAAAATAAAACAATATAAAAGGGGTAAAGAGGAAGGGACTTATTCACATCATTTTCACAGAAAAGACTTGGGTGAAGAGATGAGTCTGTGGTAAGAGCCCCTAGGACATGTTAATATACACTTTCCAAACATCTGAAGAAAAGCATTCCAGGTTCCCATCACTGAAAAAAATCTCCTTATATAGTAATATATAGAAATATAGTAATATTTCAAATAATCAGAATACAGCTGGAAGGAACCTTGGAGGTCTTCTAATCCAACCTCCTGCTCAAGAAGGGGACTCTATACCTTTTCAGATAGGTGGTTGTCCAGTCTTTTCTTAAAAACCTCCAGTGATAAGGTACCTACAACTTCCACTGGTTAATTGTCCTCCCTGTTAGGAATTTTCTCCTTAATTCCAGTTTGCTTTTCTCCTTGATTAGTTTCTATCCATATTTCTTGTCTTGCCTGCTTTGGAAAATAAGTTGATTCCCTTTTCTTTATGGCAGCCCCTCAAATACTGGAATACTATCATGTCAGCCCTTGTCCTTCTTTTCTCTAGACTGGCCAATTCCTGCAACTGTTCCTCATATGTTTTTGTCTCCAAGCCCTTAATCATCTTGGTTTCTCTTCATTGTTTTATGAGGATATTGAAGAGTATTGGGCCTAAGATGGAACCTTGTGGTACGCCACTGTTTATTTCCCTCCATGTAGATGTAGTACCATTAAGGATTACTCATTGAGTACAGTTTGTCAGCCAGTAACAACTTCATAATACTTATTTATAACTTATTTTCTATGAAAATGAGCACCTCTAATTCTGATACAGTGCATCCAGTCACTAGGACCAGCATTCACTCACAACGAGAAAATATTAGCATACATTAGGATTAAAGTTTTTAAAACTTGACAAAATCTGTTTTGCACACATGCACCAAGTATGGAATAGCAATATATTTCAGATGTGAAAAACACCTTAGTTAACATGTCTATGCTTCAGCAGATGGAGTGTGAGGGAGGAAAAAAAAAACATTTTATGAACATGTCTGGAATGAATTATTGCCTTTGCCTTTAAAAGTTTCTAATTTTGTCATTTAAATAGTTTACTCTGGATACAGGTGGTCCTCGGCTTACAATAGTTCATTTAATTACTGTTCAAAGTTACAAGATCTCAGAAAGGAATGAGTTATGACCATTTTTCACACTTACAACCATTGTTGCATCTCCATGGTCATGCAATCAAAATTCAGATGCTATTTATGACGGTTGCAGTGTCCTGGTGTCATGTGATCACTTTTTGAGACGACCTGACAAGCAAAGTCAATGGGAAAGATTGATTCACTTAACAACTGTATTACAAAATACAGGACAAAATTGATCAGATCCGGAGCGGATGGACCTCCGTCAGTGGACCAGACGAGCCGTCAATAGCGAGTCTTGAGAGACCATTCTGGGAGGAGTTTGACTCTGTTGCCCCCGAGGATTTGGACAGGTTGCGTGGACGGCTGCGGCCCACCACATGTTCAATGGACCCGTGCCCCTCCTGGCTGGTACTGGCAGCCTGGGAGGTGACACGAGGCTGGCTTCTGGGCCTGGTGAACGCCTCATTGGGTGAGGGATACTTACCAACCGCCTTGAAAGAGGCGGTGGTGAGACCCTTGCTCAAGAGACCTTCGCTCGACCCAATGGAGCTAGCTAATTACCGTCCAGTCTCCAACCTCCCCTTTTTGGCGAAGGTTGTTGAGAATGTGGTGGCGCAGCAGTTCCCACGACACCTGGATGAATCCGACTATCTAGACCCACGCCAGTCCGGCTTCCGACCCGGGCACAGCACAGAGACAGCCTTGGTCGCATTGGTTGATGATCTCTGGAGGGCCAGAGATAGGGGTTGTTCCTCTATCCTGGTCCTATTAGACCTCTCGGCGGCTTTTGATACCATCGACCATGGTATCCTATTGCGCCGGTTGGAGGGGATGGGAGTTGGAGGCACCGTTTTGCGGTGGTTCAGCTCCTACCTCTCCGACCGGAAGCAATGTGTGTTGACAGGGGGGCAGAGGTCGTCCCTGAGGCCACTCACTTGTGGAGTGCCACAGGGGTCGGTCCTCTCGCCTCTCCTGTTCAACACATATGTGAAGCCGCTGGGTGAGATCATCCGTGGTTTTGGGGTTGAGTACCACCTGTACGCTGATGATACTCAGCTGTACATTTCAACCCCAAACCACCCCAACGAGGCTGTCGAAGTGATGTCCCGGTGTTTGGAAGCCGTCGGGGTCTGGATGGGGGACAACAGACTCAAACTCAACCCCTCCAAGACCGAGTGGCTGTGGGTACCGGCACCTCGGTTCAGCCAGCTGACACCATCGCTGGCCATAGGGGGCGAACAACTGTCCCCTGTGGAGCGGGCGCGCAATTTGGGCGTCCTCCTTGATGCCCGGCTGTCAATGGAGGACCATGTGGCAGCCGTGGCAAGGGGGGCGTTCCACCAGGTTCGCCTGGTGCGCCAATTGCGCCCCCTACTGGACCGGAGTGCCCTGTGCACGGTCACTCATGCGCTGGTGACGTCTCGCCTGGACTACTGCAATGCCCTCTACATGGGGCTTCCCTTGGGACGCATCCGGAGACTGCAGTTAGTTCAGAACGCAGCTGCGCGGGTTATCATGGGGAGTACACGTTACTCCCACGTAACACCTCTCCTGCGCGAGCTGCACTGGCTACCTGTGGCCTTTCGGGTGCGTTTCAAGGTATTGATTACCATCTTTAAAGCGCTCCATGGCATAGGACCTAGTTATCTGCAGGATCACATCCTACCACACACGTCCCTGCGACCTATCCGCTCACACAGGGAGGGACTCCTTCTGGTGCCGTCCGCTAGGCAATGCCAGCGGGCGACACCTAGGAGTAGGTCCTTCTCTGTGATGGGCCCAACCCTCTGGAATGACCTCCCCCCTGATATTCGAACTACCACCGACCTCCGTTCCTTCCGTCAAAAATTAAAGATTCACCTATTTCAATCAGCTGGCCTGGCACTCTCTTAGTTTTACCTCCCGGGGATATATCTTAATTGGGTTTGGGTATTTTAATTGGGGATGTTTTTAGGGTTTTTATAGTATATTTATTTCTTGTACAGCCTTATCTCCTCCATCCAAATGTATTTAACTGTTTTATATTATTGTATTTTTATCTGCATTTGACTGTACACCGCCCCGAGTCCGTTTTTGGGAGAGGGGGCGGTTTAGAAATCCAAGAAATAAAATAAATAAATAAATAAATACTAACTTAACAACTACAACGGTTCAATTAACAGCTGTGACAAGAAAGGTTGAAAAATGGAGCAAAATTAACAAACATCTCATTAAGCAACAGAAATTTTGGGATGAATTGTGATAATAATTGGAAGACTGTTGTGGCCCAGCCGGTGCCGCTGTCACCAGACTCCGAGAGTGATACTCCATACGAGTCAGCTCCAGAGGAGATGGGCGATCCTGGACAGGATTCGGAGGCTGAGCAGGAATCCGAGAGTCTGGTCGGCCACCAGGTGGCGCCAGAGGCATGGAGCAGTGGTGAGAGCCAGAGGAGGAGGACTCCCGATGCCCTGCCTTGGAGCAGCGGAGAGGACAGTGACTCAGGACTTAGCAGGGCGTTTCTAGATGCCCGTTTCCGGCGCGCCCACAGACGCAAGGAGCGTGGGCGTAATTATAGGCAGTAAAGAGCTCTCAGGTGCTGTTTGGGAGACGCCCTTTTTAGGTTATAAAAGGGTTGACTCTGGAGAGGCTCTGCGTAGCAATCAACAAAGGACTTAAGCCAGCAACTCTAGTCTGGGATACTGGCAAGCTGGATAGCTGCTTTTGTGTGTTCTATCTCTGTGAGTTCTGTCTTGGTGGCTTGCTGCCACAAAACCTCTTGTCTGTTGGTGTAATAAACCTTGTTCCCTTGTACTGTTCTGGAGTGTGTGTGCTGTGTGGGCAACGGAGGAAGGGGGGTCAGAACAGAGGACTACCTGTACTTTGTTTTTTTACTGTAATCTGTGAAGAATATTGTAATTGTGGTCAATAGCAAATCCAAATAATGTTAAAAAGTAAAGTTAAAAATAACAGCAGCAATAATTAAACAGAGAATAGCAGGAAGCATGAGAGAAATGAGGAGAATGGGCTGCTATGTAAACCCACAGACAGAGGGGAAGAACCAGAAGTGGTGTTCAGCCAGTTCTCTCCAGTTTGGGCGAACTGCGGGAGGCTACTCACTCAACTACAGCTGTTATGCACAAGCACTGTGCATGCACAGAAAGTAGTGCACATGTGCAGATGAGGTGTGTGCGAGCAAAGAATGCACATGCAAGCATGCTCACATTTGCAAACTGGTAGGGAATTCCACTGCTGAAAAGAACCCAGGAGTGCAACTGACAGACTCGGAGAAGAAAACTAGAAAAACAAAATAGGAACTGGTTGTAATTTTCTGCTTGGGAAAAAGAAAGAAAAGAAATATCTTTGACTGTTTTATCCCACCAGAACTTTAGACTGGACAATTAAAAGTTTTTCTCATAGATTTTATCAACAGGATAGAAGTGGGTGATCAGATAGACACCACTAGGCATTGACATTTCTTGGCAAAATTGCTTTTATTTAATTAACAGAATAATCATGTACCTTCACTTAATTTAAACAACTATGAAGGCCCAGAACATCTTTACTCCCAGCAGTTTTGCAAGTTCTCATGCTTGGCTGCTTTTTTTTTCTAAAAAAAGAAATGAGCATGTTTTGCCAAGACATCTGAGAAATAGAAAGAGAAAATATAAAATAAAAAAAAAATATTTCTTTTCTACAGAATCTGATACTCAGGTGAAGAGGTAAATTGTGAATCAGCCATGAAGTTACACTTGTTGTGTTTACACTTGATGCATTTCTGAAAACCATTGGGAGCTGGCGGTATAAAAGTGACATTAATAAATTATGTCATAAAATGGGAAGATTTAATTCCAGTTTCTTTTCTGAGATTCAAATACAACAAGTTTTGTTTTGAGGTTCAGTATGTGATCAAAGGGTGTAATAAAACAGCATCAAATGTGGGCGTCTTCCATTTTTGAGGGTAGAACAGAATGAAAATAGCAAAGATGGTAAATAATATTAAAGGATGTTTATTAGTCATCCAACATCAGGACTTTTACTTTTGGCACTTTTTAATAACAAAATGGCAAAGAAATTAAAGAACCATAAAATTAGAACGGACTATTAAAGCCAATGAATTAAACTCTGCTCAACACAGGATTTTAAATTAAAACACTCTGATAACATTCTCTTTTAACAAATTTAGAGAAGCAAAGATTTCTACTTTTCTGGGTAACTAGTTCCACAGTTAAACTATTCAAGGAAGATGTTCTTGCATTTGAAATTGGAATATGCCTTCCTGTACCTTAAATCCATTGTTTTGTATTCTGCATTTGACAAAGTAAATAACAGATTTTGACCTATTTCTTTGTGGTACCTTTTCAAGCAATCAGAAATGCTGTTATGTCACCCAGTAATCTTTTCTTCCCAAAAATAAACATTGCCAATTCCTTCAGACACCTTTCATGGGACATATTTCTAGATTTGTCCACAGCTCTTCTCTGAATCTCTTCCAGTTTCCGAAAGAATTTGCATGATAAATAATCATGGTGGCACAATCAGAAGTCAAAAGGCAATAACATTCAACTTTATATAAATCAAAACTGCAGAGGTTCCGCTGATATTTGTCTTTTTTTCTCTCTGTAGAATCATTTTTCAAAAATCTATTTTTTTTATTAAAAAGTTCCTTCAATAAAAGGAGGAGAGACAGAGGGAGGGAGGGGGAGAGAGTGAGAGAGAGAAAAAGAGAGAGAGAGACAGAAACAGAGAGACACAGATAAGAAAAATGTTTTCCCTTCCTTGTATGTTTTTTTTTTCTTAGACATTAAATGCTGATGACAGTTTGAATATAAGTAAGATAAAGAAATTGTTCCAGAATGTTTGGCATGACGGAACAAATTTCTGAAATATTACTTAAGGCTAATTTATTTCCTTTTATAAATCCAACATTTTGTATAATGATATTGTTTTTCTGTAGAATTTGTAATTTTCTTTCAGCTCTACGATGCATGCTAAATTACAGTAGTAGCTTGACATCTTGTCATTTTAAAATGATTTAATTTTGAATATCACCTATTCTGAAAGATCTTACATTTCAGTTTGCTGATAGATGGCATAAGATAAGAATGCCTACTATCAGACCACTTTCATATATGTTTCCAGATGCACAGAGGTGGGTCTATCTAGAAAGTCTATAGGTTCAGCAAACTTCTTACATGCTGCTAGTCAGAAAAACATTTCTGCTATAAAGAGAGATGATTGCAGTTTCCTCACCATACAAAATGTCCTTATTGTGTATGGCCATGGTTGTGTACTTTTCATGACAAATTAAATTCATCCCACATCTTTACAAATTCTGCAAGAAACATGTGTGGGAATATTCAAATGAGCAAATTATTCCTGGACACTTAGCTAACCCTGAATATTTACCCTGTGTCAAAGTTTGCAAAACAGGACCAGTGTGTCTTGCAGAAAATCTCTTCCATACATGTGAAAAAAATTCATGAATAGTTGCATATGTAAGGAAGAAACTTGTTTGTCTGGGCAAAGCAACATGGCCACTCCACTATTGAGAAACTAGAGACAGGTCATTGTATACTTTTGCTTTAACAATACATTTTTCCCAAAACTGAATTCAAGCAAAGTCCTCATCAAAGCTTGGCCTACCTCTAGTCCATACACTTTATTTGTCTGCCCTGTTCTTAATGTTCACATTCCCAACATGAAATCCATGGAAAAGGCTGTTTGATGTGAAGTTTTGGTGTGAAACTAACCAAGTAGAGAAGCAACCTAGAACTAAGGGGAAATTTCGTGACAGTTAGAACAATTAATCAGTGGAATGATTTGCCTACAGAAGTTGTGAATGCTCCAACACTGGTTTTTATGAGATTGGACAACCATTTGTCTGTAATGGTATAGGGTTTCTTACTTGAGCAGGGAGCTGGACTAGAAGACCTCCAAGGTTCCTTCCAACTTTGTTATTCTGCTTTCTTTAATATATGAATACACATTCTTGAGAATATTTCCTCTAATTATACACTTCTTTTGAAAGAAAATGGATTTAAAATAAGCATGCATGCTTTGAGGTCTGTAAGTTGTAAAGGCTTGAAATTGGTAGATTCATCTTAAATGAAAAAGAAATTGTGAGGTGGTTTAATTTCTCACCTATCCTTAGGCCAACGTCTTTCATTGCTGCATTATTTTATATGGCTTGAAGCTTATATGCGACTAGCACAAGAAGCTTCTTTAAATTACTTTACATGATGGCTCTCCCTGTGTAACGTTCTGTTTACATTCATTGAAAAACTGAGAGCTTTTCTTTATACCATCTAAAGCTCTCCCCCCCCCATATGAAATAGTGAGGAGAAAAATTACCCAATCCACAGTGCAAGCTCCTTGTAAACAGTTTTGTTTGCATTTCACAGCTATTGTTTATTGTCATAGTCTAATCATGTTATATCCACAAGACCAAGATATATTTGTTTGAGTGTGTACACATGTATACACATATGCATGCACATGTGGGTGGATGTATGTACACGTGTATGTGTCCTGTAAAAAGGAAAACAGTATAATACTGAATGATGTTCAGTTAAAAAATGAAAAGATTGCACTCTTTATCTCATTTTTTCAAGGAACAGGCTTGGTTATTCAGTCTTTTAAAAACAGCATCTCTTCTTGTAGAGGTTCGAATTATAGCCATTCACAAAAGCATACAATAGGACTAGAAGAGACCAAACTTTTATATACCAAAGGGCAAGAAAGCTGGTTTTTTTTTTTTAATGATGGGAGAATAAGATGCAGGCAGTGGCTCCAGGGAACATTTAGAAAAAGTAGAAGTACAGATTGCTAAATGACTCTAACAATTCAACCGGAACAAACAGACGTCTTGAAATAGTCTCAGTATTTTACTCAAAGCCATCTCTTCAAGTACTATGGCAGTGTATCTATTCTACATTTGAAATTTATCTGGTCATTTCTTTTCAGTAGCTGCAATTTTGTGACGATCACGCTCAGCATGAAAGAAACCCTATTTTGATGATTTTGCTCAGGTTTGATTGTTAAATGGTATACGGCTCAAAAAAACTAGGGTTCTTTTGAATTAATAGCACCTTGTATTTTTTGACATGATAGGAACAGCCAGTGTGGTCCTGCTGCAGTATTTTAAACAATTGCATTGAATTCAATCCTGCTCTCAAGACAGAAAAAGTAGGCAAGAAAAATGCAGGTGCATGTGACTATGTATGGGTGTGTGTGCAATTTTTCTCTAAACTAGAATTATTCTAACCATATTCATTGCATTTTGCAAATTCACTGTCACTTCTTTCTGGCATGTTTCTATCTATATCTTTGGTATTGAATGTTTCTGAGGATGATGTTCGTAAGCAAATAATACAAGGACACAGAAAATAATCTATAAATAGTTCAATGCACTGAGGTTCTATTCAAATCAATAAAGTTGTGTAGGCTAGGATGTATAAGCACGAATACATTTATGTTTTGCTGTATATTCACGTTTCTTTGAGTTACATCCCAAAAATTGTATAAGGGGCTAATGTAACAAATAATGCTATATTATTGTGAGATCTCACATTGCTACCCACCATTAGAGGGGTAATTCACATCTTTGCTATCTAGAATCATGTTTATAAGTTTCTTTTAAAAGTATTCTTGAGCTTCCAAAAATGGTAATTGGTTGGTCCTAAACAACACAAGGGAAAAAAAGAATATGCTTGAGAGAGCCTGCAAAATATCTTGTTGGAGTTGGTGGAATTCTTAGAATCCCTTATTAAAAACATTGCATGATGATATTTAATATTGCGGGTGATGATAGAGCTTGGAAAGACACACCAAGGAAAGATCCACTTACGGCAACCTGTTCAGGTCTGAAGCAGAGGTGGTATTCATCCGGCATTGACAGGTTCTGGAGAACCAGTAGTGGAAATTTTGAGTAATTCGTAGAACCGGCAAATAGCTGGCCCCGCCCCCGCTGCCTCCCAGCCTCCCAGCTGATCTTCTTTTGTTTGCCCTGAACAGGAGAACAGAGCTGGAAAGCAGGTAAGTGGGGTGGGGAGGGAATGGGGATTTTGCAGTATCCTTCCCCCTGCCATGCCCACAAAGCCACACCACGCCACGCCAAAAAGCCAAGCCCACAGAACTGGTAGGAAATTTTTTTTGAATCCCACCATTAGTCTGAAGGGATAAAGGAACTAAGGGAGGATATCACTTGTTCTGTGTAAGGAACTCTGAGAGGAAAAATGCACGAGGAAAGTTTGAGAGAAGGCTCTGCCTCATACATTATTATCTGGCAATGTCAAATAAAGCTTATTTCTCTAACTTGATTCATAATAAACAGCAGAAAAGAGAATACTTTTTGATATTTTTCATTTTCCAGGCTGTGAGGGATGACTTTCTCATCTGTGGAGATTTTCAGTCAGGGACTTTTTCCCTATTACTTTTAATAACAATTATTATTATTATTATTATTATTATTATTATTATTATTATTATTATTATTATTATTATTATTATTATTATTATTACTATTATTATTGTATCAACAGAATTGTATCACAGCGGCCAGTTGTTTCGCCGGATTTGGCATTAATTACTAGTCGGGCCCCACCCAGGGGCCTAGGACGTCGTAACGTATTTTCATAATATGTGTGCGGATCCAATCAGTGTGGCCTTTTGCATTTGACTGATGGTGATTTTGTCAATTTTTAACCGTTTTAAATGTAATTCCAGTGCTTTTGGAATAGCACCCAGTGTGCCGATTACCACTGGAATTACCACTGCTGGTTTGTGCCATAATCGTTGGATTTTGATTTTTAAGTCCTGGTATTTCGTGATTTTTTCATATTCCTTCTCGGCGACCCTGCTATCACCTGGTATTGCGATGTCTATGATTGTAACCTTATTTTTCTCAAGCAGTGTGATGTCTGGTGTATTATGCGGCAGTATTTTATCCGTTTGTATGCGAAAATCCCACAAGATCTTGACCATCTGACCCTCGACGACTTTTTCAGGCTTATGTTCCCACCAGTTTGTTGCTGTTTTAATATTATAATTTTTGCACAAATTCCAGTGGATCATTTGTGCCACTGAATTGTGCCGCATTTTATAGTCAGTCTGCGCGATTTTTTTACAGCAGCTGAGTATGTGGTCAACACTTTCATCAGCCTCTTTGCAAAGTCTACATTTGGCATCATCAGAGGATTTTCCGATTTTGGCCTTAATGGCATTTGTGCGGATAGCTTGTTCTTGTGCAGCCAGGATTAGTGACTCTGTTTCTTTCTATTATTATTATTATTATTATTATTATTATTATTATTATTATTATTATTATTATTATTATTATTATCATCATCATCATCATCATCATCATCATCATCATCATCATCATCATCATTATTATTATTATTATTATTATTATTATTATTATTATTATTATTATTATTATTATTATTATATAATGCAGGCAGTGTTGAAATAGTATGAGAGGTGACAATAAGCAAAAGTGAGAAATGTAGTGAGGCTTTATGCCAAACAGCAATTATACAGAATATATATATATATATTTGCTCTTCAGCAGATGAAAGAAAAATGTATTGTACGTTGCAGAGAAAATGCTCATATGTAAAGTGAAAAGGCTCAATGTTTTGCATGAAAAGGAGCTGAAGGTCATTTGCTGAATGTAACTGACAAGAATAGTATTGTATATAAAAGCCAAATACCATTCACTCATCATGAAATCTCCAGAACCGTAAAGCCTATAAACCTGAAATTTGGCACGTATATTCCTCTTGGCTTCTAGATGCTTGCTATGAAAGGATTTTTTTCAAAATGACCATCAGATCATTAATATTTCTTATTTAGTAATTAACACGCTCTGATGCTAAGAAGTTCTACTCCCCTCCCAATCTGCAAAGAATTCTGTTCCAATTGCCAGTTGCCTTATATTAACACACTCTGATGCTAAGGAGTTAGACAGTCTACTCCCCCTCCCCACCTAAAAAGAACTCTGTTCCAACTGCCAGTTGCCTCACATTTCATTACCTTATTTCAAACTGGCAGACATTCCACTCCTTCACTCAGGAGTGGTCTGGGGCTCCTTACAGTACTAAACGTTTGTACCTCACCAAAATGTCTACGTCTTCCACCTATGGAACTGTTTCTTGACTCACGGCAGTGGGAGCGATATTCCTTTACATGTTTCAATCACCGACCACCACTGAGCCAATGGATTGTGAACTGAATTTCTCCTGCATAGCCCAATCACATAGTTTTGTCGCGAAGCATGGGTATCCAGCTAGTAGTATATAAAACAGAAATATTATATGTTTGAGAATAAGTGGAATGCCTAGCAAATGATTGGTTGACTGACATTGGATCCATTGACTTCCTGCTAATGTAGTAGGAGTCCATTGGTGGTGATAGTAGTGGTTTAATGAGAGTATAGGGTTGAGAAAACCTATTTTTACTACAGGAGATGAATGCTATGCAAAAGCACCCTGGGCTGATGGTCCTGGAGAAGGTTGTGTATGTGTATATGTACATATGTATAGTGAAGTGGAGTGTGTACATTGAGGCATGACCTTTATGGACAGGGGAGGGGGAAATGCTCTGAAAGAATGAGGGGCATACTATAACATCCCAATAGTGACAGATTTGGCAAAATATGATGGGAAAGGAACCAGGGTGTTTTGGGGGATGGTGCCACAGGTACATTGATATCCATGCCTGGCATATAAGAGTGTCCATAAGACTGCTCTAGTTTTTCTGTCTGGTATGCTGGTATGTGATAATACCCATATAAAGCTTTATACTCATGCTGGCAGGGACCACAATACATGCCTTCTCTGCCATAGCTCCTGCCTTCTGGAACCTTCTCACTCCAGAGATGAGGGTGGCCTTGACCTACTGGTCTTTCAGAAGGCTTTGACATCTTACTTATATGCCCTAATCCACAGTCAAAGTTATGTGATGCTCTATTTATTCTTTTAGGTATTTATGGATAACTGTACCAAAGACTAACAAAATCATTTTCACCCAAAGAAATGGAATGAATGATTTCAAGTTATTTATAAATGGTACAAAACTAAACAACACAGACGTATTGAATCAGAGTTAATAACCAACAACTTAATATGTTTTCCCTTGCTTCCACTATCCCATGAATAAGAGAAATCAATGAATTTGTGAGACTTGGTAAAACATCTACTGAAAATGAGAATATAGATGAGGAAAATTTCATACATCCAAAAAGTAGTAAAATATACTGAGTAGTATGTCATCTGTTGTGAGAGATGAATGTTTATCAACAGAAGCAAAAAAAAAAAAAAGGACAAATGTGCTTCTGTCTACTTCATTATATAGAAGTGAGAATTGAGCATGTCAGGAAAAACATAAAAGTAAGCTGAAAGCAGTCAGAATGGGGTACTTCGAATTGTGTGTGATTAAAGAAAAAGAATAAGTGCTTAAATGTATATGGTTTGAGTGCCAATGTATGTGATGATTACTACAGTACTGTGTTGTGGTGGTTTGATCATACAGGATGAATGAAGATCAAGCCTCAAACAAATATATTGTTGGAAGAAATGTCCCTCTGGGTTCAGTTCCAAGTGGGGAGAAAGACACTGGAAATATGGAAGCTGCTTGGAAATATGATTTAATGGTGGACAGGATCGCATAGTTTGAGGTCCTGGGCAAAAAAGGGAAGAGATGCTGAGTGCCTGGGTTTTATGCCTTCTCTGAGCTTGTATTCTGATTGGTTGTCAGACTCACATGGGGACATACAGGGGTAACTTTGTAGTTGTCTGTTCCCAGGCTTGGTTGAGCCTTGCTGGATGATGTAATCTTCCCAGGTGCCATGTGGTGAGTTCTGTACCTAGATGGGTCCTATGCCATGTCTTTTGTGTTCTAGATGAGCTGGTCCAGACTTCCTGGAGCTATTGGCAAAGGTGGGAGCTGCTTTCCAAGAGCATGGTTTTTTTTCCCTTTTCTCATCCAGGAAGGTATAATATTCTGCCTTTTTAATATTTCCTAGAATGTTTCATTTTTCTAGGAGAAGGGTGGGTGTTATCTTCCTACAATATGAAGAAAGAATTAAAGTCAAAAAGAATACTGAGAAAATTGCAAATGGATGGATAAGGTTGATTAGTTCATATAAGACAGCAATGTATGAAGAAGGGAAAAGGACAAAGTGGGTATCTCCCAAATCTCCTCCCACAATGATTATCTGGCTTTTGAAATGTGACTACTCCATAGGTTCAAAGGAAAGAAACTGACAACAGGTTCCACTATATTGAATTGATCTTACTGCCAATAACTTGCTGCAGCCAAATAAATCATCCTGGGGTTTTGGGTTGTTGCATTTCCCTCCTTCTATTCCATCCTCCAGAAATACAATTACTCCTTTACAGTCTCTGTCATCCTTTATTCTATGACTTCCTGGCTGGACGTTTTTGAAACATTTTTAACACAGAGAACTATATCACTGCTTCAATTGACAACGTATTGATAACTCTGACAGAGAATACCACCTGATCCCATCAACTATCCAGAGCAAACAGCAAGAGAGCAAATAGCATGTTAATCAGATTTGTTTTTAGATTTTCTTAAAAGATGACTATAAAATTTACTTCCAGCTAATGCAATTTAAAAATGTATCTCAGTTTTCATTTGAAAACATTATGGTTGGTCACGCAGTCAGATTGGATTTGGTAATTTTTCTCCCCACCTATCGAATCCTTCCCAAGGACCTGGGAGAGCCAGATGTGGATGTTTGATGGCGTTAGAGGTATTGTCACAGGATGTTCGCAGTGTAGTTGCTTCTGCAATTGACTGATGGTGATTTTGTCACTGCCAATGACAGTGATGTGCGGTGACGTTTATGGCTGGTGAGGCACTGACACAGTGGTGGGTTTCAAATATTTTTAGACTTGTGGACTTCAACTCCCAAAATTCCACAGCCAGGCATGCTCAGTTCCAATTTAAAATGACAGCATTTGCTTTTCTCCTTTGCGAAATAAATTTTCTTTTTTCATTTTCTTTTTCTTCTCTCTTCCCCTCCTTCCTCCCTCTCTCCCTTCCTCCCCTGCTCTCATACACACACACACACAAGTTGGATTGGACTATCTCTCCTACCCCCTTCTCTCTCTCACTCACTCTCAAACAAACACACACACACACACACACACACACACACACACACGTTGGATTGGATATCTTTTCCAGTGGCTTGAAAGCAGCTCCTCTGCTACCACCCCCATTCCTCTGCTGCCTTCCCCAAACACCTCCACCATTGCAAATGCAGCCTGCTGTCTGGGTGGGAAATGCCTGGAACGCAATAAAGCCCACCCACTCACCTCCTGCTGGTAGGCTGGGGTGAGAGGAGAGGCAAAGAAGCCGGAGGGGAAAAATCAAAGCCATTTGCTTCTCAGAGTGGACCTGATAATATTCTAAGGTATTTAGAATTGTCCTTATGTTGTCTCTAATTTGCCTCTTTGGTAAAAAACCATTTTGGTCCGGGTGGATAAACCCATTTAGGTATTTTTTCAGTCTCTCTGCCAGTATTGAGGCAAATAGTTTATAGTCTGAGTTCAACAAGGAGATAGGTCTATAGTTCTTAATTTGCGTATGGTCTACCTCCTCTTTGGGTATTAATGTAATATATGCCTCCAACCATGAATTAGGTATTTTACTTTCAATCATTACTTCATTCATGACTTGTAGTAATGGAACGGCCAAGGATTTTTCTAATGTTCTATAGAATTCCACAGAAAGGCCATCCGGTCCCGGGGCCTTCCCATTATTTTGTCTTTTAAGGGCCTCAGTTAATTCCATCATTGTTATTTTATCTTCAAATATAGTTCTAGTATCATTTGGTATTTGGGGGAGTTTGGCGTTTTGTAAATATTGTTTCACTTCTTTCTCTTCTATGTTCTCTTGTTCATACAGCTTGGCATAGTAATCTTGAATAATTTTCCTTTTTTCCCTATTTCCATGATGCAATTGTCCTTGTTCATCTCTTAGTTGTAGTATTTCCTTGGTCTCTCTTTCTTTTCTCAGTTTATAAGCCAGCCATCTGCCTGGTTTATTTGCATTTTCAAAATAGTTCTGTTTGGCGCCTCTGATTTTTTGGGCCAGGTCCTCCTTTTCCAATAGGTCAAGTTAGTGTTTTATTGTGTCCATCTTTATTTTAATCTCTTTCTTTTGTGGAGATTTCTGTAGTTCTTTTTCCAATGTGCTGTAATCTTTTTCTAGATCCTTAGACACTTGTCTTTTCTTTAAGTTTCTCTTTCTTATATAGTCTATTATCAAACCTCTAGAAAAGGCCTTCATTGTATCCCAAAGATTCTGTAAAGACGTATCTTCTTTTTTGTTTTCTTTAAAGAAGAAAGTCAATTCTTTTTCCATTTTCTTTACAAATTCTTTCTCTTTCAATATCCTGTTATCTAGTGTCCATCTCGATCTTCTTCTTTGTTGTCTCCAACCTATTGCCATTGGATTGTGGTCTGCCCAGATGTTTGGTTCAATCTCCACATCTAGTGCGCTGCTGGATATGCCCGTTGAAGCCCAAATCATATCAATTCTAGAGAACGATGAGTGTCTATTTGAATAAAAGGTATATTGTTTTTTAATGGGGTTCCTTTCTCTCCACACATCTTTTAGATTTATTTCATCCATCATCCTGAAGAAGGACTTTGGGAGTGTTTTTCTATTTTGTTTTGTTGTTTTGTGGGTTTTATAGTCCAATTTCTGGTCTACAATACCATTGAAGTCTCCCATCATGCAAATGTCAGCATAGTCTAGATCAGAAATTTTCTTGTGGATTTTTTTATAAAAGTCATCTTGTTTTTCATTAGGGGCATAAATTCCAATTAGCAGTATTTTCCTAGCATTGTCCATTATTTCCACCATTAAAATTCTTCCATCTTCGTCTGTGTAGATTTGTTTCGCAGGGATTTTATCTTTAATGTAGAAGGTCACACCTCTTTGTTTACAGTCCGCTAACGAAGTAAAGTTTTTTCCCAGTTTTGGTTGTACTAATAAATGACTATTACTTTGTTGAATATGTACTTCTTGTAAGCAAATTATATCTAATTTTAATTTTCCTAATTTGTGGAATATTTTCGTTCGTTTACATGGCGAATTAAGTCCATTTATATTAATTGAGAGTAATTTTATTCCTTCCATCCTTATGTTTTATATATAGGATTTATAGCTCTAGTTGATCTTGGTTCCCGTTGTGCTCTACTCTCTACACCCCCAACAGCACCTTCTTCAATGTCAATTCCACCTACAGCACCCTCTGTCCTCTCAATTTCGGTTATGGGTAGATCCAGCAGTTGCACCGGTGGCTCTTCATTTCCAGGCTTCTCTGGCTTTCCTCTCAAATGTTCTGTGTAGAAAGCTTCTGCCTTCTCAATTGTATCAATTCTATATCTCTGTCCTTTCCATACAAACATGAGGCCTTCCGGAATCAACCATCTATAGTTAACTCCTATTTTAAGTAAGGCTGTAGTCAAGAATTGATATTTTCTTCTTTTCTCTCTCACCCGTCTTGGTATTTGCTTAAGAATTGCAATCTCCTTGCCTTTATATTGCAGTTTTTTATCTCTTGTGTTTTGCAGGATTTGTAGTTTTAGTGCTTTTTTCGTAAATCTTACATGGACCTCCCTTGGGAGGGAGTTCCTCGTTGCATATCTTGTGTTAACTCGAAATGTCTCATCTATCCCGTCCATTATCTTCTCCTCAGGTATCCCTAATATTTCTATGAGAATTTCGGATATTATTTGTGGCAGATTTTCACCCTTTTCTTCTACTATATTTTGAAACCTCAAAAAATATTCAGAGCGCTCCATCTCCAGTCCAATTATTACACTGCTTTCTGTTTCCACTTCATTCAATCTGGAATCAAACTCTTCGTCCCTCTTCTCTCTCTGCTTCTCTCTTTCAGCAATTTTTTGCATAACATCTTCTTGTTTTTTGACCCACTGTTGTATATCTTTTATATTTCTCTCTGCTTCGTCTGTTTTTTTTCTATGTTCTCCATCTTCGTTTCCACATTGTCCAACTTCTTTACAAGTGTATCAAATTTTTCATCAGAGCTTGTTTGAAGTTTCTGTATTGCTTGCATAATTGAATCTAATGATATGGTCTTCTCTTTTTCCTGTTGGATCATAGATTGTATTGATCTTTGTCCTCCTGCCGGTGAGGAGGCAGGGGTTGTTGTTGTAGAACCCACTGGTGTTGGCTTTCTACTCATCTTGCTATTTTACTCTCTCTTCTTCTTCGTTTTGTGGTTCAGTCCAATTGCAGTTAACACTAGAAAAAAAAAGAAGGTAGAAAGGGGAAAAGAGGGAGGGGGGGAAATAGGGGAAGAGAGTGTATGGTAGTTAGATAAAAGTAATAGGGGGAGAAAGCAAGGTTTGATATAGGATATAAGAGAGAGGTAGAAGAGGGAGAGGGGCACAAAGAGAAAGTGAGTGGAAAGGGAAAGAAAAAGACAATCTGTATAAGAAAAATAAGGGTGGGTAAATGGAGCGGGAGGAGAGAAAGAAAAAAAATGTATCTCTGTTATTTCAAGAAGAAAAAAAAAAGAGGAAATAAGAAAAATGGAAAAAGAAAAAATTGCAGACCAAGGAAAAAAAAAAAAGAAGGAAAAAATTGTTCAGCGCTTCCAGGCTCCAGGACTTCAGAAAAAAAAAAAAAGAAAGAAACAAACAACACACGCACCAACTAGAAAAGGGAAAAAGTCATCACATCCCCAGGAGAATAGTATAAACACTTGATGTAATTTCCAAAGTCACTCCAGTTTTCTCTTATAAGTCTTCCAAGATAAGTTTCCAGACCTTACAGCTCCACAAGGAACAGCCTGCAATAACCATCTGTGTTCCTTGCTTCTTATCAGGTCCTGACCTTGAATAAATGTCTTTTTCTCAAAATAATCCCAGCTGTAGGAATTGGCAACAATGTTTCAAAGTCCGCTAGATGGCAGTGTTAAAGTAACAGTGTTAAAATGTATCCAGTCCCTAGCCCCTCGAAGCGCTGCCTAAAAGAGAAAGTTAAGCTCAGCACAAAGAGGAAAAAAAAAAAAAATCTTTCAGGCATTAAAAGGTATATAAGAAAAAAGGCTCTGATAAAGTCGCTTTAAAAAAAAAGAAAAAATAAGGAAGGGGGAGTTAAAAATAAAGAGAGCTTCAACCGCAATTGTAACAACAGTAATGAAAGTCCCGTCTGGTTTCCAGTAAATAAAAAGGGAAGAACAAAAAGCCCAAATGGTTTCAATTAGCTCTATTCAAACCCGCCGCTAAGTCTTCGGTTATTTTCTATTTCCTTTAATCTTCCAAATTAAGAGTGTCCTCTGTATAATTTAAGCAAAAAAGAAAAACTTTCTTCAAGTACTCTCACCAAACCACGGCATGCTTTCTCTCTCTCCTGCTCTTGCTTCACGGAGCCGTCAGCCGCTTTGGCAGCCCGGGGGCTGGCTCCTGACCGCAGGCAAAAAGGGGTTTCACCAGGGTTTCCAGAGACTTTGCGAATGTCTCTGGGTCCCCCGGAATTTCCCCTTACCTCCCACTGTCTCTTCGGGACAGCTTGGGTCCAATGGACCGTCCAAACGATCAGGATTCAACGGGTCATCTGGAGTAACCAGAAAACCCGTGGTAGCGCAGCGACGCGTGGCTCCTCCCTCCTGTCGAAGAATAAGTCTGAAAAATGCTGGAAATGTCAACATACACCGGGCACATACTACCACATGTGGTGGACTTGTCCTGAAGCTAAGAGATACTGGACTAAAATACACATGTGGTTGGAGAAAATGATACATAAACATATAGACTTGAAACCAGGACTTTTCTTATTGGGAATAATACCAGAAACATACAATAAAGACTTGAAATATTTGATCATAAATGTCTTAACAGCTGCTAGAATTGTATTTGCTAAATACTGGAAAAATGAGAAAGTACCAACAGAGGAGGAAATTGTTCGGAAGATAATGAACTGTGCAGAAATGAGTAAACTTACATTTGAAATTAGAGAATTAGAGGATGAGCAATTTTATAAAGTATGGGACTTGTTTTATCAATGGTTGGATAAAAAAACTTGGAAGTGAATCTTTTCTTTTTCTTTACCCTATCTTATATGTAATAATAATAGAAAGTTATACTTAATGTTTTGAAAAAATCTCTCTCTTTTTTCTTTCTTTTTTTTTCTCTCTTTCTATACATATTAAGCCTTTATTATGAAATAGACCATTTACTTATACGAGATAAGAATAATAATGTATTTAATATATAAGAGTGAGATGATTTAAATTGTTAGGTATGATTATGGCTGGTGACTATTTTATAATATAAAATGGAATAATGATGATGTAATGAACAATGGATGTGAATATAGATTAAAATATTTAATGACTACATGGATTGACAAATAATAATGGGAAATTAAATTTGGAGTTGAGGATGATTGGAAACTTTAAGATTAATGGAAAATAGAAATGTCTTATATGAAGTAATGAGTTTCTTTTTCTCTTTGACTTAATCTCCACTTTTATTTTTGAGAGAATGGTGATACAATTTTATAAAGACCTATTGCTACCTAGTACATAATTGTAGAGATAAAGAAATAAGGGTTGTCATAAAAGAAAGAATACTATGGTAACTTGAACATGCAATGCTCAATGAAATATTTAACTATATTTAATGGATAATTAGTGAACGCATCCTTAATTGTAAAAACCATCGCACAAAAACTTGTAACCAAACGACATGCTTGATGAAAATGTGTTTTTTTTTTACTTCCCTGCTCTTGTACCTTATGTGTTGTCTTGTCTTTTTAAAGAAAAATAAATAAACATTTATAAAAAAAAAAAAAACAAAGAAGCCGGAGGGGAGCCGATCCGAGCCTTCCAAAAGAAAGAGGTTGGGGGAAAGTGTGTGTGCTACAGCATGGCATTCAAGTGGTGTTTTAATTGTTTTGGGATTTCACCCACAGCACCTATGATTATTAGTATAATCTTTACTTTCTTTTTCCACAGTCATTCAGTGTTACTTTATTTTATGGTCTCACTTGTGGTTGCCTTCAGGTAAATCTCCTGAAGAGGCATTCTGACTACTTTGTCATGCCCTTCTTTGTAGCCAATGTATGTGATATTCTTGCAGCAGCTAACCAAGTGGGTCCACTGTTTCTTCAACTTCTTTGAGAGGCAGTGTTGGCTGTCTGCTGCTGTCTTCTGAATTATGGCTCTGTATGTATTTGTTCTTAAAGTTTGCTCTTGTGCAACCAGAATTTTCCCTTCTTTCTCTTTCTTCAACTTTCCTGCTGTTAGCCATTGCCAGGTCTTGTTATTATTTGTGTTCCCGGCTATTTGTTTGATGTATTGGCATGTAATATTTTGTCTTCCCATATCAGTTTTCTGTTCCTCAACAGCCTGTGTAGGCCAGATTGGATTCTTCAGTGCTCAGTAAGCCTTTGTGGTATATTAGCTATAGTGTCTGTGGAGATTCTCAGTCATCCAGGTCATGATTGTCCCAAAGATCCTTCTTCAAAAGGCAACTTTTGTTTTTTCCTCGAAGATGTTTTGTTTCTCATCCAAGAATTGAAGAAGCTTCTTGGGTGCCTAGTTGTCTTTTGAAAAAGCATATTTGGTGTTAGCTCCAGTGCATTATCTTCACAGTCCTCCTCTTCCTCCCCCTCCCCCTCCCCCTTCCTCCTCCTTCTTCAACTGCCTAGTGTACCTGCACCATTCCACGCCCACCTGAACAGAGCATATATTAGATTTACTATTTTCTCTAAAAACTACATTGTGCATGCTGACACACTAGGCTTCGGAGATTAATCATTGCTGTACTCTCACTGTCACTTAAAAGCTATTTCCCCAATGCCTATTACTTTTTCATTCATGACCATTTGCCATTAATTGTTACTTTCTCAATTGAGTTCCTTTGTTACTGTTCCTCCTTTTCTTGGAGCAATACGAGGAGGGAAAGGATGAATTAATAATCATAATCACAATCATAATCATATCACCATTAAAAATCTGTACATTGTATCAAAGAAAAACCAAAAAGGAGAAAATGCTAGAAATGTAAAGCTTTGATACTGGACTAAATGCAAATGATAATCAGGTCAGTTAAAAATGTGGTCAGAAGATTGGAAGATGGGGTGAACCCAAGTGAGCATAGGAGGAACTTAATGTCTTTTACCCCTGTATTCTGCTGAAGGGTCTCTATTTATGAAAAGGAGAGCAGTTCTATATTGTTGAAGAGACCTTCACTTATGTTGTATGTTTGCTAAGGTAAAGCCATATATCCACACTAGAGGTTTATGAGTTAGGATGAGGAAACTACACTTCTCTCCCCTCCCCACCACAACCCTAACAGAGAAGGGGTTCTCTGTTACTGAGTGGCATGTTGCTGGTGGGCATGGCCTAGTCAGCCTCCTGCACCATGGCGGGGGGCACATTTTTGCCCTCCCCAAGCTCCGGAGGCTTTCCACCAGCCTTCAGGCAGTCTGACCTTCCCCAATTTCTAGTAGGTTCATTTTTCACCCTCCCCAAGCTTCAGTGTGGGGATCTGCACCCAAAACAGGCCAAAACAGGACTCTGGGAGGGGAGGGGCAGAGTGGGCAGCACCAGCCAGGAGTGGGATTTGGGGGTTCTTTGACTTGCACAGAATCTTAGCTAGAGGTTCTCCTGAACCCCTGCGAACCCTCAGCAGCCCACCTCTGACTGTTAATCAGGTTTTACCTCTGGACTGATGCTTGGAAATGAGATGGTTTGATAAGGGAGTCCCTTTTTTCTGTCTATGGACTACAACCCTGATCTTTTCCCCACCTCATGTTCTTTGAGTTGCAAGGGCAAGGAGAAGGAAATATCATCAGAACTCATTGTTGTCTTATTTAAATAACACCCTTCTTTCAGGTGCTATGTTGTTTTTGCTGCTGTTGTCTATCACAGGCTATAGAAGATTAGCATGCTCCCAAGTGTAACACAATCATGTTCCAAGGTCGAAACATTCAATGTGCCAGTTGCTGACATAAAAGGAATGAAACATTGACTTCTTAGTCATAGGGAAATGATACATGAGTAATGAGAACAAGCATAAAGGTATGAATCAGCTATAATCACGCAGTAAATATATTTAGGATAGCACTTAAATGATTTTAGGCTTTAGAGCCAGGAGAGCGATATGCCTTTAGTGATGTCAGTGCTCTTTATATAGCCTTACAGACAAACTGCTGCCAGTGGCACTTTCAAAAGTGCTTGGTGTCATCCATAATAAGTTTGCATTCTAAATAGAACCATTTTTCCCCCTTCTGCCACTTTTAGCTCTGCAGGTTCATAAGCTCAATCACTCTGAGTTTTTTTTCTTTTTGCTTTCATTCATCACCACCAGCAACAACTATCTCCTGAGAGTAGGAAACACATTGAGAGTCTGAAATTAGTTCTACTGGTGATGATATATGATGCAGGGAAATGACAGCTTGATTGCCATAATAATGAGGCTGCTGGATGTAGTTTCCTCCATTTTTAAAAAACCAATGCAATTTAAATTCTATTGGTATTCCTGTTGTGCATTAATTCAGCAAACCCACCCAATAGGCTAAGAAAATATTTATTTTTATTTTAAGGTATTAGTGTTGTAAAAATTATACTTGGGGGATATACTTATCTCAAATCTCCTTATACTCCAAATGTATGTTTTACTACCATACTTCCACTACTTTTTGAATTTTTACTTGTACTTCTAAATATTCTTCTGTACACAAATTCATTCATTTTCAAATGCAAATAAAGTAGAAGTTATGCAGAAACCTTACTGTAGCTCAATGCAATTTAAAATAATTTCAACAGAAGGTAGTTTAGGAATATTCTTTGAGCAGAGAAATACTTGAGGTCCATGGAGGAGCTGTCATTGTTTTTGTTGTTATTTTATCTCAACCTGTAACCGTGAAGGATGATTCACACTTTCAATGATACCTTTCAATACAAAGCATCTCATGAAGAAAATTCAGTGTCAATGAAACATATGATAGGATAAGAAGTAAAAAAAATAGCTTTAAATTAAAGTTATGGAGGACATTGCTATTTTGAAAGCGCCTGCAAGGTGGATTACATCCAAGGGTTTATATAAACCATTTATATTTCATGTTTACATATATCATGGGTCTCACCAAATGGATTTATGCAATGTTAGATGGATCTTTATAAGTTTGTGTAGTTGTATTTTGAACCACCTCTAACTCTATAGCCATGTCTCTCTTTCAAAAATGTTGGATTCTGATCCATACACTACAACAGGAATAACAGTGCTATTGTTTTTAATCCCCTAGTTATTTAACCAGCATTTTGTTTCTTTCAGGGCAATGGCTATTTTTTTTTCTTGGCACAACTTTTCAGCTGAAAACGATGATTGTCTAGTTATATTATTGGTCAATGAAGCAGTCCTTCTCAGAGCTGAATGAGACTATATATCCACAGTAGAGGTTTAATGCTAAAATGCTAAATGTTAAATGCTAAAATGTTTGAAGCCCACCCCTGTAACTAATGTAGAAGTCATGGACAAAAGTCATAAGGGAATTCTTCCTGTAGCTGAAAAATGTAGACAGCTAGGAAGCCTACAAAGTTGTGGAAATAAAAAGAACAAGTATGTTCTACAATCTCCTAAAATAAAAGCTTTAAAATATTGCCAAGAGAAATTTGCAAATAAGTCTCTCACACACTGAAATTACACCCCCTTGACTGCCTCAGCAAACTTTCTCTTGAGCATCTAGCCATAATCTAAAGAAGAATACACACATACACATACTCCAGAGTGAGTGCTTTGCTGACAAGCAACCTTTTAAACTAAATGGCTACATATTGGTTCATCTACAAGTGTGTGAAGCATCATGGATGCAGGAGCTTGCTCTATCTTTGGATCATATCTTATAATTTTAGATGTATTTAGTTTTATACAATATTCCAACTCTATTGACCGAATTACTATTACCAGATGGATATCAATCAATCAACCTTTATTGTGGTCAAAGACCATCTTAAGGAAATTGGGGTAGAAAAAAAATTAAAACACGAAAAAATACAAACTACACAAAATATATAAAAAGCTGAAAGTATATAAACTTGATCAATACAAATTGGAAGATGGAGCTCAATGGAACATTTCTATAGAATTCTATATATGAAATGCTGACAATATTCACCCTGATATTAAAATATCAAGGTATGGAATCTCTAGAAAGTATCACTACTTTGTGAGAAGTATCAACATTACATCATGGAAAGATGACATCGGACACCACAGCTGTACAAATTTTTGAAGAGGCACTTCACTGTGATTGAAAGTTTATCATATCAGTTCTATGCAGAGCTAGAATGTTTCATTTCCTAAAGGAAGAACATATTAGTTCTTCTGCTTTGCTTTGTGACTTCTACATATGTTAATAAGCTGCTCTTACTGAATCAAGGTACCTATCTGAGACTCATTAGACCTTCCTAATGCTCTAGGGATGTGGTGGCTCAGTGGCTAAGACACTGAGCTTGTCGATCAGAAAGGTCGGCAGTTCACTGGTTCGAATCCCTACTGCTATGTAACGGAGTGAGCTCTCGTTACTTATCCCAGTTTCTACCAACCTAGTAGTTCGAAAGGATGTAAAAATGTAAGTAGAAAAATAGGGACCACCTTTGGTGGGAAGGTAACAGTGTTCTGTGCGCCTTCGGCGTTTAGTCATGCTGGCCACATGACCATGGAGACATCTTTGGACAGTGCTGTCTCTTCTGCTTTGAAACAGAAATGAGCACTGCTCCCTAGAGCCAGGACTAGCACATATGTGTGAGGGGAATGTTTACTTTTAATGCTTTACAGAGATAGAGCATTTCATTTTTGTTAAATAAAAGACCTCTGCAGAGTTAGATGCAAGCCACACAGTACTGTAGAATAGATGAAAAATAAATAAATAATAGGGAATGTACAATATCTTCTCAGAAGTAAAATTTTGATTTCTACCCTTGTTCTGTCCTCACTACACATCACTCTGTATGCAGCTTGAGATGCATTTAAACCCACCTATCCTCCAATAAAACTGTGTGCGTAGATCTGGATGCTTTATTAAAAAACAGGATGATGAAACTTGGAAAAATAGAAATGCACACAATAAGATACAAAATAAGCATTGCTGGTGAGCACAACAATTAGCAAATATAGATAAATCTAAATCTCACCAATGATGCTGTGTGTATGCTGTGTGGACCTCAGATTAATATGTGCCACGGATTCAGTTGGATTCTCCCTGGTGCTTCTGTTTCCTTTGAATACTAAAAGAAATGGAGTCCAGCTTCCCAGGATGCACTTGTTTTTGGAGTGAGGGTTAATGGGTAGATGACCCTTAAAGGGCCAGGTCAATTTCCAAACAATACAGCCTGGTATTTGGCTTCTGCCACTAGATAGGGTCAGAGAACAAAGACAAAATAAATTATATGCTGGGGCATGAGAACCCTTGTGATTATTCCTTTTGAAATGTCATTATTGTCATTATTAGACTTTTTTTTAAAACAAGCTTTCACCTAAGAAATTAAGGCATCATAAAAAAGTAATAAATATTATTATAAATGCTGGTGTTGTACACTTAGATTCCATTTTTTGAGAAGTAAGGTCTATTATATACTAATAATAACATAAGATAAATCAATTGTGTTGTGCCTAGTTCAGTGGTCCCCAAACTTTTGGGCACCAGGTTCTGTGGAGAGGGTTTTATTCTGCAGACTGTAGGGGGCATGGTTTCATGTGATGCCTGCATCCTGCAGATGGGGCTCACTTGTTTGTACCAGAGGTGGGTTCCTGCCAGTTCTAACCTCTTCTCTAGAAGAGGTTCCACAAATCTGCCGTGCCATTTAGAACCGGTTCCAGCTCCCTCCCCCCGCCCATCCGCACATCATCAAGATGAAGAGCGAGAGGAGGAATTCTGGGAGTTGAAGTCCACAAGTCTTAAACCTGTCAAGTTTGAACACCCCTGGGGTTTTTTTTGTAAAGGGTTCGGGGTGCAAGGGTCTTGTAACTTGACAGGTTTAAAACTTGCATACTTCAAATACCAGAGTTTCTGAGGCAACATTTTGGTTGCTAAGCAAGAGCATTGTTAAGTGAGTTTCACCACATTTTACAAGTTGGCCATGCCCACCCTGTCACATGGCCACAAACCACTCCCACAAAGCAGGCCTTGTTCTCAAATTCTTGCCTAATAGCTTCACTATTATAACATAATTACAAATAGGGTAACTGACAACTTTTTGTGAGTGGTTTTACGCACTGGGACTTTGTCATCCATGCCCACTCCATTTATTGTAGCATTCTATGTCTCTCTGATATCATATCCGGGTTTCACAAAAGAATAAGGTATATTTAGAAGCTGGTTTGCAAAACAGGAAGACTAATGGTGTTTATGACAATTTGCTGAATTTGCATTCTCAGACTTCTCTCATATCTTTACACAAGCAAAAAAAAACCTCCATTTGCCTCTCTTTGTTTAAATTACGTCTCTGTGGTGATAAATTATGAGCTCAAGCTCAAAAAGACAGAGAAAGAAGGAATCAACCCTTTCCTCAACTGGGGGATACCCAAAAGAATTTATTCCTGACTCACAAAAGAACATATTTAAAAAAGTGATATCATAGGAAAACTACGTGGAGTTACATACCAGTTTTTTTAAAAAAAATATTTTAGGATAACTCAGTTAATATGGATAATAAATACAGTGGATATTGTGATCCAATATTTTTGGAGACAAAGCAGTTTTGATTCTCATGTCTAGAAAATGCAGAGTTAAAAGCTTTAGAAATTGATTCACACAAAATATGAAACACTTGCTTGAAAATTCTGATACACAATGTGACAGAGATATAGTACAAGAGTTTTCATAAATTATTGGGTTATTCATTTAACTGAGGTAAATCTCCTTTAGACTTTAATATATCTATGGAAATCTATACATATAATAAGCTTGTGAGAAAATATTACAGATGATCAAATGAATACTTCAAGAATGATATAGATGGATTTCCTTAAATGTTTAAAAATATTTCAGGTAGATTGATAAATTATTAAGGTATAAATGCAATTTTAAAATATATATAATGAATAACTGGATTTATCAAACACAGGGTACAGCAAAAATTATTACTTTTTTTTACAAAGAGTGCTATACCAGATTTACAATCTTGGATTAATGTTAGCTGTTTCTTTTTTGCTTATGACTAGTTTTTTTTAACAGTGTAATGGAAATAGTAAATCAATATCACTTAAGTGGCCAAAGTTTAATTATATACTTAAAAACTGAGCTTTTTTATATGCATTGTATTATGTTTTGTCTTCTTTTGTTTCTTTTCTTTTCATTCTCCACCCTTTTTTGTATTTTTTGTATGTTCTTTTCTTTCTGTATTTCAAACCAAAACACACAGGTATTTAGATTTTTCTTGTTACTGAAATCTCTGGGCTAATTTAAAATTCTTTAAACATACTACACTGAAATACATTATATTCTTCTAATGAATTTGTTTCTAAAGAATGGTTGTTACCATGGGGCTCTGAATTAGCACACTATTGTTACATTGTCTTTGTTCCTGAAGAACATACATGGAATATGTGATTGAATATGAGACATCAATAAAATCAACACCCACCAAGCAACTCTAAACTCTGATGTACAAACAAAAACAAAAATAAAAATCAGTAGCCATTGATAAGATTATTTTAGACTTCAGTAATAATTGTGTAAAACCAAAAATGTTTTATCATTTTTCCCAAATGTTCAAGTTTCAGAAAGGACATTTATTAACACACGGAGATTCAACATAAACTAGGAAGAAATTTTGGGACCGGAGTGTCTTTTTTGTCATTCTTCTTACTTTTCCCAAAACATATCTCTGATTCTAGCACATTCTTGACATACTCAAAAGGTTTCGCCCGTCCAGCTTTCATAACCAATTGACCCGAATTCTTGACCTCATCAAAGATGTGTAAGATTTATAACTTTTCAGTTGAGTATAAGCAATGATTATCAGTGCATAGATATCTGCAGGTATTTCCATTTTTTTATTCGTTAGGATCCTGTTTATGTGATTTGACATTGACAGAAAAGTACAGTAGTATTAACTATAGGGAAATTATGTGGCTAGATCCAACAATTACTTTTATCTTTTCCCAGGTTGGTTCACTTAAGATCTTTAGGGAAACCAAGTCCCAGAATAGAATTCCCAGGCAGCATGGCCAATGGTCATTAACTCTTGAAGATATAAATTATTTCCAATATTTGTGTTTCCCCAATGTACAGATCTACACATGGCTCACTTCGTTGTACTGCATATATCACATTTCTCAGTTTGTGTCTGAATGTTTTACCTTTGGGGTGGACAATCTTCTGCTTTAGTATATTCTTGGGTTTGAAGCAGTGGTGGGTTGCTCGGTTTACTACCAGTTCGCTCGTGCTCATGCAATACGCAATGAGCGCATTGTGCAATGCACCACTACCGGTTCAGCTGTACTGGGAGCAACCCACCTCTGGTTTGAAGTGTGCACATATGTTGTGTTGACTGCAGATCCTCCTTTGTTTTTCCAACATTCCTGCAACGTATGGAATGACAACATTGCTTTGTGTATTGTTCTCTTTGTTGTCTGTTATGGAGGAGCTCCTGTAAGGTCTTTTTTGAAATTTGATGAAGGCCCACTTGAAATAGCCCCATATTCTGAGGATTTCCTTGATGTGTTTTAGTTCTTTTGCCCCCCCCCCCCCAATCTTTGCTGGTAGGCAGGGCTTTTAGCTCGGTGGTGTAGGGTTCTGATGACTCCCATTGTGTGCTCAAGTGGGTGGTGAAAATCAAAATGTAAATATTGATCGGGGGTGGTGGTGGTTCATAAACTTCAACATTAAGGCTTCTGTCTTCCCTAGTATGTACTGCACAATCCAGGAAGGCTAGACTATTTTCCTTAATATCTTCCCATGTGAGGCTTGTAGGATGAGAAGTGAAACATCTTCAAAGAAAAACCAGAAAGTTCAGTTGTCTCTTGAAAAAGTTTGAGATTATCGTAGAGAACTTTATATTTCCCACTGGTTCCAGTCAGAATGTAGTTTGTTTTTAGGAACGGAAACAGGCAAAAGAAAATAGCAATGGAAAAGATGCCAGATACAGTAGGTCTAACAGCTTCTTACATGTTTATGCAACACAGATAGAAAGATGTATGAATGGGGGAAGAATTCAACTTGTGTGGATAGTACAGGTAGTCCTTGGTTTACAATAGCTCATTTAGTGACTGTTTAAAATTACAAGATCACTGAAAAAGTCACTTATGACCACTTTTCACACTTATGACCGTCACAGCATTCCCCCATAGTCACGTGATCAAAATTCGGGTGTTTGGTAACTTTCTCATATTTATAATGGTTGTAGTGTGCAGGGGTCATGTGATCACCTTCCTTTGCAACCTTCTAAGAAGCAAAGGTCGGCAGTTTTGCTTAGCAACATGTTACTAATTTACCAACTGCAGTGATTCACTTAACAACTGTAGCAAGAAAAGTCACAAAATGGGGCAAAACTCACTTTCACAAATGTTTCCCTCAGCAACAGAAATTCCGGGCTCAATTGTGGTCATAAATTAAGGACTACCTGTAAATACCTGGTCGTAAATTGAGGACTACCTGTATTTACCTGATCATAAATTGAGGACTACCTGTTATCACTGTGCCATGCAAACTAACCGTTCTTCTTTTTGAAAAAAATTGCTGTCAGTCCTACCATTGTAATTGTGACATAAGATTGAGTACCAGCCATTTAGTTGAGTTTTCTGTTTGCTAAAGTAAAATAAGCGTTCAATTTTTTTCTCCCTCCACACATGCTATTTTTCTTCTCATTAAGCACAGAAGGCTATTGTCTAAGCATTTTTTTTCAAAAGCATATCAGTCCTTAGAGATTTAAAGAAAGGAAGAGCATATTAATTGTTTGCCCTAACATTTTATGCATCAGTGGAAAAACAGTTTACATGTTATAGCTCAGCTGTTCCTTTAAATCAAATGAAAATAATCTAAGGGCCTTTTTAAATTCCATATAAACCAAACTGTTTTCTGTGTTCAGGAACAGAAAAGACTAAAGGCATCATTAGAATGAGCAGATGTAGAAAAGTAAAAAGCACGCATTTGAAAAGGATGTGGTTAGTATCTCCCATTTTCTTTCCATGATATGAAAATGAGTGCTGAATACAACACCATTCATTGACATGATGACTCTGGGGCCTGACTTTTGTTAAATATTCTTTAGGGTTACACTCTGGAAAAAGAAGATCCTCTCCTGCCTTCAGATTAATGTGCTGTGAACTTCTTTTCCACTTATCTGTTTCCAGAAAGGGAAAGCATGGAAGCATTTGAAGATAATAACAAAAGCTTAATGTAATTTTAAAAAGAAATCTTCCTGAGGATTACAGATCTCAAGAGGCATAAGACTTGGGGTTTCCTGTGGCTTTCCTGCTGAAAGGTTGACATGAGAGAATGGTTAAAAGGAGGACATTATGTCTCTTCTCTTTATCTTTAGAGCCTTCCAAATCCAAGTCTCTAGCTGAGACTGATGCACTACAAAAGTTGAATGTCAAGTTTGCAGAGAACTTAGCAGCTGAAAACAAAGAGAAATTTGCTGAACTTTGGGAACAAAACCAGGACTTGACTGTGGCTGCAGCTGAAAAACATGGGGCAATGCTGAGTTTGACAGCCAGCGCTGTTTCAAGCCGCGGGAAGCGTTTATCGCAGTTTCCGTCACTCTAGCCCTAATGACAGCCTACGCACCGTTACTGGGTTTAGAGGCTCAGACCCCTCCAAATTCACAGACTCACGAGGGGCTTTGATACTGGGGTCGCTGGCTCTGGCACTCCCTATTTTTATTCACAAACACCTTAATTTAAACTCCAAAGCTCTTCAATCCACATCCAACGCTCTTTTAAGACCGGAGAAAACGATGACGCAACCGCCCTCATCGAGGGACTGAGTCGAAAGCTGGGTCTGCCTAGCACCACTGCAGATAGGTTGTGCTATTTTTAATTTGTTTGCTTCCCCCATTCTTATTTGATGTGCATGTAAAAAAAGCTAAAACAACACAAGCTGTGGACACTATTTGTTTAATCCAGGTGTGTTAAACTTGCAGCCCATGGACCAAATGCATCACATGCTGGCCCACTCCCAGTTTAACGAAGGGGGGGGAGTCACGATATGTCACATGATGACAATGTGACACCATGAGTTTGACACCCCTGGTTTTAGTTGCCAGCACTCATGAAATAAATTATAGTTTGACATTTTTAAAATTGTCTATACTACTCTTCCTTTGTTTTAACATAACCAGTCTAGAAAAAAGATTTATCAAGCTTGCCAACTATTTTTTATAGTTTAGAATGAACCTAATTACTCTATGATATTTTCAAACAAACCAAAAAAAACAGTATATCTATAAATATTTCATAACGTAAGTAGGTCAACATATTCAAATTTTACTTTTATATTTTTTTAAAAAAATTAGAAAATCATGCTTTAACTCCCGTTATAGCAAAACCTAACACAAATTTGTGAATATGAAATTTGTATTTCACCAGGTATTGCTAGTTCTTCTTTCTAACTATGGACAAAGAATTATGGGGCAAGTAACCTTTGAGAAATGCATTGCATAAGAAACAGTTTTTAAAAGTTTTTTTCTTTAAATTTCTAACATCTAGCTAAACTACACAGGTTCACTCTGCAGTATAGAATAGTCTCAGCCAGCCACCCACTGCTTAAAGAAGCTGCTAGTTCTGATCCTAGATTTGAAACAACTCAACTAGATTTGAACAATAAGTATATAAATAATACATTATTTTCTTTTCATGTTAATGGATTGTCAGGCCACAGTGTGGCATAGTCTGTTCCAGGGAGGTTGCTGCAGGTTTGGCCCGGTTTGACTGAACCAATAGTGGAAGTCAGGCCTGGGTCACAGACCTGGCAGTGACCCAGGCCTGCCACGCCCCCGAACTGGTTCCCTTGCTACCTCTGGTCTATCTCTATTTTGTATTTTAGTGACTGTGCATGCACGAGGGTTGCGAACTGGTAGTAAAACCAGCAGCAACCCACTCCTTTTGAAAAAGAAAATTGGTCATTGCTTCAACTATGTGATATCATGTAAAAGAGGGCAGGGCTCAATCAAATTATTGCAGACACCTCTTGACTTTTTTGACTCGCCCTGCAGATGGCCCTGTCCTTTCCTCCCATTTCAGTGGTGGGCACATTTCAGATGAAGCATAGTCTCTGACAGGGCTAAAGGAAATTGTCTTTAGAATGTCAAGTTGGCAAATAGTACAACTAACTTTACTGAAACTATAATTGTTTATTTAGACAAAAGCAAAAGGACAAGAAGGAGGGAGTCTAGATGCTGCTTTTTAATTAAAGCATTGATTTCCTATACCTAGAAATAAGACCCATTGAACTTACATCGAGAAGGAGATATGCAATAGGATTCAACTCTCTGAACATGGACAGTAGAAATATATTTGTAAAAAAGCAATTTCAAGGCTAATTAGCTCACGTTATAAATAAGCACAGAGACTGCCACGACTGTCTATAAACATCACCTGACACACTTGCTCTCATTATTGAATATTACCTAATTTAGAGCATTGGCACATAAATCATGAGGCATAAATTTAACACCCACCATTTTATTTATGCAGAATCCTTAATACTATGCATTGGTTACAGCGGCCAAGTAGAAATTTGCTGGTATGACTAGCAACATGCTTCTGAAATGACATTTCATTCTGTTCTTCATAAAAAGGAAAAACATAGATTAGTGTTATGCAAAATCTCAGACTGGCCAGTTACTTCAATCTTTAAGTCACTTCAACATATTGTTTTAGTAAGGTACCTTCACATTGTTGTAGAGATATTTTTTTTATATAGTTCCAAAGATTCAATAGACTTTTTGGCTACGTGCTCACTTTTGCAGGATGTGGGGGAGAAGGAAGGGATCAACTTTCCTCCATACAAAGTTTTGATTGTGTAGAGGTCTCTGATATTGACATGAATAATCAACCACTGAATTTAACTAGTTCTGCAAATTCTGCCTGTTGCAGTGCCTAATGAAATGTTGCTATACGTTTCCTTGATTTGGACCCAGAATCAAATCAATGATTTCCTTTCTTAACTTGGATCCTCAGATAGACTAATCAGAAATTTCACAGACATGGCATGGCTCTGGCAAGTATATTGCAGGAAAGACTCAAGTCACTGTCAACGCAGGATGCAAAATATTCTTATTCCATCATAGCAGTAGTGGGTTCTGGATCCCGTCACAACCAGTACACTGAGATGGGGCTGGGTGTGTTCGTCAGGCATGTGCGCTACGCACACATGTGCACACCATTGCCTAGTGACACTGAGCGGCTTGGCAGAGGTCGCACAGGCACCGCACGCTGTGCGCGTGTGCGCAATTGGCCTGTTTCCCTCAAAAAGCAATAAGGAACGTGGGTGGGTGGGTAGGTGGGCCCAATGAGTCACTGTTCCGGTTCGGTGGCCACTGCTTCCACCTACCACCCGTATGCCCGTACCAGGGCATTCTGCCCGGAACCCACCACTGCATCATTGTATATGGATAGATTTGTGTCGTAGAAAATATATGGAAGAAAGAAATCTAGTGGAAAATAAGTTGTGATCTTCTTCATTGATGAAGTATCTTTCTGATTATGTAAGTTAGCAAAGACCATACAAAAGTCTCCATGAGACATTGTTGATTCTTCAGGAGAAAATGGGAAGAAGGTGGAATTGAGGAGCACTGGGAAACAGTTAGAAGTAGGCAGTTATAGGCCCGAAATGGAAGCAGCTGAAAGGAAACTTGAACTAGCTATATATAGGAACCTAGTCATGTGTAAAAGATCAGGCTAATTGCCTTGCTGGTGGTTTATGTTGTACCAAAGAGTTTGCATTAAGGTAGTATTTCTTTTTTATGTTGATTTAGTTAACTCAGGGGGACAGGTTGATATCTAGTAGCTGAAACAGTTTTTAAATGTGCTGTGAATGGTAGTCTTTGCAGTATGTATTTATGTTTTGTGTGTGTAGTATGTGTATTTGTGGTGATAGACAAGAACTAAAAGACAGCAGTAGTGACAGATGTAGTAGTGCCAATTGACAGCAAGATAAGACAAAATAGTTTGAGATGCTGGAAAAGTACCCAGTCCTGAAGGAGAAACCAGTGAGCAGGGACGTGCGGTCAGGGGAGGCAGGGGAGGCAGAGCCTCACCGCTCTTATCATGAAAAGAAAAAAAAAAGGGAAAAGGCACACATGGTCCGATTCCCTGCCTTCCTGAGTCAACATGAAGGGGACCTCGGAGCGCGCTCCGCTGGCTCGCGCTCCACGGTCCCCTTCATGTTGACTCAGGAAGGCAGGGAATGGGACCACGTGTGCTGGAGGCTGAGGCTGCCTCAGCCTCCTGCACAGGTGGTCCCATTCCCCACCTTCCTGACGACGTCACCAGCCTCACCAGCCATAAACCTCACCGCATGTCACTGCCAGTGAGTATGGTTCTAAGTGTGGCAGGAGCACTTCTGACTCCTAAGCTAGGACAATGGTGCCAATAATTTCCAGGAACAATGTCAGACCTCTCTGTCCAGAAGACTTCAGTCCTCGAAACAGCTGAGATTCTTCACAGAACCCTAAAACTCACATGCCTCTAATCAAGAATGAGGAAGACACTGACCAATCCAAGGAATGAGAAGGGAATTACATGCCATTCAAACATACACATAAACAGCCCTGAAGTCTTCATTTCCAGAAGTCTGCTCCAGAAAATTGGGGTTTTTTCCAGAGCAGATGTGGGCCTCAAAATAAGAAAATGATAATTCCTGAATATCAAGTAGAAATACAGTTTATTTTCTTGTATTTATAGAGCTAACTATAGTTCTATATAGGGATGCGTTGGCTCAGTGGCTAAGACACTGAGCTTGTCAATCAGAAAGATGGGCAGTTCGGTGGTTCAAATCCCTGCTGCCAAATGACAGAGTGAGCTCCTGTTACTTGTCCCAGCTTCTGCCAACCTAGCAGTTTGAAAGCATGTAAAAATGTAAATAGAAAAATAGTAACCACCTTTGGTGGGAAGGTAACAGCATTCCGTGTGCCTTCGGCATTTAGCCATGCCGGCCACATGACCACAGAGACATCTTCGGACAGTGCTGGCTCTTTGGCTTTGAAACGGAGATGAGTACCTCCCCCTAGAGTCAGGAATGACTAGCACATATGTGTGATGGAAAACTTTACCTTATAGTTCTACTATATTCTGTCACCACTCCTTGAATCAACCCTCTTAGTAAAGCTACAGGAGACAGCTTGGGGGGAAATGATTACTGACTTTCCAAATTCTTTAAGAGTAGCCTCTCGTCCTCTCACAGCCTAGGCAGAAAATGGCAACCTGTTTTGGCTCTAGCGGTATCAATCAAATAATTATTTGACTTATCATTTTGAAAGGAACTTGAAAGATGTTAACTATAATACAGTGCTACCTTGACCAGAAGATTCTTCTCTTTCATCCCCCCCCTTTTTAAATGTAAACTTTATATAACATCGTCATCATTGTAACTTTTATTGAAATTTGTTTTGTACCAAATATTTGATAGATATATGTGTGTGTGTGTGTGTGTGTGTATGTGTTAATATATGTGTGTGTACGCACATGCGCGCGCGCACACACACAGAGGAAACATTTTGTGAGCATGCAATAATATACATAGCTTTATGATGACTACGTTCACTGGCAAGGTGACTTCTATTTGGCCATATAATTGTTCTGTTATCATCCGATCATTTTTGAAGAAGAAATTGAAAGGTTGCAGTGACTCGAGGCTTTTAAAGAAAGATGATTGATGAGAAAGGAAGTTCACTTTCCTTGCCCTGCCACCTTAATTATTCTCGAAAGTCTTTTACTTACTATTAAATGGCGGGGGGGGGGGGAAACCTGCTTTCTTCCTGTTAAGTGCTTTAGGGAAAATGCCCATGTACTGTAAATAAGAAATCAAAGCCTTGAACACAAATACAACAGAGTATTTTGTAAAACAAATTGGCATATACAAACCTATAATGATCACCAGGTTCTGGATCTGGATTCCTTTCCTTTCAAGATAATCTACCCCCATGATGGAAAAACCTATGGCACACATGCCAGAGGTGGCATACAGAGCCATCTCTATGGGCACGTGCATCATTGCCAGTTGGTCTTCTGGTTTCTGGTGCCGCACGACCATGCATGCTGGCCAGCTCATCTTTATGGGCACTGGAGCGCAAGAAAATAGCCTGAAAATGGCACAAAAAAACAGCCAAAAATGCCCAAAAAACAGTCTGTTTTGTGAGCCGTTTTCTGGCTGTTTTCAGGCCAATTTGGGCTTGTTTTAGGGCATTTTTCAGCTGTTTTCTGGCCAAAAATGTCCTGAAAAATGTCCTGAAAAACATCCAAAACACAGGCATGCATGTGCCAGCCAGCTGGTCTTTGGGTTTCTGGCACTCCGACTCATGAATATGCACGTGCATGCACACGCATTCCGGTTTGAGCACTCGGTGCCGAAAATGTTCACCATTACTGATCTACCCTGATAATTGCCAATTTGAAATCAAATTATTTTTAGAAATTAAAGGGAAGTCATTCAAAATACCTTTCCCCATTAGTAAACAATTTACAGGTATTGTATGCCTAATGTTACACAGTTTTACTGCTGCATCTACTAACAAAGGGCAAGTCATGTGTGCATAATTATGGTTGCTCAATGCAGAGAAATATATAAAATATTTGTAGTGGTAATTTGTATATGAATATTCTAAATTTGCACAACAAATGGTATTTTGAATTCTATACATGAAGTAGAGTGTATCCTACTTCATTCTATATTGTAAGATTTTATCATACAATCTTACACAGGAAAAGACCCGAATACAACAAGACCAGCATACCTACACCCATGAAAATATATACATACATATACATATACATATATATACATACACACAAACACATACAAACATATGTAAGGTGTGTGTCGGACTTAAATACTTTTCCATTGTTGTACACTTCTAATGACAGATTGTTATGTTTATACTGACAATGAAGGCCATGTCTGAGGTTGCTTTCTGAGTTCATTAGTTGCTATGGAAACAACAATGTCATACAATTTCTAAGTTATATGGGTTTTTGTTTGTATAGTTAAAAAGACAGTTAAGGCTGTACTTTAAAATTTATTTCAATGTAAGTTGTATTAAAATCAATATATACTCATATGTATGCATGTACACAAGTATATTAATTCATTTGAATAGCTACAGAAACCTTTTAAAATAATCACGTCCTCTTTTTCTTTTGTTGTGTAGCTACATTGGCCATAATCCTGCTATTAGTGTATTTTTAAAATCCAATTGTTGTGGAAACTTTCTTATGTGAGGATTTTTTATTATATAACAAAAATGGAAACTCCATGAGGCCCATTCACATTTTGACTGTTTAAAACAACAGATGTTAGCAAATGTGAAAGTACCCCAATGCAGTCTTTGTTAAATAAATAAATAATAAATAAATAAATAAATAAATAAATAATAAAATAAATAAATAAATAAATAAATAAATAAATGCAATCTTGAATTTTAATACTTAGAGATGAAATAAAACTGATTTTCATAGTTTAATCCGAAAGCCATACTTTGCTTCATGGTTATCTCCAATAACCCAGCAAATCACAATCAAATGTACTCTACAATGATGACTTTGTCACAGGCAGTTAACAGCCACAGCAGGAAGACAACATCTGTAGCCTCCCCAGACTCTTGTCAATGTGCCACATCTCTATGACTTTTGCAAGGCAACCTTGTGAAAGCAAACTGAGCTTATTCAGCTATTACCAGAGCCTCAGACATTGAAGGCATCCATGCTGCTGACCTTCCTTTCCACCATATGGTATTTTTATCCAATGGCATGTTCAGACTGAAGTAAGACAAAAAAAACCCATTTATTATATGATCAAGGATGAGAGAACTGATGAATGTTATGCCACAAAGATATGCTAGGTGAATTGAGAAAGGAACAGATTTGACTCAGGTTTGCTTGGCCATCTATGACTAAGAAAGAGAGGGAAAAGTGCTATCATCTATCAGAATTGTATCTGTCTCCTTAGAAAACCAATATCCTTGCTGAGGTGACCTCTCATACACAAGGTATAAATCCATGGCACCCAAAGCAACCAAGGATCAGTTTAGACCATTATATGTCCAAAATGTATTGAAAAACCTCAGGGCTTGGGGAAATAGCACAGATTGGCATGGTGTGAGTCAATTCACTCTCATGGGTATAGGAGACATTTGAGGTAGTTGTGACACTTGAGATTTCATTCCTAGGAAGGACGAGGGACCAATTAAAATGACATCCTCAGAAATTAATGCTATTTAAGAGTTAGACCAACATCCTTTGATTAATATTATAACCAGATAGATCATTAATGTATGTTAACCAATGTATTTCTATGAGTCATTTGATAACTATTATTTCACTGTAATGTATATACCTCAAATAACTGGGATACTTTGTTTTGTGAATGTGTGGAAATGACCCTTACACAAAGAAACGTGTGGAGCTGACAAAGAACCAAAAGCAAACACTGATGTCTCTTACATGTAGAGTGTATTTGCTCTATTCCCTAGAGCTTTCAATGAAAGGGGCTGAAAACAAAAACAATTCTTTTGAGCCTCAGCTGTCCAAAATAAGAATTCAGAATAACATTGAAAAAAGAAATGTCTAACTAAGAAAATGAACTGATCTGGCAACAGTAGTTTGAGGATTATTTCCTGCTCTCATGCAATACACCTCCCAATCTCATAGCACAGTCAGAGCATAGTCACTGGATCCTTCCTTCCTTCCTTCCTTCCTTCCTTCCTTCCTTCCTTCCTTCCTTCCTTCCTTCCTTCCTTCCTTCCTTCTTTCCTTCCGAATATTTTTTTCTAGGCATAGACAATGAACAGAGTTACAGACAGCATAGAAGATGGAGAGTTTGTTTGCACAAGCCTGAATAGGATAGTCCACTAGGTCCTTTCTGTCCAGGCTTCTCTTTGGCATCCTTTGACACCTGCCATTTCCCTAAACTTTCTCCCATCCTAACTCCTCTTTCTAATATTTCTACCCTGTTTCTAAACTAAGCTTAACTGGGGAGGTTCTGTTTGTGGTCCAATGATAGTTTGGCTTATAATGTGGTACCCAGAAATAAGATTTCTCAGTGATATCCTAATTAAGAAGCCCTCACATGAGGAAAATTTGATGGTCTGTAACAATTGTCTTTTTTCAGAAAACAATTAGGTTCCACAGACATTGGTACAATTATGCTAAGGCAAGATTGCAAGACATTTTTTTCCTGCTTATTTATTTGGAGGTTTTCTTTTATGAACCTGAGTTTGGTTCTATTGTAATAACTTTATTTAAGGAAATGGTGTTGCTTTTGTTTACAGACTCCCTTATAAACTGATGTGGGCTTCTATATGAAGCAAAGAGGAGAGAAGAGGAGGGGACAGGACAGGACAAGAAATGTACCCAGATTCTTTAATAAAGACACAAAAGTTAGCTTCAAAGAGCTTTGCTACAAATAATGAGACATTTCTGTGTAAAAAATGCAAGATGGCAATCATTTAGATCTTTTTTATTTATTAAAGTAGTTTTAACCGATTACTATCCAGTGACCTTTAAGTTTACAATAATAAAAAAATAAATAATTGTAACCAGTTCAGTAATGCCTGCATGAATACAGCAGAGGGCAGATTAAAAAAAAACCTGGTTACATAATTAATGTGAAAAGGAGATTGATGTGTGAAAGAAAAAGATGGAGGGAGGGGAAGAAAGACTGCTAGCATGATAAAAAAAGCTACAGAAAGTTTCTTGGGGGAAAAATAAAAGTTATGGAATAGATCAAGAAAAAATAAATAAAACTACAATAGGAAAAGAAAAGAAAATACACTATTTTAAAAAAACTATTTTTCAAAAAATAGTTCTAACTAAAAATATAAGTACAGGGGCTTTGCAGAATTACCCGGCAAATAGGAAAATAATTAATATAATTAGCAAATAAATATAGTCATTTGTACTGGTACTATTGTAATATGGAGAGGAGTACTGATGAGTCAGTCTTCTCTCCTAACTACTGCCTGGACAAATATCTGCAGTTTTCCTGGAAACATTTTCAAAATACCATTGTCTTGTTCCTGGGACTGAAAAAGAGAATGATTGTTCAAAGTGATCCAGATGACTTTATGCCCAAAGCAAATCTAGAATTCAGTTCCATTTATATCATGTAAGGGACAGGTTTTCTTCAGGACATCCTCCCCAACCTAATCCTTCAGGTCTTCCAATGGTGCACTGTAACTAACTCTATCCAACTTGCTGCTAGTTGTCTTCTTTTTGTATTTCTCTCCATCTTTCTCTGCATTACAGACTTCTCCAAGGAGTTTGATCTCCACATATTGTAATGTGTCCAAAGTACCCTGTTTCCCAAAAAATAAGCCCTCCCCCAAAATAAACCCTCCCCAAAAATATTACAACACAGCAGCAGCCATGAGGTGACTATGCTTGCCACCTCCTGCACCTCAAAAATAATAAGACCTCCCTGAAAATAAAGCCAAGTGTGTCAAATTGTAAAGCGTTTCCATGACTATTATCAAGTTGACATGGGAGGGAGAATTCCATGCATACCTTCGATCAGAGTTGTATCTTAGATTTCTACAACAGGTGTGTGAGGCGCAAAGTTCACAGCCTGCTGTAGCACCTTGTTGGTGGATATGATTTATGACACAGACTGAGCTGGGGGAGAGACACAGGGATAAAGTTCAGAGACCATTAACCGGAAATCAGTTTTGGCTCTGCAGAAGAACATGCCAAAATGTTGCTCCTAATAAATGACTAGATTTCTTTTGAACTTTGTCTCGAGGCTCATAAATTAATTAGAGCATCCTTTGGAAACTTCATAGAGTGCTTATTTCAGGGGTCAAAAGAAAATAAGACCTGTCTTATCTTTAGGGAAACATGCTTTGATAATTTGAGCCTGATAATTTTCACCTCAACTGTGAGTTGATGTTTTTGATAATCTATTTCTTAGCTATCCATGGTATTCTCTCCTCCCATACTAAAGTTTGAAAGTATCAATACTATTTCTATCCTGCTTCTTCAAAATCTACATTATTATAAGGACTGCCCTCCAATGTAATAAATCCATGTTTACTTTTGATTTGCATACTTTGTTAGGCTTGTCTGTTGTTTACATCTAAATATGCTTTTAGACAAGAATCAGAATGCAATTGTTGCATAAATATGAACATTTGACCACCATAGATAAATATGAAAAATGTAAAACAACGGTGAAACAAAAATAAAAGAGAAATATCAGTGTATGTTTTAAAATTATGGATTTTCTCTCACTAAGAGACAAGGAAGTGCAAGACTTGATGGACCTCTCAGAGGAATGCATGACACATCCTGGATTCCAGAAAGAGAAATGCCTTGATTATTCTCCTTATCCATTAGACTTGCAATAACAGCGTTTCCATTGTTTAAAGGTTTGTAGGAGCAATTTTATGAGGAAGGACAGAGATACTAATTATAACATCAACAGAAATAGTTGGCTGGCATGAGATGATAGTTAACATAAATAATGTTTGATATAGTACTTATTAAAACCAAAGTAGTTAAGAAGGCAACATTTTAAGTAGTGAACATTTCAATTATTAACCCAGTAGAATTGAGTGTCTGGCACACTGTGAAGTTATTAGGTCTAATTTTTGTCACCGACTAAGAACATATTTCCAATGTCACTGCAGTGTATTTTCCTACACTATGAAACTGAATTGTTTCACTCTCTACAGCCAATTTTATGGTTGACCTCCCTGCTACTTGTCTTCCACATCATTTATCATTTAATATACAGCAGTACAATCTCTCACTTTCTTTCCTTCCTCTCCATCAAATTATTAAGGCAGAACTTCTGACACACCCTCACTTCACCAGTCAAGCAGCTCAACCGCCTGACAGGAGACAGATCGAGGAGGGGGGGAGGACAAAGACATTTTTTTTTCACTCCAGCTTCAGAATCGCAATAGCTTCTGTGTCAACCCTTCAACTATAGGTGGAAAAATACTTTTCAGATCAGCAAAGACACAGTAAAATAAAGTGGCATGAACAGTGGCAATCTCTGTTTGAAAGAGAAAATATTTAAAAGCCATGGATTGGGTATCTTGAAACTTTCCTGCTAAGCAAGACAATCAGATATTGTCTTTCATGCAGTGTGCTTTTCCTACACCAATATGTGAGGAAAATTGGAAATGAAAATTTGCTGGGTACACAAATCTTTGGATTTATACGATTCCTTATATGTTTTTATTTTGAAGGTCTTTTGATTGTCCAGAAAGATAAAGGGTCTTGGAAGGCATTCTACAATGTGATGCAGATGATTGCAATAGGATACAACATGTGGAATGAAGACTTTACTATCAGTATTCCTAGTTCAAGACTCCTGTCATATACACGCAGGACCCTTACAGTATTTTAAAAGTAGAACTCATGCTTAACATATGTTGAAATCTAATACCATCAATTATTTCATTTAGTTATTTTGATCATTTCATTAAGACATGACTACAAGTGCTAATCTTACTACTGTGTTGTATATTGGGCAAAATAGTGAGACCATTACTGATAACATAACTTGTTCCCTTCTTCACTGAACTTCAGAGAGAGAAAATTCCACTCTGACAGATAATCAGCATTAAATAAAATACATATTCACAATGAGAAAGATTTAATGTGATCATGAGAGGGAAAGAAAAGTTAAAGTCACATATTGCAATCTGAATTCACATCCTGGGAATTAAAGCATGAGGTAAATATAAAATATTCTGAATTTGAAAGATTGTTCAAAGCCATTTTGACAATTTTGGTGGTTGTTATTGTATATCTTTAATGATACTTTGTTTAAAAAAACTGTTTGTATAATGCTTATGTAACAGTCATTATGCACCTTGGCAAATGCTTGGTACACTGTACAATAAGGTATCTCGTCATTTCTTTGCTATATGTGAAAACTAATGCTAATAGGAATTCTAGCATAGAGATTGCAAACTACATTACTTTCAAGCCTACAGACCAATTTACAATCTGGTTTTATAAAAGATATACAAAGTTCAGATAAAATTAGATACAATTAATAATAATGACATCATTGGACATGGAAAAAAAACATTTTGATATGATGAAGATGGGAGGGCAGTATGATGTAGTGATTATGGTGCCAGGCTAGATATCAGTATAATGTAAGTTCTAGCCCCACCTTAAGGATAAAGGCAGGTGACTGACCTTATGCCAGTCACTGTTTCTCAACCCTAGGAAATGACAATCCACTTTGGAAATCTTACTGAGAAAATTACAGGAACTAATCCAGGCTGTTACAAGGAGTCAATACTGACTTGAAGTCACAACTATGTAATAAAAATGAGGCAGGTGTTTTTTTTAAACCCACTTGACAAAAATTGGATTTCTTTTGTTTTTATTAGAGTTTTTTGTCTAAAAGAAGAGAAAAGAAACAGACTGACAGAAAAAAATTACATTTTTTTTCCAATACTCGCCTGCTTGTACATATCATTCTGGTCTACAAAAGTCGGTGTTAGATGGATCCTCCCACCAATGGCGAGAAGGAAATTAGAAAGATCCTATTGATTTATCCTTGTTCTCTTTGGTTGGATTATTATGAAGTTCTGCTTTTTTGTAGCTTGGACCAGAATAGTTTGAATAATAGACACCAGTACACTATTGCTTTGCAGCTGATTTACTGAACTAGGCTATAAAACTAGCACAGAAGAGCTGCTTCAGGGATCTAGAAAACAGTGTTTGCAAAAGTCTAAGAAGACACTAGGAGGAGTTGAGTTCTGCTTTTGTAAGATCCATCAACTTCTCTACAGTTTTCACTAAAAGTCTAATTCAATAGTTGGCAGACTGCACCCATTTGAGGATCAATTGGGAATGTCTAGTTTAATGAAACTAACTGGGTATATCTAATTTAATGAAAAGAGGCACCAGGGGAGACATGATAGCAGTGTTCCAATATCTCAGGGGTTGCCACAAAGAAGAGGGAGTCAAACTATTCTCCAAAGGACCTGGGGGTAGAACAAGAAGCAATGGGTGGAAACTAATTAAGGAGAAAAGCAACTTAGAACTGAGGAGAAACTTCCTGACAGTTAGAACAATTAATCAGTGGAACAGCTTGCCTGTTTGAATGCCCCAACACTGGAAGTCTTTAAGAAGATGTTGGATAGCCATTTGTCTGAACTGCTATAGAGATTCCTGCCTAGGCAGGAGGTTGGACTAGAAGACCTCCAAGGTCCCTTCCAACTGTTATTCTATTCTAATCTGTTCTGTTCTTATGATCTATGCTTGATATCTTGCCCCAATTCCTTTTTGGACAAGCAAAAAATCCTTCCTCTTCCCCCCCCCCCCGCCAGAATGAGATTCATTCTTAGATTTACCTTGAGTTGATATCCTTGGTATCAATTAAAAATGTATCTGCAACCTTTATCTAATGACTCAAAACACATTTTTATTTACAATAGTGGAAGACCAACAGAAATCAAAAAAGTGATCCAGCTTTTTTTTACAAGTGGTCTACTCTTTGCAAAAATGTAATACTATCAAAATAGGAAAACACCAAATAGCAATTATTTTGTGGTGATGTCTTACTGAGACCATGTGAAAAGTGAGTGAAGATGACATGTTGTGGCCATTGATCACAGTCTTTACTTTAATTTCATTTTCAGTTCCAGAAGTGCCACAGAATCTAAGGCTTTCAAGATTATAAAAATATCATATTTTACACAACCTCCACTTCCTTTTATACAAATGTGTGCTATCACAATGGATGCCCCAAAAGGAAGGTCCTGCATCATTTTACCACAAAGAAAAGGGAGTCAAACTATTCTTCAAGGCACCTGAGGGTAGAACAAGAAGCAATGGGTGGAAAACAATCAAAGAGATGCTATCCAACATCTTCTTAAAGACTTCCAGTGTTGGGGCATTCACAACTTCTAGAAGCATTTGTCTGAAACGGTATAGGGTTTACTGCCTAGGCAAGGGGTTGGACTAGAAGACCTCCAAGGTTCCTTCCAACTCTACTATTGTATTGTATTAATTCAATTAAGATTAGATTAGATTAAATTAAGTCTGGACTTTTTGGTGTATGGAGGGGGAGTGTCTGGCTTCAGTTAGTTTTCAGAGTTTTCTTTCAATGAAAAACCAAAGATTGGAAAGTTGAGCATTTATTGCTCTTCTCGTCATCCTCTTGAGAAACTTCATTTATTAATAAATTTTAAAAATGTAAAGAAAATAAAAAATAAGGGAGGGGAAGTTTGGGAAATGCTGGGCCTGTGGTTGACTATGCCTATTTCTAATTCTGCTCAATGTATAGAATATGGAATAATGGGTTTGCATTGCCGAAAACCAGATTTACATTGAAGCTACATTAAATACAGGTGTTTTCCCCACATCGATTATATTCAAGCGAAGGATGGAAAGTCAGTTGTCGTGGATATTTTCATTATTATTTTTCTGTGGAGGAGAGTTTGCAGATGAGGGTCAGAATAGTCCCTTCAAGAACATGGTTCTATGATTCCATTGATACAAACACTTGGAATTTTTCACATAATATATCCAAAACTGATAAGAAGATATGGTTGGGGAGACATGAATGATTATAATCCCTGACTCTGAAACAATTTCATTTATGAATGTTGACTAAATATGCAAAACATACAGACTAAATTATGCACTTAAGCCAGTATATATAAAATATGTAACGACCATGAGAAAGAAGGATTGTGTCACCCTGATCTTCCTGCCACAGATGCATCCTTTCATATTTACTTTGGATATGAAAATGCCTTTTTGACAGGAGATAGATTTTTTTTTTTAAAAATATTGTTTTGCATTTCTAGGAACCCAGACAATCCTTCTGGCTGCTCTGCTTATAAGGTTCAATTGATAAAACAGCACTTGTCCTCCAAAAAATTAAAAGATGTCAGACAAGAGGGTGACAGGTGCTTTGATTGAGTCTAAGAAGCAAGCAGCAAATGTCTATATGATCCAATTTGAAAATAAGCAGAAAATGAATATTCATCAGTGAAACTGCTGATTGAACAACTTCTTCAATCAGCCCACTTCTTCTAAAAAAGTATGCATTGCAGTGTGATAATTCACAAGATGAATGTGTATTTGTGGGGTTTTGTGTGTGTGTGTGTGTGTGTGTGTGTGCACGCACATGCGTGTGTGTGAACACAGGGAGAAAGAAAGAAAGAAAGAAAGAAAGAAAGAAAGAAAGAAAGAAAGAAAGAAAGAAAGAAAGAAAGAAAGAAAGAAAGAGGGCGGGCTTATAAAAATTATTATAATGGTGTTACTGCAAAAAGAAAAATAATGATTTTTATTAGAAAAGAGCCACTTATATGAGAAATAAAGCATGTGAGTTTGAGCAAATTAGCTAAAGTCCATCTGTCAGTCAACTTCCTTCCTGATTTTTGTAGTGAGTTATTAGATAGAGAGAAGTGCAAATCATCAGTTCTTACAATGAACACTTGAGGATTAGGGGTAATCCATCCAATTTTCATTTTGATATCACAAGTATTTTTGATTCTCAGAAGGGATATATTGCTGCTTTAGAATGGTTTTCTATTAAAGTTGGGATTTAGCATTTATGATGACGTTTCCATGATATTAAAAAGGTTCATAACCTTGTAACTTGCACCCTCTGGGTTATGAGCAAAGGTCTATTCATCTAGGTCCAAAAATAACAGAGGTTAAAGTATTTTGCTCATTGTCCAGAAATACTCCTGTTTGTATTAGGCCATAATAGTCCTGAATCAGAACATGAATCTTTCTATTACTGTTCATCTTTTATCTCCACACCTGTGCCCTATTTAAGAATGGGTACAGGGATGTGTATGGCTTGGTTCAAATATAATTTTAAATTATCATGTAAGTTTAAATTATCAGGCATTAGAGTTCACATTATGTACAGTAACAGCTCAGACATTATAGCTTAGCATGAACCAGGTTGCATAGTGACAAACAAGCCAGGTGTGATGACTCCCTCAGATGCTTCCCCAATTATCTCTCCAGATATCTGCTCAGAGGGAGATGAATCAGTTCCAAGCATGTCTGGAAGTGAGTTGGCTAATGGCTCCAAGGAGCTTCTCTGAGAGGGATTTGGCTGAAACATAGTTGCAGCAGAACATCCCTGAGGTTTAGATGGAGAAAGCATGCAGCTGGAGCAGTCAGTAATGAGGAAGAGGAACAGCCTTCTGCACTGATCCAAGAGCATGTAGAGAAGAGAAAAGGCAGGAGCAGAGAAGGTCAGCCAGATTACTCGCGAAGAGAAAGACTCACCCTTCTTGATGGGCTGCAATAGAAGTTGGCTATTTAGCACAGCAGAGAGAGAGAGAGAGAGGTGATGTTGGGAATAACAGGTTCTGCTAGTGGCTAGACTTAATTGGGACAGTTCTGGGGTTTTGGTGAAGTGAGTTGCAGGAGAATATTAATAAACCCACTAAATGACAGTTACACATTTTTGTGTGAGTGGGACAGCACACTAGGGCTAAAACTGATGGGTTAAGATTAGATATAAATATAGCCTAGTTATATTTGTGTATAAAAAAATTAACATTCAAACTTGTGAGTGAATAAAGTCTATCGTTGGTAATGGGTTTTATGAGTAAATCTAATGATACCACTACAATAAGGAGACAGGCCATTTTTTGATCTTGACTGGTTAGTATTCCTTGCTTAATTTTACTCATGTGTATTATTATATTTAGCGCCATTTCTCACATTAAAATGGTCAGAAGAATTTACCCTTATTCTATTTCTCAGTAGCATTTTATGGCGTTAATTTTTTAGCTTTTAATTCACTTCAGCCTCCACTATAGCCGCTTATATTCTGAAAATGACGAAGGTCATACTGCAGAGGGAAATGAAGGGAAAAAAACCAGTTTATGTCAACAAACTAAAATATCATGTACTTAGACACTTAGAGCAGAAAAGAGAAAAAGAAACATTTTCCATCTTCTTTTATTTTGAAAGACTCTACATTATATCTGGAACATTAGGCAAGGCATTGAGAACCATTCAAATTAATTCCTCTCAACTTTTGCCAGATTTTGCACATTTAACAGATCTCACCTCTTCAGAGTTTTCATCATTCATTTAAATAAGTTTAACCCACTGTCCCTGAAAAATATACCTCCTGGCTACATATAGTGTGAAAAATATTTCATCCAAAGAGAAGATTGTTTTATAGTCCACATCTTTTTGTTGTTGTGGCTGTCACCTACAAATCAAGAAAAGATGAGTAGGGCAAACTATTTTCCAAACCACCAAAAGGCAAAACAAGAAACAATGGATGGAAACTAACCAAGGGGAGAAGCCACCTAGACCTAATGGTGAAAACAATCAACCAATGAAATAGTTTGCCTTTCAAAGTTGTGGGGTGTTCCATCGCTGGAGGCTTTCACAAAGACACTGGACAGTTTGAAATTCACTTCTGCACTGAACTGAGCATCTCCCACTTCTTCAATCACCAAATCTGTAATATTGGAATGAAAAGATGTCAGGATTGATGTTCCTTGCCTCAGCATTTAAAAAAAAAAATTCACAGTTATGTTATCCTAAGAGTGCTGCACTAGTGCAGCAGATGCTATGCAAAGTTTTGCTTTAAATGTTGAGCTCTACTCTTTATGAGGTTATTGATAGGGTGGCTTTTCCAAGTTGGGAACGAGGTGAAGAGTTGTTCCTTTACAATTCATTTAGTTCAGTGGGTATTGTCACACTTCCTGTTCATCGAATCCAAAATAAATTGAGAAATGATGTTTTACTGTCAGTCATCAGCATGCTTCCTAGGGAAACAAGTGCAGTCTTCAAAGGACTAAAATGGAAATTAGTTGCATCACTTTGATTTACTAAAATTGAAATTAGTTGTAATAATTCATTTATTGAAATCAGATTAGTGCTGGACTAACTGTTGCCCTTTTTGATCAATATAATTTATGCAATAGGTATTTTATCAGTCACAAGTGGCAAACTAATTTCCTAGATTGAGGAATTCACTCCCACTTCATTTGTTTGGATTGCCTTCAGATTCTTCCTCATCTTTCACAAATGGGGTGAGTTAAAGGAAAGTGAACACTTTACCAATGCATGAGATCATTGGTGAGATTCCATTTTTTTTACTACCGGTTCTGTGGGTGTGGCATGGCTTTGTGGGTGTGGCAGAGAAAGGATACTGCAAAATCCCCTTTCCCTCCCCACTCCTGGGGAAAGGTTACTGCAAAATCCCCATTCCCCCCTCACCCCACTAACCTGATTTCCAGTTCCGTTCTCCTGTTCAGGGCAACAAAAGAAGATTGTCTGGGAGACTGGGAGGCAGTGGGTCAGCCTTTTTGCCGGTTCTCCAAACTACTCAAAATTTCTCCAAACTACTCAAAATTTCTGCTACCAGTTCTCCAGAACTTGTCAGAACTGGCTAAAGACCACCTCTGCATGAGATGTAATTTGTGAAGCCAGATTATCAGATTCTTTAAGTGCCTAAAGCAAATCACGTCATCAAAACTGAGCTTTTGACTTCCAGTATTTCTTTTGACAGGAGATTCCTATACTAGGTTGCCAGTTTTCTTTATGAAGCATCCCTTGAGAAAAATATGTAATTCAGCTTATCAAATTATTATTCCCTTTAAGAGGCAGTGTGTAAATTCATATGTCACTCTCATGGGTTTGAAGCTTAGAGGTGAAAAGAACACACACACACACACACACACCCATTCAATGTGTTTCATATTTAATTAGTAACAGAAGAATAAAAAGATAGGAGGATTGCACCTTCATCTTTGTGGCACAATATCTTTGTGTCAAATACTAAGGCTCCATTCAGCAAAATGCTCAGGAGAACCATCAATGTATCTAGCATTGCACACCTCATTTATAGTACTGTAAGTTGGGTGATATAATTTACCCTCAACTGTAAGTGATCTGCTCCCTGAATGTTAAATGCAGAATATAAAATTATCTAACTGAATGAAAGGGACAGGGGGGGGGGGGGAAATGGAACTAATTAAAGTTTTACTTTGGTGGTCAGATGTTTCTACAGTATACCCGTAATGATAATACTAGTTATTATTAATATTTATGTATCATTTCATAATTTAAAATCCTGAAGTGGTTTATAATGATGCTAAAATATGCAAGATGAAAATAGAATAAAAACAAATGGCAAACACACACACACACACACACACACACACACACACACACACACACACACACATATATATATATATATATATATATATATATATATATATATATATATATATATATATATATGTTTAAACAGTGTGAGAAAGGAATCAAAACACCCCAAAATATGGTGTGCGGTGTTAACAGCTGAAGAAGGCCAACAAAGAAGATGATTTAAAAAAAAAGATATCTAAAACTTATCACTATTGGGGTTTGATGTATCATAGAAGGAAGGGCATTCTGTAGAGCAAATACAGAAAAGAACTTTGCTCATATCACTATCAACAGTACCCACATGTTAGAATGACAACTTGGAAAAGATTTGTCAGTTTTGAGAGTGACTAGGCAAGAGATCTTCCACTAGTATCTTATGTCTCTTAAAAAAATCAGCCTAGTGACTGAAAATGCCTATTCTTTGTTTTTGCTCTGCATATAAATAAATATGGGGACATTCTGATGGTTGCTATTCAGGAGTCATGTGATACATTGTGGGAATTTTCATTTGTACAAGAAGAACAGACATAGGCATGCTGTGTTTATCTTATTGTATCTCTAGCAGCTTCTTCCCATATAGCTGTCTAACTCTACTTCCAGAAGTAAGAAAGAAACGTTAATTATTACATCTGCATTGTTCACATGCTCTTCTGTAAGCCAGCTCTCCCACCCATGGGAGAATCTGGGAGAACAAACAAGCCTTGAAGCTTGTCTGTAGTGTCAGCGCATTCCAGATTGACAAACAGAACAAACTCCACAAATTGAGAATCCCACACTGAGAATAGCCCACTGTGGGACCTTTTATGATTAAACTAAAAAAAGTTCCCAACACAAGTCTTTAGAAAGATCTTCACTGTCACAACATCTTACTTTCTAGTGTTGATGTACAATCCTCTGTAGCCCAAGAAAACTAAATATTGTGCAGGAATGAAGGCATCAGATGTCAAATGGAAACTTATTCAGAATTAACGTTTGGCAGTACCTCTCCACAACTCTGTGGAATGGTTGGTGAAGATGATGGAGCTGGCAGAGACGGCTACATTAACTTTCCAGATGGGAAAAAAAAAAGATCCTATCTACATTTATGGTTGACTGGAAACCCTGTAGAGACTTTTTGCAGGAAACAGAAAAAAACCCCCACACTCGTGACTTGTAGTTTTAACGAACAGAAAAAAAACAATAATAAAAAAGTCAACTTATGTTTAATCATAGAGTAGGAGATAATTTTGTAATCATATTTCCTGCAGAAGAAATCAGAAACTTCTTTCTTTTTCTCTATTCTTTCTCACTGCACTTTTGTTTTTTTCCCCTCTCTCTCTCCCTCTCTCTCTCTCTCTCTCTCTCTCTCTCTCTCTCTCTCTCTCTCTCTCTCTCTCTCTCTCTCTCTCTCTCTCTCTCTCTCTCTCTTTCTGTTCTTTCTTTTTTTGTACAGGTGACCCTCGACTTACAGCCACAATTGAGCCCCAAATTTAGGTTATTCAGGGAGGCATTTGTTAAGTGAGTTTTGCCCCATTTTACAACCTTTTTTTGCCACAGTTCTTAAGTGAAGCGTCACAGTTGATAAGTTAGTAACATGCTTGTTAAATGAATCTGGTTTCCCACTGATTTTGCTTGTCAAAAGGTCATAAGTGGTGATCAGAAGACCCTGGAACACAGTAAGGTTCATAAATATGAACCGGTTGCCAAGCATCTGAATTTGGATCACATGAGTATGGGAATGCTAAAAAGGTCATGAGTGTGAAAACAGTCATGTCACTTTTTTCAGTGCTGTTGTAACTTTGAATGGTCACTAAATGAACTGTTGTAAGTTAAGGACTACTTGTATTTGTTTGTACTAGTTCTAACGTTCGCTTCAAAACTTACAATTTTTTTTTTTAAAGGAAACTGGCTAAAGGATTCAGGATATAAGCAAAACTATAATGAAACAACTATTCTTTTATTTAGCATGCAAGCAGTCAATCTAGGAAGTATCAGACTTGAGGTGGAAAAATATGTGTTCTGATTAGCTTTTGTTGTGTTTCTTCCCCCCCCCCCCCAGCACTTTCTGAATTTTATAGCATCCATTGTTTAATGAAATAGCTGTCTTTTAGAGCCTTGCTATTCTATTTCCACATTCGTGTTGAAGAAACACACCTTTAGTTGTCACAACAGAATGACTGATATTTCTAACATATGTGCTAATTCAGAACTACAAAAAGAATGCAGTTCAAATGCATATAATGGCGCAATTTTCTGAATTAATAGGCATCAGAGAACTTAATTATAGGGCCGTGTTATATAAAACCTGGAAATTACAGAGATTTTACTTACTGACAGTTCATTCATACATGCAGTTATATGAAAAGTATAGTGGGACATTCTGTCAAATAAACCTCCAGAGGGATTCAGTATTTCTGTTCAGAAATGGAAATTAAAGCATCAGAAGAATACTTAATTAGATATTAGGCTTCCTGGAAAATATGTTTTTTGCTTTACTGATTTCATGTCTGCTTAATGAAGTTTCTAAGTCGCTATATATTATGTATTACAGAAAAAGGAAAGAAAGAAAAGAAAATTGTATTTGGAAATACATGGCTTTCAAGAATACAATCCAAATATCTTTATACACACTGTTTATAAAGTTGCTTACTGTGCAAATTTCAACTTCTAAAAGGCCAAAACAAATGAAACATTAACTCCTTTAATCAAATAAATGAATGAAAGAATGAATAAATGAATAAATAAATAAATGAATGAATGAATGAATAGCCAACATGATGAATAGTAAGAAATTGTTGGGAGACCTCTGGACTGCCCAGAAAACTGCCTATCTTACACAAGTGTTTTATTCATATAAGAATCTGATTCTTATGAATGAAAGTAATTTTGTATCTAATACCACATATGAATATTGGAAGAAAAATGGATGATACCACAGACATTCTGTACTACAGTAGTTGCACTGATTATCAGTATGTATCTAGTTCTAATTAGAATGGTTAACTCTGACCTTTAAAGTCTTAAACTGTATGAATTTGAGCATTTATTAAAATTAATGTCAGATGCCCTTATTGATGATTTGATATTAGCAACCATAAGATTAATAAGAACAGCCTTTTTTTTCAGCTGTGACCCCTGCCCTATTCTCTCCAAATAGACTAATTCTATTCTAATAACCAGCAATTTTCTTGAAAGAGTTTATTGAGCTGTTTCATTGGTACCGAAGTGTTGTATTATAGTTTAAGCTGGCAGGAGTAGGTTTGCAAGGCATTTAGGACTGCATTCAAGAATGCAATCAGTCACCTAGAAAGCATCTTAATTTCACAGTTTTAACTGTATTCCTAAAAACAACAAATAACAATAGGTTACATTAAGCTGATAAATTATTACTGCACTACTGAGAGAAAACATTCCTATTCCTATTATTATTATTTCAGATATTGAAGAAAAAAAGTCATAGCTTAAAAACAACTTTGGCTTAAATCTAGTATGGGAAGTAGATAACACATATTGTCTATTTATCATTGTAGGTATTATAGATATACCACCTCAGAAAGGAATACAAATTCTGAGAGAATTCTATTTCTTTCTATAGAAGTAGAATCTACTACTGTTACTTTTTCCAAGAAGAAAGAGAAGTACATATTAAGGTCATTGTTCTCAGTTTTCTGATGGCATGCTGATCAGTTTCTTTTCTTCCACCATATTATTTGGGACATGGCAGTAAATCAAGCTTCGGTAGATGTTGAAGAGCTGTGGGGGGAAAGAATGTATCACATGCCATAACTAGAAAGTGTTAAGAAAGAGCATTTTAAAGCTGTCAAAAGTATATTAAAGCAAAGGGGATATTAAAACCAGAAAGGGGAAATAAGACACATTACAACAAACAGAGCAGAATATGCAGCAAAAAGCAGAAAGTTAGGCTGATAAAATAAGACAAAACTGCTGGTAAAATAAAGCAAAGGAAAAATAACTCATTGTCCTTTATCCTATAAATATTACATGGCATAAAATGAATTCAGTATCTTTAGCCTCACTTTTTCATGTACATAGGATGAGGAGACTTGGCAATCACCATGTGATATGATCAAACCAAGGATATCAGATGTTGGTTTCCAGACAACCACTGGATTGAGTAGTTGTCTAGAAACCAATACGTGGTTTAAAATGTTAATATAACCTATCTCTCTTTGCTGCTTTTTAACGGTCATCTGGATTTCTGCAGTTTAATGGTTTCTGGATATTTCATCCATATATTGTACATTATGTAAGTAATGCGGCAGTGCTCAAGAATTTCAGGCGTGGAGAGAAGAGGGGTCAGGTGGAAGGAAGGGAACTTGGCTGTTGCAAGCACCGAGGTTATGCCTTCCCCTTCCCCGCCCCTTCCAGTTTCCTTCAGACCGATTTCTTTCCTCAGGTGTTTGTTCTTTTTTCCCGCCCTTTCTTCACCTTCTGGAATTTTCCTGTTTTTTTTTTTTTTTTGTGGAGGGGTTAAGCAGTTTTCTCAGCCGCTGCAACCCTGCTTTGTGTTTGATTTCGGTTTGTATAAGTAATACAAACAATTTTCCATTCTCTTTCAATTTGATCACCACAGTAATTTGTTTAAAAATCTTTCCTAAGGAGAAGGGATTTTGAAGACTTTCGTGGGTGGATTGTAATACCTAGTTACAGGGTGGCCATTGACCTAATATTCACTTTCCATAAGCATTCACTGCTCCGGGAGTGAGGACTTCACCCTCCACCCTTTAGTTAAATGCTAAAGAAAGACATCAAGAGAGATCTTCTCCCACTAAAATATTTAATTGTTACTTATCTTCAAAGAACTTCAAAGAAACCAATCCAATTTCTCTGCCCACAAATTTAGTGGGGGGCTTTTTAAACTCATTTGTATCCAGCTCCAATATAAAGAGACCACAGCTCACTGCTCCAATGGGCATCTTTTTAAGCCAGAAAGCCCTAAGGAATATAAAATAAACCTGGCAGGGAGACAGGCCACAGGCCTCCTGTTCAAAATGCAACAATTAACAAGAATGAAATGTACATTCTGACAAAACAGTACATGCTTCATCATTTTCCTTGCCCCTTTTCAATTCTTGCAGACCCTTATGAGTAGGAACATAACTTGACCAGTGTTTGTTCTTTTCTCGCAAAAAGCCCGCATTTTACTTTCTAAAATCAACTAGGTGACTGGAAGAACTCTTTCATATTTCTCTCTGTTCATAAAGCTAGGCAGGCTTGTAGCAGCATCAAGCTAATTACAGATTCTGCCCCAGCATTTACTAGAACGCAAATTAGTGAAATGACTCATATATAATACTACTGACACAGGTACCCCCAAAGGGGCCTTAAAATGTTCAAATGGTTGCTGCTACAAAGTCATCAAAGCCCCGTGTCTATTTTTATGTATCATGCATGTAGCTCATGTAAAAAAAGGGGTGCTACTTCAATTGTGCCATCTTGATGTTTTTAAAGCCCCCACCTGTGCACAACCCTGTACCAGTGGAGAAATTCAATTTTTTTTTACTACCTGTTCTGTGTTGGCGTGGATTAGTGGGTGTGGCAGGGGAAGGATACTGCAAAATCTCCATTCCCACCCCACTCCATTGGAAGGATACTGCAAAATTCCCATTCCCACTCCACTCTGGGGCCAGAGGTGGTATTTGCCAGTTCTCCGAACTACTCAAATTTTCCGCTACCGGTTCTTCAGAACCTGTCAGAACCTGCTGAATTTCACCCCTGTCCTGTACCCATGTGTGGTTCTTAGAAAGTATTTTGCTTGCTAGCTTTTCAAGCCATAAAAGACTATCTTTCTAAGAAGAAGTATGCATATTATAAAATAGTTTCAATATAAATTCCTTTCTTTCCTTTCTTCTACAAGCACCAGTAAACAAAGTGTGGTGTGAATAGCTTTTTATTTTGGCAAGATAACATAACTGAAATGAATGAATGACAATTCATAATTTTTATGAAAAAACTTCATAAACATAAATTTTGAAAAAGGAAGGAATGGCGGTTCAACTCTCCAGAGAGGCTTACTACTGGGATTTTTGAATAAGATAACACAACAGTACTTGGCTATAAATTATATATGAGCAAAAAAAAAAAAAAGCCTATGAAATTGTAGCATGTATCAACATAAGCATGGGTCTTAGTAATGAGAACCAATAATTCCACCTTAGTATTTATCCAAAGCCATTCAAATGTCGTGTTCAAATTTGAGCACCAAACTTTAAGAAGATTTCAGAGAATCTGGAATATGTTTGGGGAAGGAAGTTCAGGAAGTTACAAACAAATTAATTCCTTTTAAGCGAGATGAAGGAAATGAGAATGTTTAAATAAGACTGGGTGATATGGTGGCACACTTTAATTTTGAAGTGATATCAAATAGAATAGGGCTGTCAAACATGACCAGCATGTTGGGATGTGTCACATGCTGGCCATGCCCATGCCTGGTTTAGAGAAGGGGGAAAAGTCATAACCCCAATGTGACTTAATTCTACAGAAAGAGTTGCAGTCTTAATATCCTCACTCCACAGAAATCTGTTTTTCCCCAAATTATTTCTTTTTCATTTTTATTTCTCCTGCTTTGCATACTGTATGCATTTGTGTGTTTGTTTGTATATATGTATATGCACACATACTTGTGCTTTTAGTTTAATAAGTGAAATGTTGAAGATTGTGTTATCTCTAACTCTATAATCTTACAACTAAACAGCAATGTGCCTGCAAAAACAATGTCAAGAGAATAACCAAGATATCACTAGACAACCCAAGTCCCATTAGGTCATTGTTTCAGAGATATTTCCTTACCTAAACAAAGAAAAAAATGGAGAGGCAAAAAGCAGTGGTAGTAAGAGCAACGTCCAACTTCTTGCCAGTTTCCCATAACTTTTCTTGTAGGAAATTGACAGGAAGCATTGCAAATGACAATTGGGTAACTATGGTTCACCACAGTGGCATGATAGCACTGATAGCACTGCTGTAGCACTGAATCAGCCACAACTGCCAAATTTCACTCCCATGGAGTCATGGTGTCAACCATCCCAATATGCTAGTCAGCAAAAGAAACTCCTGAGAGACATTGTTTTTTCTCCAAGAGTATACTTTACTGAAAAGCCATGTGACTACAGAAGTGGAAAAGCCCATTCTACCATTTTGCATGTGAAAGCATAAGATAAATCCCCCCCCCCGGTCCTCCCATGGTCCTTTGTCCATCAATGAATTGTACCTAGCTTTGCCTCAGATATTTTCTGAGTTGGCGATCTTGAGGTGGAACTGGCTCAGGCTTCCAGATGGCACTTGCATTCCAGAGTTTCCCTCCTGAACCAGCCTCACATTTCGATGCCTTCCCTCCCCCCTCCCATTATTGCTGTCGGGTTGTGAGCAGGCTGCATTGTGAGTCAACTAGGGCCCATGGGTTCCATTCTTTAATGCATAAATTAATTCAATTGAGGCACGTTGATTCAAAAATTGTTGTTTTATGATGCACTGTTTTTTTTTTCCTAACTGAATGTTACAAACAATCCAACATACACTAGTGGTTTAGTAGCATATACATGTTAACAATTGCAAATGCCAGAAGGCATCGTCTGTTCATATTATGAATAAAATTAGGAAGAGAAAACAATGAGAATAGTGAACTATTCTATGTGGTAACAATAATTGCAATGTTGTGGTGGACAGGCAAAAGTGAAGGACTTCTCAATTCTCTTAGATATGATTGAATACCTATGATAATGGTGCTTTGCTATAACAATCTGTACATTACTTTATGGAATTTAAGGGCCACAAAGGTGATTTGGAACAAGCCATGAAAATATGTTTTGCATCATCCTTTGGAATTATTAGAGAAATGATGAAAATTGTGTAATGTGATAAATAGATTAATAACACCAATAAGGAACCATATAAAATGAAACAATCTAGGTGTTTTTTTTATCAAACTGAAAGTAAATATATATTTCAATATGAAAATGAGATGAATCCTTACTAAGAAGACAGGACATTCTATAATACAAAAGCAACATAATAAAAATATTTGAGTATCTTGCTAATAGGATGATGAATAAAAGTAAGATTGAAGGATGTAATCTAAGACAGCGGCTACATAATCATGTTTCAGCAATGGGAACAGTGGGAAAAGAACAGGAAAACCAGCAATGATTTCCACAGTATCCTTACCATTCTTAAACTGGTTTTGTTTGAACGATTGCTCTAATTTACTTTACAGCTGGGACTTAAATTCAAGTAGCAGAGTGTTGCAGAAGGCAGGCAAATCAGATCATTAATGGATTGTGTCTTAGACAGATGGAAAGGTAGAACCAATTGTGCAGTCTATATATCAAACTGTAACATCAGGGTGCTATTTTCAAAAGAAGCCAAGTAATTTAGAAACACATTTCAGAGAAGCTTTTGAAGAATTGCCCACAGGGACTATGTATCTTTCCAGAAAAGGCCAACTTCAAATACTAACTTTGCCAAAAAGAAATGAACTTTCCACTCTCTCCTTTGCTGGAACTTTGTAGTATGAAAAAAAAAAAATACTCAAAACCAATGTTGTCAGTTATTATACATTAGCCTTATTTGGACATTATTTCTTCAACCAATTTTTTTTTACAAAATGTTGTATAGAAGAAAATGAGAGGCATGCTCGGTGATCAGGTCACAGCGCTTGATGAAATTCCCGCCCCTTGATGTATGGAATGAAGAATGTAAGAAGAAGAAAAGAGCTTTAGGATCTTATTTTTTAAATTCCACCCTGAGAACAGTAAGGAAGTAAAGAAAGATAAACAGTCCAACTTTCCCCTTAAAGGTAGAGGTAAAGCTTCCCCTCACTACCATATGTGCTAGTTGTTTCTGACTCTAGGGGGCGATGCTCATCTCATTTCAAAGCTGAAGAGCCAGCACTGTCCAAAGAGGTCTCCGTGGTCATGTAGCCAGCATGACTAAATGCCGAAGGCACACAGAATGCTATTATCTTCCCACCAAGATGGTCCCTATTTTTCTACTTGCATTTTTACATGCTTTCAAACTGCTAGGTTGGCAGAAGCTGGGACAAGTAACGGGAGCTCATTCCATTACAAGGCACTAGGGATTCGAACCACCGAACTGCCGACCTTTCTGATTGACAAGCTCAGCATCTTAGCCACTGAGCCACCACGTCCCTTCTTTCCCCTTACAGGATGTTAATACTGTGAGAGAATAATATCTAAAGGGAGCTTTTCAGTGGTGGGTTGCAGGTGGTACGCCCTGGTACGGGCGTGCCGGAGCCTGCCCGGAGCACCAAGTACCATTCGGTATGGTGCTCCGGAGGGCCCGCCCACCTGCCCAAGTGCCTTACCTGTCCTTTAAGCCTTTGGTGCTTCTGCGTACACACATGGCGCGTACGGCGCCTGAGCGACTCTCCACCAAGCAGCTGGAGTGTCATGTGGGCTTGCAGAGGCATTGCAGGCAGGTACGATGCATGCGCGCACCGCACGGGTGTGTGCACATGCTGCGCACGTCCATGTGAGCAACGCAGGACCTGTTCCAACAGTACCAGTTGGAACAGGATCCGGAACCCACCACTGGAGCTTTTGTACAAGAATTATCAGAACTAAGAGGCATGGTAGATCACACAAAGAAGGTTCCATCTAGCTCAAATTCTATTTACAAAACAGCCAACTAATGACTTATGTGGAATTCACAATAATTACATAAAGGCTAGTTATTTATGTGTGAATTTCTCTTTGACTATAGGCTCCCTATTAGCTAACATAGTTAACAGGCCTTAATCAACATGGCCATATCATACCCTTTTCTGCAGACCTTTCTCTACCTTTTGAGATATTTTGCACATTACAGAGTTTTCAACTCTTTCTGTCTGTTTGTCAGACTGTCTGTTTGTCTAGCTAGCTAGCTATTATCTTCAGATGGAGAAAAAAGACAGACCTTTCCCACTCCACTGGCAAGGGCAGAATAGTTTGCAAACCGGAACTGTCTTTTCTTCACTAGTCTTCTATGTGAGGAAGAGAAAAGGAAGAGGATAGAAAAGAAAATCAGGGAGCTTGTCCGAAACCCCTAATAGGGTGGCCACAGTGATTGCAGGGTTCAACTCCTCCGTCATTAACATGAGATACAATTCCTAGCAGATTATTCCTATGGGAATGTAGTGCTTTAAAAAACTGCTAGAAAATGTTTATGCAGACTTTTAGAGGACAAAAGTATTTGAGAACTGTTATTTTATTCTTTTTCTTTGAAAAACAATCTTTTATGTTTGACTTCAGGTGGCAGGGTTTTTTTTTTCAAAAATTTGACAGCTAAAGAAATCTGTTTTGAAACTGGCAAAACTATTATGTTGCCTTCCAATTTAAGCTATATTGCAACCCTATATCTTTCACCCTACTCATCTTAAAATTGTGTAAAATTATCAAAGCTGAGCTTCAGGGAATCAGAATAAAATAGGTTCAAAGGGTTGCATCTTCACAAGCTTTTTGATGAAAGCAGTGAAAAAAAGACTCCTGGATCATTTCTGCGTCTTGAGAATACGTTGGTACATTTCCTCTCTCCTAGTTGGAGGGAGCCGCCAACAAAATGTGGATTTGCAAGACAGTTTTCAGAGGCTTAGAGATACTAGACTACATAAAACATGGCTGGAATTTTACCTAAAATGATTATTATTATCATGATTAGCGTAGAACACAGCATACAGCATGGATATGGCAAACCTATTCTTTTTTTATCTTAAGAAGGATAATGTGAAAGTCTCAACTGACCATTCTTGAGGGATGTAGAGATAACAACTCTTAGTGTATCTCAGGATGACTAAAGTATGTGGAAGACTGCAAAGAGTAAACAGTAAATAGCATGAATTAATTAATTGAAAGTAAGAATAACAGGTATACTGTGAATCCAAGAAACTAAGAGGAAGGGGAAGATTGTATGAAACTGGAATGCAGACTGCCTAAACTTGTGGAGTGGAGCTGAAAAATTTATAAAAGAAAGTGAATGTTCACGTTTAATTATGAATCAAAAGAGCCAAAATGTATTTCAGAAAGCATGAATCACTGTTCTCCAGGTGGTTGTGAATGTGTATGAAAACTAAAATCCATATGCTCATAACTGGGGAATATTATGCTCCAGGGAATGATATTAATGGTAGAATTAGAGAAGAGTTTTAGGGGAAATTGTGTGTTAATCATGGGAAAGCCATTATTTTGCTAGGTATCATTAATAGATTGGTAAAACTGATTAAATCAAACAGTTCACAAAATAGTAATACAGAGACCTCAGAATCTATGTCAAAGACTATTTTCGTACATAAGCAGAACATTCTATTTGCCTCAAATGTACAATTTAAATGTGTATTTATGCATATCCACAGCAGATAATTAATATAAATATAAATACACCTTTTTTTAAAAAGAATGACAGAGAGAACTAGTGAAGAAATTAAGAGAGTGATGCAGGGCTTTGGGCATGGAACAAGCCACTTGTTGATAGCATCAGGAAAGGTTGTTGAGAAAAAATGGTAAAGGAAAGGAAAGAAGTGAAAGAAATAAAAGTAAAAGTAGCATGGTTGCAAGAAGCAAAATCACAAGTCTTCTATGAAAAAGAAGTTAAATGAATTTGCCAATGGAATTAAAGGAAAGTTCATGCAGAAAATCCTTAGAACAGAGTGAAAAAAATACTTGATGGAATTTATGAAAAAGCTGTGGATGTAAGATAATGTTTGCAGTAAAAAAATAAGAATAGAAAAATATATAACAATATGTATATACAGACAGATCTGTAGAAAAATAGTCAAGGAGAACAAGGAATGGTTAAGTTTAAAAGAGACAGAGAAATACACAACATTTTGGAGAATGCTATTTGTCAGGGTCCCAAATAACATCCAAAATTAAATCAGAGTCCAAGGCAAAGTATTGCTCAAAGTTCCAATTTATCAAGAGAGTCATGTTGGCACATCTGTTGAAACCCGACTCTGAAAGCTTCCCAGTTTTCCCCATCCAGTTGAGATCTTGCCCCCCCCCCACACACACCCAGAAGTCCATCACATGGTCCAATCTTCCACTGCCATGCTGGCAGTTCCACCCATCCAGGTGCAGAGGTGTAGAAACAAAGGATGACCTTGGCTTTCTAGAAAGGAATTTTATTTTGGCAACATCACATTCTACTCCTTACTATTCTCCCTCCCAATTCCCCACTAATGAAGCAGCATAGTAGAATAAAATATTAGTGTGGCAGGCCAAAGATCCCAAAAGGAACCGGCTGTAGGCCTGACACTATTATTGTTACTATTATGAACGTTACTCAAAAGAATTGTAACCAGACAACACACTGTTTATATGGATTTTGAACATAATGCTCTTTTTATCTGTATTAATAATAAAAAGATAAAAGAGAGAAAATACACAACACTTTGGGTAGAAAGAAAGAAAAATGTTTCAGAAGTACATGCAGGCAGCTAAATAAAAAGCCTCCAGCAAAATAATTCAAATTAAGAATAAAAGTGATGAAATGCTTTGGGATGAAGTGAGGAAATGCTGAAAGTTTTTTAGAGATTTCTATCAGAATGATACTGATATGATGATGAGTGGAATTCAAATCAATTTTACTGGCTTTTTTTAAAAAAAATGCATGAAAGGTAAAGTATGAAGGCATAGCTATGAGTTTGTTTTGTTAAAAAAAACACTCCATAAATCTATATAATGTAAATAAAGAAATGTTAACATATGGATATGATTTAATTATGGAACATCTGTGAAACCTGTTTAATATGTGTGCACAAACTTCATGTGTACCTGAACATTGGAAAACTCTCCTGTTGTTCACCATATTAAAAAAAGTGTGGTAGAAGTGAATACTAAAAAACACAAAAGCGAGAGTGAACGACATCTGCCAAGTGTGGTAAGGTATTACAACTAGAAATTAATATGCAGAAAAGATTTTAGCTCTTCAACAGGTCACTGAGAAATGTATGAATGTAAAAAAAAATAGTATTGCCCATTTGTTGATTTAGAGAAAGGCTATAGAACTGAATTCTGGAATATTTTGCATGAATCTGGAGTTGAAGTTTTTGCTGACATAGTGATGATTATAAAACTCAGAAGTAGATCACGTGTAGGGTGGAATAGAAAGCTTGTAAAAGTTACAACACTGGTAAGGAATAATATAAGGATCCTGCCTTGATTTCATTGAAATGCGGTGGGTATAACTTACTTGAACTTCAGTAAGGCATTTGACAAAGTAGACCATAATCTACTACTTGACAAGATAGAAAAAATGTGGGTTACACAGCATCACTACCAGATGGAAGGCATGATGAAAATCTAACAAAAACTAAAATACGATGCTGCTTGGTTACTTGGCCTATATGTATAAATGTACAAGGAACGTTTCTAATGATGGCACATGACTGCAGCTTGGAGATGAGAGTGTACATGCAGTTTTATATTCAGATATGGCAAGCTGAGTACCTAAATGTTTTGCAGCAAATATTGAATAAAATGCATGATACTATGTGGAATATGCATATGGAAATAAATGATTAATGAGTGAATAGTTCAAGTTATATATCATGGGTGTCAAATTCACTACATCATGTTGCCGTCATGTGATGTTTAATGATGTTTTCCCCTTCACAGAGCTGGGTTGGGCGTGGCCTGCATGTGAGGGACCCAGCTTTTGGACCACCAGTTTGACACCCATTATATAATAATGGGAAAAGGGTTAATTTATTTAATCAAAGCCATTATATAATGCCATCAGCATCCATAATACTAAAAGAATACTGCTTAGCTATAGCTTTTCTCCCCTTGTAAAGATACTAGAACCAAAGGTCACCCAAAGAAATTGAATCTTGGAAAAATTAGTGTAGACAAATTGATTTTATTATTTATTTGATTAATTTTTATACAACACATAATGAATGTTTAGAATTTTCTATCATGGGATGTGGTGCTGATTACTTGTCAAGCTTTAAAAAAAGGTTGGATCGATTCATGGAAGTCACGAGAACCAATGAATGACTATTAGCTTGATGGCAGCATGAGTGTCTTTGAAAGCCATCTGCTGGAAGAATATTGGGCTTCCTTGTGTAGTTAGTTGGCCACCGTGGGAACACCGTGGGTTGGACTATATGGGTTAGATCACTGCTTATGTTCTTATGGGAGACAACCAAATTTTAAAACCTTCTGAAAGACATGATGTATGTATGGTGTGTATGACTATATACTAGGCAAAAGTTTATTGTTTTTAGCATTACATTTTTAGCATTACATAGGGACATGGTGGCTCAGTGACTAAGGTGCTGAGCTTGTCAATCAGAAAGGTCGGCAGTTCGGTGGTTCAAATCCCTAGTGCTGTGCAACGAAGTGAGCTCCTGTTACTTGTTCCAGTTTCTGCCAACCTAGCAGTTCAAAAGCATGTAAAAATGTAAGTAGAAAAATAGGAACCACCTTTGGTGCGAAGGTAACAGCAATACAATACAATAGCAGAGTTGGAAGGGACCTTGGAGGTCTTCTAGGCCAACCCCCTGCCTAGGCAGGAAACCCTATACCATTTCAGACAAATGGCTATCCAACATCTTCTTAAAGACTTCCAGTGTTGGGGCATTCACAACTTCTGGAGGCAAGCTGTTCCACTGATTAATTGTTCTAACTGTCAGGAAGTTTCTCCTCAGTTCTAAGTTGCTTCTCTCCTTGATTTGTTTCCACCCATTGCTTCTTGTTCTATCCTCAGGTACCTTGAAAAATAGTTTGACTCCCTCTTCTTTGTGGCAACCCTTGAGATATTGGAACACTGCTATCATGTCTCCCCTAGTCCTTCTTTCTATTAAACAAGACATACCCAATTCCTGCAACCGTTCTTCATATGTTTTAGTCTCCAGTCCCCTAATCATCTTTGTTGCTCTTCTCTGCACTCTTTCTAGAGTCTCCACATCTTTTCTACATCGTGTTGACCAAAACTGAATGCAGTATTCCAAGTGTGGCCTTACCAAAGCATTATAAAGTGGTATTAACACTTCACGTGATCTTGATTCTATCCCTCTATTTATGCAGCCTAGAACTGTGTTGGCTTTTTTGGCAGCTGCTGCACACTGCTGGCTCATATTTAAATGGTTGTCCACTAGGACTCCAAGATCCCTTTCACAATTACTACTGTTGAGCAAGGTACCACCTATACTGTACCTGCGCATTTCGTTTTTGTTGCCTAAATGTAGAACCTTACTCTTTTCACCATTGAATTTCATTTTATTAGATAGTGCCCAAAGTTCAAGTTTGTCAAGATCCTTCTGTATCTTTAGCCTATCTTCTGGAGTGTTGGCTATTCCTGCCAGCTTGGTGTCATCTGCAAATTTGATGAGTTCCCCATTCATTCCCTCATCCAAATCATTGATGAAGATGTTGAATAGCATTCCATGTGCCTTCAGCATTTAGTCATGCTGGCCACATGACCATGGAGATGTCTTTGTAGCACTGGCTCTTCAGAGCGCTAGCTCTTTGGCCTTGAAATGGAGACGAACACCACTCCCTAGAGTCGGGAACAACTAGCATATATGTGCAAGGGCAACCTTTACATTTACCTTTACTGTGATGTTTATTGAGTTAGATTATAAACATAAAAGCAACTTTTCAAATTGCATTACCAATACTGTCAAAGTAAATCATTTGACAAGTAGGAGCTGGAAGCAGAGCAATGGGCATTAGAACAGCTATAGCTACTTTGCATTTTCAAAAAAACAGCTAAAGAAGGACTTGTTCAAATGGTTTGCATCAGAGGTTCTCTCTGGCACTGGCGGCTGCAGGAGGCTTCACCCATCCACTCCAACATAATGTATGGGCACTGTGCATGGGCAGAATGCGGTGCACATGCACAGAGGTGGTGTGCATACACTCACATTGTGAACCAGTAGGGAAGGTAAGTGAATCCCACCAACATTGGTTGCTTTCTGTCTTATATAAATGCACATATTGAAATAAAGCTTTAGTGATTAGAAGAATTTGTTAAGACATCAGGGTAAAAATCCAAAGACTGTGAGTTCTAAACCCACTTTAGGCTCAAAGTCAGCTGGATGACCTTGGGCCAGGCACTTTCTCTCAGCCCAAGGATGGAGGCAATGGCAAACTTCTTTTGAAAAATCTGGCTAAGAAAACTGTAGGCAGACTAGTCTAGGCAGCCTCTGAAAATAGAACACAACTGAACAGAAAAAAAGAGAAGTGTCTATTGGTTACAGAAAGACAAAGTTATACTCTTTAATCCACTTACAGGCAATAAATGCAATTAAGGCAGCTACTTTTTAAAAATAAACTAGTAAAGCATTAACATATGCTAAGCAATTGGGTTCTTATTATTTGCTTTTTAATTATTTTTATTAAATTTATTATTTGATTTTGTAAGTTTACTTAAGGCAGTACACTTACCTACAATTCCTGATTTCTATTTTCCCTACAACAACAGCCCTATGAAGTAGGGCTGACAGAACTCAGGGTTAATTTGATTATTTTACATATCCGGTCAATAATAATTATCCAAAGAGGCAGAATTCTATGAGAAATTCCATCCATCCATCAATCAATCAAAATACAGCTGAAAGTGACCCCCTAGGAGTCCCCATAGGAGTCCCTATACCATTTCAGACAAGTAACTGTCCAGTTTTTAAAAGAGGTCAGGTGTCTGCCAGGTGCTACTGCCAGCAGAGACAAGAGGCGCATTCTTAAGATAGTCAAGAATGCAAGTAAGGACTGTGACGTTGATGCTATTATACATCTTGGCACAAATGATCTGTCCCAAAAAGATGTACTTTCTGTGCAGAATGATTTCCAGAACTTGGGATATGAACTTAATAGTATAGGTTGTAGGCTTATCTTTTCAGAGGTTTTACCTGTATATAAGGAACAAAAAGGGAAGGGCCAGCGTGTAGCAGAGTTTAATGTTTGGCTAAAGGAGTGGTGTAAAAGGGAAGGCTTTGGTTTTATTAGTCATGATGCCTGTAGCTGGTCCAATGAAAAACTGTACAAAAGAGATGGGTTGCACCCATCCAAGAAAGGGACTGAGTTACTTGGCATTAAATTCACAGATTTTCTTGATAAACATTTAAACTGAAGAGCGGGGACAGAGAATTAATAGATACAGAACATTTCTGTCCCCAGCAAACTAAAATTCATAGGGTTATAAGTGCATGTAACATAGATGTGTGTGTGGGTAAGATTATCACTCCTGCTGTCAAGCAAAACCAAGCATTTAATAGTGATTGCCATACCATGTGCATGAATCACACAAGTGGCAAGAAAATAGGGGCAGTCAGTCATAACACAGGTTATGTAGACAGTAAACACAGGGTCAATCAAAATGGACTCAAATGTCTATACACCAATGCACAGAGTATGAGGAATAAACAGGGCGAATTAGAAATTCAAGTAAAAGAGGGCAGATACACCATTGTTGCCATTACAGAAACTTGGTGGGATGAAACCGACAAATGGAACATACAGCTAGAAGGATTTAAATTATTTAAAAGAAATAGACCAAATAAAAAGAGGAGGTGGAGTTGCACTATATATAAGAAATAACTACATCTCTACAGAAATAGAACACAACAATGATGAGAACTATCTTGAATGCCTTTGGGTCAATATTAAAGGTTGTGGGGGAAATGACACTGCCATAGGTCTATACTACAGGCAACCCAACCAAGCAGAGGAAGTAGATGAACTTTTTGCTAGTCAGCTAACTAAGGTATGTAGGAAGCACACCACAATAGTAATGGGAGATTTTAACTACCCTGACATCAACTGGGAAACAAACTCTGTACCAAGTGGAAGATCCAACAGGTTCTTAAGAAACCTAGCAGACAACTTTGTTTTCCAAAAAGTAGAGAAGGGAACAAGGGGATCAGCCATATTGGACTTAATCCTCACTAACAGAGAGGAAATGATAGAAGGTGTTGAAGCCATAGGAACCCTGGGGGCAAGTGACCATGCAATATTGGAATTCAACATTATCCAAACACAAGTAGTAGAACAAAGCCAAACTAGAGTCTTGGATTTTAAGAAAGCTAATTTCAATAAACTTAGAGAGAGCTTGGGAAAAATTCCATGGATGAGAATCCTCAAGGGGAAAACAACTCAAGAAGCTTGGGAAATTTTGAAAAATGATATTACAAAAGCCCAATCTAGCACAATACCAATGAAGAAGAAAAATATCAGCTCCCAAAAGAAACCAGCATGGCTGCATAAAGAACTATCTGACAAACTGAAAGACAAAAAAGGTAAGTATAAAAAGTGGAAGGAGGGGGACATAACTAAGGCAGAATATCAGCAAACAGCCCGAGCATGTAAAGATGAAGTGAGGAAAGCTAAGGCTCACAATGAAGAAAGGCTTGCCACAAAAGTAAAAATTAACAAAAAAAGCTTCTTCCAACATGTTAAAAACAAGAAAAAAGTTAAGGAAACAATTGGTCCATTGCTAGGAGAAAATGGCAAGAAGGTGACAAGCAACAGGGAGAAAGCAGAACTATTTAACTCATGTTTTGCATCTGTCTTTACACAAAGGGATAAAACAGTCCAACCTGTCAAAAGCAGCACCACAAAAATCAGATTAGGAACACAAATTGAAATAGGGAAGAAAATGGTAAGTGAGCACCTGTCTACCCTAGATGAGTTCAAATCACCAGGACCGGATGGATTACACCCCAGGGTTCTGAAGGAACTAGCAGATGAGATCTCAGAACCACTTAATTATATCTTTCAGACATCCTGGAACACCGGGGAACTACCAGAGGACTGGAAAAGAGCTGATGTGGTTCCCATCTTCAAAAAAGGGAAAAAAATAGATCCAGGAAACTACAGACCGATCAGCCTGACCTCAATACCAGGAAAGATTCTGGAAAAAATAATCAAGCAACGAAGCAAACAAAGTTTGCTTCGCTATACGTCAGCGGCCCTGCCCGAGCTCCTCGAGCTGGTCTCGGAGACGGCGGTTGAGATACCCAAACTTCTGGTTATGGGGGATTTCAACCTGCCGTCGACGGGAGCAGCGTCCGAGGTGGCTCGGGAGTTCATGGCTTCCATGACAGCCATGGGCCTGACCCAACTAATTCAGGGCCCCACACACGAAGGCGGCCACACACTGGACCTTATCTTTGTATCTGAGCAGTGGACGAGTGATCTGGGAATAGGGGATTTAGAGATTACGCCCCTGTCATGGTCAGATCACTCATGTCTCCGGCTGGACTTCCCTGGCGCTACCCTCCACCGCGAGGAGGCGGAGCCAGTTTGTTCAAGCTGGTACCGCCCCAAGCACTTGATGGAACCGGACAGGTTCCAGACGGAGCTTGGGCCTTTACCTGTAGCCCTGACCCGCGCTCGGTCGGAGGACCTAGTCGACGCCTGGAATAGGGCGACGGCTGGGGCCTTGGACCGGGTTGCACCTCTGCGACCTCTCCTACGGCAACGACCCACCCGGGCTCCCTGGTATACCGAGGAGCTTAGGGTGATGAAGCGCCATAGGAGACGTCTAGAGAGCAGGTGGAGGTCCTCACGCTCCGAATCGGACCGAACACAGGTAAGAGCCTATTTACGGACCTACCTTGTGGCATTGAGAGCGGCCAAACGTAGACATTGTGCCGCTCTCATTGCGTCTGCGGATAACCGCCCTGCTGCCCTGTTTAGGGTGACCCGCTCTCTCCTGTCGCAGGAGACGCGGGAGGCACCCTTGCAGGGAAGAGCAGAGGAGTTTGGGGAATATCTGCAAGACAAAGTCGCTCAGATCCGGAGCGGATGGGGCCCCCCTCAGTGGACCGGATGAGCCGACATCAGTGAGTCTTGTGAGCCCACTCTGGGAGGAGTTTGACTCTGTTGCCCCCGAGGATTTAAACGGGTTGCGTGGACGGCTGCGACCCACCACATGTTCAATGGACCCGTGCCCCTCCTGGTTGGTACTGGCATCCTGGGAGGTGACGCGAGGCTGGCTTCTGGGCCTGGTGAACGCCTCATTGAGCGAGGGTTCCTTACCGACTGCCTTGAAAGAGGCGGTGGTGAGGCCCCTGCTCAAGAGGCCTTCACTTGACCCAATGGAGCTAGCTAATTATCGTCCAGTCTCCAACCTCCCCTTTTTAGCGAAGGTTGTTGAGAATGTGGTGGCGCAGCAATTTCCACGTCACCTCGACGAATCCGTATATCTAGACCCACGCCAGTCCGGCTTCCGACCCGGGCACAGCACCGAGACAGCCTTGGTCGCGTTGGTGGATGATCTCTGGAGGGCCAGAGATAGAGGTTGCTCCTCTATCCTGGTCCTATTAGACTTCTCAGCGGCTTTTGATACCATCGACCATGGTATCCTACTGCGCCGGCTGGAGGGGATGGGAGTCGGAGGCACCGTTTTACGGTGGTTCGGCTCCTACCTCTCCGGCCGGATGCAATATGTGTTGACTGGGGGGCAGAGGTCAACCCCGAGGCCACTCTCTTGTGGGGTGCTGCAGGGGTCGGTCCTCTCGCCCCTTCTGTTCAACGCATACGTGAAGCCGCTGGGTGAGATCATCCGTGGTTTTGGGGTTGAGTACCATCTGTACACTGATGATACTCAGTTGTACATCTCAACCCCAAGCCACCCCAACGAGGCTGTCGAAGTGATGTCCCGGTGTTTGGAAGCCGTCGGGGTCTGGATGGGGGACAACAGACTCAAACTCAACCCCTCCAAGACTGAGTGGCTGTGGCTACCGGCGCCTCGGTTCAGCCAGTTGATTCCATCACTGGCCATAGGGGGCGAACAATTGCCCCCTGTGGAACGGGCGTGCAATTTGGGCGTCCTCCTAGACGCCCGGCTGTCAATGGATGATCATGTGGCAGCCGTGGCAAGGGGGGCGTTCCACCAGGTTCGCCTGGTGCGCCAATTGTACCCCCTTCTGGACCGTGATGCCCTACGCACAGTCACTCATGCACTGGTGACGTCTCGCCTGGACTACTGTAACGCTCTCTACATGGGGCTTCCCTTGGGACGCGCCCGAAGACTGCAGCTAGTCCAGAACGCAGCCGTGCGGGTAGTCATGGGGAGTACTAGGTACTCCCAAGTAACACCTCTCCTGCGCGAGCTGCACTGGCTACCTGTGGTCTTTCGGGTGCGTTTCAAGGTTCTGATCACCATCTTTAAAGCGCTCCATGGCATAGGGCCTAGTTACATGCGGGATCGCATCCTCCCACATACATCCCTGCGGCCAATCCGCTCTCACAGGGAGGGCCTTCTCCTGGTGCCGTCCACGAGGCAATGCCAACGGGCGACACCAAGGAGTAGGGCCTTCTCTGTGATGGGCCCAACCCTCTGGAATGACCTCCCCCCCGATATTAGAACCACTACTGACCTCCTCTCCTTCCGACAGAAACTGAAAACACACCTGTTCCGACTGGCTGGTTTGGCATAATTTTAACGTCTACCTCCTGGCATACACATTCTTACTGGTTTTTAGAGGGATATTGTTTTAAATTTAACTTGATATTTTAAACTTTTGTATTGATTTATTTATTAGCTGTACAGTTTGGCATATTTTACCCTCCTCTTATACATGTATTTATATAGTTATTTTTACGTTTTAATCTGTTGTATTTTGGTACGGACTGTACACCGCCCCGAGTCCCTTTCTGGAGAGGGGGCGGTATATAAACGCTAATAATAAATAAATAAATAAATAAAGTAATAGCCAAAAGTCAACATGGATTTGTCAAAAACAGATCATGCTAGACTAATCTTATTGCATTCTTTGATAATGTGACAAAATTAGTGGACCAGAAGAATGCTGTTGATATAGTTTACTTGGACTTCAGTAAGGCTTTTGATAAAGTAGACCATAACCTACTACTAGATAAAGTAGAAGAATGTGGGTTAGACAGCATCACCACCAGATGGATTCCTAACTGGCTGACCAACCGCACTCAACATGTAGTCCTAAATGGAACTGCATCTACATGGGGGGAAGTATGCAGTGGAGTACCTCAAGGCTCTGTTTTAGGCCCAGTACTCTTCAACATCTTCATCAATGATTTGGATGAGGGAATAAATGGGGAACTCATCAAATTTGCAGATGACACCCAGCTGGCAGGAATAGCCAACACTCCAGAAGATAGGCTTAAGATACAGAAGGATCTTGACAAACTTGAACATTGGGCACTATCTAATAAAATGAAATTCAATGGTGAAAAGAGTAAGGTTCTACATTTAGGCAACAAAAACTAAATGCACAGGTACAGTATAGGTGGTACCGTGCTCAATAGTAGTAACTGTGAGAGGGATCTTGGAGTTCTAGTGGACAACCATTTAAATATGAGCCAGCAGTGTGCAGCAGCTGCCAAAAAAGCCAACAAGTTCTAGGCTGCATCAACAGAGGGATAGAATCAAGATCACGTGAAGTGTTAATACCACTTTATAATGCCTTGGTAAGGCCACACTTGGAATACTACATTCAGTTCTGGTCGCCACAATGTAAAAAAGATGTGGAGACTCTAGAAAGAGTGCAGAGAAGAGCAACAAAGATGATTAGGGGACTGGAGACTAAAACATATGAAGAACGGTTGCAGGAACTGGGTATGTCTAGCTTAAGAGAAAGAAGGACTAGGGGAGACATGATAGCAGTGTTCCAATATCTCAGGGGTTGCCACAAAGAAGAGGGAGTCAAGCTATTCTCCAAAGCACCTGTGGACAGAACAAGAAGCAATGGGTGGAAACTAATCAAGGAGAGAAGCAACTTAGAACTGAGGAGAAACTTCCTGACAGTTAGAACAATTAATCAGTGGAACAGCTTGCCTCCAGAAGTTGTGAATGCCCCAACACTGGAAGTTTTTAAGAAGATGTTGGATAGCCATTTGTCTGGAACGGTATAGGGTTTCCTGCCTAGGCAGGGGGTTGGACTAGAAGACCTCCAAGGTCCCTTCCAACTCTACTATTGTATTGTATTGTATTGTCTCTTCTTCAAAATTTCCAGTGAAGCACCCACAACTTCTAATGGCAAAATATTCCAATTCTATCACTCTTCTATCATACTTCTATCCACTTCTATCACTCTGCTTTCATTGTTCATCCTTTTTTTTACTTTATAGATAGAGAAATAATTTAGTCTCACCTGAATGGCTTCATGGGTTATGCACAAGCATAAAATATACTCATGACATACCAATTTAGTAGAACAGGTTTTTCTTTGAAATGTTGAGAGTCCAATCAAAGCTTGACAGCCATTTGTGTGTATTTTAAAACTGATTATGGTGAAAAACTGGTTTACTATTCATAAACCTCTTCCACAACATGCAACTGCCCCATTCTAAACCTCAGCTCCCAGCAAGTTTAAATTATATTTTTCATGCACCCCAGGACAAATGTTAGTGCTAGAATGCACTCCTGATAGGATTGACTATAACATGGCAGATCCGCAGCTCACAACATATGTGCAATATTTTGTTGTTTTTAACCAAGCCGTTATTGTCTAAGGAATAACCTAGAAACTATAGGAAGAGTGAAAGAATCTGGATGTGTTTGTCAACTATTTTTCCTAACATCTGGATTCACATGCATCAAAAGTTTTTAGGATATCTCAAAAGGTTTCAGCAACACAATGAGTTCTCAATACATTACGATTGTTAATTGATATGGTATTATAATATTTCTCACATGTAATATTTCTCACATGTATAAATATCCACCCTCCCCATCCTAATTGCACCTCAAATCATTTCAGTCCTACATCAGTCAAACCACTCTGTGCATCTGATAAGCTGAACTGTAGTTCACAGAAGCTTACATTTGTTAGTTAGAAAAGCTCCTAGGTGACTCTTTCTGATGTTCTGCTACCACAGACTAACACAGGGCGCCTTCTGCAATTTGCAACATCTCTCTGTCAACCCCCTTTTTATTTGTCTTCCTTCCCTTTCTTTGCATTTCTTTTGTATTTCTCCCTTCTTTCTCATATCATCTCAGGCTGGAGAGAAAGGACAAGTTGATCTCAACCAATGTCTGAATTGATCTCTTGAGGAATTTAAAAATTAGTCCAAAGATCACTCATTGAAGTTGGATGGATCAAAGTGCAGTAGCATAATGCAAAGTTCTGCGTTTCTTTGCCTTATTTGGATAAAAAAAAAACTTGCCTGCTACTTTTTTTCCAGATAAATTATAAACACAATGCAACCACATACTTTAAATCTACTTGAAAATGTCAGCATCTGTGGTTAACAACCATAGATTTTTTTTTGGATGGAGGAACTTAGATGGGGCCACAATAATAGGTTATTATCTCCCTTCTTCCAAATAGGGCCTTCGATATTCACAGGTACCATATGCTGGAAATTGGATTTTCAGTATAACTTTGGTATTTATTACTTTCAATTTCATTGTATAAAACATACACACACACACTTGTGACAGAGAAGGAGCTTTGACAAAGATATAAAAAATCAAATCAGTAGTTCTCTTGCAAAAAAAAAGAGAGAACTGCTCTACTTGCTAAGATATAATAGAAAAAAAATCAATTGTTCTTTTATACTGTTGTTGGTTTTTTTTTCCATTCTCCATCCTTCATATGACAATAAAGCAGAAGCAGCTGATGATCCTGGCACTTGAGCACCAAGTTAACTTGTCTCTATATTAATTATGTTATTCCTAATCCAGCCAGGTTATTGTATCTTGATTCATGACTGACAAAGTCACAATGCTACCCCTTTTTCAGTAGTAATAGTAAGAATAATAAAAACCCAAAGAATAGTTGTCCTTGACTGCCATTCTGTATTTTCAATAATTAGAACTAAGTACCAGGAACACTTATTAAATAAACTTTACAGATAAACCAGACTATTATTTCAAACATTCATTCATTCTCACTGCTGAGTTTATTCAATTTATAATTTTCATCTAGATTTTTCATACCTCTATGCTGAAAAGTCGTCACTCTGACATAATATTACTTGGTGCATGCACATAATTCTATTTCAAAAGTTCACTTGGTATTACTCTTGAATGTGTGTACTTTGCTTTATGTACTTACAGGCCCTAACAACTGCATATACAAATGCAATATTTTTGAAGTCAGCCAGAAGGAAGACGAAATGCAGAATCTCTTGGGCTTTGATAGAGTGAAAGCTTTTGAGCAAGGTGTTTATGTGTAGCCACTTATTGTTAATGGTTCAGATTGTCTTCCCTATGGATCACTTCGTTTGCACAGATTTTTGCTGTTGAAAATAGCTGGACGGGAGCTTTCAGCTGGAATTGGCTACTTTTGCATGGTCAAAAGCAGCATTGCCTGCCAGAGAGGAGTTTAAAAAAAGTGAAGCTGGTAACTGTGGCAGAGCAATCATTGCTGTGCCCTTTATAGATACATGCAACATTGACACATGTATGAAAGGAGTGGGGCTTCAGTCATATGTTATTACTGCCATTTTGTGAGGGCCTGCAGATTCCATGCTCACAAGCTCTGCTCAAGGACCATTTCAATCTAGCATTGCAAGTAGAGTGAGTGACACAGTGGCTCAACTGTTAAGCCCCTGGGATTGTCAGATGGAAAGCTGACAGCTCAGGTTCGAGACCCAAGTCCCACACAATGGGATGAGCTTCCATCCTTGCCTCAGCTCCTGCCAACCTAATAGTTCAAAAGCATGCACATATGAGTAGATTAATAGGAACCACTTCAGTGGGAAGGGAACAGTCATCCACAATGTCATGCTTGCCATACAACAGCAGAAACATCTTCAGACAGTGCTGGGTCAATGGCCTTAAAATTATATTTTCATGACATTTTCAGTGTTGGATTAGCAAAAGGACTAGTTTGAAAGGATATACAGAATCCATAAATCATATGAAAACAGCACTGTCTGCATGGAGTCATACCAAGAATTAACGCAAAATATCACACACATCTTTGTGTCTCTTCTTTAACTGTGCAGATACTCAATTCATACAGCCAGCATATGATTCTGGGATAAGAGAGTAGTGTTGTGGCCCACCAGTGGCCAGCAGAACTGGCAGCAGAGTGGACAGTGAGGAAGTGGAGGAGGGACAGGGGCCAGTCCTGGAGGCTACAGAAGGTTCAGACAAGGGCACTGCATCGGAGGCAGAGATGGGGCCAAGGTCATTTGGCTGTTCTCAGCTGCCTTCACAGCTAGACGGCAGAAAGGCAGAGGAACAGCTAGAGCCGTGATGGCGAATCTATGGCACGCATGTCACAGGTGGCACGGGGAGCCATTTGTCAGGGCATGCAAGGCCTTCTTTTGAGGCCATTTTTGGCACTCCATTCCCAAACTTCTGGTTTGCCCATAGGGCCAGTTTTCCATGCTCCGGAGGCTTCAGAGAAGCTCCTGAAGCCTCTGGAAGGCCTCCGAGGGGAGGGAAAGGCTGTTTTCACCCTTCCCAGGCTCCTATAAAGCTTCTGGAGACTGAGGAGGGTGAAAAAAGCCTGCCAAAAATGGGGGGAGCACTGGTCGTGCACATAGCATTATGGGTGTGGCACACCCGTGCACGACCCCCCTGTGCTCCCCCTTGCTTTTGGCACATGAGCCAAAAAATGTTCACCATCACTGAGCTAGAGCCTGTTCCCAGTGTGTGCATGTGCAGAGCTGCCAGAAGAAAAGAACAGCTAAGAAATCAGGGTTGACTTTGGAGTAAAGCCACAGGTGGGCGGTGAATGCCCTCCCATAGGAAATAAAAGAGGAGCGAAAGGGGAGTGGGCTTTTGCGGGAAACAATTTGTTTGTTCATTTGTTCATTCATTTCAGGAGTGTGAAGATCTGTCAGTGAATCTCAGAGACTCTGTGCCAAGTCTACCCTTGCACAGCACTGCGTTTGGAAAATATTTACATGACAGCTTTCCAAACTAGATAAAGTCTGTGGTCATAAATTCACCTTTGAAAGACTGTTTACTGAATATGAATGAGAGCAATTCACATTCGTTTAATAAAAAGGGTTTTGTCGGGACCAGGAATCTGCTTTGTGCTTTTTGGAGAAGCCTAGGTCAGAACAAGTAGCTTCTTTTAAAGAGCTGCACATAAAAGCTATGTTCACCCTAGAGCACTCCTTAGCAACCAAAAGCATTTCACAGTGTAAAAAATTATAATGTATAAATTATACATTAATGTATAATGTATAAATTTGAACAAAACATGATTTGCTTCTTTTTGTCAAGCTGGTCATATCTTACTTTTTTTTTCAAAAATGTCATTGGTTATACAATTTCCCCTCTTTAGGCAAGACTTTGTTCTTTGCAAACAATGCAATCCTCTCAAGCAGTTCATTAGTTGTTCAGAATGCTTGGGGTTGGGAACTCAAAGTCAGTTTGAGGCTCTGTTTGTACTCGAATATAAATATTGAAACATTTTTAAAGGCAAGATAACATAAGCAGTGTTGAGGCAGAGATATCATAGGTGATGTTCAAAAGTGTCTTTCCTTCCCCTCCCCCCCAAAGAAAATCAAATTGTATTAGCTACGGTTTAGAGATCTATGTGCGTGAATTCTCTAGAAACCATGTAGTACACAAAGGCAAAATACAATTTTCTGTCAAGCATCTCTGCTCTTCTTACATTCCATCTGGTCAGCTACCACTGAACCATAGAGAGCAGATATAGAGAAACAGTGATCTTCTACAAGATTTTTCGGGGAATTGCTCTTTTCGGTAACCACAATCACAATTGCAATTTACTTACTGCTTCTGGCAGTACAACTTTTCTGTCTAACAGAATCACTATGAAGATAAGGGTTTTGGACCTTGCCAGATTTAGCAATCCCTCTGTATAAGAATATTGTCTACTATTTACAATTAATATCATTATTAGTTGTCAATAGTTTTCCCTGGAAAAAAAATGATTGTAAGTAGTTCCAACCCAAAGGCAGTAAACAAAATTTGCACAACTGTTTGTGTGTGTGGAAGAGATCAGAGATGGTATTCAGCAGGTTCTGACCAGTTCTGGAGAATTGGTAGTGGAGATTTTGGGTAGAACTGGTAACTACCACTTCTGACTGGCACTGCCCCCATCTATTCTCTGCTTCCTGAGTCCCAGCTGATTGGGAGGGAATGGGGATTTTGCAGTAACCTTCCCCTGCCATGCCCACCAAGCCACACCACGGCCACCAAGCTAAGCCCACAGAAACGGTAGTAAAAAAAAATCAATCCCACCATTGGGGGGGGGGAGGGGGGAGGGGAGATAGTAGGGATAGAGCCTTGTGCAAATCAATTTATACATAGTGGAGAATAGACATACATTTGCATCATGATCTACTTTTGTCATTTGCCCTTCTTTTCTCTCCCTCTCTGCCTCTCATCAATTTCTACAGCAGGTGGAGATGAGTTTGTCCCATTTGAGGAGGGTCTAAAATGTTCTTCAATGTCTCATGCAGCTCTTCACACTTAAAAAAATTGACTGCTCTGAGCCAATCTGCAGTCTAAGCATATGAACTGGGGGAAAGTCCCACTTAATGAATATTATCAGTAAATATAATGAATCTTTGTACTTTCTTCTTTGAAAGTAAAAAATATCAATGTCAGTGAGACTTATTCCTAAATCAGATTACATGTTGTTGAAACAGATCAAACATTTCAAAGAATTCTTTAAAAACACTATATTCTCATTTTTTATACAACCAGAAATCATCTATCACTGAGCATATTATCATCTCAAGGTTCCTGTTGGTGATTTCTAGGCTAGGCATTCTCAAATGTTAGACACCCTATTGTATAGAAGGTAAACTTTCCTCACATTGAAAATGAAGGCTCCAAGAATCAAATGGCCCATTTGCATGTCTTGACTGATCACACCAAGCAAAGGAGAAGAATGTTCTCATTCAAAAAAATCAGTAAAGATTAATCATGAGGCAAACTGATATGTGTCTAGTTGAGATTTATTTTGTGACAAAAGTTTGTTGGCAAAATGAATGAATGGATGGGTAGGTTATTGAATGGCAGGAGTGTTCAGTGGTGAAAGTAGAATTAGATTCTAAATTGCTTCTATAAGGGGGAGACAGAGACTAAAATCACACTGTCTTCAAATCCCAATATTTTACATTGTTATTTCGGGACTATTTTCCAGGAAAAAGGGGAGGAGACTGAATTCTTATTATAGTGGCAAGAAGAAGAGAATATATGTTTTGTTGTCAGGTACAAAGGATCTGCCATGTGACTGGTGGAAGAGGAAGGATTTTTTGCTTGTCCAAAAAGGAATTGGGGCAAGATATCAAGCATAGGTCATAAGAACAGAACAGAACAGAACAGATTAGAATAGAATAATGGAGTTGGAAAGGACCTTGGAGGTCTTCTAGTCCAACCCCCTGCCTAGGCAGGAATCCCTATAGCAGTTCAGACAAATGGCTATCCAACATCTTCTTAAAGACTTCCAGTGTTGGGGCATTCACAACTTCTGGAGGCAAGCTCTTCCACTGATTAATTGTTCTGTCAGGAAGTTTCTCCTCAGTTCTAAGTTGCTTCTCTCCTTGATTAGTTTCCACCCTTTGCTTCTTGTTCTACCCACAGGTACTTTGGAGAATAGTTTGACTCCCACTTCTTTGTGGCAACCCCTGAGATATTGGAACACTGCTATCATGTCTCTCCTAGTCCTTCTTTTCATTAAACTAGACATACCCAGTTCAGTGGTGGGTTCCTCCCGGATCGCACCGGATCGCGCGCGCTCCCTTTCAGCGCTCCACCTGGCTTGCGCGCTCCCTTTCAGCGCTCCACCTGGCTTGCGCGCTCCCTTTCAGCGCTCCACCTGGCTCTCGCGCTCCCTTCCGGCGCTGAAACCGGAAGTACAGTTTTGCCCGGCCCTGGCGAAGCAACGACGCCTGTCTGCGCTCCACCAGCTCGGCTGGGAACGGAGATGTTTCCTCAGCGGAGCGGAGCGCCTGAAAAATCTTTTCAGGCGCTCCGCTCCGCTGAGGAAACATCTCCGTTCCCAGCCGAGCTGGTGGAGCGCAGGCAGGCGTCGTTGCTTCGCCAGGGGCGGGGCAAGACTGTACTTCCGGTTTCAGCGCTGGAAGGGAGCGCGAGAGCCAGGTGGAGCGCTGAAAGGGAGCGCGCAAGCCAGGTGGAGCGCTGAAAGGGAGCGCGCAAGCCAGGTGGAGCGCTGAAAGGGAGCGCGCAAGCCAGGTGGAGCGCTGAAAGGGAGCGCGCGCGATCCGGTGCGATCCAGCAGGAACCCACCACTGACCCAGTTCCTGCAACCGTTCCTCATATGTTTTGGCCTCCAGTCCCCTAATCATCTTTGTTGCTCTTCTCTGCACTCTTTCTAGAGTTTCCACTTCTGTTTTACATCGTGGGCATAAAGTTCGTGGCATAAAGTTTGTGGAGAAAAAAAATACACATATCCACAGAATTTGAAGCGGAGCTTCTGGACTCTAGATGCTACTAATAAGTGGCCATGGAATGAGTTATATAATATAAGAATTCCAGCCAGTGCCTTGAGTGTAGCTTGAGCAAACACCCTCAAAGTTGCCTCTAAACTAGCGATCTACAAAATTGGCAACTTTAAGATTTTTGGACTTCAACTCCCAAAATTCTGCCGCTGGCACCTTAATTTTTAAGATAACAGAATAAATAATAAATGATTTAATACACAGGGGAGTATTATGTAATTAAATTGTTATAGTCTTAATTTAATTTTAACTTTAATTTAGTGAAATATAATTTTATTCCAGCTCTGTTTATCGTCCGAAGTAAAATGCTCAGACACACCGTTCAAAACCACAGCTAGTTTAAAAGAACTTCAGTATTGTTACTCTGATGAGCTAGAGACAATATAGGAGATGCAGGAGGCTCTGAACACAAATTCTATAAATCAGGTAGGAGCTGATGGAGAATAAGCAAACAGAAAGTTCTTCAGTAGTCTTCCCAAGCTGAGTAAAGCCTGTTAAAGCTTAAGATCCCAGCTGATGGGTGTGCATTTCTGGTCATTGAACTGGAAGAGATTTTGGAATCCACAAGGATAACTCTGTGAACAGACTGAACTACTGCGTGATTACTAGAGAGAGAAAAAATCTACATTAGGAATCATAAAGAAATGTTGCCGTACAGTATTCTAAACAAAGCTGCAGCACTTGGAATTCTGTGCACATCTTTGATTATTGGATTTTAAAAGACTATCGGAGAGCTGAAAAGGGTGAAGGAAAGGGCAAATAAAAGAAACCGAAGCTGCCATCTAAAGAACAATTTCAATAGTTGATGTTTTTAGTAGAAAAAAGTCAAGCAAGAGGGGAGGGGAGGGGCTAGAGGATTTTCTAGCATTTATGCAATCTATAGCAAAAAATGAAAAGAAAGCAATTTTCTGCTAAGCACATAATAACAGAACTTAGAATTTAACTGAATGGTGGGTGAGCATTAACAGGCAAAAGGAAACAGTTCTTCATGCTGCACACAATTAAAGTGTGGGATTCACTAGCATAAGATGACCAACAACTTAAATGGTTTTAACAGAGTATTATTTGTACCACTTAACAGGTCTTTACAAACGATTTGGAGGAGCTCTTGATGTGTTAGATGAAATACTTCCACAATCTTCACTGTTTGGAGTGAAGTCCTTCCTCAAAGGCTCAGGGTGGGCACTTTGAGGACTCTTTCCAGACATATTCATGAGCAGAAGGGACCTCCATCACTACTGAAGTGGCAGCTATTCTCAGTGGGGTAGGAGAAATTCAAGCCTGAAACTACAGAAAGCTACTTTTAGTTGGTGGCCATATCTACATTACCAGACTACTCTTTAAGAATATCAGCAACCAACCATTGCTGAAGGGCAAAAATGGACATTGCCTTCTACTACCTCCCAGCTCATTGTAAAGTTTTTGTTGCTCCAAATTGAAAATAGTATTTTCCAATTTGTGCTGGTTTAATATTTGCCTTTGCTTGTTGTTCTTCCTTTAAGGCAAAGCTCTACACATTTCCTGCTGTGCAGAGCCAGGAACCACTTCACCTGCAATAATGACTCTCATCCACTATCTCTCTATGCTCTGCTACCATTGATATTGTAGAGAAATGCTGATTATATCTTGTCTGACATTCAGATGGCTATTGGCTTGAAATGCAATGATGATGATGATGATGATGATGATGATGATGATGATGACGACGACGACAACAACAACAACAACAACTATTAGGTCTCTCCTTATTGTTGTTTTCAGATGCATACTAAGGTCAGCAGTGCATTGCTTGCTGGTGTAGGCTTTCATGATTGGAATTCTCTGAGCAGCACTGGACTTCAGCATTAAGTGATGATGGTCTAGACCAGGGGATTTAAACTTGATTTCATTGAGGGCCACATCAGGGTTGTGTTTGACCTAGGGGAGCTGGGGGATCATGGCCGGAGTGGGTGTGGCTATCTTGACATCACTCATGTAAGGGGTGACTGTGGTGGGCTGGACAGGGCTGCGGGGATCCATTGTCTCCAGTGGAGGAAGGTGAGACCAGCGAGAGCACCAAACAACAGCCTCCTGCAGCCCTTCAACAATGAAAACAGAGCTTGCAGCCCTCCCAAGCTCCATTTTTACTGACAGAGGCACTATGTGTCAGTCCTTTGCTGTTTCCAGGGCAACCCCGTGGGTCAGATCTAAACATTCCGTGGGCCAGATCTGGCTCGCAGGCCTTGAATTTGACTTCTCTGGTCTAGACAACAGATACCCTAATGTGTCTAGCATCTTCAGAGGCAAGATCCTGCTAGGCATCTGATGCTTCTGTAGATGTAAGCCACAGTTACTGGCAAAACCTCAGGGAATCTATTCCCAATCAGCATTCCTTTAAGATTTCTGGGAATCATCTGGGAATACTTACATGCGCACCTATTCTCTCATTTCATTATCAAAGCATATATGCCAGTAGCACCCTATTTTACATTGCTTTCAGAATTTCTGAAGTGCAACAGCAGTTCGGCAGAACAATTGTTCACACAATTTGCCATGTTTAAAACAGTGGCAAAAGGAAAGGTTGGCTTTCTTTTATTAAGACCTCTTCTCATTTGTCTCCTCCTCCAGCTCTCACATGCTCCAAGGAATGCATGAAAAGGGTTTATTGAAGTCCGGTTCCCAGCTTGACCCTTAACAAAGCAATGGGTTAGAAATTTTATTAATTGACTTTTACTTAGAATATGTCATAAAGGTGTAATGTTATTGGAGGATTTTTGAAATAGCTAATGAATGCCATTATGTGGTTGTGTCTTTAAGTATGAATGATTTGAGGTAAAAGCACGTTCAAATAATTGTAGTCAAATGGGAATTGTGGTACATTGATAGCAAGATATACAAATATTTTTGATTTAAAGTGTATAATCTAATATGAACTATAAGTAATGACTGGAATAAATGTATGAAAGTTATCTGTAACCAATCGACACACTTTCTACAAGATGTAATGAAGGATTATTCTTTTTTTGTGTTTTTGTTTAATTAAAATAAAAGAAATTCAAAAAAGAGAGTACAAAATAGATCTATTTCTTTTTTTAAAAGACACAATTTGCATCAATCCATATTATAAATATCTTAAAGTGATCCCAATTTACACCTAGCTCTATTTTCCTATGAGGGTTTAGGGCCTGGCTATTTCAGGGACTACCTACCTGTTAGCCCTGCAAGGTAGTCCAGACAAGAGTCCAAGAGTGCATGGGCTACTTTTATTACAAGGTTGTATTAACAGAATCTTTCAAGATTTAAAGCATTTTTCCTTTCCTTTCCTTTTCTTTCCATTCCCTTTCCCTTTCCTTATTTAGAAAAATTATTTGCCACTCATTTCATATCCAATGACTCTGGGCAGATTACAGCATAAAACATTAAAGAGTAAAAGACACTTTTACTTTCTGAAAAACTAGAGAGAATATATTTTGAAAAGTTGCCCGCATTTTCCTTTGTTCTTTTGGGTTGAATCCTCTTTTACAATCTGGTTGTCCCATTCATGGGTTTCCCTCCTGTCTTCCAAGGTCATTCCTTCATACTGTTACATCATCTCCAGTTATCTCTGCCCATTTGGTTCAGTCCAGTGAGAGTGCCCCTACTCTGCTGCCATTTGTGTAAATTTAACCCTTATTACATTCAGAAAACTACAGTATTGAAGATCTGGTTGTTCTCCCAGACATTAAAATAGTGTGGTTGTGGTGTCCCCTTTTGTCCTTTTCCTTGTCTTGTTTTGAATATTTCGCTCTTGTGGTCTTTGATATATTTTGCTATATATCAAAATATATCAAATATATATATAATTTTTTAGTTGTTGACTGCACAGAATCATTTGGGGGAAGCAGATATTCTATATATAATATGAAATGAAGAGGTAAATTTCCTTCTGATTCTCCAACCCTACTTTAACTAGGGTTTCTTACATAATGGGAGTCAGATTGGAAAGCCAAAAGTCTTAAACAAAATAGGGCTGCATCCTTTCTCTTTTGTTAGAGAGGGGAAGGTTCTTTCTCTCAGCTCATTGCTTAAAGTACAAGTTTTGTTGGGCCCTGCAGATTATCCAGACTGGAAGATTTAGATTTGATTGATTAACATTTCTTTTCTAACTGAATGTCTTCTCTTTTTCATAATAGTGCCTTTGGGAATGCATACACAAATTCTACATGAGCTCAGTCATGAATGGTAGGTATTGCTTTGTCAGAAACAAAAACCTTAAGGCAGATTGAATATTCCTAATAAAGATTTCTGAGCCTTCAGGGAAGCCTTCTGATTGCAACGAATACATTTGCACTTAACTTATATTCAAAACTTTCCTTGGCAGTGGCTTCTGGGCAAAATTTAATACTTATGTTATGTGAAAGCTGCACTACATGAAATGGCCAGATGCTCAGATAATTTCATTTATTTGTTGATTGATTAAATTTATACAGTTACCTACCTTACAATAATCTGAGACAACTCACAATAGCAACAAATAAAAACATAGAAATAAAACAGCATCTCCACACTATACTAAATTATATATACCCGTTCTTACTGTAGCACCATCACATTCTCATATCAAATCCATATTTGATGGGTTTACTCCCATCCTAATGCAGTGCTTGGAGAAAAAGCCAGGTCTTTACGTAGGGTCCTTTCAGATCTTGGGGAATGGCTTTTCTAAAGGGCTGGGCCTGCTTCAGAAGAAACATGCCTCCTAGTTTCCAACAGGTGATATTTGAGAAATGAGAGCTGACATGTCCATTCTATCTGACCTGGTGCAATGGCCAGATACCATCAGAAAGAGGCAGTCATACAAATAACCCACTTCATGACATTCAGTATTTCAATAAGCAGCACCTTGACTGACATTCAGAAACAAACTGGAAACCAATACATCCAGAGGTAGGATTGAAAAATGTTAGCAACCGGTTCTCTGCCTGGTTGCTGGGTGGGCATGGCATACTCAGCCTCCTGCACCATGGCAGGGGGCATTTTCACCATCCCCAGGCTCTGGAGGCTTTCTCGAGCTTCCGGGAGGGCAGAAACAACCCCCGGACTCTGGAGGCCAAATATGGGCCCATTTTTGGACTTCCAGACTTCTGGGAAGTGTGTTTTTCACCATCCCAGGCTTTGAAGGCTTTCCTTGAGCCTCCAGGAGGGTGAAAATGTCCTTCCCCAGGCTCTAGAGGCCCTGCGGAAGCTAGACTTCCATGATTTCCATAACTTCTGGGGTTCCTGTTTTTTGCCTTCCCAGAGTCTTCTTGTGGGTCCTTCACTTACTTGACATGATGAAAGGCCACATGGAGACTCCTGGGAAGGGTGGGGTGGAAGGGGCCAGCCAGTCCTTGCAACTATCGGTTTGGTGAACCAGGTGTAAAATGAATATCCGGTTCACACAAACTGGTCCAAACCAGCTGAATCCCACCCCTGAATACATGTATGCAGCAGCAATGTAGCACAGGAAAAATACAGATAATTAGGACTGCACAATGGACAAGCACCTGAAGGAAATTGCATGCCCTACATGGCATGAAGATGTATAACAGTATTATCCTTATACTGATGTTACTGTGTTGCATGCTGCTGAACTATCTCATCCAGAGGCTTTATGCAGATGTTAAATTGGAGAGATCTGAGGTCTAAAGAATCAAGAGGAGCAGGAAGACCATGGATCCAAGACACCTGGCAATCTCTCAGCAATAAGGACCCTGTCTACTTATTCAGGTTCAACCAGATTGAACTCTTCACAAATAACCAAGCTAGGATGTGCCTCAATCACTTCATAGGACTTGCTCAGAGAGAAACCAACTCAGAAAGAAACTGAACAACTTTGTCCTAAAGATTCCTTGAATAATCTAACACAGAGATTTTACAGGTGTTCTCCTAGCCCCTCCTTACTCAGATGGTATGATCTCTACTGTCAATTGGGCCCTTAATAAGTTGGATCAGGTCCATGGCTGCCATAGTTACTATGACTCTCTTACGATGAAACCATCTTAAGCCCAGGGAAGTAGATTGAATTTCCCCAGAACCATAAATCTGTAGAATTACCCATCCTTGATGTCAATGAGTTCAGGCAGGGCAATGAAGGCACCACTACATTTTAGGGAGGAAGATAGATGAAGAGCAAGTCCAATTGAACCTTAAAGTCCACTTTCACAAAAACAGTTCCACATCTCACTATATCTGAGGAACCAGAGATTCCTGAATGGCAACAGACATAAGTTTACCCCAGAGTCCCACCATGAAATCCACACTTGAAATCCAGAACAGCATATGTTTGACAGATGCCAGCCAAGTTTCAGTGACACCTGATGAGTTCTCCCAGCTACAATCAAATCATGTATAAGATGACCGTTATTACAGGTGACTTAGCATAAAGTAATAACAAGCAGAGTTCAGAGCCTCTGAGGCTCCAAAGACTAGACTTCGGACCTGAAAACACATAGTTGAGACACAACAATATTAAATATTAAACCCTGAAGTAGTTGAAAAAGGAAATCTCCCCATACCCATCACCACATCAATGCTACCACTCACTCTTTCTTCCCTGATACTATTCCCAGCCCCACTCCTCACCTTTACATGCCATGTGTTAGAATAATGCCTTCCCTTTAGTTCATTCTTTACTCAAATCAAAACCTAGATGCTATAATTCACAGTTCAAAAGTTTTATTTAGCAACACAAGGCAAAAAGCATCTGGCACTGAGTGTGCCTAGCTCCTTACGAGTGGTGCAAAGGCATTTTATAGTCAGGTGTAATGAACTAGTCTGTGCATGCCTAATTCCAGGACTGTCAAATTTTATTTTCCTAATAAGGAATAGCCTAATTCCTCCTACTAATTACCATACCTTATCTCTATCGCTATGAGCGTAACATTTGTCCTTACATTCCTTTCTAATCTATGTACATGACTTTCATGCTTCTGTATAATAGCAAAGCACCAAGTTCCCTTTTAAAATGGCATTAATTTAGGTTTCTTTTTAAAATAAAACATCTAAAAGGGCCCAACATACTCCATCCACACTGGTTGGGGAAAGATACACCTAGCTCAAGAACCTGAGGCTTCTACCTTACAGTCAATACTTATGGCTTGGGTAGCTAACTTAGCCCCTTGCCCCTATTGTTATATCCCAACCACTCTTTTTCACATGGGTCAGAGGGGAAGCCTGACATTTAAAAGCCCTGGCAGGCAGCACCTGCCTCCTTGCCCTTACCTACTCTCACCTGAGGGCAGTAATCTAGCCCAGCCTCACCAAGTTTATACTTCCCGAACAGTTTCATCAGGCAAAAGACTTCTTCTCCTTCAAGTTGCTAGACTCTGCATTGAAATCCTCTCAGGTCTACCTAACAAAAGAGATGGAATCTTGAGAATATATTGACCTAAGTGAGACATTTTAAAGGCCTGGAAGTATCCTTGTTACCCTCAGTAAATGAAAACTGTTTCATAATTTTATATGCTGAGAGTTAGCTCTAAAAAGTATTATAATGTAAACAAGTAGGTCAGAAGCATACTGCTGCTACTTTGCATTCAGCGGAAGATGGTTATGACTGTTCTGTTAATAGTAATAGCTAAGATGGAAGCCATCAAACTGTCAGTCTGAAAATGCCAAGTGGGAGAAACTGTTTTTTATACACATATATGGACTAGCATAAGAATAAAGTACAATTATTATGTGCAAAGGCAACACATGTGATGGGTAGCTTGAAAGTCCTTTAGATTTACCATTAAAGGAATGCCATTAGGGAAAGTGTCAGATAGGAATAAGCACTTGATTAATCAGATCTTTAGACCATAATCGAGCAATAGCTCAGTCAGTTGGGGACCAATTGGTTGAAATTTGATAAAGGTTCTGAAGATCACCATGGCTGAAGGGAGTAGATCTCAGAACTGAGAAATACAAATTTACAATTTGTAGATATATGAGCCAAAAGAAAGGCTGAGGTAAACATTTCTTCAAATTACTAGGAGATGCCAAGTATCGTTTCACATCAGATTAACATTGAGAACTTCAGCAAATTATCCTTGAAAAATCTGAACTATCCAGGAAGCCAGAAATAACCAGGAAAACTTCGAAGCAGAGGAAGATTGCTACACACTATTCCTGGTTGTAAATATGAAATGGTGTGAGCTTTTACCAAAAATGTAAGTAGTCCAATTAATCATATTCAAAACAGCTACAAGTTGCCTAGAAACTCAGGCATGAAGTGTCTCTGAATTTGGAAGAGAAATACTCTCTGAAGTAGCTTTTAAAAAAACACACATATATATAGGTTAGGTAAAGGTTCTCTTCGAACATATGTGCTAGTCGTTTCCAACTATAGGGGGCAGTGCTCATCTCCATTTCAAAGCCATAGAGCCAGCGCTGTCCAAAGATGTCTCCGTGGTCATGTGGTTAGCATACTATATGCCAAATGCCCATGGAACACTGTTACCTTCCCACCAAAAGTGATTTCTATTTTTCTATTTGCATTTTTACATGCTTTAGAACTGCTAGGTTGGCAGAAGCTAGGACAAGTAACATGAGCTCACTCCGTTATGTGGTGCTAGGGATTCAAACCACCAAACTGCTGACCTTTCTGATCGACAAAAAACATTTATTGGGGGGGTGTCATAAACAGTATATGGTACAGAAACTTACATAAATTTGGGATATGTGATGCACCAGAAAGCAACTACTTAAACAATAAAAGACATTGATTAGACATGAAAATTGAACAATGGAAAACATTGATTCTACATAACTTGCCACACATGGCAAATTTACAGGTTTCATCATTTCCTTTCACAGTCAGAATATCTTTCTTTCTTAACACTTACAGATGAATTCAGGAAGTTTCTGAATATGCTCCCTATTGTTTAGTTACTGAAAAGGCTAGTTTTTACATATCAAAGGAAATGACTTTGGCTTGGGGGGTGGGGCGGGATGTGATTTGGACAAAAAGAGGACTAGACTGCCATAGTAAAATGCTAATCTCACCTTTTAAAAGTGCTAATAATAAAGCTTAAAATTCTAAGTAACATATACATGCTTACTTTAGATTTGTTTGATATTTAAACAAGTCCATCCCTGCAGTAAACAAAAAAGAAAAAGAAAAGAAAAGAAAATGCCATTAGAACTTTACCTAAACTGTCAAAATTCAGATGATCACTAGGTGACAGATGAGAGAGAAAAAGCACTAAATTTTGCTGCTAGTGATCATCTGAGTTATGGCAGCCCAGGTATAGTAGATCCAACTTTATTCCAACATGTAAACAGCTCCTTCTGTATTCATGTAAAGTATTTTTTATTTCATAAACTTGTTCACAACAAGGTATTGTTCTTATTTTGACAGTATAAGAACCAAACTACTGTTTTTTTTTTTATAAAGTATAACGAGGGGTGATTTTTTAAAAAAAAAATCCACAACTGATTTTAATTATTTTAATGTAATAGTTTTTGAGAGTTTTTTTAAATACAACTGATAACAGCTGAAAATAAAACTGAATACTTTTCATTATGTATTATTCCACTAAAACTATACATTGAAAATCTTTCAATTATGCAAATAAAAAAGAGAAATTATCTGAGTGTGTACATGTGTGCATCTATAGATATGACAAGACCATCAGCTAGATTTAAGCAAGACTAAAATGAATAGAATGTTGTTTGCATAAAATCGGTCAAATAAAATCTATAATTTTTGTAGGTTCCAAGTGAGGGACAGATGACTGGAACAAGTTCCCAGAAGAGGTAAGAGATGATAGAGAGAGATGAGGGAGAGAGAGAAAGAAAGAGAGAGAGGGAGGAAGGGAGGGAGGATGGGAGGATAGCAGTGGTGGGTTTCAAAATTTTTTAGAACCTCTTCTGTATGTATGGCCTGCTTTGTGGGAGTGGCTTGCTGGCCATGTGACTGGGTAGTGACTTGCTGGCCATGTGTCTGGGTGGGAGTGGCCAACTTGTAAAATGTGGTGAAACTCACTTAACAACGCTCTTGCTTAGCAACTAAAATGTTGGCTCACAAACTCTGGCATTTGAAGCACGCAAGTCTTAAAGCTGTCACGTTACAAGATCCTTGCACCCCTAACCCTTTAGAAAAAAGAAACCCAGGGATGTTCAAACTTGATAGCTTTAAGACTTGTGGACTTCAACTCCCAGAATTACTCCTCTCGCTCTTCATCTTGATGATGTGTGGACGGGATGGAGGAGGGAGCTGGAACCGGTTCTAAACGGCACTGTAGATTTGTGGACCCTCTTCTATAGAAGAGGTTAGAACTGGCAGGAACCCACCCCTTGAGGATAGATGATAGATAGATAGATAGATAGATAGATAGATAGATAGATAGATAGATAGATAGATAGATAGATGTTAGATGAAATAGAGAGATAAGAAATAGATATTGCATTGAATGTGGTTTAGGAGGAAAAAATATGAGAAATATAGGCAGAAATACTCTACAGTTCTTCTTTCCAGTCAGCTCTCCTCCCTTGAAACCTTAGTCTATACATCTGACTGTGGCCTGAGATTTATGAAAACTTAAATAGCAATAAATGTTTTTACCTTAGTAAGATGCAAGCCTCCTGTTTCATTTTGTTGGAAGACATAAAGCTATTCCTTTCATGTTAAAGAAGAAACTGATAAAGATAATTATATAAAATTGTGAATATTGTACAGAAATTTGTTCAGAATATTGTACTTCACTTTTTTCTTTTTTATTTATTTGCCTTCACAGAAGAAGGCTATTTAGTAGATATTTAGTTGTGATTTTGTGATGTTTTTGTTTCCCCATCATTCAGTCTTTTCTGTAGCCATGTTTTTTTTTCTTTGATGGTTGACTATTTCTCACCTTGGATTTGTCAGTCACATGATGCTGCCCGTTAAGAAGCACTTCAGGGGATGGATGACTTTATCTGAAGCTGGTGTTGCCTCAAAGATATGTCCCTGTGGGAAATGATAAATGTCAATATGGAAGTATCAGAATTCACTGAAAAGGAAAGGCGCTTTTTGACATTGTTCTTAAGTGTGAGTAGTTTCAGCTCAATTTAGTTCTGATAAAGTGTCAGATTTATGATACTTGTGAATTTTTTTTAAAAAAAGATCTTAAATTGTATTATGTATCAGAAGTGATTTCCTGCCAACTTGTTTAACTATGTAATTATAATTGAAGATAGATTAATATTTGATAATTGGGATAAAAATCCCAATTTAAGGCTTGTATGTGTTAACTTTCTCATGGAAACAAATCAGTTTCATAGTCAGATTAACTCTCTAAAAAGGAACAGAAGTCAGTTTTGTTAGACCTCTACAAAAGTCTACAATGGAGTTCATTCTGAGAAAACAGCTTTTTGCCATAGGCAAATGTCCTCTGACAGAGGGAAGAGAGCAATTAAATGACTTTATTCTTTTTAAAGAGAGACACATGCAAATTTATACGAAGTCTGGGGACCTATTGCAAGACCTATTGCTTATAAAAAGTGGAGAAAAACAAAAATGGGATTTGAGATTAATAGCTTAAAATAGGGGAGTGACTAAAAGGACATTTCATGTCAAAAAAGCATACAAGGGATCACACAACCCATTTATTTCACCATGAAACTTCATTGTAAAAATTGGCCAATCCTATACAATAAAATACACTGTCCTTGGAAAATGATTTTTTCCTCTTATCTGAAGCTTTGTGATATGTTTTCTGTCTGCATCTTGACTATAGGTAGCCCTCAAATTATGAAGTGATTGGAGCCTGCTCATTATGACCATAAATTGTGATGCCCATGAAGTGAGCCACCCACATGACTGACATGACATGACTGATGTGACATGACTGACATGATTTTTTTTTGCAGCAACAGCAGGCAGTGGTCATTGAGTAAATCAATTGTTTGCTATGGGACACTTTTGCCAAATGGAAATAAATGCTGGTTTTCAGCAAAAACTCATAAAACATGGTCACATCACTATGGGACACTGCAATGAGCTATAAATGTGGGTCAGTTGCTGAGTATAGTCATATGACCATGGGGGCTCACCATCAAATCTATGGATTTGTGTAAGTATCCCCAGGGAAGTTCACTGTAATTTTAAACAGTTGCTACCTGACAAGTCATAAGTCAAGGACTATCTGTATACTAATATGCTTATAATATCTGTTCATTAGTAATAACTTATACATTTTGATTTTTTTAACAATCAAATTCATGATTATTTGGAAATACATCATATATATGTATGTATGTATGTATGTATGTATGTATGTATGTATGTATGTGTATGTATAAATATATGTATATGTATATGTATATGTATATGTATATGTATATGTATATGTATATGTATATGTATATGTATATGTATATGTATATGTATGTATGTATGTATGTATTGTTTTGTTCTAACTATTAGACACATCTGTCACTTGCAATTTTTCTTCCCATAATTATTTAGCATTTCATTTCCTGTTCTTTCCACTCTATTTACTGTATGAAGATTTTTAAGAATCCTGAAATAATCTATTAAAATGTACTAATTTTAATGAAATGATTATTAAATTATTTCCATTTCAAAAAGGTCCGAATTGTACCCATCTGCCTTGTCACTATGAAATGGAGGATTGCTGGGGCAATCCACATGTAACCATTGGTCAAAATGACATATTTTAATAATCTGAAATTCTTTTAAAGCCACAGTTGAATTTTGTACTAGTTATTTTAAACCCAGATTAAAACATTTCATTTATGAATGACAAAACTGATTGTTGCCTTTAACTACTGTATACGCACTTGAGGTAAACAACAATAAAACCCCAAATGTTTTCTTTATAATATTCATCCATATCCCCTTTGTGTTTTGGAGGTTTACAGTATGTGCCCGACATGGTAATGTTCTTTATGATAAGACATTATTCTAATCTATATCTACAAAAAGTCCCAGTTAGTAAACATTTTTCCCAAATAGCATGTTCTGTTACAAAACAGTCCTCTTTTTCTACCACCTTCTGAGAAAATGGTTGGCCCTATTTCATGAAAGTGCTTCAGAGGGACACTGTCTAAAACTCTAAATAAATGAACAGCCCCTTCAAATATCTGCATAGATATATTACAGCAAAGTCTTAATAAGTGCCACTGATGTAATCAGAGTTGCTTCCAAACAAATATGCACAATGTGGGAATTTAAGTTTCTGAGCATCTGGCATTTCAGAATAACTAGTTCTCATGAAGTTCTTTCGCATATGTTATAAAGTGCAAAACATGAATTTAGAATCAGTAAGAGTGAACAATATATAGGATCAACAACTCTTGGATGAGATTAATGTAGCATTTCATTTGTAGTAAGGGAAACTATATCCATATAATTAAGAATTTGTTATACATGTGAAGAATAATTAGCAAAATTTTGCCTGGTGTATGAATATTTGTAGTTCTCAAAGTTACAGCATTGCCAAAAATGTTACACGATTTAAAAATAGTCTGATTTATTTTTTGGAACCAAGTAAGCATCAGGTTTTACACACTGGTAATATGCATGTCATTAATCATGAGAATAAAATGAAGACTCAAATGTGTGAATGTAACACGGTTGAAATACGAGATAAAATAGTATCACTCTAAAAAAAATGTGATTTCAAAGTTGGTGGAATTTTTGTTTTCCGTAAACAATTTTCTCAATAAGAGGTTCTGATTTTCATCTTGTAATCCTGTCTGTTTTGGTGATGTCAATGCCATGGCACAGAAACCAAATTATGAATTTTTGCAATTGATTTATTTGGCTGAATCTTTATGGAGGATAGAACTTTTCCTAGTTATGAGCCCTGTCTGAGGTAACACCAGGTGTGGGTTATGGACTGTGTGGGTAATTATAAGATGGACTGTGTGGGTAATTATTTTTTAAAAAAAAATACCTCATAAAATAATTACCCACACAGTCCATCTTTTGAATTAATGTACAACATGGGTTGCCTTGTTTTTTAACAGAACTTATTTTGAAAAGTATTTAATGGCAATATTAGTATTTCAAAGATCAGTAGAAATAATGATAAACTTCCTATTCCCAGCCAAGCCACAGGATATATAATATTCTACGATCTTATAATAGTAACGGAGCCAAAAGTAATAAGATTATCTTCAGTAGTATCACTCAGTTTGGCAGGTAAAAGTAAACATTTTTTAAATTCTTTGTCAGATGCTGTGTTCTCAGATCACTTTGTAGTTATTTAAACCATCTGTTTTCCCTTTCGGTACAAAGTTATGTTTTGAAGATTGATTTATCAATAAACAATAGTATAATACATATAACATTTACCCAGTAAGGAAATTGGTTCATGAATTAGCATTCACACATTCACCTATTTCTTTTTTTTAGTTACTTAAAAAAATGACAAAAAGTATACTTGTTTACTTTCTCAAATATATTTCTCTTTCACCTTTCTTACTCTAGATTTCTACTATCCTGAAATTCAAAGTTCACTTCACAGGTTAGAACAATTAATTGATATTTTCTTTCATTTTTGATATTGGCTCCATGTTAGGCTCCTTAACTATTACTTTAATGCTCAAAGTACTAAAATCTATTTTAAAACATGTTTATCAAAAGTTTGAAAATTCATTGAGAGACAGATATTGGTACTGAGGTCATTTTAAAATACTGATATCTACAGAAATGTTTCTATAATGATTGGTCCCCAATTTCACCTACATAGTCCCAAAATTAATTGGAAACCTCTCAGTTCGAAAATAGTAAAGTTCCTGATCAAGACTTAATCTTACCAGAATTCTTAAAATTACATTATTCCACTTGCTGGGTATCTATGTATTCTCTCCTCTTCACAGTTATAAATATTTCTTTGTGCCCCCCCCCACAAAAAAAAACTTGGATTTACTCTAATATTATCCCAGTTTACCAAAAAAAGGTGATAAATGTGATCCAGCAAATGGCCAAGCAATTAAACTTCTACCTGTAATCAGCAGATTATATTATTGATTTCTATATTGTAAATCTTTTTGACTGGATGTCATCTGAAAACATGCTTATCCCAGAACAATGTTTTTCAACCTTGGCAACTTTAAGATGTGTGGACTTCACCTCCTAGAAGCATGGCTGCCAGGGGAATTTTGGGAGTTGAAGTCCAGACAAAGTTGCCAAGTTTGAGAAAAGCTGTCCTAGAGCCAGCCAGCTTCAGGTCTGAATAGTTATCCATGGATCAATATACCATACTACATCACTAGCTGAGAAATACTACAACCAGCATAAATGTGTCTTCTGTGAAACCTTTATTGATGTGAGGGCAGCCTTTGATTTTTATCCACAAAAATGATCTACTGTATTAGACTAATAGACCACTGTCTTCTTATGCTAATATAGCATGATATATATCTATCAAGTTAAGGACAATATATTTGGTTTTCTAACCTATTTTGTTTAAAATAATATGTTAAGTAAAGCTGTATCCTCACTCCAGTATTATTTAACTTTTACATCAGTAATATTGCTGAGATGTCTGGTAAGTCAGAATTTCAGCTTCCCTTCCTTCCTCACTACTCTGTCTTTATTTTCCTTTATGCTGATGACACGGGCTACCATCTGTAATCCAATTATTTGAATATGACTTAAATCTCCATTGCTTTACTATTCTCTACTCAACATATACCATTCTAAAACAAAAATATTCTCTAGAGTTTAGGAAATACTAAGATCCCAAATAAATACCGTATTTATCGGTGTATAACACGCACAGGCGTATAACACGCACCTTCATTTTAAGAGGGAAATTTCAGGGAAAAAAATTAAATTTCAAATAAAGAACTTTGAAGCAAAATAAGGGTAGCTCAGAACTTTTTTTAATTAATATTATTACCACTTGTAAGGTAAATAATGTAAAAGGACAGTAAAAGCAACTGTTTTAACAAAGAAACTTGGATATTCTGTTTTTACAAAAGTTTACTCAGAAATCGCTATCTGGGAAACCAAGAAACTCTTCATCTTCACTGCTATCTTCAAAATCGCAATGAACACTGCTGCTTTCACTGCTACTATCTTCATAAATCAGCTCATCTTCTTCACCATCCAAAGCATTACTTATGCCACATTTCTTAAAAGATTTGATAACAATATCTTCTTTAACTGCGTCCCACAAAGTCTTTATCCACTGACAAACTTTTGAAATGCCAGGTCTTTTCATTCGCCCAGAATTCGTAACTTCATGTTGGTTTTTATCACACATGCATTTATTCCATTCTTCACGCATTAAGGCTTTGAAGGGCTTGTTAATGCAAACATCCAATGGCTGCAATTGTGATGTAAGTCCTCCTGGAATGACTGCTATTTCTGTTTTGCACATTTGAAATTCTCTCTTTGTTGGTTCTGTAAGATGAGATCTGAATGAGTCCAGTACTAACAAGGATGGCTTCTTTAACAAAGCACCTGGGCGCTTCTCCCACACATTTCTAATCCAAAGCTTCATGCCTTCTTCATCCATCCAACCTTTGGAATGAACATGCACCTGTATGCCACTTGGAATTTTCTCCTTAGGCAAAGTTTTCCTTTGAAAAATGACCAATGGTGGCAGCTTGTTTCCATCTGCAGTGACAGCAAGGACCACGGTATAATGATTTTTTTCATGCCCTGAAGTTTTAATTGTTACTGTCTTGGCACCTCTTGCTTCCACAGTTTTGTTTGAAGGAACATAGAAGGTGAGTGGTACTTCATCCATGTTGCCTATTTGACCAAATTCAAAATTTTGTCTTTTCCTTTGTTTGATAATAAAGTTATGAAAATTTATTATCTTCTCTTCATAATCATCTGGCATACGCTGGGCAATCCTGGTTCTTGTTCGCATCCGAAGCTCATGCCTCTTCATGAATCTTTTGCACATGATGCTGTTCCTTTGAAATCATGTATTTGCAACTCTTTGCTGATTTTCACTGCTTGAATAATGATCATTTTTGTTGATAAAGCAATACCAGCTTGTCTATGATTAAGTACAAATTCCTTCACCTGTTCTTCTAATTTTGGCCATTGAGCAATACCGCTGCGAAAATTGCATTTTGTTTTTGATAATGTCTTGAGTTTTTCTTCCATTTTTCGCCACTCTCGTATTGTGCATTCTGTTGGTGGCTCTCCAAAATGCCTTGCTGCAGCCCTATTTCCATGTTGCTTGGCATATTCCACAACCTTCAACTTGAAAGCAGCTGTATATGCTCCATGCTTTTGTTTTAAATCCATTAGGGATACCAGTAGTAGGGAAATACCGTACGTACGGTTATGAATGCAGTTTTTTTCAGCGTCAGAGTGTCAGAATGAGTCACACTGCAGTGGTATACTTTTTACCCAACCTAAGTTTAAATTTAAAAAAAGAGTAAGGTAGTATCAGGGGTGTGTAAATTTACATTCTGCACAACGCCAATCATAAGTAGTGAGGCATTTACCAAACGTCAGCTTCACATACACACGCTACCTATGATTGATGATGTGCAGCGCTGGATCCTGTGTGATCCTTTGCAGGGATGGGGTCCTGTGTGTCTCTTAGATCCCATCCCCCTGTCAAACAGTACCGTGTTTCTTTGCCCCCCCCCAGCAGATTTATTTTGCCATTCTGGTCCCCTTTAAATCTGTGCACACTGCTACACAGCATCTATGTAATGCACTAGCACTTTGTTAAAAAGTATCTACTGTTGTATATATATATATATTATAGAAATAATTTTAGAATATTTTCAGCACATACAGTAATATTATTTATTTATTTAAGGATCCATCTACTTGCACATATTGGATCCAGCATGCTGGCACTATTGTATCGCCAGTTTTTGCACATATGGGAATTAGCATGTTAGCACTTTGTATAATTATTTTATAATTACCATATATTTTATCTGTTAATACCGTAAGTTGTTAATTTGTTAAGTTGTTACGCCGTACACAAAACCCCACTCCAGTTTACTTCACTACTTTACTTGTACCTGACAGGTACAAGTTCTCCTGCCTCAGACAGCAAACTCTCGTAAGTCTGCAAACTCTCGCAGTGCAGAGCGTTACCGTGGTTACGCTCCGACGGCCGTGAGAATTAGATGTGAGGAAGGCGCAGGTTGCCTGGGCTTGCCGTTGCCTACTGATTGCCGTTACTCACACTCCACACGCTGCTACTGATCCACTCGCTGCTGTGTGGTATGTACATTATATCGGCGGTGTATATGGTGTATACGGTACTTGTTAATACTGTAAAAACATGGCTTCTTAACATTATATCGGCGTATAACACGCATACATCATTTGCCCCCTATTTTTCAGGGGGGGAAAGTGCGTGTTATACGCCGATAAATACGGTAGATGATGATTGGTAAACCCATTGAGCAGATAAAATTCTTTAAATATATATGTATCTCCATTTATAATTCTCTATCAGTCTATATTCAAACAAGGGAGCTTCTAGAAAAAACTCTAAAGGTATTCCTCTAAATTTACATGTCAGTTTGGTAATTATTATGTCCCAGCAGCTATTGAGCTATTTAAAGTCAAAGTTCTAGGTTTGATGCTATATGTATATATAAGGAATCTCTTACGTTAGAAACTATTCAATCCAAATTCTTGAAAATATTACAAGTACCTTACTCAACTTCTAGTGTTCTGACACAGCTGGAATTCACATGATTTCCCTTGAGGTCTAATTAAGACTTTTGCTGATTTTGATTCTGGTTGAAGCAAATCTATAAAGAAGTTCCTTAGTCCATCTTATCTTGCCTGATAGGTTCTATTCCACCCTAAAAAGACAAATTAATGATGATTTGGCATATTTCATGTGTCAGCACTATCTGCTTTGGAACTTGATAAAGTCATGGCTGAACTAAAGCAGTGGACTTGGTATCTAGATATTCAAAAGGAGAGAACCAACAGTTTGTATCCCTTTTATAACACAATTTTTCCTCCTCCCAGAACTTTCCTTAGATATTTCTTTCACATCTTATATATTCCATGCAATTTATTTATTTATTTATTTAGCCCAAATTCAGGTGCTACCTATTAGAGAGAGAAAAAAAGGATAGATATATGACTCTGCCATATGGCAGCCAAACTCAGATTTCTTGGTAGTATATCTTGTGTGTGATTCTCAGTGGTTAAAGATGCTGAGGTTCAAGACTGGAGCGCTGCATGACAGGGTGAGGGCCTGTTACTTGCCCCACCTCCTGCCCATCTAGCAGTTTGAGAGCATGCAAATGCAAGGTGATCAATGGTGGGAAGGTAAAAGTGTATCATATGCCTTCACATATACTCATGCTGGCCACAGGGCCATGGAAATGTCTTCAGATGGATGGATGACAACCGACTCAAACTCAACCCCTCCAAGACGGAGTGGCTGTGGGTACCGGCTCCCCGGTTCAGCCAATTAATTCCATCATTGGCCATCGGGGGCATTCAACTTGCCCCCGTGGAGCAGGCGCGCAATTTGGGCATCCTCCTGGATGCCCGGCTGTCCATGGATGACCATGTGACAGCCGTGGCAAGGGGGGCGTTCCACCAGTTTCGCCTGGTGCGCCAATTGCGCCCCCTACTGGACCGGGACGCCTTACACACAGTCACTCATGCGCTGGTGACGTCTCGTTTGGACTACTGTAACGCTCTCTACATGGGGCTTCCCTTGAAATGCACCCGGAGGCTACAGTTGGTCCAGAACGCAGCCGCGCGGGTAATTATGGGGAGTACTAGGTACTCCCATGTGACACCGTTCCTGCACGAGTTGCACTGGCTTCCTGTGGTCTATCGGGTGCGTTTCAAGGTTCTGATAACGATCTTCAAAGCGCTCCATGGCTCAGGACCTAGTTACCTGCGGGATCGTATTCTGCCCCATTCATCCCTGCGACCAATCCGCTCGCACAGAGAGGGTCTCCTCCAGGTGCCGTCCACCAGGCAGTGCCGTGGGGCGGCGCCTAGGAGTAGAGCCTTCTCTGTGGCAGGCCCATCCCTGTGGAATGACCTCCCCCCGGATATTAGGAATACCTCTGACCTCCGCTCCTTTCGTGTAAAGCTCAAGACCCACCTATTTCAAGTTGCTGGCCTGGCTCAACTTTGATCCAATTATATCGCTCCTGACGGGTTTTTTATCTGGGATATTTTAATTGCATCCAATTTACTTAGGGTTTTTAAACATTGTGTTTTTACTTGTTTTTTTATCTACCAGTTCACCTCCTCCTAGTATATGTTTTGTATATGTCTTGGTATATGTTTTGTTATATGTATGTTTGTCTATATATTTATTTCCTATGTTTTGTTGTATGCCGCCCCGAGTCCTTCGGGAGAGGGTGCGGCTAAGAAAGAAATATTTATTATTATTATTATTCAGACACCACTGGCTCCCTTAGCTAAGGAATAGAGGTACGTACTGCTCCCTAGGAGATACTGGAAAGGGGAAACCTTTACCTTTACTTTGTCTTAATTAAAATGAAAGTTATACACAAAATGGCAATCATATTAAATGTTTCTAATTGTTAAGAACTCCAATAGCCATTATAACCCTTCTCCCAGATGACCACTCTTCCAAAACCTTGAAGTACTGCGGTTTGCAAATTTTTTATCAATGGCTATTAGAAGTCATCTGGTTCATCCTTCATTCTATTTATTGTTAGCTATTAACTGTTTTAGGATTTTCTCACAATGTTTAAAATTCCCTTTTATAATTATACTGTATTTCTGATGTGTCCCCCCCACACACACACACACTTGCATTTGGTCTTGGAAACTAAATAAATTTGGAAGCTAACTATAATGGTTACCAAAAGGCATTAGATTGCCTTTCTTTGTCTTTTTCCTCCCAACTGCAAGTTATTATTTTCAAATTCCATTCCATATCTCCCTTTAGCGTTTTGTTATTTCGATTTTATGACATTTTTAAATTTGATATAAATTTAAATTAGAGTCCTTGGGTTTAATGCAACTTTTAAAGTTTCTTGCTTTGTGCCTTGAACTTTACAGTCATTGTTTCCTTTACCCCAGGGGTGTCCAAACTTGGGAACTTTAAGACTTGTGGACTTCAATTCCCAGAATTCCCCAACCAGCCATGCTGGCTGGGGAATTCTTGGAGTTGAAGTCCACAAGTCTTAAAGTTCCCAAGTTTGGACACCCCTGCTTTATCCATTACTGCTGACAATCATAATTGACATGATGCTCATCACTCTTTCAGCCACCAGAAAAATCCAGATGTATAAATTGTGCTTGTTGCCCCTATTGATGATCCCTACTCTTCCGCAGTAATGAGTTTGGCAAAAACATAATTATTCTATTGCAGGCCAAGTTAAGGAGATTGGTGAATATCCAGGGATTCACTTCATCCCACAAGATTGGAAAACAAACACCCATAATTATCTCTAGAGTGGGATGAGGTAGGTGACAGGAGACAGATGCCAAAATTGTGGGGTTTAGAGCTTGTGAAGTTGCCAATCAATATATGGAGGGATGCTTAAGGTTAAACGGTGGTGGCGCAGTGGTTAGAGTGCAGTATTACAGGCTAATTCTGCTTATTGCCAGCAGTTTGTTTCTCACCGGCTCAAGGGTAACTCAGCCTTCCTTCATGCCGGACTCAGTAAAACGAGGACCTAGATTGTTGAGGAAACATGCTGACTCTGTAAACCACTTAGAGAGTGCTGCAAAGCACTATGAAGTGCTATATAAGTCAAAGTGCTATTGCTATTGCTAAACTGTAGGAAGCATTTCTAGTGCTATTTGTATATCTCTGCATGCATCTCATGTGTCAGTTGGACCATTTCTAAACATGAGTTTGTATGAGTGAGCAACCCATGTTCATAAACAGCTTGATCAACTGGTGAAAAAATAGTTTCCATTGTTATCTGTCTTATGCAGCTCCATCCACCCACATTGCATACTTGTCAAATTGACTGGGACTTTGTTATTCAGTGCAATACTTGATTAACAAAATATTGTTTAGTCTTCCTAGCATGAGGTGAAGGCCATCTTCTCCCATATTTATCAATCCCTATTTAAGTGTTTCAAATAAGAAAACTTTTCAGATGTGGTGACCTATCTTCTAAAACGCTTCTTCTGGGGGATTGATATGATGCCTGCATTACAATTTTTGAAAAACTATATCTATTTGCATGTATTATCGTGACCACATTTAACTTTGTGTTTCATTGTATGGAACATTTTTTTAGTTGATGAATTTAACTTTATTTCGATTTGTAGTTTCATGCTAATTATTGTTATTTTATATTTTAGACTTTTTAAATTAACTCTGGTCTAATCATCCACAGAACTTCAATAATCAGGCCACCTAAAAATATAACAAGTAAATGAGTACATATAGGTTAGGGCTCTTAGAGTGAAATTAGCACCCAGAACAAACCTGTCATCCTTAGTCAAAACAAAAATATCTTCTTTGTATATTATAGCCTTCTAATTTATCTTCAATGGATGCTATTCCTGGTAAAGGATGCCTGAACCTTGGCTTTCTGGAATATTTTTTGTTTTGTTTCGATTATCCCCAAATATTGGTCCTCTATTTTTTTTTTTTACAAAGTTGCTTTCCTCTCTTTTTTAGAACATAGACGTAAGGAGATATTAAGCCTAGATTTTCATGGAAATAACCAGAGCTTTTTACATATAATTTCTAAGATTGCCCTCCTTGTTTTTTTTTTTTTTTTTTTTTGTCAAGGCAACAGGTTTTTGTTTGTTCCTGATACAATGTGGCACTTCTTGTAAACCATCTATGGAAACTCTAACTGGACTTAATCATGTGTTCTTAAACTATTCTGGAAAAAATAAAACCTAGCTGATAACTTAGTCCCAAATATGGACAATGGGATGATTTGGCCATGACCTAAGGAATTTTCTGTCTTAGCAACAGTGGCTGTAAATTATATCTGTAAAAGGGGAATCCAAGAAAGAGTACAAAAAAGGCCCTTATCTGAAAAATTTAACTCAGATCACTGTGTTCAAACCATAGGCACAGTCAAGTCCAGAAGCCAACCTGAAATGGCAAGAACCAATCAGAAGTGCAGAAAGGTATGACAAGGAATAGTTTCATTAAGGTGAGCATTAGCTGCTTCAAGACTCTTCAGCACAGGGGTGTCAAAAACAACTGGGCCAGATGCACTACGTGCTGGTCACGTCTTTATCCAGTTTAGCAAAAGAGGGGAAGTCCCAATACACCAAGTGACGAGGATGTGATGCTGCAAGTTTGATTCTCCCGCTTCAGCAGATGAAATGACACATTAATATATTATATAAATAATACATAACCAGTTGACAAAATCAGTGAAAGATTTTCAGGTGTAGATTATCAGCCTTATGAGCTATCCACACAGGAAGCACACCCAAATGAAAGAATTCTACTTTATTGTAATGTCGCACTAACTTAAACTTGCAGTTAAAACCGTTGCAATCCATGCACTCCTTGAAAAAAGCATGGTTGCTTCATTACTGCAAAATGTGTTTCATTTGTGCTCCTGCATATTCTGAAGCATTTCTTTTGAACCAAACCAGAAGCATTGCACAATACTAACTCAGAATCCATCAACGTGCCATTGTGATGTGCGATAATGAAAATTTCAGAATGTCTAAAGGTCAGTGTAAATCCAGGGCAGACTAATCCAGCAGGAAACAGGCGAAGCAACCTGACAATATAGATCCTAATTTTTTTAATAATGCTTTAATCCTTTGTGCAAATGCTTCCTATTTTCATTTCAGTTGGGGAACATCAAAATTTGTCTTCTACTGTCCTCCCCACATGAAATAAACTTCTGTTTTATAGTCTTATTCAAGGTGCTTGAGAAGTTCTCTAGAATTACTTTGGGAGTAGATTTTTGTGTCAGGTTTTTTTTTTAAGCTGATGCTCTTATGCAATATGCATTTCTATTACACATCTTTCCATCACTTTGCCACATTCCTGACAGCAATTGCTTCATGGGGTTGGATACCAAGAGAGATTATTGCAAATAAAAGAAAATATATTCATCCACTCATGACAGCTACTTCCAAAGTATAATACACCAACATGTAACTCTCCTTTGGAAAACATTTCAAAAGTAATCTATTTCCCATCAAATTAAGCAACCATGATAGAAAACAATGCAGATGAAATTTGTTTTGCTGGTGCCAATGGACCATGACTGTCATCCTAAAATAAAATCAGAAATGACACCATTAAACTAAACTTTCTGAAAATTTAATCAGATGTATCAACTCAATCAAATTGCCTTAATCAATTGTGTTATGCAACTTTTAAAAAACATTATGTTGTAGTTCCATTTTCACAACTTTTTTTTTAAAAAGGGATAACGAGAAGAATAGTCCCAGTGACTATTATGACCCGTGACACATTCTGTTTTAAGTAAAGAAAAAAAATTAAAGAATAATGTTAATATTGTCAAGATGTAAAGATTGTCACTATCAGGAAGAACACTTGGGCAAAGGAATATAAAGATGGAGGAATGGGCAGGATAACTTTTCAATAGTTTCATACTTTTCCTTCAGCAAAAACGCAGTCTGAATCAGAATTAGAAGCATTAACATTTTATGAGAATACATTTTCTTGCCCCCTGTGGCTTGCCAAGAAAAAAAGATGACACTATTGTCATAACATTTTTGCAACAATTACTCATCTTAGGACTCACCTCTATAATAAATTTGGCAGTGAAGCATAGAAATTTGGCTGGAGTAGAAGATTCTGTGAATTCTCTCTTCCCCTCAGCCCACAATAGCTGCTGAAATAAGGTAGATCAATAATTATTCTGGTATAACTATTCTTTTTTTTTTTTGTTAACAGAGGATAAAAAAAGACCTTCCAACACCTATAAGGTCCTTTGATCATAGATTATTTAAAAATTCATATTGAGCCCTGTAATTACACATTTATAGGGCAAATTATCCTGATAGATCCTTACATTATTCGCTTGGGATTTTTTATTAGTCCTATCATAGATGTGTTTCACTCCAGTCACCAATTTAGCTTATCCATTGTAGATAAAACAAGTCTGCCATCATTAAGTTTAAAGCGGACTCAAAACATATTTATTCCCACAGGCCCTTTCTGCTCTTTTCTGTTTGTATGTTTGTTTGTTTGTTTTGTTAGTTTTCTTTTTTATATTTTTTTTTTGCATTTTTTATTTATCTGTGGTTTTTGTTTGCATTTTTTAATAACTATGACACTGTTGTTTTTATGAATGTTTTTATTGTACCTTATAAACCATTCAGAACCATTAAGGCAGTGAGTGCCATTATAATTTTCTAAACAGACAAAACAGCTAATATAAATTCCATCTATAGCCAATGATATATTTCTTTATATTTCTTTGTCTTATTTTTAATTATGACACAAATCCCATATTCATTTAACTAGAAATACATTCTATTGGACTCATGACACTTATCTCTTTATAGAAATTCATAGGACTCTCTAGTCCAAATAGGGTGATATCCATTTATGTAATGATACACAGAATATTAGAATATTAATAAAGTCCACAAGAACTTGGCAAAATCTTTGACCATCTTTGACACAACTATACTTCTGATTAAAGTTAAATGACATTGTGAATTTATCTTTTGTGTGGTTATGATTTTTTTTTTTTGCTTCAGCTCTTGTGGTTTGAATTTTTTTGATAGTGCTATTTCTTATGCATATGTCAGATAAGACAGCACTCAAATACAGTCTTTGTGCATTGGAAGGTAAGGTGGTTAAAAAAGACCAGTTAGAAATATATAAATCAAAAATCTAGCATGTGAAATCTATCATTATTAATTAAACCTGCTTAAAAAATTGTTATATAACATTTGTAGCATAAATGTACATTAATGTTTGAATATTGATTTATATCTCTGAAAATTCAAATATGCTAGATGTTTTCACATGTTTCCTTTAGTATTTAATAAAAAGAAAAAAGGGAACAACAAAAAATCTTGTAGCATCTATTAATTATTGTTGTTATTATTCTCACACAAAAACATGCTTTTGAAAAAAAAAATCTATTCCTATTTGGAACAATTGAATCCAACTGGTACATTACTCTGTGTGTGCATGAATCTTTCTCGAGTATATGAATTTGTGTGTGTGTGTGTGTGTGTGTGTGTGTGTGTGTGTGTGTGCATGTATGTGTATATGTGTATGTGTCTCATACAGTATAGAGAATATTGCTTGCAAAATTACATATGATCTCATGCAAGACAAAGTCTATATTGGTTTGCATTTTTTAAAGTCCTCATAATTACTTATTAACTTGTAAGTTGAATAAAAAATACTGAAATTATGACAGCACACTAAAAAAACCCTGCATAAACAGGGAATGTCACACTTAAACCAAATGTACACAAAATTCAGGAGAGATATCATTTGAAGCTAGCCTCTAAATGTAAAGAATGGTTACGGATGGATTAAAATGAGCTTATTCTGTAGCATTTCTCTATTGCTTGTGTAGCCTAGTTATTGAAGAGATGCGACTGCACAGTATTCAGATTCTCAACAATATATAGAATAAAGGATGATTATTAAACATTTCAGTCTCAGCTGTGATCTAGATGGCTCTAAAGAAAATGCAGTGATAATATCTGAAGACTAAAGGAAGAAAGGAATTGCATGACAGGACAGCTGCAAAAAGTTTGCATTGTTTTTGATTCCAAGAAAAAGAATAAGAAAAAGAATAATTATGAAGAAAGTTGTTTTAAAAAACCTGCTCATCAAAAAAAGGAAAATTATATACATTGCAATACTGTCAGCACCCTCAGTATTAAAGCAGTACCATATTCAGCTGTTGCGAACTAGCCTACTTTTTTAGTGCATTGTTTGCTGTTTATTCTTGGTTTTAATTGGTGACCTTCAGGTGATTTCTACAAGCTTAAAATGAATTGATCTTAATCTATTTCTCAGGAACTATCCAGGTTTTTTGTTGTTGCTGTTTTTGAACTAGAGTGTGGAAAACCAGGGCTCAATCTTCCCGATTGGGCCAGAGGCCTTCTCCGGGGGCCGATTTCATGAGATGGAGAGTGAAGATACCACACAGGATTCCTCAGGATGAGACCGCGCCCAGAGTTGCCACTGGGGGTCTCTTTTATTGGTAAACAAGGAAGGGCGGAGTAAAGGGTTCATACTACAATTACACCAGTGGTGGGTTCCTGCCAGATCGCACCGGATCGCGCGCTCCCTTTCGGTGCTAAACCCGGAAGTACGGTCTTGCCCTGCCCCTGGCGATGCGACGACGCTTGCCTGTGCTCCACCAGCTCGGCTGGGAATGGAGACGTTTCCTCAGCGGAGCGGAGCGGAGCGCCTGAAAGGGACGCAGGCTCAGCCTGCCAGGCTGCCACCACTCCACTGAAGACATTGCTGAGCAGAGAAACGTCTCCGTTCCCAGCCGAGCTGGTGGAGCGCAGGCAAGCGTCGTCGCGTCGCCAGGGGCGGGGCAAGACCGTACTTCCGGGTTTAGCACCGAAAGGGAGCGTGCGATCCGGTGCGATCCGGCAGGAACCCACCACTGAATTACACATAGGTTTAACACTACCATATTTGGTCATACTTCCTGTAATAGGTTTAACACTACCATATTTGGTCATACTTCCTGTAATAGGTTTAACACTACCATATTTGGTCATACTTCCTGTAATAGGTTTAACACTACCATATTTGGTCATACTTCCTGTACAAGCATTCTATTGGTTCCTGGTGTCATGTTTATATTGGCTGCTCATCCTGCCATTGTGGTGATGAGATCCTTTTGTCTCCTTTGTTTTTCCTCCTAACGTGGTTCAGCCTCCTTCCAGAGGCCTACACGTAGTGGAAAATTACCAGAGATAGTTCTTCTGAGCACATGTTTTGTTTAGCCCTTAATGGTGGATCAGATACTACTGCAACACTAGAGAAATCAATGAGTTGTTCTACACAGCCTGGCAGAGGTGGTATTCAGCAGGTTCTGACCAGTTCTGGAGAACCGGTAGTGGAAATTTTGAGTAGTTCAGAGAACCAGTAAATACCACCTCTGACTGGTCCTGCCTCCATCTATTCTCTGCCTCCCGAGTCCCAGCTGATCAGGAGGAAATGGGGATTTTGCAGTAACCTTCCCCTGGAGTGGGGAGGGAATGGAGATTTTACATTATCCTTTCCCTGCCACACCCACCAAGCCATGCCATGCCCACAGAGCCAGTAGTAAAAATATTTGAATCTCGCTACTGCAGCCTGGCTCAAAACATCTCCTAACCCACCTTAAATTCCTTTTATGGATTTTCCCAGGTTTGATTCCCTAATTTATACTGCAACAACTATTTCAGTACTCTTCAAGTGACATAGTAGTTAAACATTTGCTTAACATGCAAAGGGTCACCAATTTGAACCAGTTTCACTTTTAAATTTATTTACCTTTTTTTCCCCTTTCCCTGGGCTACAACTTCACTGTTCATTTGTTTTTAACAGCCACTGATTCATTGTTTCATAGTTTTTGCTGTCACTTGTGAGGCAGAAGGTTTTTACTTCCGTTCCCAAGGGCTTCACGCTAGTTAATCATTGGGGCTATTTTTGACTTGGGTAAACAGCAGATCAAAATCAAAAATAGAAATAGAAAAAGATCTAGCATTAGTGCACAGGTAATTTCTTTTTTAAAAGTGGTTATTTTAGAGAAAGAAAGAAAAAGGTTAACACACTTTTTTTTTGCCAGATATTGAATTGCTGAGCCTCTTATGTGTTAGGAAAATGATACAACCACCGTACTACTGAAATATTCAACCAGTGGCAGAAGTCCCAAATCTGGGGAAATGCAAGAGAGCCATTCCTATCACTGTAGCCAATTGAATTGCAGAGATTTGTTTAGAAGAAATTAAAGCCCAACAGGCAACTGGACAGTTGCTAAAGCTACCAAAATATGAAAGACATTAGTTTAAATGAAAGGTATATAAATGTAGGTGGAAGTTACTTTCACAGTGGGCTGGAGGCATATAGATGACAGTGTTATCTCTTCCTGTTTTCTAGAAATACTCAGGGACCTGTATTTGCAAGGGGACAACCTGGTAATGTTGATATGCCCAATGTAATTTAATGCAAATTCATTTTCCAAAATCAATTTGTTACTTTTTAAACCAAGGGGCAGAAACATAGCAAAATCAGAGGAAGCAGCTGTCTTTGGGGTCAGAGGCATAGGGGAAATCACTGGGTTTTTCCTTACTGCCCAGTTCTTATCTGATCGCATGTGGTACGGTTATAACATCTGGTCTGAAAAAATGAAAACCTATAGATGGCAGGAAAGAATTATAACACCATGGGTAGAAGATGAAGGGCTTACTCATTGCTGGCTGCTGCCTTCACCTTCTGGCTGTTCTTTTTCAATGAATGAATGAGGGGGGAAATAATAGGCATTTGATATCTATGCTGCAAGAAAACATAGGACCACTAGATGCATTTAAAAAAAAGTTGCAGAAATATGTTTTGTTTCAATCTACTAATCATATTGTTGCTTTTTCCAGTCCAGTTATATTCCACATTTCCTAAGGCAAGGAATTTTAGGCAACCAAGTGTAGAGGGAAGGAATGTGAGTTTAGGAGGAAGTTGAACAGGAGGAAAAAGGAATATTTTGGAGTACTAAGAAAGTGAGGGGAGTACTCATAAGACTCTTCCAATGTAATATTAGGTGAAAAACGTGACAATGCAACCCTTTTCTTCCCTACCAAAATTTGCCACAAACTCATGGAAGAGGTATTCTGAAACCAAATTTTCTGCTATCTGATAGATTTGCTTTGGGATCCAGACAGCTAATTTTGCTCCTTACTAGGTACAGGGATATCATATCTGGGCTTGATCACTGAAAAACATCTAGATGAGGGGAGAAGGTTTAAGAATTCCTGTATCTCTTTCGTCCAATCTAGTAGTTATCTGGAACAATGCAACTCAGATATGACACATTTAAACACTTACTGATGCAGAGAAGGTAGGACTCATGGATCTTTTGCTCCTGTGGTATAATATTGTCATGAATAATATTGCCAAGACACCCGAACAACCATCTTTTTTTCCTCCAATTGACTTATCAGAGATTCTTCTCTACTTTTTTATTATTTATTTTTTAAGAACTAGCTGGGTGTGCTGGAACCAGAGGTAGGTTGCTCCCGGTACGGCCCAGATCAGGCAAACTGGTAGTAGTGGCAGTGGGCAGCTCTGCTTATCCAGACGCTTTTGTGCATATACAGAAGTATCGCACGTGAGTGAACCGGTAGTAAAAGAAAATGAAAACCCACCACTGGCTGGAACTTGTCTCCAACTACAGGGCATTATAGGACTTTGGTGGTTTGAAATTATTTAAAATCTTCATCCCTAACACCAAACCCTCAGAATGAATTCTTCCCTCCCTTCCTTCTTAAGGGGACTTGGATGCCACATTTTCATCAGTCAGCCTGTCTCTCTCTCTCTCTTGCTACTATTGCAATTCTTACATTCTATTTTCCCTCCAAATCTGCTTGCATCCAAATGACAGTGTGACTTTGGAATCAGCTTTCTACTGATTTTTAGCATAACCCTTATCCTTTAAGCCCTTACAAATTTAATGTGAATTTAAAAGCATAGCTTTTAAATTATCTGAATTTCCATTTTCAAGGTTTGCAAAATACTTCGGCTGATTCATTCCATCCAGAACACAATCCACAAATCCTTCAGCAAGATGGTGCTTTACAGAAAATACTCCTTCATCATTTGTAATAATTAACTTCATGAATACAAATCAGAATTGAAATGCCATTCCATCTCTTTTAAAAACAACAACAACAACAATAAGGGGGGGATGGGAGAGTTATCTACAGTACATCATTACCAAAGGAGATTTCAGAGCAGACATGTCAAAGTGATTAGTTCACTGACATTAGATAAACGTTTTTATCCTACACCATATTTTTCATCCAGGTGCTGTTGCTCATCACTCTGAGTGTCATATTAAATGCTTTAAAGACATGTTCTAATTCCTGCCAGGCAGCCTTATGTGGTGTGAAGTATCACTAGATGTCCATGAAGGTAATTAATTGATCAGCACCTGAGTGTTTAGTTCAAATTGCCTTTCTTTGCTTGAGGGCAGGAGAGTTCAGACACCTGATTAGTAAATCCAATCTGGGTTTTTCATAGCCATCTATTTTAGAGAACAAGAGAGTGAGCGACAGAGACATTTCTTTTCCTTACCAGGCTACGTCCTTCTATTAAGGAGCAAAGATTAAGAAAACTAAGATGGGGTATCTATTTTTGTTTCATTTGAAAGTAAACACCTGCTTCTTTTTTAGGATTTCAGTTTTGAAATCCATAGGACTAACAACTCTGGATATTTGCCACTTGGGTTGAAGAGGTGGGGGGAAAGAATCAAGATTTTGAATGCTGAAGGATCTTAAAAATGGTAATTCAGTAATATTGTGAAGATTCCCATGTGGCTGAAAACACACAGTCAGCCTGATATTATGCAATCTTCTTCTTTAGAAAGATGAAAATGGTACAAAAGGGGCATTGTTGATTATATAGCTGATACCGATTGCTGATACTATTGTATTATGTAGAACAACTAAGAAAACCTTCCACTGAAACAACATAAGACAAACCACAAGACTGTACGGGCAAGCCTTATTCTTATTGACATGTTGTGACTGATTGTACAAGGAGAAAGTTTACATGCATATATCAGTATATGATTGAATCCTTTCCAAAGGATTTTTATGCCAAAACTCTGCATAAATAGGGAATGTTAGCAGGAATATTGTATGGAAAAAGGAGTGGAGATTTAATTAAGTGGCTACAGCTACCATCTTGATTTTTTTTAATTCTCCCCTTGGATGCCAGATATATGACTGTTGGGGTTTGGTTAGATTATACAATCCTCCAACGTCCTGTGCATTTTTCAGTTTTGTTGAGATATATTCTCATTAATATTCTGTTGAGATATATTCTCAATAATTTTCTTTTAAAAATTCCAGGAAGAAACTATTTTAGAATAAGCAAATTAAAGTATAATTTCCTCCCACAGATTACCAATAATGTTAGTTAAATTTCAATGCAAAAATGGTTATATCTCTGTACTCTGATATATTATTATACTCATTAATTTCAAGTTCAAGTCACCAAAACTATTTTTTTAATAAGAGGAGAAAGTCCAGAATGCAAACCCTGAGCAATTTAAAGCTAATTATTATTATCTACTTGTTCTTCACTTCTTGACAGGAGCAAAAGGCAGTATCAGTTCCCTTCTGACACATTAGAAGTTTCTTTTCAAAGTACTTAGAGCTTTCGGAGAACAATGGTACAATTCAACAAAATCATGGTATCAAAATGCTTAGATATTAGATAAAAGTTTATTTGTGGAAAAGAAACCTAAATTAAGTTTAGTTTCCATTATATTTAGTGGGGCCTGCATGCATGTGTTTCCATTTAACATTTCTCCATCTTCCAATTCCAATTGTAATAGCCTAGAAGCTGAATGGGTATAGCATAGCTTCTTGCTCCTACAGTAAGTCAATATTTAGGTTTTCCTGTAGAGACATTTTGAAGGATGGATGGAAAGATGAAAGTTGCAGTTGGTCACCACTGCTATACTTTGTACTTACAGCTAGATAACTGAAAAGATTTTGCCATGGATTTGAACATTGGAAGGACAAAATTTGTTCAATCAAAATTTGCCCATTCCCAATCACTATTATATATGCCAGTGATGGCAAACCTTTTAGACACTGGGTTCCCAAAGTGTGTGCATGTGCCCAGACTGAAATGTGCATGCATGAACATGTGCATGCACGAATATGAGTGTGTGCATGCACATCAGAGACGCGAAGGCAGGGTATCCCAACACCGGCAGCATGGCAAGAGGTAAGATCTTTTTCTTTCATGAGCTTCTGTTTCATCCTTTACAGGTGAACAGAAGCTCACAAAAGAAACATTATGGAGACCTGACCTGGGGCGACAGTGCACATGCCAGCAGAGAGAGCTCTGTGTGCCACCTCTGGCATGCGTGCCATAGGTTCACCATCATGGATATATGCCAACGAACTTCAACAAATGTAGATACTTTCTAAGGAAGAGGTAGTTGGCTTTGAGAATTGCATACAATTCTGACAAACCCAAACAACTAAACTCTCTTCTTCATTCCAACCTGTCAATCAAACTGAATTACTTGAGAACAAAATTAAAATCTACTCACTTGCCTGCTTCCTTCTAATTTAAAAAGTCGCAGTCATGGGTGATATTCTGTAGGACTATGTTTTCACAGAGGAATTTTCATGCAGTAGTGAAAGCATCCCAAAGAAGCATATACTGTAGCTTGTTTTTAAGATGGCTCAATGGTAATTACAGTTTGCAAAAAGAGGCTGATTTCTAAAACTGAACGTACCTTGACATCAATATGAAAGTAAGGGTGTCTGGATATATAACTTTTAAACTCAGGGGATTCTGGGTAGTATCAAGAAATAAGTAATGATAGTATAGTATTATCCCATTGCTGGGAGAAAGTGGCAAGAAAGTGACAAGCAACAGGGAGAAAGCAGAACTATTTAACTCATGTTTTGCATCTGTCTTTACACAAAGCGATAAAACAGTCCAATCAAAACAGCACCACAAAAATCATATTAGGAACACAAGTTGAAATAGGGAAGAAAATGGTAAGTGAATACCTGTCAACCCTAGATGAGTTCAAATCACCAGGACCGGATGGATTACACCCCAGGGATCTTAAGGAACTGGCAGGTGAGATTTCATAACCACTGAACTATATCTTTCAGAGATCCTTGAGCAGCGGGGAACTACCAGAAGACTGGAAAAGAGCTGATGTGGTTCCCATCTTCAAAAATGGGGGAAAAAAAGATCCAGGAAACTACAGACCTATCAGCCTGACCTCAACACCAGGAAAGATTCTGGAAAAGATAATCAAGCAATGAATTAGTGAACACCTAGAAGCAAACAAAGTAATAGCCAAAAGCCAACATGGGTTTGTCAAAAACAGATCAAGCCAGACTAATCATATTGCATTCTTTGACAAAGTGACAAAATTAGTGGACCAGAGGAATGCCATTGGTATAGTTTACTTGGACTTCAGTAAGGCATTTGATAAGGTAGACCATAACCTACTACGAGATAAAGTAGAAGAATGTGAGTTAGACAGCATCACCACCAGATGGATTCGTAACTGGCTGACCAACCGCACTCAATGTGTAGTCCTAAATGGAACTGCATCTACATGGAGGGAGGTATGCAGTGGAGTACCCCAAGGCTCTGGTTTGGGCCCAGTACTCTTCAACATCTTCATCAATTATTTGGATGAGGGAATAAATGGGGAACTCGTCAAATTTGCAGATAACACCTAGCTGGCAGGAATAGCCAACACTCCAGAAGATAGGCTAAAGATACAGAAGGATCTTGACAAACTTGAACATTGGGCATTATCTAATAAAATGAAATTCAATGGTGAAAAGAGTAAGGTTCTACATTTAGGCAACAAAAACTAAATGCACAGGTACAGTATAGGCAGTACCTTGCTCAATAGTAGTAACTGTGAGAGGGATCTTGGAGTCCTAGTGGACAACCATTTAAATATGAGCCAGCAGTGTGCAGCAGCTGCCAAAAAAGTTAACACAGTTCTAGGCTGCATAAACAGAGGGATAGAATCAAGATCACGTGAAGTGTTAATACCACTTTATAATGTCTTGGTAAGGCAAGACTTGGAATACTGCATTCAGTTTTGGTTGCCACGATGTAGAAAAGATGTGGAAACTCTAGAAAGATTGCAGAGAAGAGCAACAAAGATGATTAGGGGACTGGAGACTAAAACATATGAATAACGGTTGCAGGAACTGGGTATGTCTAGCTTAAGAGAAAGAAGGACTAGGGGAGACATGATAGCAGTGTTCCAATATCTCAGGGGTTGCCACAAAGAAGAGGGAGTCAAACTATTCTCCAAGGCACCTGTGGGTAGAACAAGAAGCAATGGGTGGAAACAAATCAAGGAGAGAAGCAACTTAGAACTGAGGAGAAACTTCCTGACAGTTAGAAGAATTAATCAGTGGAACAGCTTGCCTCCAAAAATCATGAATGCCCCAACACTGGAAGTCTTTAAGAAGATGTTGGATAGCCATCTGTCTGAAACGGTATAGGGTTTCCTGCCTAGACAGGGGGTTGGACTAGAAGACCTCCAAGGTCCCTTCCAACTCTGCTATTGTATTGTATTGTATTGTATAGTACAATACAGCCTTTATTGTCATTGTATATTGTGTATACAATGAAATTGGTTTTAGCCTCACTGGTGCAATCAATGACAACAAAAATAGTATAAAGAATAATTCCTATTCAATTAATTAGGGAAAAAAGGAAAGAAAGAAAGAAAAAGAAAAACTAGTCATATGTTTCTGCATGTGCGTGGAGTGAGTGTGGTTGTGTTTAAGAGTCTGAAAGCCCAAGGATAGAAACTATTTTTAAACCTATTTGTTTGGCTGGCTATGTTTCAATATCTTCTGCCCGATGGTAGAAGTGCGAAAAGACTGACTGGGGTGTGAATCATCTCTGAGTATCTTCCTTACTCTGCTAAAGCAGCGAGACCTGGCGATGTTCCACTATTATTTACTCTGATTCAGATTTGTGATCTTTTTGGAATACGGTCCTAGTTCACAGCTTTTAAAAAAAAACATTCTGCAATATTCGTATGTTCAGTGAAAGAAATTAGTCAATGGATATTTGTAATATGGATACACTACAAATGCATATATGAAATTATTTTGAAATGTTTGTCCTACATACAGTTTGGTTTTATTATTTTATTCAGATGAACTGTGACCCATGTTGGATATTAAAATTCTGTGGAAAAGCAAAATGAAAATAAATTAATTTATCTCAAGGATTGCAAATGGCAACTGAATTTTAACAGCTATTGTCACTACTTGGCGCCAAGAGGGAAACTGTAGTACATGTCATTCTACATGATACCTATAACTAATTAAGTCAGTTTACATTAACAAATGAATTAGGGGTACCCACAAGAGAGGCCAGAAAAAATAGTCAAGAGAATGGCAGTGACTAATGGTAAAAGCACTGTTCCCTTTTATAATATACGTGATGCAAAATTGCAATCTAATTGCTGAAGGCTACAATGGCATAAAAATGTGCTGTCATCTCTGTAAAGCTTAAATTATTCCCTAGCGGCTAGGGCCTAGCCCCATGATGGCAAACCTATGGCAGACATGCCCAAAGTAGCATGCAAAGCCATGTTGTCTGGCATGAGTGGCATCACCCTTTCCTCTTCTGGGTTTCTGGAATGCATATGGACACAACAATAGGTTGGCCTTTGTGCATGCAGCAGTGCCAGAAACTGGAAGAGCTAGTTTTCCATTTTCCAGCATAAGCATACATGCCAGCAGCTAATTGGGGCATGCACATGTGCAACAGTAACCGGAAGACCATTTTCCAGCACGTGTATGCCCCCTGAGCAACTCCTCTTCCTGGTCACAGCCCAGACAAGGGTGCATAGCGCACTCATGCATGCAAAGTGCTCCCTTTTCGACACTTGGTGCCAAAGTGGTTCGCCATCATTGCCCTATCCTGAGGCACTCTGGATTTGTATGAATGTTTATGGATTGATTGACAGATTATGCAACCACGTAGGTAGATAACTCACAAAATACTCCATCAATATTTCCAGCAGCTATCCTGGTTAGGAATTCTGAAAGATATTTACTTTAAACTTTAATAGAAGAATCTCACAGCATATCCCAATCTTTTCAGGCAGACTTTTCCAACTTGATGACCTTATGTGAATTAAATTCAGCTTCCATACTACTCACCTCCTGTGGTTTTTGGCTACAAGGTTTTAACACATTTAAGGATATTAAATGAATTAGGAAATATAAATACTATAAATAATAAATATTATATATAAATAAATACATATTAAAATATAAGTAATATGCCTTGCAAAAATCATGCTTAAAAGGTAATGAGAATCTTAACCACAAGTATCAAGAATGTTGACCACGTGAACAAAAATCCCTTCAGCTAATTTATTGCAAGAATTTGTTTTAAACACAAAAAAATAGGACATGAATTAGTTATTATGGTTTATCTATGCTCTAATTGGCAAGGACAGTTCAGTACCAATCTAATAATTTAATGTTACATATCTTGTGAGAAATTAAGAAGATAATATTTCTTTTTAATGTTGGTACAAGACAAATGAAATAGATTAACAAATGTAGATGGTCTCCAAAATACAATTATATTGATCAGTCTTTAAAAAGCATTATCAGTTAAAGAGCAGACAAAATACCTACTTTTGGCATGCAATTATTTTTATTTGTTAATTTATTTTGTCCCTTTGAATCAGTTTTGACCTGATTGGACAGAAAGAAAGAAAAAGATATATGGTAACAGCACATTATCATACTCACAAAGATGTAAGAATAGCAATAGCAATTGCACTTAGACTTGTATGCCACTTCACAGTGCTTTACACCCCTCTCTAAGCATATTCAGCATATTGCCCCCAACAATCTGGGTCCTCATTTTACTCACCTCGGAAAGATGGAAGGCTAAGTCAACCTTGCACCAGTGAGAATCAAATGGCTGAAGTACTGGCAGTTGGCAGTCTGCAGAAGTAGCCTGCAATACTGCATTCTAACCACTGCACCACCGCGACTGACATGAAATACCTACAATAGATTGAATTATAAAATTGACAGAGTTTGAGGAAATGGCAAAGCTGACCTCTTTGGTCAGGGAAAAACCCAATAAGACTTTTAAAAAAAAAGATTGGAAGACTTGCACTAAATATGAGAAAAAAAGAAAAGTCAGAATTGATGATTTTGGATATGGGAATTAATGAAGCGGATCGGGAAAGAGAAAGATGGCAATTATTCAATAGAAAGAAGAGCAGAAGTCAAAATTTGATATTTCCTTTTTTACATTTCATTTTCTAACATCCTTTTTTTCATTTTTGTATTTCTATTACACTGTAAAATTCTAATAAAAACATTTGAAAAAAGAAAATCTCAGGCCTGCGTTCTTTAAAACAAACTGCAACTCATTTTAAGCTGTACTACAAATGTTTCACAGTGACTTGGTGGGTCAGTGGCTAAGATGCTGAGCTTGTCGATCAGAAAGGTCGGCAGTTTAGCAGTTGAGTCCCTAATGCCACGTAATGGAGTGAGCTCCCATTACTTTCCCTAGATTTTGCCAACCTAGCAGTTCAAAAGCATGTAAAATGCAAGTAGAAAAATAGGGACCACTTTGATAGGAAGGTAACAGCATTCCATGCATTTTCGGCATTTAGTCATGCTGGCCACATGACCACAGAGACTTCTTTAGACAGCACTGGCTCTTCGGCTTTGAAATGGAGATGAGCACCACCCCCTAGAATCAGGAACAACTAGCACATATGTGCGAGGGGAACCTTTACCTTTACCTTCACAATTGTTCCAATTTCTCTGAGCCTCTTTCTTTGAAATACTATTTCTAAGTTGCCATGACATTCTATGGCTTTTACATGGCAGAAATTCCTATTAAGTGCAATCAAGCTTGCTCTCAATTACACTTAATGGACTCTCACTTTCAAGTGCAATAAGCACATGAAGAATTTCATTCTGGCATTGTATTTGTTGACCCAGAAATTGAATTCACTGGGCTTCCTAAGATAAGTGAACTTAAAGTAACAAATGTAGACAATTTGTCAAAATTTGGAAGCAAAGGATCAGTTATTTTTCCACTCCTAAACACTGGGCAGGAAACTGCTAAATGGCTATTAAACATTTCTGTTAATAATGAATTAAAATTGAGAACTAATTATTTCTTTAAAAAAGAAAAAAATCAGGAATACATAAATTAGATGTTGGATTGCTTTCTCTTCTTTTCTCTTCTCTTTCTAAGAATATCAGCTCTAGGGAAAAGCCAAAAGTATTTCACACAATTTAAAAGGTGATTATCATGAAAGAAACACTAATGCTTTTTTAAAAAATAAAATAAAATAAAACATCCTATGTGCAGTATACAGATACTTCATGTGCAGCTTGGGAAATTACCTTTGATTTACATGGGGATGGGTTGGATAATTCACAATAAGTGCCTCTACACCAGTAAACAATCATTCCCATGGTAATTATACATCCCGCTTTCTCCAATACTACTTAAATTGCAAGTTTTCCTTTGTTGGGATTTACAGCAAACGATGGGAAATAAGATAAGATGCCTCCATAGGCAATAGAAAAAAAACAACATCATCTCAATGCCCACCCTCTTTTTATTCCAAAGCTCTTCTGTGTGTTACATTTTGCTTTGGGATGTGCATGGAGGGTTGTGTGGTTTCATATGTTTGAATTTCCAAGTGCAATCAACTTTGAATCATATTCCAGAAAGAACTCTTTTCAGCAATTTAGATATAAAAGCTGCATGACTGATATATCTGTTAGCTTTATAATGACCATAAATTACTCTACAGTACAATACAAATGTAGTATTAAAATATTCATTACATTTATAAGATTGTGAGGTTGATTCAAACTTATTTCTTAGCTAATCTTTCATATTATTAACTTATCTAAAATATGATTAGAATTGGTCTGTTATATTTCCAAAGCTTAGTGTAATTATAATTATGCCAAAATTATGAAAAGATATATTCTCCTGTAAGTTACACATTGTTGAAAATGTATTGTGAAATCAAGTAAATCAAAAGAATAAGAAAGTCACAGGTTCTAGTCCGGCTCAAAGATGATTTGCATGTTGCATTAAATACAATTTCCAACAGTTTAATAGCACTCAAGTCCTATTTCCAGAAGGAATATGGACATATGTAATAAATATTTTTTCCCACAACTCGACTGAACCAGGTTTTTCAATAGTATATGTTGTAGGCTTCATTGTTCTCCTTTCTCACTCAAAATTTATTTATAAGTCAGGGCCATGCCACTCATATATTTTAGTACTATACACTGAATAATGTCCTTGCAAATACCATTATTGCATATAGCTGCATCTACATATCTGCTAATAATCAGCGCAAATGGGGAACTTTGCCTTTTCTTGTTCATCAGTTTAAAAAAAGACATGTCAAATATTTCCAAGTTTGGATATATATAATTAATCTGCCCAGTGCAACATAGTCAGCAGCAAGTGTTTTGAACTCTGCAATATTGCTCCTTGTCAAGTTTTGTTGTAGCAGATATTCGGTTAAGTTCTTTCTTTCATTTTTGTGTGGCAGGCAAATAGAGTGTCAATGGACCTCAAATGACAAGCTATGCAACAAAAGTAATATTTAGAATGTATTGAACATTGTTGCATTCATATACAAAAAGGAGAGGATTTTGTTGGAGAGGTAATAAGGGTAATGCTTTTTTAAAACACAGGTTTTTCTAATGTTATATATATTTACTAAGTTTGGGGAGAAAATGTGATTATGCTAAAAGCTAAAATTTTCAGTAGATAATGTTCTCTTGAATTATATACCTAATACATAGAATTTGACAACTGGAGAACATAAATGGATTTGTGTGTCCTTATTATACCAAAAAAAAACAAAAAACAACCCTTGATAATGGGACAAATATAATAGCTCATTTTACTCAGTAGATGCAAGACCTGATTATAGTTGCTATCTACAAGCAGATTACCTAGAGATATAGACTTTGCATGGCTGTATATTGAAATATGGGACTCATTTATGCAATATACAGATTTAAAAGCATGATAATTATATCAGTTATAAATAAAATAATATATATGCATAATATTTGTATTAGATAATTGTATGTAGAATTGTAGCTGCTTACTATTGTAACACAAATATAGTCTATATTTTATTTTATTTTTAATCATTCTCTATTTCTGTTGGGGGGGGTTACTTATTTTTAAGCACATGGTGTGCACTCTTTTTTAATAATGTATATATTTTTGTGCTTTGTTCCTTTCGTTTTTTCTGCTATTATTCTGTTATTATTTTATAAATGTGCTATTATTTAATGCAGTATTGCAAGCTGACTGTGCCCATTGTCAGGAGTCTGATCCTAACCGACTCAACGTTGACTCATCCTTCCCTCTTTCTGAGGTCAGTAAAATGAGGACCCAGATTGTTGGAGGCAATATGCTGACTCTGTAAACCGTTTAGAGAGGATTGTAAAGCTCTGTCAAGCTGTATATCAGTCTAAGTGCTATTTTTATTGCTATTATTTTAAAAGTAATATATGAAAAGACAGGGACTTCCTCAAATGATATTCATAAATTGCCAATGAGGAGTTACACAACCAGACAACGCACTCAAGTGATCAGTTTGACTAGCAAACAGATGTTGATAAAAATACACCACTTTACTAAGTTAAGCAGAACTATATCATTAGATATGATTGGACAGTCAACTTTAACTTTGCAGGTTGGCTGGTTTAATTGAAGCTGCAAAAGTTCATTGGTTAATATTTATTTTCCCAAAGCTTCCTAGAAGAAGAAAACATATAGCCCAAGTCTTTCATTTAGTTTCTGGCCTTATAAAAACATATATGACTTTTTAAAAAAGTGTGTGGGAAAGAATCATCTATGTATTGAATCATCTATGTTTATGTATTGGAAAATTATATTAGGGTGAGATCAAAATTGTATTCATCATTACCAGTCATGGTTTCAAATGTTCTTCCCAGTGTCAGGACAGAGAAAAAGTGATAATATCTCTTAAGGGAAGCTTCCAATGATATCATCATTTGTGATGGATAATGATACAATTTCTATTGCACCATCAATCACTCTATCATTTTTGTTTTGCTATAAAACCCAGGAGAATGCCATTGCATAGCCTCATTGCTCGTCTCCTCACTTCTGTTAGCCTCTAAAGTTTTCCATTTATGCCCCTTATAAATCAAACACAATTGACCATACTCAGTCAAAATAATAAGCAAAATAATACACTTTTAAAGTGTACTGCATTTGTGAGATTAATCTGTAGAAATGAAAGCTAATTTCCTATGTGAAAATTCACCACAACATAAATTAGTTAATGTGTGTCAGACTTATAGGCTGACCAGACAAGAAACATGACTGGATGAGCTAATTCTACTTTATTCTAAAGCTACATTAACGCAATCTTGCAAGTATGAAAATACAAATTTCCTGTAATCTCCTTTATAGTTTTACAAATTATGAAGTGTCTCTTCCGAGTTCAGTTGCAGGCCCAAAGATGCTTTTCCAGGTCTGAAAAGACTGACTGGAGGAGTTTTGGTTGACAGGATGATATTTTAGATCAGGAGTATCAAACTGGATTTCTTCGAAGACCAGATCAGCATTATAGTTCTCCTCCATGGGCCAGAGAGGGAGACGGGATGGATGCCTCCTGCAGCACCTCCAAAATGGGGGGGGGGGGGGGCTGCATGCCCTGTTTTTGGAATGGAAGGCCTCCTGCAGCACTTTGCCAGCCAAAATCCTATTTTGGCTGGCAGAGTGCTGCAGGAGGCCGTTGAGGCCAAAAATTGGGTGTGGGGGACAGAAGCAGCCACACACATCCTGTTTTGGCTGCTCAAAGCACTGCAGGCTGGTCATTTGCTATTTCCAGGCCAGCCCTGCGGGCCAGATTTAAGCAACCCATGGGCCAAATCAGTTTGTGGGCCTTGAGTTTGATATCCCTGGTTTAGATGGTGAAACACACTTTTTCAAATTGTGATTGACTTCTCCAAGTTTTTCTGAATATCATTTCTGAGTTAAATTGGGAACAATCAGGCAAAAACTGTATAACTTATTTGTTTATGGCTGCACAGGAAATGTTGAGCAGGAAGTCCATGAAATGTTGAAGGTCTGTTTCTAACAGTCTTTATTTAAAAAATGACAGTGTCTCATCAAATATCTGTTGCCTTAAAAGCAGAATCAAGATGTTCTGTCCAATAGAATAACGGTTCCCAACCTTTCCAGCTCCATGGACCATCAGTAGTGGTGATGGTGTGTGTGTGTGTGTGTGTGTGTGTGTGTGTGTAGGACGGGATGGTTTCATGTGCCTGCACCTGCTGCTTGCACAAATGGAGCTTTGTGCAGTCACTTGACACTTGCCCAACTCAGTTACCAACAGGCCACGGACCAGTACCAGACCATGTTTGGGGACCCCTGTGATAGAAGATAGGAGACAATTTCTAAGGTGCATCTTCTTCAAGTTACACTAGCGAAAGTGAAGAATTTTCTCATCAGAAAGTTCTATCAATGAATGTTAAAGCAATAGTAAACTTTAGAAAGGACTTTCCAACTTTTCTTCCAAACCAATACATGATTTTGCTAAATCAAAAGCCTTTTTGCACTCTATAAAAGCAGGCACTTAAAAGAGTCCTTTCAATAAGCTTTCTGTAGATGACCCAGGATTAATAAATTACTCATGAACCTTGCCATCATCACTTATTGATATCCATCAGCCTCAGAGTCAGTTCCCCACTACTATTTTTGTGAAAATCTCAGGGTAGAAGACACACACATTTCATGAGTTCTTTTAAATATTTTTTTCTTTACAGAGAAGTATACTGACTGGCAATTGGTCAGAACTGTGGATTAGGAAAGTGAAGCTTCTGCTTCAAACTGCTGTTTTTCCACTTTGCATCGGAAAATATTGGCCTAAATCCAAGAATCCAGCTTAGTAAGGTTGCAGATTTGGACAAATATGTCAGCCATTTATTAAATTTTTATCTTTCTTTTAAGCCCTGAATACACCTACATGCTCCTTTCATTTATCCTCCAACAAACAAACAGTCTAAAGTCACCTAGTGAATTTCATGGTTGAATAGGGATGTGAATACCATCCTTTTAAAAAAAACCTCAGATAAATGGGACTTCTAATACAATGCTTAACATTAGTGACCATTTTACTAATTTGTATATAATCTGACAGAAAAGCATTTAAGGACTGGATTGGGACCAATCTAATAAGAATAAACAATGTGGATGTACATGTATGCACTTCTTATAAAATCCTTTGCTATTCCCAACATATGAAAAATACCAACTAATACATTTAATTCATCTGTCACTCAGTGAAGCTGAAGTGCTTTTCTTTGAGAGATAAATGTTGAGCATTTTGGGCTAGCCTTGCACGTTCTACCCTGCCTGAGCTTCTTAGTTGCTTATTTTAGAAAGTTAAATATTTCCTCCATTTTGAAATGTCTTCTATAGTGTGCTGATTTATGAAACTGAAGTGAGCTTCATTTGGGAAGGCTACCAACGTTTTAGTAGAAATAAGATGGAACTTAACCGTGGTTTTTGGTGGTGTTTTTTTTTTTTTTTTTGCTTTGTAATTGGAACTAGCATTACTCCTCCAATGACATCAACAGCTATATTTTCTGCTCCTTGATCTGATTTGGCACCATCAGAGCAAATCGCAAACCTGGGAGATGGTTCGTCTAACTGTTGGGCAGAATGGCATTTTTTTAAAAAATGCATGTATTGATACAGAGGCATTTGTACTTCGTGAAGAATAAAAACAGGCACTTCTTTCTGCAAAATTAATTAAACTAAAGAATCTGCCACCACAAAATGCAATCTTCTTCTTCTTCTTTATAGTGCATTCCCATAAGTGCAGGGTCCACTTTTTGGATCATTGAATGCCACTTTACACAGTCAGCTGCATCTCCAGGGCGTAGGTCCGCGGCTAGTATATCTTTGTTGATGGTGTCTTGCCATCTCTGTTTTGGATGCCCGTGAGGTTGCCAGCCATTGACTTCTAGTTGGTAGGCAGTCTTGGCAATGATGTAAGGTGCTGCTCTCGGGACATGTCCATACAAGCAAAGCCAGCATTCTCTCATCTTCTCTATAATTGGTGCCATACCAAAATGTTGTCAAATAGTGTCATTTATGATGTAATTAAGAAGGGAGATGCCAGATATCCAATGAAGTATTCGCATTTCCATGGCATGGAGACAGTGGTGGGATCCTACCAGTTTAACAACCAGTTCTCTGAGTGTGCACATGCTTGAAGTGCCTGCTGCATGCTGTGCGCATGTGCCCAGTTTATTGAAATCTTACCTTCAGCATTGCTGCTGGCAAGGAAAGCAGCTGAGGCACAGCAATCCACTCTGCCGGACCAATCAGCTGGGCTTCAGAAAAGGAAATATAGGTGAGTATAGCACAGGGGCGGGTGGGCCCACTTCAAAGTCAGAGTAATCTGGTTTACTATATTCACCATCGCTTGCACCTTGCCATTGATGTCGCCATGGCCTTGGAGATGGGATCCCAAATACCAAAAAATATCTAGTTTTCTCCATTGATTTGAAGCACTCCAGGGGTGGTGACACTCTCTAAGTAGTCAGTTTTCTTGATGTTGAGGTGAAGTCCGTAATGGTTGAGGTGATCATTCCATGTTTGAACTTTTGTAGTTTGCCTTTAGTGGTGGCTAACTACACTACACCTCCAGTCGCAATGATAACCACTATATTGAACAATAAGAAAGTGCTATCAACATTATCTACTAGTTAGGATGGCAGTATATGACTTCCATGTAGTGGTCTTGATGCTAGAACTTAGAGAATATGAATGAGACTCCGCAATTGTGGTAATGTCCTACTTATAAGCTTACTATAGATATCTTGTGGGACACTGTAGAAATAGAAGACAAGAAGCACATTATAACAATATAGAAGTTTTAAAATGAAAATAAGGACTAGGTATGACATAATAGCAGTGTTCCAATATCTAAGGGGCTGCCATAAGGAAGGAGGGGTGTCAACCTATTCTCCAAAGCACCTGACTGCAGGACAAGAAGCAATGGATGGAAACTAATGAAAGAATCAACTTAGAAATAAGGAGAAATTTCCTGACAGAACAATTAATCAGTGAAACAACTTGCCTCCAGAAGTTATGGGTGTTCTAACACTAAAGGTTTTTAAGAAGAAATTGGACAACGATTTGTCTGAAATGGTATAGGGTTTCCTGCTTGAGCAGGGGCTTGGACTAGAAGCAGGGGGTACGACTCCAAGTTCCCTTCCAACTTTGTTATTATTCTATTATTCTGTTATTTTCAATATCTCTTTTGGAGAGATCTATGAGAGCATTACTTTTTTATGTTCCTGCATATTTTGTGCTCAATTAATCTCTTTTTGATTGTGGGTTTTCTCCCCATTAAACAGAGATCCGTCTCACCCCAAAACATAGTCACACAACAAAGTAATGACAGACACAATCCATTAACTTCGTACCAGAAAACAGCCCTTTCAAACTTCAGAAAGGGCTTCTTTTTTCCTTAATTGCTACAAGTTTCCTTTCCAATATTCATAAAGTTTACCAGATTGGTTTGTACGGCACTAAAGCTAACAAACTCCTTTTCTTCAAATGCCTTTTACTTAATATAATTGTCCTGATGGTTTCTGGGCACAGGGCCTAGTTATATGCAGGATCATGGCACAGGGCCTAGTTATATGCAGGATCGCATCCTGCCCCACACATCCCTACGACCAATTCGCTCACACAGAGAGGGACTTCTCCGGGTGCCGTCCGCCAAACAGTGCCGGGGGGCGACACCCAGGAGCAGAGCCTTCTCTGTGATGGGCCCAGCCCTATGGAATGACCTCCCCCGTGACATCAGGATTACTTCCGATCTCCGCTCCTTCCGTGTACAGCTGAAGACCCACCTCTTTCAATTATCTGGCCTGGCTCAATCGCAATCGTAATTTTCCCATTCCTCCAAACTGTTTTTTAAATGGTTCTTAAATATTAATTTTATTGGGTTTTTACAATTGGGGTATTTTAAAGTAGATTTTTAACTGTCTATTGATGTAATTTGCTTCCTCCTCCGTGTATGTATGCGTGTTGTGTATGTATGTACGTTTGGTGTTATTATATATTTTTATGTTATATGCTCCATTGTACGCCGCCCCGAGTCCTACTTGGAAAGGGAGCGACTAATAAATCCAAATTTATTATTATTATTTATTATTTAACAACTCTTTTAACAGCAACTTCTTTTAACAACTCCATTACAAGCATTGGGAAAGGCATGCTTTAATATTTATTTGACTTTTATTTGCCTCACTAGTTCTGATGAAGATGAATAGTAGCCTGTAGAAAGTGAGGCAACCTACTTTCTTCTAGAAAAAGTTGAAAAGTGCTTTTAGCCCTCTGATCAATCTAAACATGGCATAAAGTATTTGTAATTCCCAGCATTATTTCAGTCCAGCTCTGACACATGATGGGGAAATGACAAAGAATCCCAGCAGACCAATTCACAATGACTTCAGGTTCCCTGTATGGGGTGCAAGCAATAAGTACATTGCCATATTCAAAGCTCTGCTCTTGCCCATTGAGATTTCTTTTAAAGGTTACCTCAATTAAAATGCACTCCTCTCTATTCATTTGTTTTCAAAACAGTGTGTGCAGAAGAGAAAGAAAAGTTCAGCCTGCTTTGCAAAGACCGCTGCTAAATACAGATACCCAAATTTGGTCCCCAAGCCCCACCATTGGGAGCTGGCTAAGTCATTGAAATCCAAAGCACTGACAGCAATGTACGTGTGATAGGTCAAGCAAGAGCCACAATTAAATTGGGATGATCTGTTCTTTGATCTTCAATTGCATTAACTTAGAATAAACCTCAGACCTTTCAGGGAAATAAATGTCTTTCCAGAAAATGCTTAAATCAACCTTTTATAAGGACAACTAAATTGAGGGTGACAAGAGGAGGGACTAGGAATGGTCTCATTTGCCCAGGAGTCTAGAAGAGTTATTCCCCTTCAGTTATTATAGGCAATTAAGTCACCCCTACATGCCAATAAAGTATTTCCCAGAGATCTTGTCAAGCACAGAATTGTTGTAGCCCGCCAGCGACCAGCAGAGTTCGACAGTGAGGAGATTGGGGAGAAACATGGGTCCTGGAATCTGTGGAAGGCTCTGACAAATGCTCTGCATTGGAGGAAGAGATGGGGCCAGGGACATCTGGCAGTTATTAGCTGCCTTCGGAGTCAGACATCAGTGGGGAAAAAGATGAACTGGAGCCTGTTCCCAGTGTGCGTGTGCACAGAGCTGCCAGGAGAAGGGAACAGCTACGGAACAAGGGTTGACTCAGGAGTAAAGCCACAAGTGGATGGTGAATGGCCCCTCCCATAGGGAATAAAGAGAAGCAAAAGGGGAGTGGATTTTGCAGGAGACAATTATTTCCATTCGTTAGGGTGAAGATCTGTTCCTGACTTCTTGCCAAGTATTGTCTGTTATTGGAAGATATCACCCTGACAGTTCTCCAAGCCTGATAAAGGTCTGTAGTTGTGAAATCTCTTGAAAGACTGTTGACTGGGATTTTGCAGGAGAGGAATTCACTTTAAACTAAATAAAATGGGTTTTATCAGGATGAGGAGTTGGCTTTGTGCTTTTGGCAAGCATGGGTCAGAACAGGAATACCCGTTTTGTCAGAGTTCCTGGGTGTTTTAAAGTTGGTTGGGAGACTGTCACTACTTTAATTGTTAAGGTTTAGATCTCCGATTTGGGGTAAAAGACACAAATATTTAAAAATCACAAAGAGGTACAAGCAGGTTTGTGGGCACCAGACAATCCCTACATTCAGATAAGAGCAAGTACTCAGGCCATGCAATATATGCAATGCTAAAAAAAACCCCTCTAGGTTGACATTTATTAAAAGGAGAGAGAGAGAGGGAGATAAATCACAAGCAAGAGGGTGAAGGATTTAATAAAAACAATCTACATTATCTACCTATAAATCAAAAAGCACAGAATTTTCCAGAGCCACTGAAAATTATATTCTGGGTAATTAACTGGGTAATTAACAAAGATCAAAGAGAATAGTCTTTGGTTACTTATTCCTCTCTTAAACCTTTCACATACATAGTAATAAAAGAATAGGAATGGAAAGTGGGACACCAGGTAATCCCTCTCTATTCTTCACTATGGAGAAAACAATTTGACAGACAGCATATAAGATTTCCCTGCCCCACCCTCTATCACTCCTGTTCAATTTTAGATATTCTTGGAGACTGACTAGCTAAGTCTATGCAGTTTCCTTGACAAGGTTTTTCAGAAATGGTTTGCCATTGCTTCCTTCCTAGGGCTGAAAGAAAGTGACAGGTCCTAGGTTACCCAGCTGGCTTTGTACCAAAGGTAGGAGTAGAACTCATGGTCTCCCAGTTTGAAACCAAACTGAGTTTCAGCAAATAATAGTTCTTCACTAAACTTAGCAGGACTTCAGACAAAAAGACTTCAATCTGAAATGTAATAAAATAAACTGAGAGGTATGAATAGGTGATTTTAATTGCTCATACGCAAAGTTCCTGCAGCTTACTATGAATCTATTTGACTATTTAGGAATACTATCAAAAACTTTTGGAAGCTGTATTGTAGAGTAGCATGTAGAAGTTCACAGGATTTACATTATAAGACATTAACTTCAAAAGGCATAATTCTAATTCCACCAGTCTGTTCTAATCAAAGGACAAAACTACTAAAAGGTCTATACAAGCCACACACAAAAAGGAGATAGTTGAGTATAGCTTACCTTGGTCTTAAATAATATCTCCCAATTACATTCAACAGTGGAAAAACCATGGATACTGTTAAAGCTTGTACTGAGGAGACGGAGACAGCTGGATGCAAGGAACGCGTTTATTTAACTTTTGACAACTGACAGGAACAAGAACAACAGAAGCCGTCTGACAGCTATTTATACATGCAGCTGTCAGACGGTGAACCAATAGGATTTGGATATTTATCCCGCTGGCCGGCAGGCGCGCCTCGACCAATCAGAGGCGCTTCTCTGAATGCCCTCTGCTGGCCAGGCTCGCCAGTACAAAACACCCCTTTCCCCTGGATTGCGCAGGCGTAATCCTCAAGGTAAGATGGTCGCCTGCGCATGCGTTGCGAGCGCCTTGGTAAAGATGGCGCCTCACCCAAGGAAGGAGGAGTGTCGGCTCCGCCCTGGTGATGAGTCGGCCGCGTGGAGTCCCCGACAGGCCCAACCCCCGGCAAGGAACCAGCATGCAAAGGTAAGGCTGCCAGCACACCGGGACTGGATTGAGCGGACTCAGAGACAGAGGGTTTTGGACTGTTGGGCCGGCAGGCGGCGTTGTTAGGGCCTGGTTGTTTTGGTAATGATGGTCTGTCCTCAGGCCTCTCGGTTGGTCGCCGTCGCAGCTGATCTACATGCCGCCGCCAATGTCTCCCATCGCAGAGGAGGACCCTGTAGGAACAGGGTCCCATTATATCAGTGACTTGTCCTGGTAGCCATTTCGGTTCGCCCGTAAAGTTGCGGGCGAATACCCCCTCCCCCACCAGAAAGGACCTTGGGGGGAGAAAGGAGGGATGGAAGTAGGGGTGTAGAGGGGGTGGAGACGGTCGAGGGTCGACCGGAGGCAGCGGCCCATTAATAGTTCAGATGGGCATTTGCCGGTGGATGGGCATGGGGTAGAGTGTTGGGACCGGAGATAGGTAGTAATGCAGGAAGGCCAAGGAAGGGTAGACATGCGGGCAAAGGCTTCTTTGGCAGAACGGACGGCCCGTTCTGCCAGGCCATTGCTAGCCGGGTGATAGGGAGAAACAGGGGCATGGCGAATGTCCAAGGAAGACAGATAGTTTTGGAATTCGGCAGAGGAGAATTGAGGGCACAATAACGTCCGGCAGGCCTTGGGTAGTAAAGAGGGAGTCCAGGACACGGATGGTGGCCAAGGAGATGGAGCTGGGCATAGGGAACAGCTCGACCCACTTGGACCATGCATCCACAACAAGGAAGAATGTGCGGCCGTCCAAGGGGCCCATGAAATCGACATGAAGACGACTCCATGGGGCCATAGGACGTTCCCGCTCCCTGGCCGGAGCGGCTGGAGGAGCGGCCCACACCCGCTGGCAAGGTGTGCAGTGCTGTACAAAAGAGGTGATGTCCGCGTCCATGGATGGCCACCAGACATATCTGCGGCCGAGGCTCTTCATGCGGACGATGCCTGGGTGACCGTCATGGAGGTGGGACAGCACCGCGCTGTGCAGGGAGGCAGAGACGACTACTCGGGAGCCCCAGAGGAGACAGTCCTGGAGAACAGAGAGCTCCAAGCGCTGACGGAAGAAAGGAAGCATGAGAGGGCCAGTGGATGATGCAGGCCAGCCGCGATGGACGGCGGCCATAGCGTGAGAGAGGAGAGGGTCATCAAGGGAGGCCCGCACGATGTCCGAAACGGACACCGGCAGGCGGAGGTCATTGAGTAGACATATGGAGTGCGTGGGAGCAGGGTTGGCCACAGGGAGAGGAAGAGGGCAACGGCTCAGGGCGTCAGCGTGGGCAATTACTCCTACACCCTGTCATACAAGCCCACCTGGCTTGTATGACAGGGTGTAGGAGTAAGAGGAGAGGAATTCGGCCCATCGGGACATGCGGGGGGAGAGAATGGATGGAGTAGGGCGGTCCCCGGCAATGATGCCGAGGAGGGGCTTATGGTCTGTGATGAGAGAGAAGGGCCAGCCAAAGAGGTAGTGATGGAACATCTTTACTCCCGCAATGGCGGCAAGCGCTTCCTTATCAAGCTGGCTGATAGCCTGGACCCTTCAGGTGGGCGCCAGGACAGAGTGGGATAGGATGGTGGCTATGGTGGTTGGGAGGGCCTGGATCATCTGAGGCCTCTGGAAGATCTGGCCTAGGGCCATGGACTGGGCCTATGACCATGGAGAGGCTGGAAGGCTGCCTGGGATTATGGTTATCTGGATACCTGGGCCAAGATTGCCCCCCCCACCCACCAAGGACCCTGAATCTCTGTTCCTGAGCTTATGCCCACCTAGGACCATCTAAGACTATGGAGGGTTATCATCTATTTTACTATCTTACCATTTACCAGCTGGGGCTATCACCCATTTTTTCTACCATTTTTTTCCATCTTCGCCATATCCGTCTAATCTTATCATCTGGACATCTGCTCCCCCCCCCCCCACTCTGTACTGAAGAAGTATCCAGGACAATGCCTCTTACCCCCCCACACTGACTTATGGGACTAATGCCTTTTACCCCCCCCCCCCATACTGACTTATTTTTACCATCTACAGCACCTTAACCCCCACTGGAATTTTGATAATAACCTATTCGAGGTTAGACTTGCTCCGCCTGCGGGAGGCCCCTCTCTCGCAGGTTTGGCCCTTGGGTCTTTCAAGGGCCCGCCTCGAGGACGGGTTCGTGGACCCCGAGAGGTGCAGGAACCGGAAGTTAAGGGGATTTTTAGTAAAATGTTTTTTATCCTTTTTAGGGGGTTCCAGGGTGGGGGGGAGGGCCAATCAGACCGGGAGGAGAGCCAGTGCCGGACAAACAGGTGAGTCTAGGAAGGACGGGGATGCGGTGGAGGGGGGAAAAATAAAGGTCACTCGAGCAGAGGGTTGTCCTATTACAACGGTCGTGGGGAGGAGGGGATGCGAGGACAGGATAAGATCCCAAGGTCGGTTGGGAGACCATGGCTGCTGGTTACGCCCGGTCACTTGTACCAACCCCTGCAGTCTAGGTGGACAGGAACTACAGAGCCAGGGCCTGCGGCTGATGCTTTGCAATGCAAGGTCTGTTACCAACAAGGCCCCCCTCATTAATGAGTTGATCTCAGAGGGGGAGCTAGACCTTGCAGGGATAACGGAGACCTGGTTGGGCCACGAGGGTGGTTTACCCCTCGTGGAAATGTGCCCACCAGGTTTCCGGGCATTCCATCAGCCCCGGGCCCTGGGTAAGGGTGGTGGGGTGGCGGTGGTTATTCGGGAACGTTTAGAGCCGAGGGAGTTCACTGTCCCTCAGATACCCGGGTGTGAGTCCCTTGGTGTGAACTGGGGCCCAGGGAGGCAGTGGGGCTTGCTGATTGTATACTTGGCTCCTCGCTATGCATCAGCAGCCCTGCCCGAGCTCCTTGAGCTAATCTCAGCGACGGCAGTTGAGACTCCCAGACTTTTGGTCATGGGGGACTTCAACTTGCCATCAACGGGAGCGGCTTCCGAGGTGGCTCGGGAGTTCATGGCTTCCATGGCGGCCATGGACCTGACCCAATTAGTTCAGGGCCCCACACACAAAGGGGGCCACACACTGGACCTCATTTTTGTATCTGAACAGTGGACGAGTGATCTGGGAATAGGGGACTTAGTCATCACGCCCCTGTCATGGTCAGATCACTCATCCCTCCGGCTGGACTTCCCTGGCGCTATCCCCCACCGCGAGGAGGCGGAACCAGACTCTACAAGCTGGTACCGCCCCAGGCACCTGATGGAATCAGACAGATTCCAGACGGAGCTTGGGCCAATACCTGTAGCCCTGTCCCGCTCCCGCTCCGAGGACCTAGTGACTGCCTGGAATAGGGCGATGACTGGGGCCTTGGACCGGGTTGCGCCTTTGCGACCTCTCCTGCGGCATCGACCCACCCGGGCTCCTTGGTTCACTGAGGAGCTAAGGGTGATGAAGCGCCACAGGAGACGTCTAGAGAGCAGATGGAGGTCCTCACGCTCCGAATCTGACCGAACACAGGTAAGAGCCTATTTGCGGACTTACCTTGTGGCAATAAGAGCGGCCAAGCGTAGATATTGTGCCGCCCTTATTGCGTCCGCGGATAACCGCCCTGCTGCCCTGTTTCGGGTGACCCGCTCCCTTTTATCGCAGGGGACGCGGGAGACACCCTTACAGGGAAGAGCAGAGGAGTTTGGGGAATATCTCCAGGACAAAATTGATCAGATCCGGAGCGGATGGACCTCCGTCAGTGGACCAGACGAGCCGTCAACAGCGAGTCTTGAGAGACCATTCTGGGAGGAGTTTGACTCTGTTGCCCCCGAGGATTTGGACAGGTTGCGTGGACGGCTGCGGCCCACCACATGTTCAATGGACCCGTGCCCCTCCTGGCTGGTACTGGCAGCCTGGGAGGTGACACGAGGCTGGCTTCTGGGCCTGGTGAATGCCTCATTGGGTGAGGGATACTTACCAACCGCCTTGAAAGAGGCGGTGGTGAGACCCTTGCTCAAGAGACCTTCGCTCAACCCAATGGAGCTAGCTAATTACCGTCCAGTCTCCAACCTCCCCTTCTTGGCGAAGGTTGTTGAGAATGTGGTGGCACAGCAGTTCCCACGACACCTGGACAAATCCGACTATCTAGACCCACGCCAGTCCAGCTTCCGACCCGGGCACAGCACAGAGACAGCCTTGGTCGCGTTGGTGGATGATCTCTGGAGGGCCAGAGATAGGGGTTGTTCCTCTATCCTGGTCCTATTAGACCTCTCGGCGGCTTTTGATACCATCGACCATGGTATCCTATTGCGCCGGTTGGAGGGGATGGGAGTCGGAGGCACCGTTTTGCGGTGGTTCGGCTCCTACCTCTCCGACCGGAAGCAATGTGTGTTGACAGGGGGGCAGAGGTCGTCCCTGAGGCCACTCACTTGTGGAGTGCCACAGGGGTCGGTCCTCTCGCCTCTCCTGTTCAACGCATATGTGAAGCTGCTGGGTGAGATCATCCATGGTTTTGGGGTTGAGTACCACCTGTACGCTGATGATACTCAGCTGTAGATTTCAACCCCAAACCACCCCAACGAGGCTGTCGAAGTGATGTCCCGGTGTTTGGAAGCCGTCGGGGTCTGGATGGGGGACAACAGACTCAAACTCAACCCCTCCAAGACTGAGTGGCTGTGGGTACCGGCACCTCGGTTCAGCCAGCTGACACCATCGCTGGCCATAGGGGGCGAACAACTGTCCCCTGTGGAGCGGGCGCGCAATTTGGGCGTCCTCCTTGATGCCCGGCTGTCAATGGAGGACCATGTGGCAGCCGTGGCAAGGGGGGCGTTCCACCAGGTTCGCCTGGTGCGCCAATTGCGCCCCCTACTGGACCAGAGTGCCCTGCACACAGTCACTCACGCGCTGGTGACGTCTCGCCTGGACTACTGCAATGCCCTCTACATGGGGCTTCCCTTGGGACGCATCGGGAGACTGCAGTTAGTTCAGAACGCAGCCGCGTGGGTTGTCATGGGGAGTACACGTTACTCCCACGTAACACCTCTCCTGCGCGAGCTGCACTGGCTACCTGTGGCCTTTCGGGTGCGTTTCAAGGTATTGATTACCATCTTTTAAGCGCTCCATGGCATAGGACCTAGTTATCTGCAGGATCGCATCCTACCACACACGTCCCTGCGACCTATCTGCTCACACAGGGAGGGACTCCTTCTGGTGCCGTCCGCTAGGCAATGCCAGCGGGCGACACCTAGGAGTAGGTCCTTCTCTGTGATGGGCCCAACCCTCTGGAATGACCTCCCCCCTGATATTCGAACTACCACCGACCTCCGTTCCTTCCGTCAAAAATTAAAGACTCACCTATTTCAATCAGCTGGCCTGGCACTCTCTTAGTTTTACCTCCCGGGAATATATCTTAATTGGGTTTGGGGTATTTTAATTGGGGATGTTTTTAGGGTTTTTATAGTATATTTATTTCTTGTACAGCCTTATCTCCTCCATCCAAATGTATTTAACTGTTTTATATTATTGTATTTTTATCTGCATTTGACTGTACACCGCCCCGAGTCCCTTTTTGGGAGAGGGGGCGGTTTAGAAATCCAAGAAATAAAATAAAATAAATAAATAAATAAATAAATAAATAAATAAATAAATTGCGCTCAGTCTTTGATAAGGTCCGGGAGTAAAAGGCGATGGGCGCCTCAGAGCCATCGGGATAGGCGTGGCTGAGGACAGCCCCAACACCGAAAGGGGAGGCGTCACAAACGAGGACAAGGGGAGAACGCTCGTCATACTGAGCAAGGACGGGAGGGGCAGTGAGCGAGCGCTTGACAGCCATGAGCGCATGCGCCTCGCGGCTAGTCCAAACCCAAGGGGAGGAGGAGTCGAGGACCCGGTGGAGGGGCTCAGCAAGGGAGGCTTTGTGAGGGATAAACGAGGAGTAAAAATTTAGGAGCCCCAAGAAGGCTTGTAGCTCAATCTTGTTGGCAGGGGTGGGAGCAGCTAGGATCACTTCAACCTTGGAAGGGTCGGGGTGGATACCCTGGGCATCGATGAGGTAACCCAGGAAGGTGACAGCAGGGACACCTAGCTGGCATTTTGAAGGCTTGAGGTGGAGGCCGGCAGCGCGGAACTGCAGCTGAACTGACCGCAAGGTCGATCAGGAGCGGCGATTAGGACATCGTCAAAGTAGGGTATGACCCCGGGAATGCCATGGAGCAAGCGCTCCATGAGGCCTTGGAATATACCTGGGGCCACACTTATACCAAATTGTAGTCGGCGGCATTTGAAAGCGCCGCGATGGGTAATGATCGTTTGCGCAAGCACGGTGGCGTCGTCAATGGGGAGTTGCTGGTACACTTGCGCAAGGTTGAGTTTTGCAAAAACTCCACCTTGGCCCAGAGTGTGCAATACATGTTGCACAACGGGCACGGGGTATGGGTGGGATTGGAGCACCTTGTTGACGGTAGATTTAAAGTCAGCGCAGATCCTAATGGATCCGTCTGACTTTAAAGGAACGACAATGGGCGTTTCCCAGGGCGAGAAATCGACGTCTCTAAGACGCCCTGAGCGATGAGCTTATCGAGCTCTGCATCCACCTTAGGCTTGAGGGCGAGGAGTAGGCAGCAGGCTTTGAGGCGGATCGGCGCTATGGAGGGGTCCAGATTCAAAGAGATGGGCGTGTCCGTGTAGCAGCCCAGGGAGGGGGCGAAAACGTCAGCGAACTCAGAAAGGAGGGAGGAGAGAGAAGGATCCGAGGAAGGAGGGGGAAGAGAAATAGCATGAACCCCAGATATAGAGAGGCCTAAAGAGGTGAACCAGTTGAGGCCCAGGAGGGAAGCAAGGGGGGCTTTTACAATCAGGAGGGGTAGGACAGATTTGCGGGTGCCGTAGGAAACACTGAAGTGGCTGCAGCCCAACAAGGAGATAGGGTTGCCCTGGTAGTCCCGGAGGTGGCAGTCAGCGGGGGACAAGTGGTGGCGCTGGAAACGGGGGAGGAGAGAGCGAAGGGTGTCCCAGGACATGACGGATCGGGCAGATCCAGTGTCCACCTCCATGGAGCAGGGGACGCCCTCGATGCATATAGGCAGATGTAGCTTACCTCAGCCCTCCATAGAAGAAGAGGCTGAGTCTATGACCCATTCAGGGAAGGCGTCATCAGGTTCCCCCACGGAGAGGGAGTTTTGTCGGCAGAAAGGCAGGTGAGCTGGAGCGTGAGGCATCTGAGGTGTCGGAGGTTGAGAGCGGCAGTCAGGCGGCGCTGAGCGGCAGACAGTGGCGAGGTGGCCTTTTTTGCCACACTTATGGCAAACGGCGGCCCGGAAATGGCAAGAAGAGCGGAGGTGGCGCCCGCCGCAGCTGAGGCAGGGTCGGCCGTCTTTGGTAGAGAGGGCCTGAAGGCGATCAATGGCTAGATCAATTTCAGTGCGGTATGAGGTAGTGACGGACAGAGCGTAGGTAGAGGGGGCGGCTGCTGCGGAGTGCGGAGGCTGAGAGAAATGGCTGAAGTCTGGAGTGGACTGATCAGCCATCTCGTACGCTCGGGCATTGTCAACAGCAATTTTAAATGTCATTTTGGGCCGAGCTAGGATGCGGCGGTGGAGTTTCACACCGCGGAGGCCATATATAAATTGCTCGAGTAACGCCTCCTCGAGGTCGTGGAACTCGCAATTTATGGCCTCTGCCCGGAGAGAGGCCATGTAGTGGCTGATGGACTGTCCTTCTTTCTGTATGCAGCGGTGGAAATATTGACGCCGGGCGAAGCGCGAAGGAGCAGGCTCGTAGTGTTGCTTGAGTTTGAGAAGGAGTTCGTCCCAAGGCATCGTGTGGGCAGGCATCGGGGTGGAAAGAGCTCTCGCTGTGGCGAACATTTCAGGGCCGCAGTAGTTGAGGAAGATGCCTCATTTGCGGTCGAAGGAGAGGCTGGTGAGGTCATGGGCGATGAGGAAGCATTTGAAGCGTTCCAAGAATGCATCACATGACTTAGTCTCTGGCCGAAAAGGTGAGAAGACAGAAGTTGTGGCCATTGTAGGCACAACGTGAGGATCCGTGTCGCCTGCCCTCGTCGCCAGTGTTAAAGCTTGTACTGAGGAGACGGAGACAGCTGGATGCAAGGAACGTGTTTATTTAACTTTTGACAACTGACAGGAACAAGAACAACAGAAGCCGTCTGACAGCTATTTATACATGCAGCTGTCAGACGGTGAACCAATATGATTTGGGTATTTGTCCCGCTGGCCGGCAGGCGTGCCTGGACCAATCAGAGGCGCTTCTCTGAACGCCCTCTGCTGGCCAGGCTCGCCAGTACACAACAGATACCATAAATAGGCTCCATCCTCCTTTGTATAAAATAGTCTTTCCCCTCAAAAAGTTGTCTTACAGGGCTGGCCCTCACAATTGTTCCTCAACAATCTGTACAATCTCTGAATTTAGTTATTTTTTTCTTTTAAAAAAAGCCAACTATAAAAATTTGGCAATCATTGTTACCTATATTTTTATCTAACAGAAACTTTTTGTATGCCTCATTCGCTAATTAGTACATTTTATAAGCTGTCTGTGAGATAATACACATTTGCATGTAACTTTTCAGAGCCTGTGGTTGTTTTTTATAGTTCCACAGAGAGAGAGAGGGGGAAAAAAACTTTTGGAGCCAAGAAACTTCAAGATTAATGCTAGCAGACATTATGATTATGTGCCTGTTTGAGATGCAGTAGATTCCTTTTTTGGCAGATCATATCATGTCCTCTAAAGAGAAATCTGTGATGGATTATTTCTGCATCTCTAAGCAGCGTTTGAAAATTCTTCTCACATACTATGAAAGTCTGGTGGCAAAATAATTTGCACAGCAGGATGCCATTCACTTCAATGGTCTTTACAGCAGCTTGTGAACAAATCATAAGGTGCCTGTTATTTATGGACAATAAATGAAGTGTAGGAATCTATATTTGTAAAATAAGAAGTAAGACCTATGGAGGTCGGTGGGATTTACTTCCAAATCTGTAGAGCTAAATGTTTTCACATTTATGGACAAAATATGCAAGGTAGGTACGGTAGGTACACATGTATATAAAATTCTAAATAAACATTGCAGTACATAGAAGCCATATTTCATTATTATCATCCATAGCTCATCTATGCCACTAAGTGATTCATTTGTAAATTACTAATAACATTAACTCTGCAATTGATGTTTGACTAGTTGAGGCCATATGTTTATTTTCCTAATAGGTCCCTTCATTATAAATAGCCCAAATTTTAATTATAAGTATGAAAAGAGTCAGTCTTGTTGTCCATATCTCAGGAATATAGTTCAAAAGAATATGAGCATCTGAAAATATAAAGTATTGTCTCAATGTTCAGGTATATAAAATTTTTCTCCCCCCAATGGAACAATTAAGAGGACACAACTATATGACAGTTGGTATATTTACACTTCATTAGGAAATTTACATTGGTTACCTGATGTGGCTTGCCACTAGAATGCAACAAACCGTAACCAACACATCAAACTCTTGGCTGCCATCTCATGGTCACCTGGATTCATGCATCCTTAATTTTCATTGAATAGAAATTGTTGAGAGGCTCTAAGAATAGTTTTCATGTCTATTGCAAAGTTGCCAAAGTGTCATGTGAATAGATGCAAAAGACCACATTGAATGCACCATTTGGATTATATGTGGCAGTTGTGTAATATAAACTGTGTAACAATTTAAAGAAAACGATGTCTGTGTTCTGTGAGTCCATTTATTGCATTTGCTTGGATTAGCTGATAGCCACCCAAACATATGAGATTATTTGCTGAGAGCAGAGCCAGGAAAGCTGAATTCTAACAGATTGAAATGCACCAGATTGAGGTGCCAAATTTAACAATTCAAAACTTGTAAGTTCAGTGATTAACCTCACACATTATGGGTGTTTATTTTGCTGGCTTGATACACCATGTTTAAATATGTCGACATATATTTGGATTTCAGCAATACAGAGAACGGGAGCAATTGTATAATTGTTTCTCTGTTGGAGTGTATTGGCCCATCATGTAATCATAATGAGTCTTAATATAGGGTGCAGCTTTGCTATATTTTTCCTCCATGCTAAATTTTTCAAATAAAATCTTATCTTGTATGACAAAAGTTGGCCCTTTGTAAAATTTCATGGTGGTATTTTAATAAATATGAAAATTATCTCAAACTGAAAACTATTTCCAACTCAGCTTTGCTATGCAAAAAGAAGCTATTAAGACTGGTCGTAGATTCTGCTCTGTGTTCAGCAAAATACCAGATGGTTTTGTTAATAACCAGAAGAAAACTACATACTGTACATATGTTTGCTGCCAAAAATTTGTCTTTCTGCAAGTTGAGAAATAGCCCTCTTTATCAGAAATGAATTTCAAGGCTTCCAGGAAAAAGGGGAAAACATACATCTTTTTAATGGGATTTGGAAACTGGTAAAAACTAGTTAAAGATAATCTTCCATTCATTTTTGTGCAATGATTAGTATTAAAGGATTATCACCATTATCATAAGAAATAACTTTAAAAATTGGGGCATTACATACTTATGGCATTTAGTAAAACTCGAATAGTTGTCTGCATTATCGCATTCCAAGTACAGTAGACCTGGGTTATGATCCGGATCTTGACAGATCAAATCTAATTGTAAATAATGCATAGCAATACAAGTAAGAGTTCTGGATTTGAAATCATGTTCGAATTTCCATCAGTTGCTGATCTTGCTAAATTAGTTCAGACTGATTGGATTAAGTCATAAAGTTATTTGTTTGGTTTTAGCCTAACATGTTATGGGACCCTAGTTACTGTTGTTATAATCTCTGGTTTATGCCTCCATGCATTATTTAAACACAACCAATTGTGATTTGTTCAACAAAATACTGTACAAAATACACCTATCATGGAGCAGCATCACCTAGCCTCAGCTCCCATTTGCTGGAAGGGTACAAAAAGTAGCAAGAATGTTATAAGCTTTTTTGATCTCTGTGGAATGGTAACAGTTAATGTGCAACAGCTAATATTTTTAATACTAATTACACAAATACAGTATAGTGTACAGAGAAAGAAGTTTATCTTGATAGAGGGAAGGAAGGACTATTATTTTTCTACCCTCACCTGGATAGAAACACAGCTGAGGAAGGAAAGTTATGAAAATGTTTGAGCCTCCCCCTTTATTCCAATGATATGTAAAAAAAGGGGAAAGGGAAAACACATTCAGATTGCAGGATTCTGTTGCAATAGCCAATCTTAATAAAACTTGTTAAAGGCCAACATGTGTTTTTAGTCTGGTCTACCTTATAAAGTTGCAATATAATGGAATTTTCTTGTTTTGATTTCTGATATAAAATTGAATTCCTTCCCTAACCTCAGGTTTGCTTCAGACAATCTTTCAACCGTTCAGATCAGATTTGAGAAGTTACAATAGCTTTGGTAGAAGAAGATGGATCACCCCTCCCAATTCTTTGATGGGAGTTTTCCATCAGCAGAAGCAGTTCACTGGATGGTGCCTGACACACAAAATTGGCCACTTGATATATTTTATATTATTAACCTAATATAAAAGAACACCACTGCCAATCCTACTAGTATGGAATGGTAAATATGTCTAAACATATCATCATGGCCATGGGATAGCTTCTTCTAGAAATGTGATGCCAGCATACAGTATATATATATTTTACATTTTATTTGCTTTACCTCAGAAGTCACAGAATTTGTCAAAGTTTCAAGGTAGCACAGATTGTGATTCATGCTGAAAGAATAATTGTTGTTTATGGTTATGAAGCTGTGATGCCTTCCCTATTTTTTTAAGTTACCTGCACTCAGAAAAAAAATTATTTGTGACATAAATGGTTCATTGAAAGATTTGATTCATGCTTACCCTTCTGGTGATTGGGGGCTGTCATCCCTATCCTTTCCCTTTTTTCCCCTCCCATTTTATTAACAGATGTTGAACTTCACACTCCTTTACCGGTTTTGACTGGGGCAACTGAATGGCAATAATATTCACTTAGTATTGCCAACAGAATAAAAAGTAACGTGAGAATTACATTGATGCTTTATGAAAAATGTGTCATTTCAGCCATTTACAAAATGAAGCACTTCACCAAATGCATTAAATCTTTCCTGAGCTGAAAAGGCTTTGAAAGCACTGAAATATTTGCAATCCTTATGGAAGGCATGTCTAGGAATGATAGTAATCTCCTTGAATGGCAAGTCTTAAAACACCCAGTTTTTATATTTTCCACAAGCGTTTAAAAAGAGGAAAAAGGGGAAGTGTAAAAGGTAAGACATAGCAGCCAAATAAAAATTAAACTACCAAGTAAGCATCTTGAAAATGCTTTTACTTAGTGCACATTGCACATAAAATCGCATTTTTCTACTTTCAGATGAAACATTATCAAATATTTTAGCACTCGAGACAGTTAGGCCATTTTATTATCAATGAAGTTAAAATTTATTTTAATCTAGAATAATATAATAGTTCTTATCATAGAATATGAAGCAAAGGAGAGGCATTTTTAGATCAAATTTAGGCTATCTTCTAACTTTTCCTTAGCTACCGACTCAAATGAAGACACCATATGAAAGTATTATTTGTGCAGAAAGCAAAAGCCCATTTTTTTCCTTCACTGACAATGAATAAGTGGACAGTTTAAATCTTAATTCATTTTAAGAGTTTCAACAAAATGGGTAATGGGATGACCTTGAAGAAATGAAACCTATTATATTGAAAGGAAACTATCTTAATGTGATACAACAGCATCTGTGCCAATTTAAAGATACTATTTAAAGAAACCGATAGCAATTGCATTGATTTAAAATAAAATACACTATTTGCATGTGTACATGATGAGAGCAAAAGGTAAGGGCTCAAGCTGAAGTGTGGAATATGATTACTTCATACACACTTTTGTTGAGTTTTCTTGGCAACATACAAGTGATATATCTCACATTTTGTTTCCACTTTTCAGAACTGGATATAGTGGGGCTGAGGAAAGGATACTTTTAGAGAGGAAGGCTTGAGACCATTGTAATTGGGACGAGCTTGGCTCACTGCAGAGCAGCTGAGTAATTTAGCTTGAGCCCAAAATAAGAGTGTGAGCACCATAAAACTGGACAGGATGCTAGAATGTGGCCAAAGCATAATGGTTAGATTGATGTAGCTGCTGCTTTAACATAGATGTTCTGAATTTGTTCCTATGAGGAATTCTTCAGCTGGAAGAAGCTTAATGACTGTGTGATTCGGTTAACAACCATATGATTTGCTTGATGGCTGCAACAAAAAGACATGACTCCCTTAACAACCACTACACTTAGCAAAGGAAGTTTGTAGTTGTAAATTGAGGACTATTTATGTTGGACTATTTTTCCCTGTAAATACAATTATATATCATGTACAAATGCATAAATGGTTACAGTACAAATTAAGTCAGAAGAGGGGGCACTATAATCCTTCTGATGTTGCTGACTTAACTTCCTGATTATATCTCAATGTTGGCCACGCTGCCTGTGGCTGCTAGGAGATGTAGTTCAATAACAACTGTAAAGCCTCTTGTTCTCTAAGTTAATGAAAATGTTCAGGGCATGTTTGAAAAAAAAATGTGTGCGCTTAAAAGAGTTGTGGGTTTCACTTTCTCAGTGACACATCTTCATGCTACATGTCAAGCTACCTTCTAAAAGTGTAGGAGATTTCATAAATCATTTGTTAAGACTGTTATTTCACCTTACCTAAAGTAGTTTTTTGGATCCCATCTGTGTTTATGAGCTCCAAGAATATATCAATTGTCAACAAGGCCAAAACACTTACTGAAGAGTATTACTTTGCTGAATCTGCTTCAGTAAGAGAATATTGATAGCATTTACTAGACAAATCTTATTTAATCTTAGTATACCCATAAATTGCTAGAAATGACATACCAGAAATGGCAATGGAAGAAAATTAAAATGTATATAAATCTACTTTTTCAAAACAAAATCTAGATTATTTAATGTTAGAGTTGTCAGTCTAATAGTTGTGCATAGTTGAGATGTTGCAAAGAGAGAATCTTTACAGAGACTTACAGCAATAATTACTAGGCAAAAGAGATTAGAGCATTTTTTGTAAATTCAGAGCAGACATAATATTTGGAAGTAGCTTATGCAGATGCTTCCCTAATTCACAGTAAGAAGGATGATCAAACTTGCAAAATATGACCAATCTCTACAAAGGTAGCTTTGACCTTCATGTGAAGCTGATTTCCTGGTTTGAGGTTGACATCAATCTTGCAAGTTTGATTGTCCAACTGACCTTCTTCAGATTCTTATAGTTCAGTAAATGGGGGTGGGTGTTGTCTGCCTGAGCTATTTTCAAATGTTATTTCATTGTTTTGGACTTTTAAAAAAATACTTCAGGACCTTTTGGCTATATAACAATTACAGCAATTCTCATCAATATAATTTCCCTTACTATTCCCTTACAGATATCTTTATGATAAGATGATACAGAGAGATGAGAGAGAGGGGGAGGGAGAGGGAGAGGGATATAAAATATTTGAACCACCTATAAACAAAACTTATACAAAATGTTTTATAGATGGCACTTACCACTGACAAGATTACCAAAGATGTTTAAAAACATGTCTGCCAAATGCTGGAAATGTAACCAGACAATGGGCGCATATTATCACATGTGGTGGACATGTGTAAAAGCAAAGAAATATTATACAAAAATACATACATGGTTAGAAAAAATGTTAAAACTGTGTATAGAATATAAGCCAGAAACATTTTGTCAGGTAGAATACTAGAAAAGTATGATAAGGGGAATTTGTGTTTAATATGTTTTAATATGTTCAAAAAGGAGCAAGGATTGTATTTCCACAGTACTGGAAAAATGAGGAAACAGCGACAGAAAAAAAAACGTAATTAAAAAAATATTAGATTGGGCAGAAATGGACAGACTGACATTAAAGATAAAAGAAAAAGAAGATACAGAGTATTTTCGAACATAGGATTTGTTTTATAAATGGTTGGATTATAGAGGTAGAAATTAGGAGCGGTAAAAGTATTATTATCTGTTCTGACACACACACCCCATGCCTGGGAATAAACCAGAACAAAGGCTTGGCTGTTTGCCACTGTTTAATTACTGAGATAATGAATCCTTTGGCTGAGGGCCCAGACAACTCACGTTCAATAGAGTAGCTCTGCAGCAACCCAGATAATTCAAATGAAGCAACGCAGATACTCCAAACAAACAGACACGGCTAGAATACACAGATAGATTTTCTTAACTACTAATTTGAACAGTTGTTTCCTGCAAATGTCCCCTCCCAACGCCTCAAAGGGAGACTAGTATGGATCCATTTCAAGCTATTTAGCTCTCATCAGCTAGCCATACCCTTACTGGGATTTGAACCTGGGATGTGTTACATATTAGGCAGATTTGTTAGCCACTACACCACAGGATCTCCTCCTTTATCAGCTAAGCCAGGGAAATAGGTATGTATTTGTGTTATTTGGGCATACCAGGGGTTGTAACACAAATACATACCTATTTCCCTGGCTTAGCTGATAAAGGAGGAGAGCCTGTGATGTAGTGGCTAACAAATCTGCCTAATATGTAACACATCCCAGGTTCAAATCCCAGTAAGGGTATGGCTAGCTGATGAGAGCTAAATAGCTTGAAATGGATCCATACTAGTCTCCCTTTATTTATTTATCAGCACAAATACAACACAAATATAAAAAGGCAACATTAAAAATAAAAATATGGGTTTCTGCCTGGAACGCGGCCGCGCGTGTGATTATGGGGAGGACTAGATACTCCCCCGTAACACCTCTCCTGCGCGAGCTGCACTGGCTTTTGATTATGATCTTTAAAGCGCTTCATGGCACAGGACCTAGTTATATGCAGGATCGCATCCTGCCCCATACATCCCTACGACCAATCCGCTCACACAGAGAGGGACTTCTTCGGGTGCCGTCCGCTAAACAGTGTCGGGGGGCGACACCCAGGAGCAGAGCCTTCTCTGTGATGGGCCCAGCCCTGTGGAATGACCTCCCCCATGACATCAGGATTACTTCCGATCTCCGCTCCTTCCGTGTACAGTTGAAGACCCACCTCTTTCAATTATCTGGCCTGGCTCAACCGTAAATTTTTTCTTATTCCTCCTGACAGTCCTTTTAAATTTTAAATTGTGGTATTTCCAATGGGGTATTTTAATGGTGACTTTTAATTGTCTAAATGTGATGTAATCTGTTACCTCCTCCGTGCATGTATGTCCGTGCATGTATGTCTTAGTATATGTGTGTATTTGGATGTCTATGTGTTTGCACATGTTTTATGTTTTATATGTTTTATTGTACGCCGCCCCGAGTCCTGTCTGGAGAGGGAGCGGCTAATAAATTTAAATTTATTATTATTATTATTGGATGGTTTCTGTGATGAGCCAAAGGACAGAAAGAGGGAGGAGTGAGCTCCCTCCCATATTTGGGCATACCAGGGGTTGTAACACAAATATAAATAAATAAATAAATAAATAAATAAATAAATAAATAAATAAATAAATAAATAAATAAATAAATAAATAAATAAATAAATAAATAAATAAATAAATAAATAAATAAATAAATAAATAAATAAATAAATAAACAAACAAACAAACAAACAAACAAACAAATAAATAAATAAATAAATAAATAAATAAATAGATAGATAGAGACTATTTGTAACACAAATACATAAGGAAGAGAACCCGTGGCTTAGTGGTTAAGACTCCTGCCTAAGATATATACAGCCCGGGTTCTAATCCCAGTAAGGGTATGGCTAGCTGATGAGAGCTAATTAGCTCGAAATAGATCTATACTAGTCTCCCTTTATTTATTTATCAGTACAATTACAACATATATATATATATACATATACATATACATATACATATACATATACATATACATATACATATACATATACATATACATATACATATACATATACATATACATATACATACATACATACATACATACATACATACATTAATATATAATATATATATATTAATAATGCTCGGCTACCTTTATGACTTTAAAAGGAATGCACCAAGGATTGTTATTTACAAAGAAAAACACACACTTTTCTTCTGCACATCTTTCCCTGCTTAAACATTCTTGAGATGTCTCACGCAGGCACACCACGGATTCTAATTCTTTGCGGATGCATTCTTTCCTTCCACCTCACCTCACCAGCTCCCTAACCTCCAGGCAACCCTATTATTTCAAGGCAATCAACCCACTTTTTTTCAAATGCCCTCCTTTATTGTTTACTGACTCTTTCTCACCGCGGCAGATGGCTGTGATGTGAGGGGCAGCCCCAATGCATCTGGAGGACTCCTGCTGGATGGATGGCTTGCCTTACTCCTAACTGTACTTGCTCAAGCACTTTTTATTTCTTGAAGAGCAAATTTAGGATCCCGCTTTGGCAACAGGTATGAAAGTCACATGCCCTGGTGGGTTCACACGTTCCTCAATGAGGGGAGAGGGGACAAAGTCCACCAACAAGTGATCACACTATGGGAAAAGGAGGGAGAGAGGTGGTGGGGAATTAACAGGCAGTAGCCGCAGCATCCAAGGTTGCAGAACTCCCTCTTCGCCCTTCCATATGCCATCCGCATTCCCACGCTCCAAGTAAGCCCTTCGGCAAAAGAAAAGAGCCAGGGACGGAACTCCCCCTGCCCCATTTCAATCCCCCCTCGCCCTCCCTGCAAAGAGCCCAGGAGCCTCTGACCTTTAGGGAGAAGAGAATTGGGATTGCGAGAGGGGGGATACATGCAAAAGGGAGAACCTGTGCAAGGGGTGATGGGCTGGGGGTTACCACGAGACTGGGTGCGTCAAAAATCACTGTGTGGCAGTTGGAAACTGCTGCGTGGCATTTTCTTCTCACGTGCGCAGCCGCGCAGCCGTGCAGCTTAGAGGGAACATTGGGTGGGAGGTGGCACGTGCAGTGCATTATGGGTGTCTGCGCGCTTTTGGCATGCAACAACAAAAAGGATAGCCATCAGTGACCTAGAACAAAACATTACAAAGACAGAAAAAGAATCGTCTTTTTAGGGATATAAACTATCACGTAGTCTAGTCCTCAGATGCCAGACAAGATTGATTTACATCAGTTACAAATATTTATTTCAATGCTTTCCATAGTGTGTCCATCAATATGTCAACTGGTTTATTAATTGATTATCACATATTAAGTGAACTTTTTTAAAAAAATCTGAGCATAGCAAGCTGTACCATTTATAGTTACTTGTAAAAAGAAAAAACACTTGAGAATAAGACTAGTTCCTCAACTAACATCAGGTTTTATACGAAACTACATATGATATTCAATTAAAACATTCTTAATGTGTACATAATAATGTTATGTATTGAACTGATGCAACTTTCTGTTTCAGCATCTGCAGAGAGTGTTTTCAAAATATCCAAATTGACAGAAATATATTTTAATTAAGATAACCTTTTTAAAAATATCACCCAGAAATCTCACAGGCAGGAATGAAGAGTTTATTATGGAATGCATGCTTTGTAGAAATATCACACCAGCTATAATAAATGTGAGCTTAATTGTATCTTGAGAACCAGGAATTACAGTACCTCTTTATCACGTCTTTTTAAACAATAATTAGATGTTTTCCAAACCCATAAAATATTTTTTTCCTTATCAAGAAGGCTTTGCTATGATTGATAATTTTAAAAAATGATTAAAACAGAAAATAAAAACACTACTCATTACATACTTACTTGGAGTTTGCAGATGTTATTCTGAATGCTCCATGTTTAAAACATGCTTAGTGGCTTTGGAAAAACCTGTTGAAGTGAGAATAGAAGCAAAATTAACAAACCTATTGGGTATGCTAGACTTGCTTTAGTGAAGCAGATATGTTGTTGTTGTTGTTGTTGTCTTACTGTACAAAAGAAGTCAACAAATGCCATAAGAAAAATGTACCCCTTTTCAAGATTTAAATTTGGTTACAGTTGTGCTAACATGGTAATGATCTGAAATATATTATTTTATACTCTTTCTATCCATATTATACAGCATATAAAGCCATGATATGTTACACTGTTGGATTTTATGTTGCATGTCGCAAACATGAAAGCTAATAAAATGTCAAAAAATGTAAAAAATATAAAATAATGTCTAGTATATCCAAAACCTTCTAAATAAAAATTACTTTAAATCTCAAACTAAAGCACGAATCTTGGTATTAGCTATACATAAGAAGGTCTAACTCTACCGGTGGGGCACTACATCAAGATATCAGTACCCCATTATTATTAATCATGAGTGTGATTCAGAGATCCATGACCCAAGATGGAATTATTGACGGCTGTAAATTAACAAATTATTCTTTTGATCCTGAGGAGTTGCCCTTAAATCTGGGTGTTTTTTTTAACTTGACTGTTTCCTATTATTATTAAGATATCAGTTTGTTTTCTTGAAATATAACAATTACTTGTCTTTGGAATAACTGTTAATCTTTAGAAAGAAAAGGGTCAGGTATTATCAATATTGTGTGTTCCCTTGTATTAACATATGTCCTATACTTTAGAAGTTTCTCTAAAATGCACCCTCCTAACTGACTGAATCCAAAAATTGATGGGAAGCATCTAGGTCTCATATAACAGCATGAAAGAAAGGAAGTGGTTACAAGTCATCAAGCCAGGTAAGGAATAGAATAAATCTGCATAGCTAATACCTAATTTTTTACCTTATTCTTTGTTCAGATAATTTTTCAGTGACAATCGTCTGAAACTTGTCTTCGTGGCCACCTACAATATAGTAAAAACTCAATCTGCATTATTTTTCCATGAGCTAACAAGTTATTTTTCTGAAAACATTTAGGTCAGGGGTGTTATACTAAAGGTCCATGGGCTGAATCCAGCCATCAGGGTGCTTAAATCTGGCCCACAGGGCTGCCCTGGAAACAGTGGAAAACCAGTCCGCAGTGCCTCTGCCAGCGAAAATGGGCTCCCAATCTCCGTTTTCAGCTGGGACAGCCTCCTGCAACTCTCTACCAGTGAAAACAGAGCTCGGGAGGGCCACCCTCCCAAGCTCTGTTTTCGCTAGTGGAGGGTTGCAGGAGGCCGTTCTATCCAAAAACAGAGATTGGGAACCTGTTTTCGCTGGCAGAGCACTTGGGTTGCCACAGATCCCCGACATGAGTGATGTCAAACTGGCTATGACCCCCCACTGCCCCGAGGTCAAACACAAGGGTGCCCTGATTCTCATCATTTTACATAATGGCTGGGGATAATGAGAGTTGTGGTTCCCTATTCAAGATCATAGTTTTTTGGCTCAATTAAAATCCGCAGTTACCCAGTTGCTCTGCCAATGCTTTGACACTGCTACAAAAAGCTGTGAGAAAACATTCTGTTTAGATAAATGGGCTGTCCAGTGACAAGCCAATGTACCCCACAACTGTGCGCATCACGCCTAAAACTAATTAAGTGATAAGTTTCATTGTCTTTTAACATAATCTATCAAGCAACAATTCAAGAGCCCAACAGCAATATCCTTCCTGTCCTTAAAGTGTGATGTAAAGTTAAGAATCCTCTAGCATTTTCCTTGCTACATCTTTACTGGGGGTCCCATTTCCCTTAATGAAGAAATAAGAGACTAGACATGTGAGGAATTACTAGATTTTTACTGGAATGTTTTTAGCAAGTTGTGAGCGAATATAGGCTAAATACTTGGGAATAATCAAGTTATATATTTTAAAGAAGAGATTGGGCAACCATTTGTCTAAAATGGTATAGGATTTCCTGCTTGAGCTGAGGGTTGGACTAGAAGACCTCCAAGATCCCTTCCAATTCTGTTATTCTGTTTTTTCTGTTAAAAGTTCTGAGTCAAGAAAAGTTTGGTTATGCAATACATGGTAAATGTTACAATTGCCATTTCCACCTTCGAAAAAATAAATCAAATTGCTTTAAAAAATGTCAGTGCAGTTTTGTACTTGTTAATAGGCAACTAAGCAAAACCAAACATTTTATAGTGAGTGCCCTACCATGTGCATATATAATACAAGTGGCAAGAAAATAGGGGCAGTCAGGCATAACACAGGTTATGTAGAGAGTAAACACAGGGTCAATCAAAATGGACTCAAATGTCTATACACCAATGCACAGAGTATGAGGAATAAACAGGGTGAATTAGAAATTGAACTAAATGAGGGCAGATACACCATTGTTGCCATTACAGAAACTTGGTGGGATGAAACCCACAAGTGGAACATACAGCTAGAAAGATTTAAATTATTTAAAAGAAATAGACCAAATAAAAAAGGAGGTGGAGTTGCACTATATATAAGAAATAACTACATCTCTACAGAAATAGAGCACAACAATGATGAGAACTATCTTGAATGCATTTGGGTCAATATTAAAGGTTGGATGGGGGGGAAATGACATTGCCATAGGTCTATACTACAGGCCACCTAACCAAGCAGAGGAAGTAGATGAACTTTTTGCTAGTCAGCTAACTAGGGTATGTAGGAAGCACACCACAATAGTAATGGAGGATTTTAACTACCCTGACATCAACTGGGAAACAAACTCTGCACCAAGTGAAAGATCCAACAGGTTCCTAAAGAACCTAGCAGACAACTTTGTTTCCCAAAAAGTAGAGAAGGGAACAAGGGGATCGGCCATATTAGACTTAATTGTCACTAAAAGAGAGGAAATGATAGAAATCTTGAAGCCATGGGAACCCTGGGGGCAAGTAACCATGCAATATTGGAATTCAACATTATGCAAACAAAAGTAGTAGAACAAAGTCAAACTAGAGTCTTGGATTTTAAGAGAGCTAATTTCAGTAAACTTAGAGAGAGCTTGGGAAGAATTCCATGGATGAGAATCCTCAAGGGGAAAACAACTCAAGAAGCTTGAGAAATTTTGAAAAATGACATTACAAATGCTCAGTCTAGCACAATACCAATGAAGGAGAAAAATAACAGCTCCCAAAAGAAACCAGCATGGCTGCATAAAGAACTCTCTGACAAATTGAAAGACAAAAACAGTTAAGTATAAAAAGTGGAAAGAGGGGTAATAACTATGGCAGAATATCAGCAAATAGCCCGACCCTTTAAAGATGAAGTAAGGAAAGCTAAGGCTCACAATAAAGAAAGACTTGCCACAAAAGTAAAACAAAGAACAAAAAAAAGCTTCTTCCAACATGTTAAAAACAAGAAAAAAGTTAAGGAAACAATTGGTCCATTACTGGAGAAAGTGCAAGAAGGTGACAAGCAACAAGAAAGCAGAACTATTTAACTCATGTTTTGCATCTGTCTTTACACAAAGGGATAAAACAGTCCATTCTATCAAAAACAGCACCACAAAAATCAGATTAGGAACACAAATTGAAATACGGAAGAAAATGGTAAGTGAGCACCTATCTACCCTATACAAGTTCAAATCACCCGGACCGGATGGATTACACCCCAGGGTTCTGAAGGAACTAGCAGATGAGATCTCAGAACCACTGAACTATATCTTTCAGAGATCCTGGAGCACCGGGAAACTGCCAGAGGACTGGAAAAGAGCTGATGTGGTTCCCATCTTCAAAAAAGGAAAAAAAAATACATCCAGGAAACTATAGACCTATCAGACTGACCTCAATACCAGGAAAGATTCTGGAAAAGATAATCAAGCAACGAATTAGTGAACACCTAGAAATAAACAAAGTAATAGCCAAAAGTCAACATGGGTTTGTCAAAAACAGATCATGCCAGACTAATCTTATTGCATTCTTTGACAAAGTGACAGAATTAGTGGACCAGAGGAATGCTGGCAATATAATTTACTTGGACTTCAGTAAGGAATTTGATAACATAGACCATAACCTACTTCTAGATAAAGTAGAAAAATGTGGGTTGGACATCATCACCACCAGATGGATTCGTAACTGGCTGACCAACCACACTCAACCTGTAGTCCTCAATGGAACTGCATCTACACGGAGGGAAGTATGCAGTGGACTACCCCAAGGCTCTGTTTTAGGCCCAGGACTCTTCAACATCTTCATCAATGATTTGGATGAGGGAATAAATGGGGAACTCATCAAATTTGCAGGTGACACCAAGCTGGCAGGAATAGCCAACACTCCAGAAGACAGGTTTAAGATACAGAAGGATCTTGACAAACTTGTACATTGGGCACTATCTAATAAAATGAAATTCAATGGTGAAAAGAGTAAGGTTCTACATTTAGGCAAGAAAAATGAAATGCACAAGTACAGTATAGGTGGTACCTTGCTCAATAATAGTAACTGTGAGAGGGATCTTGGAGTCCTAGTGGACAACCATTTAAATATGAGCCAGCAGTGTGCAGCAGCTGCCAAAAAAGTTAACACAGTTCTAGGCTGCATAAACAGAGGGATAGAATCAAGATCACGTGAAGTGTTAATACCACTTTATAATGTCTTGGTAAGGCGAGACTTGGAATACTGCATTCAGTTTTGGTCGCATGATGTAGAAAAGATAGGGAGACTCTAGAAAGAGTGCAGAGAAGAGCAACAAAGATGATTAGGGGACTGGAGACTAAAACATATGAAGAACGGTTGCAGGAACTCGGTATGTCTAGTTTAATAGAAAGAAGGACTAGGGGAGACATGATAGCAGTGTTCCAATATTTCAGGGGTTGCCCAAAGAAGAGGGAGTTAAAGTATTCTCCAAGGCACCTAAGGGTAGAACAAGAAGAATGGGTGGAAACTAATCAAGGAGAGAAGCAACTTAGAACTGAGGAGAAACTTCCTGACAGTTAGAACAATTAATCAGTGGAACAGCTTGCCTCCAGAAGTTGTGAATGCCCCAACACTGGAAGTCTTTAAAAAGATGTTGGATAGCCATTTGTCTGGAACGATATAGGGTTTCCTGCCTAGAAGACCTCCAAGGTTTAGAAGACCTCCAAGGTCCCTTCGAACTCTGCTATTGTATTGCATTGTATTAATTAGATACTTTTACTAGAAACTTAAGGCAGTTTCCAGAATGAACTAAGAGGACATTCTCTTGTAGGATTTAACTATACTTATCATGGGAGAGGTGTGAAGACAGAGTCATTTACCAGAATAGCTCATTGCTAAGTAGCTGCAAAGATCAATCCACTTGATTACTGTTTGTGCATTCATATCACAGTTTCCATTTGACACAGTTAATGACAGCATCTTCAATTCGCCTACTAAAGAAAAACAATCACTTAAGTTTTTCCCCTTTGTTTACTTTTTAACTGCAATAGTTTTCTCTTTGAACACATTCAAAGGCATGAATCCAAGAAATTCAGGAAGATTCACCTTATGTCAATTTTCAGCTTTTTCTGTATCTTACCGTGGATACAGATGGAATAGTACGTGGTTTTCAATTAAGACTGCCATTGAAGGAACATATTTAAACTGATTTATTTTGGTGGACTGCCTTTGTAATAAACACTACAAATGTTATGAAATCAAAATGTTTGTTAGAAAACAAAATAAAACTCTGGAATTATTATAGTCTTGGGGTGTTGAATTTGCAATTCCATTGGGAGGAAAAACATATATGTGTAAATATGAGGAGGAACAAAACAAAGATATAAAGAATGGTTGCAGGGATTGGGTTTGTTTGTCTAGGGCAGTGGTGGGCAACCCGCGGCTCGCGAGCCACATGCGGCTCTTTACACCCTTTAATGCGGCTCTTCTGGGTGCTGGGTGCCCGCTCCCCTCCCTCCTCTCGGGCTTCGGAGGGAAGCTTCTGCAAAAGCCCGGGAGAGTGACAACCAATTTTGGTCCTATGACTGCAGAATGCTGCAAAATACCATAAATGCAGGCCAGTTGTTGAGTGTTTCAAATGTGATTGGAACACTCAACAAGGTGACCACAGTGTGTGTGTGTGTGTGTGTGTGTGTGTGTGTGTGTGTGAGTGAGACAGACAGAGAGAGGAACAGAGAGGGAGTGAGGGAGGGAATCAGAGAGACTGACTGACAGACAAACAGACACACACACACAGACAGAGAGGGGGAGGTAGGGAGAGAAAGATAGACAGACAGAGAGAGAGACACACAGAGTGAGTGATTAAGTGAATGAGTGAGAGACAGACACACCCACATACACAGAGTGACAGAGAGAGAGGAAGGGAGGGGAGAGAGACAGAGACAGACACACACACACAGAGTGAGTGAGAGACAGACAGACAGACACACACACACACACACAGAGTGACAGAGATGGGGGAGGGAGGGAGAGAGAGACAAAGAGCCAGAGAGAGAGAGAGAGAGAAAGAAAAAGAAAAAAAGAAAGAAAGTGGGAGAGAGAGATGAAATTAAAAACAACAACATACAGACCTGACTTACTCAAACTATCCAAGGAAATGCAAGGCCAATGTTCACATTAGTGGTTGTGACTTTGTCAGTCAATGTCAGGATGTAATTTTCTCTACATTGTAAGGCAAATTTTACGGAATTTAATGTTATCGATAAATAATATCGTTGTAAAATGTTTTTGTTTTATTAGTTGTGTTATTTGTATCCTCCTGACCTATGTGGATACTTGCATGCAGAATATTCTCAATAAAAAGCTATTGAAACTAAAAACAGTGTACCATCCTATGTATTTTCGGTTTTAAAAATGTGGCTCTCAAAGTAAATTTCAATCGTGGTTTTGGCGAGATTTGGCTCAGTTGAAAAAAAAGGTTGCCCACCACTGGTCTAGGGTGACACGATAGCAGTGTTCCAATACTTGAAAATAGGTCAACCTATTTTCCAAAGCACCCGAAGGCAAAACAAGGAACAATGGATGGCAACTAACCAAGGAGAGAAGCAACGCAGAACTAAGGAAAAACTTCCTAACTGTGAGAACGCTTGACTGGGACAATAGCCTGCCTTCAGAAGTTGTGGGTGCTCCATCACTGGAGGCTTTTAAGAAGAAACTGGACAGCCACTTGTATGGAATGATATAGGATCTTCTGCTTGAGCAGGGTTTGGACTAGAAGACTTCCAAGGTCCCTCCCAACTCTCTTATTCTGTTATTTAAGTTATTAGGTCTTGTCATGCTGTTATAAAGTAATTAAATGATAAGATGCTTCATGGAATAGTGAATGAAATTGAAAAGTATTTCTAAAATGGATGATAGGATGTATATAAATCTGGATTTGGAGTTATTTTTCTTCTGCAGAATTTCTAGAAATTTGTAAGGAAGAATTATTTGTGTTTAGGGATGAAAGAAATAAGTGACTTTAGTTCAGATACTGTATTTTTCAGAGTATAAGATGCATCCCTTTTCCTCAAAAAAAAAGAGGCTGAAAATCTGGGTGCGTCTTATACATTGAATACAGCATTTTTTGCTTCCCAAATTCCCGCCCTCTTCACCCAATTGGCCGTGCATACTCTATGGAGTCTTTCAGAGAGCTCCTGTGGGCTGGGGAGAGCAGAAATTAGCAAAAAAAAATGGCCATTCCCCCCCCCCAGGCCTCAGCAGCACTCTATAAGCCTTCTTCACCGATGTTTTGAAGCATGAGATAGAGATCCAGTTCGTCTTCCTCTCCTTTCAGTATTCCATACATATCATTTCCCTCCATTCACAGTTTGCTGTCAGTATCAACCATTTTCTTGTCCCTTTGTTCATATTTTCTTGCAATTTTTTGAGCTCTGTATTCAAGTTTCATCATTGTTTCATCAATATCCTCAACTCTTCCCTCCATTCTTTCTGTTCTTTGCTCTATAATCCCCAGATTCTTTTCAATTCTTTCTGTGATTATTAGGACTTTTTGAATTTCTAGCATAATTTTTTGCAAAGTTATTTCCTCTTCTTCATATTGCGCCATTTTTCCAGGTTGTAAACACTGCCACTAGGACATCCAAGGCCTTTTTACTAGGTTTCAAATAAATTCACTATAATCTTTCAAGTCAAGGCTTTCCCTTTACTGCAGTCCAGCTACTGATAATATTCCAGAAGAGCACCTGTGTAAACAAACTGTACTCTTCCCACTGTACTTTCAATAAACAAATTCTGAAGCCTTGAAGCATGAGATATACGTCAAATATAAAAAAAAATATTTCCAAGCCTCCAGCCTCTAGATGGCAGTGTTACTTCTTTATCCTCTGCTTTTAGCTCTCTCTAAACTTTCTTTGGGTTAAGAAAAAATGGTTAAAAAGGACGATCCTGCCGTCCGTTGAGGGAAAGATAAGAAAGGAATCCTTAATCCACAAATACAAAAAATGAGAAAAAAATAGAAGAAGAATGGAAAAAGAGACCAGTTCAATTTAAAAAATAAGAGGCATTTGTAAAAATTTCATCCATAAAAAGGAAACAAAATTAAAGAAAAAAAGATAACACAATAGTTTTAATTCAGGCTAATCCGCCGCATGTTCTCTTCTCTTGCTCTTTCATAAAATTACTTTTATGAAAAGAAGATTTTACAATTTTTTTGAAAACTGTAGAAGTATAGAAGGAAAAGAAATATTTTATCAAAAGTTTAAAAAATGGTGAAGAATAACAAAAAGGCAAGAAGTTATTTCCTAATTTCTTTGCAGCAGTTGGAAATAGCAATTATCATCTCCACTGTCCCAAGCTACATATCATTGTTCTGTTATTTCTATAAACAAACCTTTTTAATCAATAAATCCTCAAACCAACGGTTCATTTTTACGCATTTTCAGCAAGAAGTTCGTACTTACAAAAGTTTCCAGTCTTTCGTAAAAGTTATAGCTCCCTCCTTAATGAAACTAGTCAATTTAACAATTTCTGCAAACTCAGCCATCTTCACAATCCATTCTTCCATTAAACTAACCCTTTGACTAACAGACTAAATGATATTAAGGCTAACAAAGGCTTGGAAAAGAATATGAAGAAATTGAATTGAATGAAAAAAAAATCATTAGTTTGGGATCTATGTTTATTGCAAGCTGCTTTCTCAGTGTATGAAGCAGTCATTTAAGTTTAAATCATACTAGGCTCTTTCCTTATTCCCTGTTAATCCTTATTGCTCAGCCCCAATATATCTTTCTTTAGCTATATAATCATTTTTCAAAAACTCCAGCAGTCTAAAATGGATGGGAATCAAAAGGATCATAGCAATAAATTTTATCCAGTTGCATTTCATCAGAACAGCATGTTTACTGTAGGAGGTTCTGCACATTTTTAATGAATGAGACTTGATTATGGAATATTTTGTAATACTATCAAGGTATCATTATTTATTGTAAAGACTTAGACTCCCTGAAAAAGATTTCAATTTCTTATTTTGTAAATGGTTCATAGCTCAGTTGCACTTTACATTTAAAATAAATGTCACCAGTAGAAACTTATGAAACACAACCTAGTCTAATTTCTAAAAGAACCATTATTAATATACTATCTTTTATTATAAGCCACAGAACTTATGGTTTCATTATATCTGCATTATTGTGATAATTATAAACATTAAGATTGCAAACTCAGTTTTAATCAGGCTAATTAGTAGGTAATTTGCATTTTTAAACATTGATAATTGAACTGTTCGGGTTTTTTCCCCCCAAAATACATTAATTTCTGTTTTAAAAAACTAAAGTCCTTCCTTTTAGAAACAAATGAAGTATGTATGTTTACAAGTTATTTCACTTGGGAACATGTATTATGCAATAGTTTGAAACTCAGGTTCAAATTTCTAGTCAGTTGTGATATTCAAGTGTAGTGTTTTGCTAAATTTCTGTTCTCCTAATGTATATTGAAACTAAAGTTCTCAAAATTCCTAGCAAGCAGAATGTGGGGTGAGATGGACAGCTATATAAATTAGATGCATGCATGCATGCATGCATGCATACATACATACATACATACCAGGGGTGGGTTCCTGCCAGTTCTAACTTCTTCTATAGAAGAGGTTCCGCAAATCTACAGTGCTGTTTAGAACCGGTTCCAGCTCCCTTCCCCTGCCTCTCCGCACATCATCAAGATGAAGAGCGAGAGGAGGAATTCTGGGAGTTGAAGTCCACAAGTCTTAAAGCTGTCAAGTTTGAACACCCCTGGGAGGTTTTTTTCTAAAGGTTTATGGGTGCAAGGGTCTTGTAACTTGACAGCTTTAAGACTTGCACACTTCAATGTCAGAGTTCCTGAGCCAACATTTTGATTGCTAAGCAAGAGCGTTGTTAAGTGAGTTTCACCACATTTTACAAGCTGGCCACGCCCACCCGGTCACATGGCTGGCAAGACACTCCCACCAGGTCACATGGTCACAAGCCACTCCCACCCAGTCACATGGCCATCAAGCCACTCCCATAAAGCAGGCCACTCCTACAGAAGAGATTCTAAAAAAAATTGAAACCCACCACTGATACATACATACCGGAAGTGGTATTCTGCAGAGACGGTATTCCCCTGGTTCAGGCAAAGTGGTAGTGGCGGCGGTTCTGCACATGTGCAGAAGGTTCTGCACATGTGTAGAAGTGCCACGTATTAGTAAAGCGAGTGTGGTCCCAGTTCAGAACTGGAAGCGACAATTAGAGCATTTCATGTCTCATACATACATACATACATACATTCTTGGATTGGAATTCTAAGAACTGTGTTCCCAGGGTATGGAGAAAGTGTGCATTTGTATAATTAAAACTTTAAGTTTTAATTATAATATAATGCTTCTTTCAAAACATTCAAAAATAATTTTAGCAAGCAATTGCATTACGTCAATTAAAAGCAGATGGTAAACTGTCATATTCCACAGCTACCTGACAAACAAACCAGGTCTAGCTTCAAAGACAAAATGATAGAGGATGAACTAATGACAAAAATCTTTCAAGGCACTCCTATTTCATTTCTGGATCTGCTCCTTAGTATTCCAGGTAACTTGACTAGACACCTGAATGATCAAGCTCCAAATTTTAATGGACAAGACAAGTATCCAACAATTTATGCAGAAACAGTGTACTGTTATTTTGCAACAGCTATGCTTTTTTCTTTAGAAACAGCTCTGACTTCTAGCTTTTCTTCCTTACTTGCTTTATGGTCTCTCTCTCTCAAGGCAATTAAATTGTCATCACAATAAAGGAGCACACACTGGTACCTGCAAACATTTTTAGACATGAATGTTTAATGTCTCTTGGCAGTAGTGGTCTTCTTATAGGAGCCAACTATTGCTCTGAGCCAATAATTTATTCCACAAAATCACCAACCTGAGGCAATTTAACTTGGAAGTGAGGGCCAGACAAAACCTGCTCACTTGCTTGATTTCCTCTGTAGTTTCATCTGACTTCCACTGATCCTTTACTTACTACATAATATATTCTCCTTCTTTAGTTTAATGTTCTTTTTTTTCCTCTGCCAAACTTTATCAGATGGAAGACTGATCTCCCGTACACACAGTAATGTATAAAAGGGAAATCAGAGAAAAGGGTAAGTTTCCTGTTTTCAAATCTTTTCTTGCACGTTTGAGGAATTATAAATTCCTCAAACATATTTTTAAAACTCTGCATAATGGCATGAACACTCATAAGCTTGAGGTGAAAAGGAAAAAAAATTACCAAAGCTTCATTTTGTTCCAAATTTTGGAATTTGACTGCAACCTGCTCAAATATTCCTGCTTCATGATTTTTAGAGTGGGCTACTATACAGCAGATTTAGACCTTAGCATATTGATATGGTTCCAAACTTCCATTTTGGCTATATGTAGCCCAGATGCTTGTTCAGATGTGGCTACAAACACCCTACCTATAAGTCAGAATATTCACAAACTGGCAGAGACATGGTAACAAGGCAGCCAATAAATAGGCATGGTAACAGGTCAGCCAATGGGGATTGTTTGGAAAACAGGAACTTAAACAAAAGGTCTGGCCATGGCTTAGCTCTATGCTCAGCTCTAAAATGAAGCTAATCTAGTAGTCTTCTCTGAACTGAAACAATCTCTTCTCTCTACCATGTTGGAAGAATCTGCTGTTGGTATTGTACATTTATTCATGTGTTATTATATATATAAAGAAGTTAATGAATCCTGCTGAATCAGTTATCTGTGTGTGCTTTCTAGATATGATTTCTACTGCAAACTCTGACACTATATACTTGACTTGAAGACTGTCTGTCTGTCTCTCTCTCTCTCTCTCTCTCTCACACACACACACACATACACACATACACACCATTGATGGGTAAAGATACATCATTCATAGATAAACATGCAAAGCTCAAGAAGCTCTTTATTTGACACTCCTTAGCAACAAAATGAGAGGTCTTCCTTTCACTCATCTTAAACCTTTTTTTTAATGGAAATGTAGATTCACTGAAAATATATATTTAAGATACTGATGAAATCAGTTCTATCCATCCACTTTCTCTCAGGGCATGAAAAATAAAAAGTGTGTAAAACCTTTAACATCTGCTATTTCCAAAAACAGAATGCAGTGTGTTGCTACCGGAAATCCCTCTAACTATATTTTTTCTTTGACTTGGGGTAGTCATCCCCAAATCCGGCAAATGGAATGGTAAAAGTCAAAACCCAAAATTAATGTTTTGATTCAACATATTTTCTTTGTATGAGTTTTGTATAGTCTTCTTGGGAGTTTAAGGACATGCATTACAGTTTCTCCCCTGTAGTGACACGTGGGGATTTTAAAAAAAATTAACACAAGTGCTGATTTTAACACAGAATGGAAGAAACAAAGATTTGAGTGTGTGTCGTCTCTTCTGCAAAATTGGCAAACAACCTTCTCTCCATAATGCAAATAATAATAGGAAAGTGAAAAAGCTGTTGATTCAAAGTAAATGTCTCTTTTGTACTATTACTTTACAATGATGCTTATACCATAATCACCATAAAAATAAACAAAAACCTCCTAAAAACATAGAAGATAATGCATTCCCATTCAACATCATAACATGTTGGCTAAATAATGAGATCTGTTTTAATCTCAGAAATAGATACAACTAATGATGGGAAACAACAATTTGTATAAGCAAGATGCCACCGTGGTGGGAAAAAGCATTATTTTTTTCCCCAAGTGTTCTTCAGTTGAGCTCTATCCATCATATTCCCCCAGGCGTATTAATCCATCTTCACAACATTACTTCAGACACTGAGAAGTAGCATGATGAATTTTTGAGTTTTTCCCCTGTATGACTCAAGGTTGACTTAGTCTGCCATCCTATCCAAGGTTGGTAAAATGAGGACCCAGATTGTTGGGCTCAATATGCTGACTCTGTAAACCTCTTAGAGAAAGCTGCAAAGCACTGTGAAGTGATATATAAGTCCAAGTGCTATTGCTCCTTTAATCTTCGTGTTTTGCTTTTATCAATGGTTTGCTCTATTATTTTACATTGATGTATGCTGTTTATTGATGAAGTAGGCTGCCCTAAGTCAGGTACTGGATATGGGAGTTGGGGGGTACATAATTGATTGGACGGACGGATGGACGGACAAACAGACAAACAAAGTAAAATGCTTTTGACTAACTAAGGGACCTGTTTTCATTAAATGGAATTGTAGAAGGAATGAAGTTCTACTATACTTTAGTAATGAACCTGAGTATTTATTCATGAGATAATCCATGCTCTTTTGTATCAGCATTTCAGAAATATTTCCTTACTAAACAGAGAAAAACAATGACCGTGGGCAGGCAGAAAAGTAGTGGGAGCAAGAGTACCTTGGTTTCCCCATTGAGTTTCTTTGTGAGCATCTGTCAGGGAGCATTGGAAATCTCCATTCCCTTTCCCTTTTCAGCAGGTAGGCTAGTGGATACTGTTGGTTGGGGGAGTGAATGAGGGTTTATAAAATGGCTGAAGAACTAACATGGAATATTTAAAACAATGATCAAGTGTCTGCAGCAGCAGCCCGGCAGCATCCAGTAGCACTGTAGCAACCACAGCTTGCCCAAATTCCATTCCCGTGGGTCCTAGATTTTGGATGCATTCTTTGAGTTACCCATTTGAGTTACTTTGTTTCAAAAATTGTTGCACCATTTTGTCCAGTAAAAGTCATGACAATGAGAATTTATATAGATACATTAGTTTTAACTTTGGGCTTTTAATTGGATCCTGCCTCAGCCTATTCCATTCTTATAGCAGGTGACCTGTATTTTGTAATATGTACAAACTAGCTATACACTATACACAAAATAATTTTCCTTGGAATTAAATTTCAGTGAAATCAACTTGAAATAATATGGACTTTGTACTGATGTATTATCACTAAAATGAAGGCTGTTATTGCATAGATTTAAAAGTTGGGTAAATATATCATGAATGCTTTTAAGTATTCTGTACATTTTTCCAAGATAAAACTTCTAAGGTTTTACACACCTAAAATCACCAGGGACTTTTTTTATAACTATTGTAAAATATATATGAATATCTTTAGCTATCTATCAAGATTTTGCACACAACTTGCTTTTATCTGTGTATTATCTTTTATTTATAGATCTTGTGCATTAATGTTCATTCCATCTATGAATGAGCATTAGTGTATCTAGAATTTCTTACAGATTAACAATTTCATATGCAACTCTTCACTGAACGATTTGTTGCACTGAAGGATAATTTGACCCACTTCAAATGTTGGCTCAAAATCATCCTTAAGTGACAAAATCAACGGTCAGATAAGACCTTAATTGGTCACCTTGTACTGAATTTGTTAATTGCTGACTTTGTGCTATTTAAAATTATTATTGTAATAAATGGTGCATTAGGTTTCATCTTACTGGTATAGAATCTTCAAAAAGACAACATGTAGATATAAGTGTCAAAGGTGCTTTTTCAAGAGGCAACTGGACTTTCTGGTTGTTTTTTTCTTTGAAGATGTTTGACTTCTCATCTAAGAAGCTTCTTCAGCTTTGGATATAAGGATTTAAAATCCCAGAATTATCAGCAATAGATATGTTGGCTATTAAATTCTGGGAGCTGAATTCTGGCAGCTGCCTGGTAGGCAGCAAAATGGAAAAAAAATACTATTGTATTCCACCAGAATGCACAGAATGAATCTGACAGAATAATAATATAATCAGTTACATTTGTTTATATGACTGTAGTCTACAAATGACAAATGGGTAGGAGGACAAGACTTCCTGAAGCAGTTACATTGATTATCCCAGCCAATTAGAGATCATATGGTGATGGAAATAATGACCTAATACTACATTGGCAGTTTAATTGTATTGTGTACTGGTGTAATTTAACAAATCAATTTAAAGGAAGAAAAATTGTTCAGCTTTCTCTAACCTGGCAAACATTACCAAAGGTTGGGAAAAAGCAAAAACTTCATAACTGAACATTCACTGGAAACAGGAACACACACTTTCCAATTGCCACTGAAAATGTTCAGGAAACAGCAACAAAGTCTAAAATATTTTCATCTTGATAAGCATTATAACCCACAAAGTACAGTCTTTTACTGACAAATTCTTTTCGTGGCGTTGCCAGGCGATCTTAAGAGTTAAAAGCCCCATGGCAGATGGTAATTTTTAGTATCTGACCTAATTACTTTATGGGATCATCCTCTGTTAGCATAAAGCTCTAAACAGAGGAACTAGTCTATCTGGAAAAAAATAATAACTTGGGAAAAGGCAGAATATATGCATAATAGTGCAATTTGTTGAGGTCAGCTTAATCTCTAGTGCACAGCTGTCCATATCTCAGAACTATCATAAGTCATTAGGGAAAATTGTCAGCCTGAGAGAAGAATGCAGAGAAACACCCTCTCAAGCTGTGTTTATGTATTTGTTTGCAAGCACAAAGAAAAAATGGCATTGCAGTACATGAATATCTTGTGTGACTAACATAACTGCCCATATATACCTGTTTTTGAATGCATACACCTAAAATATATTTTTTCTAAACATGACATTCCTTAATGACATATTTTCCCTGTATGCTGATTTTTATCTTTTTATAAACTTGTTTTATTTTACTTTATTCTAGCAAAGTTAAGGGTGATGCAAAATATCAGTTATCATCTATTATTGTTTGTCAATGGAACAGGAGTTGTGTTTTTAGGCAAATTGTGACTAGCCCAGGAGATAAGACTATTATAGAAACACTTTTGCCTCATCAGAAAATAATCCAAGTTCAGCCCCAAAGATGCTTTTTCAAGAAGTAACTGGACTTTCTTTGTCCAGAAGGGAAACCTTGAAGATGTTTCACTTCTCATCCAAGAAGCCATTGAACTGAATTGAAGAAGTTTCTTGAATGAGAAGCGGAATATCTTCAAGGAGAAGCAAAGACAGTCCAATTGCCTCTTGAAAAAGCACCTTTGGGACAACCAGGATCTGGATGAATGAGAATCTCCATAGACCAGGATGTCAAACTCAAGGCCTGGGGGGCCAAATTCAGCCCATGGGATGTTTAGATCTGGCCTATGGGCCTGCCCTGGAAACAGCAAAGGATTGACCCATGGGGCCTCTGCCAGTGAAAACTGATTTACTTATTTTTTAAAATAATAAATATAGGAATCCCATGTGTAGATTGTACATGTATTTTAAAAGATAACAAATGTAGAAATTATCCAGCAGAATTGAAAAAAGAATGCATAGCCTTCATACTACAAACAAATGGTTAGTGTCTTGTTAGAGTAATGGTTACTGGAATAATGGTAATTGCAGTAAAATGGTTAGTAAGCATCAATATAATACTAGAAAATATTATGAATACTACAAAATATAAATGTTTTCTCTGTCATTTTTTTCTAACTTGAAATCTTTCAGGTTAACCTTATGACATTTTACTATTTCAAGAATCATGTCAATATTTATGACATCATTATTTTCTCTATATATAATATGCAACATTTTAACATTCACCATCTCAATTTGGTGTAAAGGTTATGCTTCCCATAGAAAGTTACTCAAATTTGACATCCCACTGAAAAAAATATGGTCCTCTGATCTTTTGGAATTTCACTTAATAAAATCCATGATAATAAAAAGTTGGGCATCCTGTAGAATGAGATCAAAATTGGTTAGATTGGGAAGGAGCAGAAAAATATTGCATAGTATTTTTGCTACCTTTGTTTTCTGTGAATGTGTGTTTTTGTGAGAATACATGTTTTATCTGGCTATGATAAATGGAACATGAACCTGATCCTAGAAGATAGTATTAAGAAATTCCATTTACATTTTGGCATGTTAACTCACATCATTGAAAGACAAAGTCAGGACTTGAAAAAATTGATGTATGTAGCCCCAAGAGTCAACATGACTTGATGGCACTTAATTAATCAGTGTTATCCCAGAAACTGCAATTCCTAAATTATATATTGCTGTGTTTTCAGGAAAGCTACAAATAATGCTCTATTTCTTAACTAGTTCCAAATAATACTTTGAAGGAGAAGATTTTCTCAATGTAAATATTGCCTGAGGCTTCTGCTAATGGAATTCTTGTAGTACCTTACTTCATTCATCTAACATGCTTAACAATCCGTGAACTGTGATTGGTTAACACTATTAGTGTGCTTATTAACTCTGCAACTAAGTTTGGAACTCCTCTAAGAGCAAACGAGAGAGATCAATATACATGCTAATTAGGTTTCATCTTGCAAATGTGCGCACATCATATGAAATTTATAACTTACTAGAATATTTTACAATCGACAGAATCATTTTGCTTTTTGTCAGTTCCTGTCGAATTTCCTTTAAGATAATTGTCACTGATTAGTTATCTACAAAATATATTCTTAATTCACATTTATTGAGTAAAATAATGTTGAAACTACTTTGAGTTATTACTTCTATGAGTTGGAACAGAATTCTATTGATTATATAATTGCTGAATGTCATTTTTATTTGTTTCTTCCCATTGGTGGTACGATCTAGATATTTTGTCATCTGAACAGATGTTTTTCTGTAAAAATAGGTGAAACAGAAAGGCTAACTTACTGATACTTTGCAAAATGCATGCCTTAGGTTATAGTACAGCCTCTGGAAGAAAATTTGAAATAAAGTATTTTTTTTTCCAAATGTCTTTGCTTCAAAACTAGAAAGACAGCTTTGACCTCCAAGAGCAAAATCCATTACCTGATTACATTCAGGTAGTGTGCACATCCATCAACTTCCAAAATCAGATTCTTACAACACTGAAATGTCCTGCAGGTGTCAGTACATTTCATATAGCTCCTAGCTAAGAGAGAGGTTAGAGCTAGCAAGTATGTTGGCTTGCAAATAATCTGTACATTACAGATTCTAACATGGAGAGAATAGCATGAGCTTCCATGGGCTTAAAGCTGGAATTAATTCCACTTGTACCATATTGGCTAAACATACAGGTTGTGCTGCAATGGAAGGGTGTTTTTTTCACCATTAGTGGGGAATAGCAATAGGAATAGCACTTAGACTTATACACTGCTTCACAGTGCTTTACAGCCCTCTCTAAGTGGTTTACAGAGTCAGCATTTTGCTCCAACAATCTGGGTCCTCATTTTACCAACCTCGGAAGTATGGAAGGTTGAGTCAACCTTGAGCCAACGGGACCTGAACTGCCAAACTGCTGGCAGCTGGCAGTCAGCAGAATTAGCCTGCAGTACTGCATTCTAACCACTGCACCACCACAGCTCTTTCACATGCTGCATATCACATGGCTATGGAAAAGGCTGTACTTCATCTAATCATTCCTCCTTACAAAAAATATTACATGGAAGCTTTGATGGAGCAGGGCTATAATAGATGACAGTGGTCAACGTGGGACTTTATGTTGAGGATCATGTAGTATGAAAAATTGCAACTTGAAATGAAAGGATAAATGATAGCAAAGGTAAAGATTTCATCTATATACATATAAATAGCTCTCTCTCTCTCTCTCTCTCTCTCTCTCTCTCTCTCTCTCTCTCTCTCTCTTCTCTCTCTCTCTCTCTCTCTCTCTCTCTCTCTCTGTGTGTGTGTGTGTGTGTGTTTCAGTATAACTCTAGAATGCCTCGAGCAATTTCAACCAAACTTGGTACACAGATGATTTACTCTCTGGGAAAAAAAACTGTGGGAGTAAGACACCCCTAACATCCCTCAGAGTGTGTGTTCTGTTAAGATACAGCCTGTTGTGTCTTAAAATGACTTTTAATGTACTGCTGTAAAATGGCTTCTACTGTACAGCGCAGTGGAGTTGCCATGGTAATGGCTTCACTGTACTCCACAAGGAGGCTCCTTCTGGTAAGGGGGAAAATCCAACATTAGAAATTACATTTGGTCTGGACATTTCCCCCCATAAATAAATACCCAGGCAATACCAGATTATCAGCTAGTTATGAATAAATGGATGGAAATGAAGCAACCATGGGAAGAAAATATGCATTATCCTCAAGTCTGTGAAAATAAATACTGAATTAGAAAATATGAATGAATGACTATTCAGATGAAAGTCATTTATTCATCAGATGAAATCAGATGAAAGAAGACAAAATAGTCACACTGGAGAATCAGTGTTCTAACGTACCTACTCCTGAGTCACTGTTCCCAAATAAATGGTTTGCTGTATCAGTCAATAAATAAGTAAATATGTAAACTGTACAGTATGAAAAGCCAAATAAAATTCTAAAGAACAGAGGCAAACAGAATGCAAGGCATTGACAACAAGAAAAAAACCCTGCCTTCTTTCACTGAAGGTAATTGTGCTACTTAATATGACTAAAGTTAAATTCAGATATAATTTCACATTTAAAAAAAGTAATTTGAGCACAGTAGATTTCCCTCTTTCATATGTCAGCTAAACAAAAAACTTACACATGTTGCAGATTTTCTTCAAACGTTAAGCCATTTATGAGCTGTGAGTGGTATTTTCAATATCTAAATGCAATTTTAGATGTCAGCATGATACTTTTTTTATCCTTATTAAGTTGGCTTCAGACATTATTATTATTCTATATTGTTAGATTTATTAAGTGACACACATATGTCACAGTTACTTCAAAATCAAAGCTTTTGATTGAGCTTTGATATAAAAACAAAATGGCATTTTGTATGATTAGTGTACTCTGTGTTATTATGACATAGTTCAACCTATTATTTTTATGTGGTCCTCTATTGAAAAGTCTACTGAACTTCCAAAACCCTCGCCCACTGCTTGTGTGTAAGATTCCCCTCTTCCTCCCTCCGTCACTCTGCAAATCCAGAATGGTTGTGGAATCCTGATCTTGATAAAGGAAATGGTTCACTTTTCTCCTATTATAACCTTTGTAGTCTTTGAAACCATTAATCATGATATCCTTCACACACATGAACAGAGAATAATTATGCAATAAAACACGTTAAAGTAAGATGGACTAAAATAAACATTTTTGTTTCCAATGGAGTATTCCTAAGAAAGGATATGTGTGCTATGGCACCCCTTTGGATGCAAACCAACAGGGCAGAAATAGGGGACATTGGCATATTTCCAGCCTGTTAAACAAAAATACACATGATGAAACCAATTTTTTTTCACAACATAAGCAATAAGAAGGAATTATTTAGACCAGTCATATAAATTGCTCACCTACTTAGAATATGGAAAGAGAGAGAAGCTTACAATTCTTTGGGTTCTCTATTCTTTTCTCTCTCTCTCTCCCTCTCTCCCTCTCTCCCTCTCTCCCTCTCTCCCTCTCTCTCTCCCTCCCTCCCTCCCTCCCTCCCTCCCTCCCTCCCTCCCTCCCTCTCTCTCTCTCTCTCTCTCTCTCTCTCTCTCTCTCTCTCTCTCTGTCTCTGATATAAGAACCCAAGCTCTGCTGGCCCAAGATGGAAATCATCAGCATTTTGAAAGAGGGAATATGTTATTAGAGTCCCCATTCAATTTTTGGTAGCATATCTCCTACTTTGGAGAAGGGGAATTGAGCAAATGTATTCCCCTGGGATTGCATTTCAGAAATTAAAGGAATTCCTAAGTGAGAGGAATGTAGGTGCTTATATTTTCATAATGTCACCATGATGCAGTAAAAAAAAATACTATTTTCAAGCAGAAGAAGGAAGCTAATTAATTAAGGTGAAAGGCCAAACTTTTGGAAACTTTCCAAAACTTTTGGGATATCCTTGAAAATCTTATTTTTAACACCTGAGTTTATGTTTGTTAATTTTGAATAGAAAATTAAATCTTCTGTCAGCCTGCAGTTATATTCCTTTTAGGATCTTTGGCCTGCCACACCCTCTCTTTCTTTACTATGCGGTTCATTAGTGGGGGATTGGGAGGAGGGAATAGTAAGGAGTAGAATGTGTTTGTTTTTAAAAAAAATCCTTTCTAGAAATCAAGGTCATTCTGTGTCTCTGCACCTCTTCATCTCACCAGAACTAGATGGGTAGACATGCCAGCGTGGCAAAGGAAGATTGGACCATGTGATGAACTTTTGGGTGTGGAGACAAGATCATGAACTTTCAACTGGGTAAAAAACCCAGGAAGCTTTCAGATTTGGGTTTCCACAGATGTACCAACATGTCTGTCTTATTAAATTGGAACTTTGATAATAGTTATGTTTTGAACTCTGATTTAATTCTATATGATATTTGGAATGCTGACACCTTTTTTTCCCTTGATGTCACAATGAATTCCTTAGCCTGAAGTGCTACTGTCCTCTAATGCATATATTGTACCTGAGTGTCAGTGATTTTAATACAACAAAATTGCAATTAGATATATGAAAAACAAAATGGAATATTAGCAATATTTAAGCCATTGTACAATGCCATTTTAAATGACACACATTTGAACCACTTCACTCTTGATTCAGATACAGTAGCTGTAGATATAATATTTCTATAGCATAAAGCATTTATTTAAAATCTAATAAAGGTTTATTGTTTTTATTTTGGTCAAATAGTTTAAGCACTGGGAATATATATATACAATATTTGAGGACATATTAAAGGATATATATATATATATATATATATATATATATATATATATATATATATATATATATATATATATATATATATATATATATATATATATATATATATATATATATCCTTTAATATGTCCTCAAATATTGTCTTCTTTAAAGATAGAACATTTGGTATATTATCAGCTTACTACATTTTCATCATGGCTTTTTAGAGATTTTTATTATCTTGGCTGCTGATTATCTTTGAAACCATTTTTCTTTTTCTTTGCACTCAAACACCTCAGTTTTATTAGCCTACATCATCATTAAATCCAAGTGAAGATGATGACACATTATATCAAATTCTAGGATCGCTGACGCCATCATTTTAAAGTGCTGTGGCATCATCGACAAATTCATGTGGAGCTTTATATACATATTAAAATTATAAAATAGTTACCTGACAAAACGAGACAGAAAGAAATGTGAGAAATAGAAGTGGAAAGAGGCTAAAAGCATGGTACTTAGTGCCCCCAGATTCCATTATAATAAATATTGTGTTCATTTGTGGCTCATGACAAACAAAACTGATTGGCTAAGATGTTTCAGCTTAGTAGATACATATGCAGTGAGTAATATATTAACTATTTTTCCATAGTTCATGCAATAGATTGATACCGTTGTGTCATATGTGTTTCTCCAGTGAGACCAGTCTATCAGGGCAACCTGGCCTATCTGAATATGGGATAGAGCAAACTGCTTCTGCTTTTGCCTTTCAGCCCCAATCCAGGAGCCTTTGCAGGCAGTCACTTCCCTGACAAATTATTTTGTGTTAAATTTAAATTTGTTTTGTTATGTTTAGGATTTTAAAAATTGCTGAGGACTTTACAGTCTTCCAAGCTTCAAAGACTATGAGGATAGTAAAATAAGGTATCTCTGTCTTTGTCTCTATCATCTACATTTATCTATGTATCTGTCATCTATCTATCTGTCTGTCTGCCTGTCATCTATATATATATCTATGTCATCTATATATATATATATATATATATATATATATATATATATATATATATATATATATATATATATATATATATATATATTATGTATGTGTGTGTGTGTGTGTGTGTGTGTGTGTGTGTGTGTGTGTGTGTGTATATATATATATATATATATATATATATATATATATAATATATCTATATCTATATCTATATCTATATCTATATCTATATCTATATCTATCTATATCTATATCTATATCTATATCTATATCTATATCTATATCTATATCTATCTATCTATCTATCTATCTATCTATCTATCTATCTATCTATATATATATATATATATATATATATGATAGATAGATAGATAGATAGATAGATAGATAGATAGATAGATAGATAGATAGAAAGAGAGAGAGAGATCCCTTTACCATCCTATGCCAAGTCATTGAGTTATTAATGTTATTTTTACAAGCTAATTTTTCAAAGCTGTTAAATAAGATATTCCAGTTCTTGGCTTTCTACTAATGAAGTGTTGGCAAAGTATTCACTGCAGAGATGGGCTGTTATTCTTTTTGTCCTAATTTATCAAGGCAACTAGCTCTAAAAGGCTAATCTAAATTCTAACATATTGACAGAAAGAATCTCAAAAGTAGTTCTTGATCTCAGTTACCTTACAGAAGTGAATCCTGTTCTGTTTTATTTTCTTTTTTACTATTTCTTAACAAAGAGAAATAGAACAGCTAACTTTGTAGAAAGATGGGCACATTTGACATTTTGAAAATAGATTGTGAATGCCATCATAAAATGGTTACGGGAAGTATTTGCCCATTCACAAGATGACTGCCACTGGGAGGAAGGTCATAATAACTTCTAAAGATGACTAACGGTCAAGACACTTTTTCTTGATTAAGCATAAATTCTCTTATCAATCAATGCTTTATCATTGCCTTCTTCTAGGATATATTTCTCTGCTGATCTTACATTCAACTGCTAACCAGGTCTGAAATCAGACAAGTCTGATTCTGTGCTGCCTCTTTTGTATTATCTAGGCTTATATTTATCTTTTTGGAAGGACTTTTGTGATTATATTTATAACCTTTCAGGTTTACAAGTTCGTAATAAGTAATCTCTGCAACCATGTTGGCATCTACTGGTGCCATGTTAAGACTGTCCACACATAGAGCTAGGAGAAGTCCCTGCAGATGAATCCTAATAGCCAATTCTTTTGAATATTTTTCATCAATCAATTAGTTTAAAAATACAATTTAGCTGCTAAATTTATTCATATGAATAGAAACGGGATATCTTTTAAAAATGCAACATTTCTTTGATAAGATTTAATGGAATATAAAAAGCTTCTTCCTCAAAATATTATCCTCTCACTAAAAAAAGAGAAATAAAAACCTCACCTTCCCATCCACTCCACCCCTGAGGATAAGGTAGGGTGTATTGGTGTTTATCTCTTCTGACTTGAAGATGGAGAATTCTGCAATGTGTATTAATATATTTCAAAAAGGATTTGTGCAACACACTTGATTGGGTCACCTTTGGAGGGCATTTGCCAATTACCTGAAATGAGATGCATAGAATATTCCCAACAAAATTTCACATTGGGCTTCATTATGCCTGAGAGTAGCAGATGGGGCGGAACACTGCTACTCTAAAATGCAGGATTAAGCTCAGACATTTCTGACATATTTTCATGGGATGCAATCTGCTGTTTCACAGAAGTGTAGTCAAATCCCTCTGCCTTTCAGAGGAGAGAAGAAATGGTACTTTTTATGAAGTTTGTGCATTGTTACTATATCACTTAGGGCTTAACAAATCAGGAGGCAAAGCAACTAAAGACTTCCTATATTATCTTTACAGAGAAAAAGACACAAAGAGACATACACACTAATTTACCAAGCAGGTACAATCGGATAAATAAACACCTGAATGTCTTTTTTGATAGGAGATATTTTACTGGGCTAGGAGTAATACTTTTGTCCCTTAATTTAAAATTGCATTTAGAACATGTAGAAGTGTGATATTCAGAATTTGGGCATATTAAATTAAGCCAAGTGGGAGACCATTCTTACATTTTAAACCTGCACAATTATATCAAAAGTCTTTCTGAATAAATGCTATTATTTTGTTAGAAAGAAAATCTTGCAATGTAGGTACACTGGTTGCATTCATTCTCTGAGCCACGGTGGTGCAATGGTTAGAGTGCAGTACTGCAGGCTACTTCTGCTGACTACCAGCTGCCTGCAATTTGGCAGTTCAAATCTCACGAGGCTCAAGATTGATTCAGCCCTCCATCCTTCCAAGCCGGGTAAAATGAGGACCTAGATTGTTAGTGGCAATATGCTGACTCTGCAAAATCCTTAGAGAGGGCTGTAAAAGCACTGTAAAGTGGTATATAAGTCTAAGTGCTATTGCTATTGCTTAGGAGACTGATGGTTATAAACAACTTTGAACCATAAAAGACGACTTCTAACAGTTGTGCAACTTCTGTCCTTGAAACCTGGTATATCTCTTCTCATTGTTTCTCCACAATCTGCCGCTGAATTATAAATTTTAGCCAGAGAAAAACAGAAACAGATTAATTACATTGGGCATAATCATATTAAATAAATGTAATCAATTTAATGCAATTAAAATTACATTAAAACAAATCCAACCCTTTTTAACTCTTATCCTAATGCTACTGGTTTCCTTGTTCTGGCCTCATTCACTCTTGCTTTGCAGCGTTCACCTGTAACATTTATTCCAATCTGGTAAACACAGATTCTACAAATAATCAAATGTCTGTATTCCTGATAACAAATTATACATTTTCCCACTCTTTGTTTCTTCATTAAGTTTGAGTTCTACTTATGGACTGAAACTGGATCCTATTATAAAAATTGCAGTGTCTGGCTGAAGTGATCACTGTTTACTAATATTAGGGTGAAATTTTGAAAAACAGAACAGTGGCAATGAGGGAGTATCACCCTTTAAATCTCTCTATTTTCAACTTTCCTAATTGATATGGATACCTAAGCTAAAAATACAATAACCAGGCATAAACCTGTCTACACCCATGTTCAAAAAGAAGGAAAATTAAAATTCCTATCTAAGGGGTCAATAATGGAGCAACTCAATGTTTTGATTTCAGAAGTTGAATCCCTTGAAGATCTAGTTCAAGACAATTCCACTGAAGGCAAGGGAATGACTCACCCAAGACTGTAGAGTTGGTATGTAATCTAGTAATTCACCTTGGAATAGAAACAAACAAAACTGTTTCTATCATTAATTCTAATTTGCTTCTCCCTCATCACATGGCATCTGTTGGGACTCAATGTATAAATGGGGCATAGTATCCTCCCTTCAGTGTAACTGTGAAGTCCCAATGTTAAACTGTAGACCACGTTGTGACTGACTGTAATCTGAGGGCATATACCGGTCCAGTATCTGATTTTTTCAAATACAAGATGCTATGCTTCAATGGTTAGATGGCCTAGGTCATTGATGGCGAACATTTTTGGCTTGCGTGCCAAATGGGGGGAGCACAGGGGGGGTCATGCGTGGGCATGCAATACCCATAATGCTATGAGCATGACCCCAGTGTGCATGCATGCACGACCACCGCTCTCCCCCATTTTTGGCATATTTTTTTCACCCTCCTCAGGCTCCAGGGGCTTTATAGGAACCTGGGGAGGGTGAAAACAGCCTCCCCCACCCCCGGAATCTTCCTGAAGGCCCTTGAAGGCTCTGGAGGACTAAAAACGGCCCCACGAGCAAACTGGAAGTAATGCCATGAAAGTGAAGATACAAAAATCCACTGACAACCCAAGCTGCCGACTTTGCAATAACAAAGTTGAAACTGTTTCATATTTAATATGTGAATGCAGCAAAATCACACAAACTGATTACAAAGCTAGACATGACCAAGATGTTAAATTAATCCATTGGTCATTATGTAAAAAATATGATTTACCTGTATCCAGAAAGTCATGGGAACATAATGTGGAAAAAGTTATCGAAAATGAGAAGGGGGACTTTTGAATACAAACGGATCATCATTTGGAGCACAACGTGCCAGATATCACAATTGTAGAGGGCTGAAGTGTACAGTTTATTGATATCGCTGTTCTGGGAGATGCCAGAGTTGAACAAAAAGAACTGAAAAAAAATCACGAAATACCGCGACCTGGCCATCGAAACTACCCGATTATGGATGAAACATGTAACAGTGATACCCATTGTCATCGGGGCACTTGGCACCATGTCCAAGAATTTTACAAGATACATCAATAAGTTGCAGCTTCCTGCAATAACACCAGCGGAACTGCAAAAAACTGTGCTACTCGGAACATCTTATATTTTAAGAAGGTACTTGGTTGATACCTAGGACGCTGGCAGCAAACCATATCAACCATTAACACCAGTCACTGGTATTTGTAATGCATTTTTGAATGTTCAGTTGGCTGAGTTTCATGTTTAATGAATAAAGTATATAATGATGATGATGATGATGATGATGATGATGATGATGATGATGATGATGATGTTTGCAATACCTGCTGATGCACAAATTGAAGATAAACAGCAAAAGAAAATCACAAAATACCAGGACTTGCAAATTGAAGTTGAGCGACTGTGGAAAAAGAAATCATGTGTTGTCCCAATTGTTATCGGAGTCCTTGGAGCAATACCTAAAGGGCTACTTCGCTATTTGAAAATTCTAAATTTGCCTGACTTGAACATTCTGACTCTACAAAAAACCACCCTACTTGGAACAACCTATATCCTCCAATGTTACTTTAACAGTTCCTAGGTCCCTGCTTAGGACCCAAAGGCTGTGAATCTCACTAAAGATTAACCACATAATAATAATATATTTCTCCCTCTTGCCACATATTCTCTTATAAATGCTCATTCCACAGCCCATAATGTTATGATGCTCCTGTCTTATATACCTCAGCCTGGTGAGAAAAAGAGAGAAGTGCTTTGTAATATTTGATGGCTTCCTCGTGGGGAACTGATTTCTCTTTGCAGAAGAATTTTTTCTGCCACATTTTATTCCATATTGATACACTAACAGAAGTTTGAGGCAATAACACTTCTCGTTTTGTTGTATATTTATTTTTAGCACCATTCTTCTTTTTCTACATGTGTTGCCTAAATCATCCCAGAACCGCTAACAGTGTGTGACTGACAGCCTTTCTTGACAGACAATCTGTGATTCTTTCAGCCTCTTACTAATAAGCTCATTAGGATAGCCTGGTTGAAAATACTTTGTGGGATATAGCAATGAAGCACAGCAAATGCAGTGCATGTTTGACCATTCAGACTTTAGAGAATCAATCTTTCTTCAATCAAATCTTTGCCAGGGTCTGCTGAATGTCTGCTGAAGGTTACTACTTTTTTTTCTTTTTAATAAAAGCTTCTGAGGAAACCCACAAGCTTTATAAATGAATGCAAGGTCAAGGCAGATGGAGATGAAGCATAGAGTAATTTCTAAAACTCCACAAACAAGAAAGCAAACAACATTGTTAAATGCAAAGGTTTTCTAATTAGGGAATTTGCATGTACATTTGCATGATTATTTACCCTATTTTCCATTGTTATAGACTAATTCACTTGAGATTAATTTTGCTTTGTTTAATTTCACAATTGATGCTGGTAAAAGACCAAAATAAATGCACCTATTGACTTACTGTGCATGTAGGGATATGTACAGAGCTGGCATGATGGCAAGAACATTTGAACCTTCATTTTTAGGTTGACATTTTTCTTCTTCCAATGGCACCATTATGGCTGGCAAAAACTGCTGAGCACTGCCAATTTCTGCAACAACATCCGTGGACATGGCAATTGTTAACACAGAGATCAAGAAGCCAAGGTCTTTGAATTTATACACCTGGCTCAATGAGCTCACCTCTAAGGGCAAAGTTAATTTGTGTGCTACCAGTTGACCTGGCCTCCATTATTTTTACATTTATCTATAGTCTAAGCCTCTCTGCTGTATTATTTATGACATTAAATAGCCCCTGAGACTTTGGTTCCAATTCCTCTATGAAAACAACATTGTAAAAGCTTTTGTACACCCACCGAGCTTTTCTCACTTTTATCCGTCCCCTTGACACACTCCTAATATGACTGTGAAGGGCCTTACTTTGTCACCATGTACTTTACCTATGCAAGAGGTGCCATCATAAAGTGCAGCAATGGCTCAATGGCTTTGCTTTAAAGCTTTAAAGAGATGGAGTACTGGTGGCATCATGACAGACATTTTTGAAATCAATAAACACAGCAATAGCTTTTCATACGCATATACACTTTATACACTTGTCTGACACTGAACATTTGGTCCACACAGCCATGTCCTAATCTATAGTCATATTGATCTTCCTTGGCTTTATAGTCAATGGCTATATCCATGGCTGATCATCTAGGGAAGAACCTTTTTAATTTTGGACAGGCTGATTCTTCAATCATTTTTTTTTACATTTTATCACTCTTTTTAAACAAAGTACAATTGCAGTATGTTTCCAGTCAACTGGGGTGCATTCTTCTCATAACACTGAGCATAGACTCATGTGAAAACAATTAACTACCAGGCCCTTCAAACTTCATCATCTCCACTGTGACATGGTCAGGTGCTGCAGCCAGTGGCGTAGCGTGGGTTGTCAGCACCCGGGGCAAGGCAAGTAATTTGCGCCCCCTAACCCGTGGATTTTAGCACTCGAGTCTCTTCCACTAGATTAGTTAAAAAACCCTTACCCCCTAAGCACATGTATTGTTTGTTATGAAAATACTGATGTAATTAAAGTAAAATGCATCTAAATACAAATTTATTTTCAAACACTTTATTGAGTGCGAACATGCATTACACATTCTCCACATTTTCAGCAGGTCTATGAATACAAATCTACAAATGTAGTAACCTAACATGGGCCATGCTATTATATGTCGCCTCACAACCATCGTAAACGACAAAAAATATCAAGAACAAAAACTAAACATCAAAATGGAACCATACCCTGGAGATGATCCAAGACTGGGCTAGTGGAGCCAACTTCCTCAATCCTGTACCTCTAATTGTAATTCTTTAATAGAAGTGCAAGATATCAATCTGTATATACAGATTAATTTAAATTCGCCTGCTTTTAATTAGCGCAAATTTTTCAACAACGGAATTGAAATCTACATTAAAGTCTCTCTCAATGGACAGTATTGCTAGATTACTCAGTCTTTCTTGGCTCATTGTGGATCTCTGATATGTTTTGATTAGTTTAAGTTTTGAGAAACTTCTTTCACAACTCGCTGTAGAAACAGTGATAGTAAGAAAGATTCTTAATGTGACAACAAAGTTAGTTAAACTTTCTTGCAGCTTCCACTTATACACCCAGCGAAGCAAATCTAAAGCTGACCGCTGCTAGAAGGATAACTGGCTTCTAAAAGCCAACATTGTGGAATGAACTAACATGTCTCTGTCCATATCTAAATTGTGGCATATTTAAATATAATCCTATATTTTAAATATAGTTATGAGTGAACAGGATTTTTAAGTGTTTAATTGGTAGCCAATATGTAAATTAGAATTTACTTTCAAATAATAACCAAAGAATATATAATACTGAGAAGGTGACATAGACAAAGAAAATTGCATGACCATAACAGGATGAAAAAAAAGGAATAGCATGGCCATCTTTGCATATTGAGACTAATCTTGGGGCCCAATGTAACTTTTTATCAAGCAGACATCTTTCTTAAATTGGTTTAATGCCTTGGGACCTATAGATGGATATAGGTTATGCACATCTGACAAATTATGCTTTATTCATTTTTATGTACCATTGTGGGATTCACTTTTTCAAGCATGGGTAATAAAATGCTTCAAATAAGTACAAAACCTGATATATTTATTACCATTGTATGTAGAAAGCAAGGAACTAACTAGATACCAAAGTGAAAATGCATATAAACAATCTGAAATGTAGTAATTGTTCTTTATAATCATCAATTGAAAATGCTGGTATTTTGGTGTGCAGGGAAGATCAAAAGAAGCATTTCCTATTCCACTGCCCTTTATTCCTCTCAGAATGGAATACCAAAGGAGGAGCAGCCTTCAGTCATATGGGCATGTGCAAATTTTCTACCTGTTGACACACCTCTCTTTGTAAGATGCTTGCTGGAAAGTCAGGCTCCAGAGGAAGTGTGTAGGAAATAAGAGGAAACAGCTTTGAAGAATAACTCTATTCTTCTGTTTGTTTCCCTGCTTTTTACACAATACTGAGGAAAGGACAAGGCTCATCTAGCCTAGCTCCTATTCATATGGAGAAAAGGAAATGGAACAACATTGAAAATCTGTGCCTCCTTCCTACCATGCTACTCCATCACAGAAAGTACATGATCAACTATTTTGGCCCAACACATTTATGCCGTCTTCTGTTCCTTAAGGTGGGGCAGTCAGAAGTGGAGAATGGTTCGAAATCGGCTGTTTTTATTTATTCCTGGGTGGTCCCATCTTAGCACAACCAGGGGCGGGATTCAATTGTACCCATCAGGCACCCTTTCGCTGTCTTTTTTGGCTTAACCTTCCAACCCGCGCCTCAAGTTCTTCGCCTCGATTGGTTCAGCTCTCCGGTTCTCTGGAAGGCCTGCACACGTATATTGTACACTCTCTCTCTCTCTCTCTCTCTCTCTCTCTCTCTCTCTCTCTCTCTCTCTCTCTCTCTCTCTCTCTCTCTCTCTCTCTCTCTCTCTCTCTCTCTCTCTCTCTCTCTCTCTCTCTCTCTCTCTCTCTCTCTCTCTCTCTCACACACACACACACACACACACACGTTAAATACATAAATAAATACATACCTCACTGCTCTCCCTTCCCCGCTGGAGTGTTTGGGCACGGAAAGTGTGTCCGCAAGAGAAAGCTAGGGCGAGCCCCCTTCGTTTACAACCCGAGTCGCGGGAGCCCGAGTTTTTTTGCGCGTAAGTGTGTGCTGGAAGGAGAGATAGACAGAAAGAGAAGGAAAGAAAAAGGGAGAGCGCGGCCGGGAAAACCGGGGGGGGGGGAGAGAGAGAGAGAGAGAGAGAGAGAGAGAGAGAGAGAGAGAGAGAGAGAGAGAGAGAGAGAGAGAGAGAGAGAGAGAGAGACTCTCAGCGAGCAACTCCTGACAGAGTCTAGCCCAACAGCGCGCCTAAGACTCTTCAACTGGGAGAGCGTGAGAACGCGAAAGCAGTAACAGCCCTTCTTGGCTGCACCAGCTGCTTCTCTTCGCCAGCTGCAAGCGCCCGACTATCGCCGGGAGAGAAAAGGCGGGGAGGGGATTCTGGAGGGGCCACATTCCCTGAATCCAGTTTCACTCTTTCTCTCTCCCTTCCCCAACCCCAACCTCCTCTCTCTCCCCCTCCTCCCCTCCCCGCCTCGCTCTCCCCTCCTTTCTTTCTTCCTCTCGCTTCCCCTCTCTCCTTTCCTCCGCGCCCCCCCAGATGTTGCGCCCGGTGCGGCCAGCCCCCCCTGCACCCCCCACGCTACGCCACTGGCTGCAGCTGTCACTGTGATTGCTTCACCAATACCTCTTTAGCTTTCCTTCACTTCATACACAGTATTAGAAGGTGGACCTGGATCACATGGAACCTGGTCTAATACTGCTGGTGTTTAACCATTTCAGAATAAATAATAATGCTGTTGTATTGCAGAAGTACATTGTGGATGACTGAATGTAGAGGTACATTCAGTTGTCTATGGAGATTCTTAGTCATCCAGGTCATGGTTGTTCCAAAGATGCTTTTTCATGAGGCAGCTGAACTTTGTGGTTTTTCTTTGAAGATGTTTCACTTCTCGTCCAAGAAACTTCTTCAACTTCTTGGATATGAAGAAACTTCTTGGATGGATGACAAGCAAAACGTCTTCAAAGAAAAACCTGAAAGTCTTGAAAAAGCACCTTTAGAACATCAGTTATCGTTTTAGCACCTTGTCCTGTTGCATTCTGGATGCTTGTGATGGCTCGGCTGTGTTCATTTAACAGCGTTTTCAACATTGAAAAAGGCACCCAATGCTAACTGTGCTAAGCTGCTGCCTCCACCATTGCAGCTATTCCTTCCAAAAATGTCTCTTTTCCGTGTGTCAGTTTTTTTGTAGATTTGTTTGTCACATATTTTGTCTTCATTGGATTTGCAAATGTAACCAATTTTCTCTTTTCACATGTAAACTGTGACGTCTGTTGTCAATTTTTACACCATCTTTTCTCCGTATTAGGGGAATCCATGTTTGACGTTGGACTGACTGCTCCTGCCATTGCCATCATATTTGTTTTGTTGCAGTGAATCTGTTGTGCAATTCTTTGTCACGTAGTGGCTCTGGGTGGTGTACATAATAAAACAATCCAAATGCATAAAGACCATTAAAATGCAACCAAAATAATTTATTTATTTATTTTAAAAAATAAAATAATGCTTTAAAAATCCCATCCATACAGAAGGGGCATTCCAATTCATTATCACGTTACCATCTACTGTATTATGCTTCATCCTATCATGGTATCTCCCGGCCAGTTGACAAAATCATGTTTTAAGGGCCAACAAGGTTGGAGCCAGCTTCATGTCTGGGAGAAGGTGTTTCTGAGACTACAATTGAGTTGACATTGAGATAGTAGATAGCCTTGCAATATAGGCTTCAGGTTCAATTTGATCTTGTGTTGAACCAGATGTCGGTCAGATCAGCATTCTGACTTCTTTAACAGTAATATAAAATACTTGCCTTTCAAGGAATAATTGATCATAGAAGAAACATTTAGCACTTCTGAGCACCATGATAATTGAGGAATGGGAATCTGAATAATTTGTTGCAAATTACTAGTGAACTTAATAAAGGAAAACTAAGTAGTCTCAGCCTATTATTATTCATTCAAACTAGTCCATGACTTCTACCCAGCCAAGCCACAAATTTCCAATATGTATGCTTAGAATACCTACTGAGGGCTAAATTTATGACGTTTTGTAGTGCAGTGTAAAACTTTGCCTTTTTTCCATTACTGCTCACTTTTATTGGTGTATAAGCTGCAACAATGGTAATCAGCATTGTTCCATAGAGGATTAAAAATGGTAATACATTTTAAAAGATTCAAATTGTATTATATATTTGTTGTACCCATTGTTGACTGTGAATACAACTTTCAATAGCAGAAATATATAAATATATATTATAACTATATTGTAAATTTTTATTTTGTCAAATCAGGGCTACTGTGGTTCAGTTAACACAACAGATCAATGCTATATTTCAGCAACTTGGTACAGACTTGGTCCAGTTTCCTCACATGGGTGCTAGCATGATCCATGTGGCAAAGCTAATGTGATGCTGCAAATTTCTTGATATTCTCTAATATCAAAGGCCTGTGTGACATGTTGGTAGTTACCAGTGCTACAAAAAATGCACGTTTTCATCAGTAACCACCAACACTCAAGTGTCAGCTTCTCCATGTGTGGTAAAATTGTTTGAGGTTCATTCAGAACACATTGCTATGGTTGGATATCATTAGATTTCACACATCAGGAGATGGCAACCATTCTTCTTCACTATGTGATAACGAAAGGGAGCCCATCACACCTTTCACACCATTTCTGACAAAGGTGTTATATAATAAATCCTTTTCATTTCAAGGATAGGCTTTTATTATCTGGTTTGGGAAAGAAAAACGTTGACAGAAAAAAATCAGTGCTAACATCAGAAACAGAATCAGGAATTGAGATACTGAACTAATTTTACTTGAAATAAATGCTATCTTTCAGCTTCCTCACAATCTTTTTTTTCCAACACTGTATTTTAATGTACAGAATAGCTAAGTGCTATTGGGGTTGATTTTTACAATTTACTGAAAATTGAATAGCCATATTTTTATGTTTTAGTTAAAGCAATTAAATCATGAGTGATATGCCACAGGTCATGCTTCAAAAATTAGTAGTGAGGGTGAGGGGAAAAATTAAGCTAAATTTGAATTTATTTACATTTAATTAAAATGAGACATTTGTTAATAGGATTATACTTAAAACATGCAATTAGGAGGTTACTAATATTCCTAGTTTGCCATATTTCAAACTCCAGGTTGGTAACAACCTCTGAAGACCGAAGTGTGTATTTCTGGCTATATATAAAAAGTCCAGCTCTGGAGCTTTATTCAAGACTAAGGGACTCTACTGTGTAAATGGACAAATCAATCATAATTATAATTACATTCTTACAGAAAGATAATCATATATGAGTTTACACAAGCAGTCTATCTGAAATCTTCCCAGAAGCAAAGTACCTGCAAACATCATCATCAATCATCATCATCATCATCATCATCATCATTGTTTTGAAATTCTTTAGGGGATCCTCTTGAAACTTTGGTCTTGTCCTAGAAGATGTCTGGAACAGAAAGGACAAATTATTCCCAAAGGTCTTTGATCAAACAAGCAGAACTCTTTTAGGCAGTGAAATTCCTCCAGTGCATCAGATTCCCCCAAACAAATTTATCTGATAAGATAAAATTCTCCTATGCACTGAAGTGGCTAATACAGTTCAAAGAAAATCAACGAGGAAGGTATCAGAGCATCTCTATATATTCTGTTTTGGACATCTTTCCATTTGTCTAGTCTGAGACCGTGGATGTGCTAAATTCATTTAGAGATTCACTGACCATGTAGCAATCTGGTGCTGTACAACATATTTATCTCTCTCTCCATTTTTTTTCGCTGCAGGCCTTGAAACAATTGATTGGTACAGAAAAATGGATACACCTATTCCATAGCACATGAATAATCCCCTTCCTACACCTTTGGGTCAAGCAGAATTTTGATAAGTGCTGCTGCATTTTTTAAGTTGTATTTTATCGTTCAAGTTTGTCTGAAACGGTATAGGCAGGGGGTTGGACTAGAAGACCTTCAAAGTCCCTCCCAACTCTACTATTGTATTGTATTGTAAGTTACTGGTCTACCTACAGCAAGCCCTTTTCTCCAGAAGAGTGCTCGCCAGAAGAAGAAATATGTATATTGTGGCAGAGGATGGGAAAGAGAGTCTTACCACTACTCATTGTCTTGCACAATAGATACCAAAGGCTACAACTAGCATAAGAAGTGGTCAAAGAAAGAGGGAGTGTTGAGAATTAACATTCTTGGCTTTTTGTGCTTCATTTCATTTCCAGTTGTGCTTCACAAAAGTAGCACCATTATATTAAAACATTTCTTGTTAAGTTGCTTAAATTATTACCGAGCAACTTTGTTAAAAGTCTAAGGAGAATGCAATTCCAGTATCTACACAGTCATTACAGCATGCCTCAAATTAATTGCCGGGGCAATATAACTTTCCTGGGTGTATGCTTTTAACATTTTACAAAATCATTTCTGGTAATTGAGTAATAAGGGCAGCAGATGGGAAGTGAGGGGATGTAACCTTTCCTGCAACACAGCAGTTCACTTATCTCAAGCAAAGATTGTTCCTGCCAGGTGTACATAGATGTTTATCATAGTGCTTTGCTTTCATCTTCTGCAATGTGTAAAACCGAGTTGCATTAATTGCTCTGTCAATTACTAATAACACATGTCTTCTGATTTAAAGACAGGCAGCATTTATGTGTCATCAAATTGTATATTGAGTTCCTTCCAAATGTCATTGCAAGTTGAAAAAAATGCCATTCTTTATGAGATTTGTATTGGATTGAAAGGTTCTCAGCTCTACATGCAGAATAATTCACAGCACAAAGTTTACTTCTTGTTATGCCAACTTCCCCCAATATGGATTGAAATTTCCAGACTTTCAGTCACACACATTCCCAGAGAGCAAGATGCACAAGGGTCAGACTGGAAAATCTATCATGCCATTTTGGTATGTTGAAAAAAGGGGCAGGGGAATAGAACAACATATAAAAACAGCATCACAATGTTCACCCGATACTAGCTAGAGTAGGAGAATCATCAAGGTCATATCTACTTTTAGGGCGGACAAGCAGTGTGAGTAAATTAGGGTCAGATGAACTTTCTCCTTCTCTATGTGGAAAGAAGTTGAAAGAAAAATACCCTTGCTATCTAAACTGGGTGGCTAAATCTATCACTTTGCCTTGTCAAATTGATGGATGCAATAGTTCTTTCAAAAGTAGTTTTGGATCAGTTACAGTTTTGCACCATGATGTTCCAGAGCGATAGATCCTTATATATAATCCTGGAAGCCAACTTAGTTTGAACTCTAATAGCAGATATTTTTGTCTTCATAAACTTGAAAGTGACCTTTGTGTTTTTCTTTTTTTACTTTGCTTTGACAAGAAATATATCCTTAAATTTTTACCTTTTCCATTGTTTAGGTTTTCCTTGTTTGTTACTTATTTTCATGTGTACTTAATCCTAATTTTTAGCAGTGTGGTGATCGTTAACTTTGTGGAGCTAAATATCATATGTGAATGTGATGATATCTTACCCTAGATATTTGGTATTTCTGAGTATAGTGAAATCCAATTTAGAATGAGGACATCACAGTCTAATCACCTAATGAGAAGGAAAGACTCACTAGAGAAGGGCCTAATGCTGGGAAAGATTGAGGGCTAAAGAAGAAGGAACGACAGAGAATGAGATGGCTGGATGGAGTCACTGAAACAGTAGGCATGAGCTTAAATGGACTCCAGAGGATGATAGAGGACAGGAAGACATGAAGGAACGTTGTCCATGGGGTCACGATGGGTCGGACACAACTTCTCAACTAACAATAAACTGGTTCCATCGAATCAGAGGACAGGGAAACACCTTTTTCCTCCAGGGACTGCACTGGAGAAAAAAAAAGTAGAGTGCGACCAAGAGACAAAGCAATATCATCAGAGACTACAAAGTTCAGATTTATTTTAATTTGAGTTTTGGAAATGCCTTTTGATGCAAAATAAGCTTGTGTTAAACTTTGCAGATGCTCATTTCACCTTTCCCTCAAATCACAATGATGGTGATATGGGCTGAACAATTAGGCCTGGGATAACATGAATCCTATAGGCCACAGGATATCCAAAACAAATTAAATATATGAATGTACAATCTGAAACTACACTACATACAATATCTCCTATTAAATAGCATTAATAGTGATAGCATTAAAATTTGTTATTTTAACATGACTGAAGGGGAAAAGAGGAAATAGAGAGAGGAAATGTTTAATTTAAATGCATATTAAATCTTGGTTTTTATCCTGGCCATAGTAACTTCTTTGTCTTGGCTTTTGGAAATCTACACACACACACACACACACACACACACACACACAGCACACACACAATCCCAGGCATTTCCAAGAGTAAGTACAATCACAGTTGGAAAAAAAAAAGGAAGAAAAATAATAAATGCCTGGTTTTAATTAAAGTGATTCTTTGTAGATTAGATAAACTATGCACTGTCATCAGAGAGTATGACTTACTCAGTAGTTAGGGCAGAAATCAATTATTATTTTTTTCTTAGAAAATAAAAAAAAAAAAACCTTTTCCAGCAAGCATATTTCAAATTTCTACGGTAGAAATGAGTAGGTTTCATTCAGCTCTGATTAATATGCACAAATCACACACACACACACACACACACACACACACACACACACACACATATATATATATATATATATATATATTGTAGGGAAGAGGGGATTACATCTTATGTGAATGCTTTTTAGTAAATAGTTTTAAAATTTACAAATTGAATCTAAGAAAGACAAAAAGGTCAACTTTGTAGAAATACAGCTTAAATATGCTTAATAGCTACTTTTTAAAAAGTTGTCCAGAGTAGAAAAAAATGCCCCTGTTTTGCTAAACTGTGAATCAGAGAGTAGCTTGACTTGGAACTGAGTGGCATGATAATGCATGGCACATGAAGGAAAAATGAAAACAAATCATAATAGAACCTTTTATACATAATAGAACAAAGAAAAGTTAAAGGGATTCCAAAGGATCAGATGGAAAGATCATCATCCTCTTCATCATCATTATATGAGAAAATAGCAATGAATTTCTGCTCTGACATTTATTTTGCTTTTCTCTCTGTCAGTAGAAAACAGAAGCCTCTACCTGCTCCTGGACACTACGGAATGAGAGATACTCTGTATGTTCACCTTGATATTTATTCGGTTACTGAACTCCTTTCCAAGTTTGATACTTAGAGACTTTCTTTAAATTCTATACCTGTTTTAGTTATTTTTTCTATTCCCATGTCTGTTTCACTCTTCGACTTCCCTCCAAACGCGTACTTTTTTAAAAAGAAAATAGTGTTGTGAGAACTGTCTTCCAGCTTCCCAAGTTTTATTCTCTGGAGAAAGAAATTTCTCTTTTCCTTTGGGGGTATTTTTTAAAGCTTCCTATATAGAAGAAACATCTCTGAATGCTGCTGTTAGTTTTCTTCTGTCTCACATCAGTCCTTTAATCTATAGTCCTGCTTCCTGGTTTGGGAAAAAAAAAGAAGAAGAAGCCCACTTAGACTGGGAGAATTTTCTGTATTCTAGGAAGGTAGGGAAGAACATCATATATACACTGACATGCTATCCCCAATCTTAGAACATAGAATAATAGAGCTGGAAGGGACCTCAGGGGTCTTCTAGTCCAACCCCCTGCTCAAGCAGGAGACCATATACCATTTCAGACAGTCATCCAGTCTCTTTTTGAAAGCCTTCCATTATGGAGCACCCATAATTTCTGAAGGCCAGCTATTCTATTGGTTAATTACTCTCACCATTAGGAAATTTCTCCTTAGTTCTAGGTTGCTTCTCTCCTTGCTTAGCTTCCAACCATTACTTCTTGCATTGCCTTTTGATGCTTTGGAAAATAGCTTGTCCTCCTCATCTTTGTAGGAGCCCTCAAGTATTGGAACAGTGCTATCATATCCCCCTACTCTTTCTTTTCCTTAGACTAGACATACCCAATTCCTGCAACCGTTCTTCATATGTTTTAGACTCCAGCCTCCTAATCATTTTGTTGCTCTTTTCTAAACTCTTTCCAGACTTCCAACATATTTTTTGTATTGTAGTGACCAGAACTGGATGCAGTATTCCAATTGAGGTTTTACAAAGACTTTGCAAAACGGTACTATTCATTCCTCCCATTCATGTATTATGTAAGGAAAGAGAATTCCACATATCACTTATAAGAATTTTACTAAATATTTATTTTCTATTGGTTTAATGAGAAAGAAAGAATTAGAACAAAGGGAAAAGAGAGGGTCTATTTTCGGGGGAGAGCTTATTTTAACGAATGCTCTCAAAAGTCCGATTGGCCTTATTATCCTGTGAGAACTTATTTTCAGGGAAACAGGGTACTATTTTTTTTTTAACAGAAATGTTCCACTTTTAAACTTCATGCATCCAGTAGGGGGAAAAAATATCCACAATGGACAAAATGTTTTCTCTGTTGCACACTTTGCACTTGACAATATAACATTTGTATCCAAAATAGCTTTTCAGGGATAGAAGTTGTACATTTGAAAAATTCATGACATTTTTTTTAAAAGTGTGGTGCCCCCAGATAGTGAAATCAGTCAGTTTTAGATCACATTCATTTACCGGGATGGTGTGCTCATCTGAAATTATTAGACATATGTTTTGCTTTTGTTCAATGTCTCTGAAATGACAAAGATGTACTTTCTAAAGCAATCCCAGGATCATGAAAATATAGAATAAATATTCTTGTTGAAAATTATAAAATAATAAAAGCCTTCACAATTGTGTATATAAGTGTCACTTCACTGCTTTTAGATAACTTCAGTGGAGCTTTAATCCACATTTGTCTAAGTTCTTAGTCTGGAAAGAATGTGTTTAAGAATAAAGACACTGTTAGTGTTACTGAACCTTTGTCTCATTCACTCACTCACACAATTTTCTTTTAGCAAAACTACACAATAGGGATATAAAAACTCAATTTCTGCTGAAAGTGAATTTGAACATTCTGCCTCCATGAAAGAAATGCATTACGGGGAGAAACAGTTAAGCTACTAATACTTGGACCGAATAATAATAGCCATGTTTTTAAAATGCTTATTTTGGAAGAAAAATGTTTTAAAACCATTCATGAAAACATATATCAGAGTGTATGTATGTATGTATGTATGTATATATATGTGTTTGTGTGTGTGTATATATATGGAGGAAAAGGGAGGAAGCTGGAAAAGGGAGGAAGGAAAAAAAAAGAAAAAAAAAGAAAAAAAGAAAAAACTTCCTCCCTTTTCCAGCACCTTAAAGCTACAGGACATGAAATCAATTTTGAAGGAACCAGGTTAATCTCCAAAACAGAACACCTCAACAAGAGAATAATTATGGAAGCCATCGAAATAGAGAAACACCCCCACAACATGAATAAACGTGATGATACCTCCCGCCTACCAAACATCTGGAAACCAGCCCTAGTCAACAAACGAACACCACCCACCACCCAGGCCATTACAATACAAAACAACAATGCACACACAGCCAGCACCAATCAGCACCAATCTACCAATCATGATACAACCACACAACCAATCATTCCACTTACTGAAACAAAGCCAGCACCTCATCCCCTCCCACCAAGATTTACAGAAAGACAGCAGCTCCATTCGCATTTTAAGCCAAAGACAGCAGCCTAAAGATGGCAAGTGAGATCTTGCCGAAACGTTTCCAAGGCAATCTCAATCTTACATGGGAAAAGACCCGAATACAACAAAACCAGCATATATATATATATATATATATATATATATATATATATATATATATATATATATATATATATATATATATATATATATATATATATATATATATATATATATATGTTTTTTCCTTAAAAGAGATCCTTGGATATCTTATGTAGCTAGTAACATAAATATAATAAAAATGCATTCAAAACTTTCATATGGTATAAGACTTGTCAAAATATATGTTATAATTTTCTACAATATGTACAAAAAAATCTGTAGGCTATAATTGTGTTTCACTAACAAGGACTGTAAAACAGGAACAGTAAGAATTTGTTGTTTCGTGAACACATCCTTTCAGTTCTCGATCATTTTTGCATTTTCTCTGTTTTTTTAGTTATTTGTATAACAAATACCAATATAATTATGCAAGCACAGCAGCAAAATGTTTCACAGAACTATTCCTACGTAGACACTTATGGCTCTCAAATATAAAGAATGAAGATATGAACACAGGAATCAATTGCTTCCAGGCCAGGGAGAACAGTTATATAAATATTGAGTACATCTCCCAGTCCCAAGGCCAAGAAGAGGCCAGGCAAATTTCCATTGACTTTTTAAAAAGCCCTAGAATTTAAATCTTGGATCAGACCGATACGTATGCGCACATATATGCCATGATTTTTGTGCATTATAGTTTTCAGATCTTTTTCAAAGATATGGCTTTATTCTTGTCTGTGATAAAGGACAAGGGCTGTTGTTAGCTAGTTCCTGAGTATAGGGTTAAGTGTCTGGAAAGCTGAGATTTATTGCTATGCCTGCTGTGATATCAAATGCATTCATTTACTATACCTGAGTGCCAAGTAATTTAGTATTAGCATAGAGGTCACCCAAAATCCTACTTGCTGCATAAATATGAAGGTAAAGGTGCCCTTAAACCAAGCTTGACTCCTGGTAACTTCCTTTAAAATAACTTTGTCATTTTCTTGGCAGCAGAATGGAAGCAGTTTGCATTGTTATCCAGCCTACAGGCTTGGGATTTCCTGCTACTCTCCCATCCAAGTATTAACCAGGCCTGATCACGCTTAGCTTCCAAGCAAAGGCCCAAGGTAGCACTCTTTATGTACTAACCAAAGCTAAAAAGCAAGGGGGAAAGTTGAAATGACTGGGAGTTGATGGAGTTATTCTTTGTTTCACAGAATGAAAGACAGTCTAGTGCTGTGATGGCGAACCTATGGCACGCATGCCACAGGTGGCACGTGGAGCCATATCTGTGGGCACCCCAGCATTACCCTAGCTCACTTCAGCACGCATGTGCAATGGCCAGCTGATTTTTGGCTGGCCCGTCCACACTGCCCTTCACTTCCCAGGAGTCTCCACGTGGTGCCAGGTAAGTACAGGGCTCACGTAAAGGCTCTGGGAGGGCATTTTTGGTCTCTGGAGGGCCTCTGTGGGAGGGAACAGCCATTTTTGCCCTACCCAGTATCCAGGAAAGCCTCTGGAGACTGGGTAGGGCAAAAACAGGCTTACCAGGCCCACCAGAAGTCAGAAAATGGCTGTTTCCAACCTCTGGAGGGCCTCTGACGGGTGGGGGAGACCATTTTCACCCTCCCAAAAAAAGCTTTTGGAGCCTGGAGAGGGCAAAAATGTGCCTACTAGAAGTCAGAAGATGGGCTGTTTCTGGCCTCCGGATGATTCTAGGCCCAAAACAGGGTGTGTGTAGCGGGGGTCGCGGTGCATGCACGGGAGAGCATGGGGGAGCATCCACATGCATACAGGGCATGGGAGGATTGAATTATGGGTGTGAGCATGCATGCGCATGTGCGCATTTGGCATCCAAGGGAAGAAGATTTCGCCATCACTGATATAGTGCCATCTCTTGCCTTTAATCTAAGTGCTTGCAGATGAGATACTTAGCAAACTACAAGAATGAGAAGAAGGCAGTTTATAGGCTCTTAAGATAGAACAGGGGAAGGAAGGGAAGAATTTCTTTAATACTACCAAGTTCCCTTCAAGCAGTAGAATAAATAGTTATTTTCCAAATAGAAAGGAGCAAGGTCATAAAGATCTTCTCATTACCCTGATTTGATATGCTGGATCTGAAGTATCACTGGTTTGTGGAGTGGGTTGTTCTTTTTCCAGTAGAGTAATTTGCTCATATCCAGAAAATAAAATTTTAAAAAGCATATGTGGGCAAAGAGGATTTTTTATTGTCTCCCACTGTTCTGTCCAAAGCCTCTACAATATATATGGACGCAGACTTCGCTGTCTGTCACAACTAAGGAGGGATATAAGCAATCCCTTGGCTGGGAGTCCAGAAAGCTATCTCTATGAAACAAGGCTTAAACTCATGAAATTCTCCCAATCTTTCTCTATGGCTAGATCAGTAAATTGTTGTTTCCTGAATAATTACCCTCCCGTCGCCCCACCTATAAGCTCTTCGGGAGAGGCCAATCAGTATCCACCTGTTCCTATTTCCTTCTGTGACCCTTTTTCCAAAGCTACTCCCTCCTCCTCGCAACCCTATGCATATGTACATCAGGGACAGCCTCCCCCTATTCTTCCTCGCTGCTCCCTGACTCTGATGCCACCTGGTGGCCAACAAGCCTCTCTAGTCCCTGCTCTGACTCCGAACACCCCAGAGAGTCTTCCCCAGCCTCCAGGACAGTCCCATAGTGTTCATCACTGTCAGATTCCACCAACAGTTCAGCCGGCTGTTGTTGGGACACAACAGCCACCCCCACCTCCAAAGACACAGATTCTAAAAACTTAGAAATTATTCTGTTACAACCAGAAGGCAAACACAGAGGGAGTACAGGGGGGAAGGGGGAAAAAAGCTGTTGAAAAATGTTGGCTTGTGTAAAAACAAAACATATAAACAGTTAGAGCCAAGGAGATAAGCAGAATGCAGAGAAATATCCTTTTTTTAAATGCACAGTATGCAGAGACAGACAGACAGACAAATAAATATAGATAGCTATAGACATAGATATATAAATGAAAAGATACATACTGTTATCACATCCATTTCTCATTGTTCAGGCACAGGAGCTTTTCACTCTGTGCGCAATATTTTACACTTTTTATTTGATTTGTCAGGCTGCAAACAAGGGAGGGAGCAGTTATCTTCAGACTTCAGATCTCAAATACTTGATACTTGCCATAGAGATGACAAACAAGAGAAATTCCATTGCTGCTATTTTGAACCAACCACAGAGTCAGGCTCTTCTTTATACCTGTTGGATTCCATTACACTGGAACTCATCTGCCACCAAAGGGCTAATCAAGTGCGCTGCAGGAGTTTAGAAAATGTGTTTCTTTTATTTGTGTCACATAAACCACATGAACAGAAAATGAGAAACAAGACAGCACCTGCTTCTTCCTAACACCACAATCGATTGCATTCAAGATTTGGGGTTTTCTCTTTCTTCTTCTTCTGCATATATGCATATAACTTTTATCAGCAATATTTCATTGCCAATATTTTTATATATGCATATGTGCAGGCATATAAAGGTAAAGGTTTCCCTCGCACATACGTGCTAGTCGTTCCCGTGCTCATCTCCGTTTCAAAGCCGAAAAGCCAGCGCTGTCCAAAGACATCTCCATGGTCATGTGGCGGCATGACTAAATGCCAAAGGCACACGGAACGCTGTTACCTTACCACCAAGGTGGTTCCTATTTTTCTACTTGCATTTTTACATGTTTTCCAACTGCTAGATTGGCAGAAACTGGGAATGGGAGCTCACTCCATTACACGGCGCTAAGGATTTGAACCACCCAACTGCCGACCTTTCTGACCAACAAGCTCAGCATCTTAGCCACTGAACCACCACGTCCCACTCAGGTATGTACATAAACATATATAATTGAAAGATTCAGTTCAGATATTGGTAATCCTCGACTCATAACAGTTCATTTAGTGGCTATTTGAAGTTACAAGGATGCTGAAAAAAGTGACTTATGACCGTTTTTCACACTTATGATCATTGCAGCATCCCCATACTGCACGTAATCAAAATTCAGACACTTGGCAATGGACTCATATTTACGATGGTTGCACTGTCCCAGGGTCATGTGATCATTTTTTGTAATCTGACAAGCAAAGACTTTCTATGACCCTCGCTGATGGCTTTTAGGCTCTGCTATCTTCCTTTTCTCCCTGTTTTCTCAAATGGATACTCCAGAAGGAGCAATCTTTTTGTCTCAGGATAGAAATCCCTTTATAAGGAATAGATTGTACTCCTGTACAGTGTTATTGTTTTCTTTCAAGCTGTCTCTCAAGCTTTTTTTCTATTTTTTAAAAAAACTATTTTAAGTCTTATGCAAAAGAAAGAATCAGCTGAATAGATTTCTCTCTACCTCTTTCTCATTCTCTCAGCCTTTCTCTTCCTCTATACTTCATTTTCCAATGACCTTCTTTTTTAACTTGGCTTCTCCTAGATTTGTATAGAAGCATTACAAGTCAGTGAAACCCAGATCTGGTAGGAAGGTGGTTCTTTCTTCTCCTTCTCTCTCCTTCTTAGATAGATGAACAGAGTTGGAAGGGAGCTTGTAGGTCAGCTAGTACAAGCCTCTACTCAAGCAGGAGACCCTACACCATTTCCAGAAAATGGCAATCCAATCTCCCCTCTGGAGAGTGATGAAGCTCCCACAACTTCCGAATGCAAGCTGTTCCATTCCTTGATCAGGAAAAAAAAAACATTTCTCCTTTCCTGCCCCCACATCATAAAACCTTGCATTCCTTTAACTTTTTATATGTATATTTCTGTCTATATAATAGTTATAACTATATGTTTCTTTATTTGCTATGGCAAAAAGCTGTAATGTAATCTTTTCTTTCTCCTCTCTTCTCTTCTCTTCATTTCTTATTAGGCCAATAGCTGAACAATGTGTTAATGATTAAAATGAATCGCTTCTCAAAATCCCTTGCTTTAGCTTTCTCTTATTTAATTGCATGTATTTAATTTTCATAAGCCATTATTTGCTTCAGATCTCTGTGTCATTGTACAAAGTGGTAATTGTAACTAATGAAAACCATGTGATTATTTGATTGTCTTGAATGCCATTAACTTCAAACCATTTTAAAGGTTTTAATGTAAATTATTTTGTTTGAATATTAATGATAATTTTCTTCTTGGATTTCTGCAATGCATATATTTACCTATAGTTCTCAACTTAGAACCATAATTGAGATTGATTTAGGGTCATACATTATTATGGTCATAAATTGAGATACCTGCATGATCAGACCGGACATTTTTGTGGAGGTCATTAAACAAATCAGTGGCCATTAAACACAAGTGTTAAGCAAACGCCACAGTCATACGTGTGACTCCATTCTTCCAAATGAGCACTTTTTGGCAAAGAATGTCGCAAATCATGGTCACATGATTGGTTGCACATGGAGGACACTGCAACCAATCATAAAGGCAAGGTAGATTCCAAGCACTCAGAATGACCATGGGATGGTCTTTGTGAATGGGTGAAAAGGATAAGACCCAGGGAATAGTTCCTACTTGCTTGAAAGCCTGTGTTGACCAACTGGTCCCCATCTTCACGAGCATCTTTAATAAATCACTGGAGACCAGGAGATGTCTTATGTTGCTCCTTGCTTCAAACACTCTACTATCATTCTGGTGCCCAAGAAACCCTCCATCAAGGAGCAGAATGACTACAGACCTATAGCTCTGACATCTGTAGTTATGAAGATATTTGAAAGATTAATGTTGGCCCACCTGTAAAGCATCAGGGATCCATTGCTAGATCCCTTGCAGTTTGCCACCATGCAAACAGATTGGCAGATAATGTTGTCAATATGGCACCGTGCTGCACCTTGCAACATCTTTAATCTCCAATGACCTATGCAAGAGTCCTTTTCATAGACTTCAGCTTGGCATTCAATACCATCTTTCATACCATAAATTCTACACTCAAACTGATTCAGCTAGCTGTGTCTGTCCATACTTGTAGGTGTACTATAAACTTTTTGCTTGATAGGAAGCAACAGGTGAAGCTAGGGAAAATTACAGACAATTAGCACAGGTGCCCCCCAGAGCTGTGTGTAGATTTCAAATACACACACAAACACACAAACACACACATGAATTCATTTTATATCACTTCCATATTAATCTGAAAGGTTAAGCAAAAAGAGAAATTGATACTGAAGGAGCGTCTACTATTCTTTGTAGCAATTTTTATAATACTTATTCACAATATTCATGGGTCAAACATTATGCTAACACTTCAGTAGGAAAAGAGCAAATCTATTGCTGTTAAAGTTCTAAACAAGCAAACATACAGTGCTCAAAATCCATCTCTGGCTTTCAAAATAACTGTCAGCATTACCACCGATGCCCTAATTATATCAAGAGCCTTGAGCAAGCTTCAAAAGAAATCCAGATATTTATTTGAAACTTCATGTTCTCACATTCCAAGGGTGTGTCATCAATCAAATTCTCCAACGAAGCAATTTCACAGATTGTAGAGATCATTCCCTTCTGGCCACTGTGGTTAACCACGGAGATGGCCGTGACAGAGAGATGGCTGGAATGTCCTTTTGTTTTGATTGAAGTGCTCCCTCCCTGCAACTGCAAAGTTCATTTTCCAATCTCCCTTGCCTATGGCAACTCGAGAGCAGGCCAGGGATGCTTTGCAAGTTGACATTAAGGAGCATTCCCTATGTGTGAGATTCCACCCCTGGAATTACAGACACAGTGATATCCTAGGAGAAGCCTTGTTAGATGTCAAGATAAAATATCTTGGGCTATTACCAGTATGTGGAAAACCCATTAAGTAATTGCTACAATCTACTGTTCAAAAGGAAGAGAAAGGTGGGCACTCACCTTTTCTCCTGCAGACAAAGTCCCTTTGTTTATAATTTGTGAATATATATATATTTATTCAACGTTTCGGCGAGGTCTCACTCGCCATCCTTAGGCTGGTATATATATATATGTGTGTGTGTGTGTCGTATGCGTATGCATGCGCGCGCGCGCACACACACACACACACATATACATATTGAAGTACTTCAGTATGACATTGCAATATGTAAGGCACCCTTATGATTCTTCACTTTATATATCATTTTTATTGCGGGGATAAAAACATTTATGGGGCAATAATTTTGACATTATCATTCGCTCTGAGGAACTCAGTGCTATAACTGGTATACAGAGATCACTCTTAGGAGAAGCTATTCTTTTAAGGTCATGTGATTACCTCAAACTTGGGGAAAAAACAAACCAAAATGGCTACTACTTAAAGCAGGGGTGGGTAACTATTCATGAGTTGTGGACTTCAACTCCCAGAATTCCTGAGCCAACTGGCTCAGAAATTCTGGGTTGCGAAGTCCACAAGCCATAAAGGGGTCATAGTTCCCCACCTCTGAGCCAAAGCAAATGATACTATATAGGACACATGTGATTTGAATATCTTTAGACAGCAGTTTCAAAAGAGAGGCAATACTGACTGAAAAGAGAAAGGGATTTCTGGATAGTTTTGCAAAATGATAAATCTGTGACATATTTCTATCACCTTTACCCGGTTCTGTGGACATGGCTTGGTGAGTAAGGTGTGGTTTGATGGGCGTGGCTTGGTAGGTATGGCAGGGAAAGGATACTGTAAAATCTCTATTCCCACCCCACTCCAGGAGAAGGATGCTGTAAAATCTCCATTCCCTCCCCACTCCAGGGAAGGTTACTGGAAAATCCCCATTTTCTCCCGATCAGCTGGGACTTGGGAGGCAGAGAATAGATGGGGGCAGGACCAGTGAGAGGTGGTATTTGCCAGTTATCTGAACTACTCAAAATTTTGACTACCGGTTCTCCAGAACTGTTCAGAACCTGCTGAGTACTACTTTTGACTTTTACATGTTCTTTAATTTATTTTTTTCTTAATTTATCCAATTTTTTCTACTAATCATAAATGACCATTGTTTTCTTTCATGTAGGTTTCACAATATTTTACATGAATTGACAAATATCAATGCATATTTTGATTCATTATATGAATAAACAAGTTACATATTTAGATGATTTACATTAATTTAATGTATTGATTTTAAGGTTTTTCTGTTAAATTTGTAATAAGGACGCTGAGGCAGCTGTCAGTCCAACAGATTTATTGTAACGAACAGGCTGACAGGAACAAGGAACGCTCCTTATGGATCCGTCGGACTTTAAGGGTACAACGATAGGAGTCTCCCATGGGGAGAAATCCACTGGCTCAAGGATGCCCTGACTGATGAGCTTATCAAGCTCAGCATCGACTTTTGCTTTAAGAGCCAGCGGCAGGCGGCGGGCTTTTAGGCGGATGGGAGCGATAGAGGGATCGAGATTTAGAGAAATGGGGGAGCCGGTATAGCAGCCGAGGGAGGGGTGGAACACATCAGCAAATTCAGTAAGGAGAGAAGAAATGGAGTCAGAGGGGGGCAGAGGCGAGGGAAGGAGGGAGTGAACCCCAGCGATAGACAGACCTAGTGCCCTAAACCAGTCAAGCCCCAGCAAGGAAGATAGGGGGTTTTTTACAATGAGGAGGGGTAAAATGGCATGCCGGGAGCCGTAGGTAATGTTAAAAGTCCTGCAACCAAGCAAGTCAATGGGGTTCCCTTGGTAGTCACGGAGGCGACAGTCTGGGGAACCAAGGGAGGAACGGCGGACCGATGGCAGCAAGGAATGGAAGGTGTCCCACAACATGATGGATCTAGCCGATCCCGTGTCCACCTCCATTGAAGTAGGCACCCCCTCAATGAATATGGGGAGATGCAGCTTACCTCGGCCCTCTGCAGAGGAAGAGGCCGAGTCAACCAGCCATTCAGGGAAAGCTGCGTTGGGGTCGCCAACGGTGAGGGAGTTTTGACGCCGGGCAGGCATACGGGCTGGAGCGCGTGGCGGCTGCGGAGGTTGCGGTGAAGGGCGCCGGTCAGCAGGAGCGGAGCGGCAAACGGCGGCAAGGTGTCCTTTTCTGCCGCATTGGTGGCAGAGAGCGACTCTGAAGCGGCATTGGGAGCGTTGGTGGTGGCCGCCACAACTGAGGCAGGGACATCCATCTCTGGTGGAGAGTGACTGCAGGCGGTCGATGGTCTGGTCTACCTCAGTGCGGAACGAGGAGGCTGTAGAAGGAGCGTAGGTGGAGGCGTTAGCCGCATAGGGAGAGGGTGGCATGTAGGCAGAGTGAGGGAGATGGCTGAGGTGGCTGAAATCCGGCGTGGATTGGTTAGCCATCTCGTAAGCCCTGGCATCGTCGACTGCGATTTTTAGGGTGAGCTCAGGGCGAGCCAGGATCCGTCGGTGAAGTTTAACGTCGCGGAGACCGTAAATGAATTGTTCTAGCAGCGCCTCGTCGAGGTCGCTGAATTCGCAATGTATAGCCTCCGCGCAGAGGGCTGCAACATACTGGGCAATGGTTTGGCCCTCCTTTTGAATGCAGCAACGGAAATACTGCCGGCGGGCAAAACGAGATGGGGCGGGCTCGTAATGGTGTTTGAGGCGGAGAATTAGCTCATCCCACGGCAGCGTGTGGGCAGGATCCGGGGAAGCGAGAGCCCGGGCTGTGGCGAACATCTCCGGCCCACAGTAATTCAAGAAGATTCCTCTTTTCCGTTCCATGGAGAGGCTGGTGAGGTCGTGGGCTATGAGGAAGCACTCGAATCGTTCGAGGAAGGCTTCCCACGCCTCAGCCTCAGGCCAGAACGGGGAGAAAACGGCGTTGGAGGCCATTGGTGGCACCGTGTGAGGGCCCGTGTCGCCCACCTTCGTCGCCAGTGTTAAATTTGTAATAAGGACGCTGAGGCAGCTGTCAGTCCAACAGATTTATTGTAACGAACAGGCTGACAGGAACAAGGAACGTGGGCCGTCTGACAGCTATTTATACTTGCAGCTGTCAGACGGCTAACCAATAAGAACTTGCTAATTCTCCCGCCGGCTGGAGCCGCGCCTGGGCCAATCAGAGGGCTTCCCTGAATGCACTCTGCTGGCCAGGCTCGGCAGAACTCAACATTTTCCATTTGTTCAATGGAGATCATGGGTTTTATATTTAGAAGACCTTGGTTTAATGCTTAGTGTTGATAATAAGGAAAGATGTAGAAATGCAGAATGTAAAAATAATACAATCCAGAAAGGGCTCACTTTTATTCTACAGAAATAGTAGGGAAAATAATAAAAACATCTGTTTATTTTTATCTTGTATGCAGGTAATTTATTGTTCTTCTTTCCAGGGACCAAAAGCTGTTGCAATACCTAAGGTGGTGCTTTTGGTTCTGGGCACTTAAAATGTCCCTGAAATTGTTAACTACAGTCAACAAGGATCATTTCATTGATTTAGAGAAGTTTGGGGTCAGAGTCTTTGAACATGCATAAAACAATTTGACCCATATCTTCCCTGAAGATCTTGTTTTTCTAGCCCATGGCACTTTTCAATTACATCAATACCAACTTGAAAATGACAGGTTAACCTGATAAGATTGTTTATTGCTCTGAATCTACTTCTGCTTTCTAATTTCAGAGGTTTAAGCTCTAGATTCTCATCAGCTTGTTAAGTTGTGGATATTTGACATAATGAATGAGAAAAAAACATGAGTTGCGACCTTCAGTAGGCGATTTGGGAAGTGTTCTTTGAACCTGAAAAGACAACGCAGAGTGCATAGGTTGTCTTTGTTTTATGGAGAAGGGAAAGAATAGCAATTCAGCATGAGCTAAAGTGAACTATCTCTTAGTTCTTAACAGTCTAAGTAATGTCATTTACTGGTGCTTAGATTATAATGCCAATTACTCCTTAGGTTTATTACAAAGATTTTAACAAAAAAATTATAAAAATTTCAGAGAACAGCTGTCTTACATTTATTGTTGCTGATGACAATGGCTGGATGAAACAAGTTTTGGAGAAAATGAACGGCATGGGCCAATGATAAGGAGACAAAGCTATGTCACATATGTGGGAAGAACCACAATATTCAGATTCTTCTTGAGTTTTGGAAAGAGCATTCTGCATTTTCTGCTTGTTTAAAAAACATGTAAAGTGGTTATACTACAATCATCATTCCCCATCGCAAAATAAGGAACCAACAATGTCCACAGTTGAGGGTGAAGGTTCATTCTCCAAGCTTGTGGGTTGGTTTCTGAATGTCTCATTACCAGGCTAAGTAGCATGTTCAGCAAAGTTTAGGGGATGTCAGTGACACATTTCTGGCCCTCCACACTAATAATTTCATTTTCTAAAAGAGAGAAGGAAAAACAAAGAGAAAAGACAATGAGATCCTGGATCTCATCCTGACCAACAGAGAATAAGGGACTGCTCTCTATAAAGTCTGATGCCATGGATCTAGATAAGTTCTAGATAACTAGAAATGGAAAGCTAAAATGAATGTTGGACTCCTAGAAGGCAGGCTTGAGTGAAAAGTGAAAAGCATTATTTTCATTCAGTTCTCTAGGTCATGTATAAAGATTTGGAAAAACAGCTGGCCAGGATCAGTTCCTATATTTCCCTTTAGGACAATGTAGAACCAGTTATAACAACCTTGACAAATTAATTGAATATTCTCTAGGTTCTAGTATTATCCAGGACACAATAGCAAGACAAGAATGGATAAATGCTAACATGTTTCTGTGTTTATATGGAGATAATAAGTGGCCCTGTGGCCTTGCAAGAAATGAGCATTTCCATGTTATATGGAAGGAAAGAATGTTGGAACAAACATAAACATAGGTTGAATGCATTGGGAATAGTTTACTTTAAAAGCATGATGATGCTTTTAGAGATGGGTTCAGGACAAATGGTTACTGAATAAATACTAAGTCAGATGTACCAAAAGTATGTGAAGGCTGTTTGGTCACATAGAGACTGAGTAAGAGATGAATCAAAGCAAATATATGAAGGAAGAATGAGTAGTTGAGAGAAAAGAGGAAAGTGAAAGTTGTGACTGGATGAAGTTGATGGGATTCTGAAAAACAAAATAGGTGAAAAGTTTAAAGAACAATATGAAATAGAAATAAGGACATAGTGGAAGTACTTTATTTATTTATTTATTTTACAATTTTAATTCCTTTGGCCTACTACTTCTTTGTCCTTCCCTGTGCTCTACATAAAGTTGCTTGTCCAGAAAATGAATAGCATGATTTTCCGTGTAAAGCTCAAGACCCACCTATTCCAAATAGCTGGCCTGGCTCAACTATAACTTCATATCGCTCCTGACGGGTTTTTAATTCAGTAATTTTATTCAATGGGATTTTAAATTGTGTTTTATAATTGTTTTCACTCATTAGTCTACCTCCTCCATGCACATGTATATGTCTTTGTTCTTATGTATGTTTGTCTTTATCTGTATTTTATTTGCTTTGATTGTACGCCGCCCCAAGTCCTTCGGGAGAGGGTTGCGGCTAACAAATAAAATTATTATTATTAGTATGTATGTAAGTTTATCCATTAGTCTGACTGCTTTATTTATTTAAATGAAGTGATGCCCTCTCTGTGTACCACATGTAATTCATTCATTGAAATTCCCTGTTTAGATTCAAAGATTAGGAGAATGACAATTCAAAAAAAAATCACAAGTATTGCAAAGGAAACATAATCAGTTCAAACTATTAGATTTGAAATATGACCTCATCTCAATTCAGTCTATGGTGAATGAAAGGTTCTGGGGCATTTGGATTGATTTAGCAACCAGATATGATTTGCTATCTTAGAATAACAGGAGCTTATATATTGTTGTGCAAATAGCTTGCCTTTTACTTGAGCAACTATTAAGTTTGAAGATTTGATTTGAAGTCAATTTAATAAAATCTCTGAACCTAATTGCTTTTCTGTGATTTTCTAAATCAAATTGTAAAGTTGATACAAATTATTTACTTTGCATCGTGTGGTTCTGAATTTATATGAATGCTTTGGACAGATGCATAAATTCCTTTTTTGAAAAACTCAATCAACTTGATTCAATTTGGCAATTTGATTGAAACCACCAAACTGAATTGATAATTTAAAAACATGAATAGAATTATCAAATTGAATTGGATACATTTTCCAAATCAAAACAATAGTTCAAATCAGATTTTGCCATTTCAGCTAAACATCTAGGAAATATTGCTAATTAAATAGCTTGATACACAGGTACAAATCAAGAGTTGGATGGATTTTACATGAAAGATTACAAAACTATTATAGACAACAGGAACATTTTTAACAAACATGTTAACAACTTAAAGAAATAGTATAGGATAATATTTGCTAAATACCTATTCTGCAAAATAATTTCACTTTTGACCATCACCCAGAACTTGCTGATATAATATATCCTTATGTGTTTTTAGTTTATGGTCAAGTTATAGATGTCTCATAGAATATTTTATGATAGTTGCAAAATATATTAATATGAAAATGGCAAGCATTGGAGATTTCACAGGAAATGTGTTGACATTAATGTCTGAGAGAGGCTAATGTATGATGGGGGAAATAAATAGTAATGTAATCATGTAATAAATAATAATTGGTGAGGTCATGGAATCATTCAAACACAAATCAGATAGTGTCGTAAAGCATATTAAAAGGTTACTGAACTCCCTTTTCCAAGCATTAATATTAGGATGTATAGGTCACTATTTTGTCTGGTTCTAAAAGTACCAAAAGCATTTAGATATTAGAAGGATTGTGTGTATTGTCTTATTTCATGCTACTTTTTATTAATATATATGTGCTCACTTAATATGAATGTTTCAAATAATGCTTTTATTCCAGATAAAAATAACATTGATCTGGGATCAGTATAGAAAAAAAAAGAGATTAGGAAGAAGAATAGAGGAAGAGCCGAAATGGTGCAGTGGTTAGAGTGCAGTACTGCGGGCTACTTCAGCTGACTGCTAGCTGCAGTTCGGCAGTTCAAATCTCACAGTTTCAAGGTTGACTCAGCCTTCCATCCTTCCGAGGTGGGTAAAATGAGGTACCAATATGCTGACTCTGTAAAACTACTTAGAGAGGTCTGTAAAAGCACTATGAAGCGGCATATAAGTGCTATTGCTATTGCTAAATGTGTTGGTATAAATTAAATTAGTTCCTCTTTCCTCTATATTTCCTTTTGTTTAAATCTTACTCTTTTCCTGTGCTTCATCTAACACTGTTTACCCTAAAAGGAAATAATGTGTTTGGTTTCTATAGTGTTTTCCCTATGCGTATGTGTGTACAGGTGTCTGTTTTGCTTAATTTGTTTTAAATGTGCCTCTCATTGGGAAAATAAAAATGGAGCACATGGACTTCTATTCAGGATAGTATAACATGCTTGCTGTGCTAAACAGAGCACATATGCTTTTAAGTTGTATCTCCAGAATTCAAAACCCTCCTATATTATGCTTTCATTATCCTAAAATATCAAAAAAAGTGTTTGTTTTACTTGTCATAAAAAAGAACATCAAGTGTAAAAGAAAATTAAAAACAATAACAAATGTGGCAGTTTAACAATACATTCAAATACAACACGGGAAAACTTATATGTCCATAAATTCAGTTCTAGAAAGAAATAAACCCACAGTAACCATCAAAAGAGATTGATAAAAACATTATGTTAACATGGCATGGGGAAGGGGGAGAAGCAAAATTATACATTTATAATGCTTTTAAAATACTTTTCATCTGGTGTAGAAAAGGCATTATAATGAGTGCCAGATGAGATTCTAAAAATGGGGAGGCAGCATTGCTTAAAATAGTTCCTTCCAGTTTGGACTTCAGATTGATTAAATACTTAGAGAATTACCTCTGCTAACTATGAGGGGAATGTGTTGAATGATCAAAACCTGGATCATGAGTTGGAATGAACTACTTTGAAGCATATGTTTATTTCCCTGATACAAAAGTGATAGTTCATATCCTTGTCTATTCAAGATTCCAAGACCCATGAAAATTCATTCCTGATCCACTTTTCAGATTGGTCTGCGTTGGCAGCATCATGGCAGCTGTGGCCCAAACAATGGTTAGGTTAAATGCCATGGCATATAGGGGGAAAAGGAAGAGGAATAATACCAGACTCAAATCAGACTGAATCTTATGGCATAATCAAACTATCATGAACTTAATTACAGGCCTGGTCTTCTGTTTACCAGTTCGTAGTTACTCCATTTCTCATTTTGAGTGATTATATAATAGGCCTTTGTGAAGCAGCTAAGATTCAATTCAACAAAGTGAATTAAAATATTAAAGGAGACCAGATTCACTGCTATAGTTAAGAGGCCATGGCATAGAGTTTGGTTATTTGAGAGCCTTCCTGTGTCCCATAGCATCTTCTGAGATTGACATATTGTGGCTCCTTCAGTTAAACAATGTCATCCATTAGGATCCCAAAACATACCTTCAATGTGGCATCACCTACCCTCTAGAATGAGTTTGCCTGAAAAATCCTCTGGTCGGTGAAAAAGCTGCTGCTGTCACCACCATATTCTTCATGCACGTGCATTCCATTGTTTTGCAAGACCGGATGGGCAACTCGCAACAGGGAGATCAGTTTGGAGGTGTGGCCAGCCCGCCATTGCTCCCGGTTCACCAAACTGGGCAAAATTTCTACCACCTGTTCAGGTGAACCAGTGCGAACCGGCTGAATACCTCCTCTGTGTATACACAACAATGTGAAATCACAGTTGCCTGTGCTTTAATTGGTATTGGCTTTCATATATATTGAGTTCTTCCCAAAAACCTAGAATGATGTATTGTATTGTCTAGTATACGTGTGCAGACCCCAGTAGTGTGGCTTTTTGTAATTGACAGATGGAAATTTTTTCAATGCACAGATTTTTTAAGTGCCATCCAAAGGTTTATGGCACTCAGTGTGCTGATAACCACTAGGACCACCAGAGCCAGTTTAATCTTTTAATTTCAATTTCCAGAATTTGAAACCTTGTGATTCTCTCCAAATCTTTGTCTTCTATTTTACCGTCCCCTGGTATTGCCAAATCAGTTATCCACACTATCCTTTCAATCATAATTAATGTCATCATAAATCCCACAATATTTTAACCTTCATGTTTTCATTACTTTACCACTATTGTAAACCATCCAGATACATCTGGTGAAATGAGAACTGTATACATGTGATAAATAAATAAAGTTATATATTCCCACTAATTTTTCATTACTGGCACATGATAATTTTTTATGGATGTTCCAGTGAATCATTTTGGGGACTATGTTACGTTGTTTATAATCAGTTCATGAAGCTATCCTGCCTGAAAGACTTCCAGCGTAACTTTTGTGAAACAGTGCCACCTAGTAGGATCCAGGAAAACATATCTTCTCTGTTGTAACATCTACCCTGTGGAGCAGCATCTCCCTGAGATATGGATGGACCTGATCCTTTGAGAAAAACTTGAAGATCTGGCTTTGTAATCAAAGGAACAGATCATTAATAAACTTGATAAACTTGATATTTGTTTTTCTTCCTTCCTTTTTTCTTTTTCTTCCTTCCTTCCCTCCTTCTTTCCTTTGTCTTTCTTTCTTTCTATCTATCTATCTATCTATCTATCTATCTATCTATCTATCTATCTATCTATCTATCTATCTATCTATCTATTTTGTTACCTTCCAATCAGTCATGAGTCTTGTCAACTGTCTGGATAAGTCCTTGCAGTTATTTTGGCAAGATTATGGAAGTGGTTTTCTATTGCTTCCCTCTTAAGCCTGAAAATGAGTAACTGAAAGCCCCAAATCACCCAGCAGGCTTCATGACTAAGGAAAGACTAGGAGACTCATAGTCTGCCAGTTTCTAGCCTCGTGTCCTAAATACTAAGCCAGGTTGGCTAAGCTGGAGTGTTGTTTATTTCTTGTTTTTATGTTTCACAGGGTAAGCCACCCATAATCACAAGACTGATATGTGCAGCTATATACTCTATCACCATACAGAAACAAACACCTGAGCAAACCCTCATTCTGGACTTTGGGAATGCTGCTTAATTTCAGTTCATCTGGGAGGAAGGTAATAGAGCATTAGGTGTTTAAGGATTCTTTAGAGGGGTATTCTTTGCTAGAACAGCTTCTGCAATTGTTACCTAAAAGCATGTGGGGTCTGCCTGGTTGCATGAATTCCCCAACTGTGGATCGGAATCCAGGAACTTTGACTGTCCCCTTGGAAAGTGGAATGTGGCAGTTGATGTTTTTGAGTTTAATTTTCAACTGAAGTACTGCTAATGTTTGGCTGTTTGCAATCCAGGCAAAAGTTTATATAGGTGGCTCTCAATTTACAACCATTTATTTAACAACTATTGGAAGTTACAATCTCACTGAAAAAAGTGACTTACGGCTAGTCTTTGCACTTACAATGGACACAGCATCCCCACCGTCACATAATCAAAATTTGGGCACTTGGCACATATTTAGCATAGTTGCATATGATTACTATATTTGACCTTCCCAACTAGATCACAATTAGTTGGATAGCCATTTGTCTGAAATGGTATAGGGTTTCCTGCCTAGGCAGGGGGTTGGACTAGAAGACCTCCAAAGTCCCTTCCAACTCTGCTATTGTATTGTATTTTACAACAAACAAAGTCAATGAGAGAAACTAGTATCAGGATTCCAAGTACCATATCCATAGCAAACAAAACACTGAAGCAGGCAATTTCCTCAAATAATAGGTTTATTGGATATGGCATACTGGCACAAGAGGATGAAAACTGACTCTGATTATTCCCACTGATTTCAGCTAATTAAAAGTAAAAGTTTGTCACTTTCTCAAAACAAGCAGTCACATGGTTCAATCAGAATACTGTCCAGTTGCTAGGTGACTCTAGTCCCCTCCTTCCGAGCACCTGCAGGAATGTCCTTGGTTCCCAAGAGAAAATATTTTATTTTGACTACAACACCCCAACTATCTCTATTCTCCTCTACCTATCTTTTTTCTGCAGTTGTCAGCACTCATGTCTCAAAATGGACTCAGTCAGGCCAGCTTTAGGATTGACAATTAGTTTTGCACAACAATCTCATAATTCACTTAAAATCTGCAGGAATCTACTTAGCAACCATGGCAAAAATGGTCTTAAAATCAGTGAGACTCTCTTAACAACCACCTTGCTCAGCAAGAAAAAAATATGGTACTAATTGTCATCATAAGTCAAGGACTATCTGTTCTGACCCCCCTCTTCATACACCAAAGCATGCTGAGACAAAGATACTGCAAGGATTTATTAACACAGAGACTAGACCTTGGCAGCAATCCAGCACAGACTAGACCTTGGCAGCAATCCAACCTGCCAAGACAGCCCCGATAGCTTCTCCAGCTCTAGTAAGTATGTTGATTCCTGCAAACAGTTTGCGCAAAGTCATTCCTTTTATACAGTCTTGAGAGGAGCCTGATTACAACCACCTGAGTTCAATTATCTCCTGTAACTGCGTAGATGTTCTTTACGTCTATTTGCGCATCCAGAACCACCTCCCTTGTCTCCTCCTTACAGCTCCAATGCATGACGTCAGGAGCACACTCCCTTTGGCTTTCACCACTGCTCCATGCCTCAGGTGCCTCCTGGTGGCCAACCAGCCTCTCTAATCCCTGCTCAGAGTTGGAACCCTGTCCAGGTTCCTCCACTTCTTCCAAAGCCGACTCATCAGACCCTTCGTCGTCGGAGTCTGGTTGCAGCTCCAACAGCTCCTGCTGGGTCACAACACTATCTGTACTATAATTAATAGTTATACAAGCATCTGTGATTATGTATGAATTTCCTGGTTTACAGGAGCCTTATTAAGTTTTCAGAAGAGACTGGCAAGATACTGGTCAGATGATTGTTCCTCATATATTGACTGCCTCCTTCCTAAAACTGGTGTTGCAGTTACAGTATCCTGGGTGCTGGCCTAGGAGCTTTACTTAAGCAATGCCAGAATGGTTGGGCAGATGATCACTTGCCCAAAGTTTTCCTAAATAGGTCCAGATACACTGGCCAAAATAATGGGGCTTTGGATTAACAATTTTAACGCATGCATAGCATTCTCTAGGCTGCACGAAAAGCTTCTACTTTCTGGAATTTTGCTTGGTGTTACTGGTAGTGGTGGGGGACCCTTTACTTTACTTCATCCCAAAGCACTCAGTGAAGAATATCTCTCTTCTTTTTTTCAGCTTTCCTTTGAAGTACTAGCTCTATGGCACAAGGCGTAGGAGGATTATAATGCAACCATGTTTTGTTTTTCTCTTAGAAGTGGGGGCTATTGCTCAAAAAAAGGGGGCAGTGTGGAGGGTTGTTTCATTCAAAGCTTAAACAAAACAAAGCATTGATTCAAAGCTTCCCACAGCCTTATTGTTCAAAAGGTATGTGTGCGTGAGAGAAAAGAGAAAAGAATTAAGCTGGTCTGACTGACCTGAATTAAAGAATGATATATTTTATGGGGAAGGAGGAAGAACAGTAATCTGTTATATTTCTGCCTCAGTTTCTGAGAATCAATTTCAGTGTGCTCAAAAAACGGCACCATTATTCTTTGCAGCCACTCTTGCTCTTTGTAAATGATACTTTTCAAACCATTTTTCAGAATTTGGTGTGGATTTCCCCCCTTATTTTAGAGGCCATGAACACTGCTAATTTCATTCTGTACTGTCCCCAAACTGTAAAATTGAAGACATTTTTAAAGAAGATCAGGTTTAACTTCTAAAACCTGTGTACCATATAGCATCTCTCAGACCATAGTAGTCTTTTCTGTAAATTTAATCTAATTCTACAGAAAAAAAAATGAACAAAACAACCCTTAGCAGTTCATGTTTCCCTGTTAAGAGTAAGGAAAAATAGAAGCTGAGAAATATTTGGTGTTTGTGGGTCTCTGTATATGCATGCCTGTGTCTCTGCATGCATATGTGTGTGTTTTAAATTAATTCAGTACAGAGGTATGTATATAGTCTTCAGAAATTATTAATGCTCTAATATTTATTTAACTTAAATGTTTAAAGATAAAGATGAAATGTGCATCAATATGAACTATGATTTCTAAAATGTTAATGTTGGTAAGCATAAAGTTGATTAAACTTTACATTCTAAAACAAAATGAGGCATTAATACATAACTGCAAAATACTTAAAATTATTTGTTATATAAGAAATGTTGCAATCTTAAGCTTAATGAGCCATGACTGGCACAGTCGTTCCAATGCAATATTACAAGCTCACTCTGCCCATTGCCAGGAGTTCGATCCTGACCGGATCAAAGTTGACTCAGCGTTCTGTCCTTCCGAGGTCAGTAAAAGGAGGAGCCAGATTGTTGGCGGCAATAGGCTGATTCTGTAAACCACTTAGAGAGGGCTGTAAATCACTGTGAAGCGGTATATAAGCCAAGTCCTATTACTATTAATATTTAATGTAAAAGTCTCCAGTATATTTATTTAATACTAGACCTCCTGTACCCCATTGAGTCATTGTTTCTGACATATTTCTTTACTTAAACAAAAAAAAAAAAAACTAAGGGAAAGCATGTGGGGCTCAGCACCAGTCAGGAATGAAGTTTGGAGATGTGGTGCTGTATGTATCAAGAATGGCACACAGGACATTTAAGTCAGTTTTGTACATGAAAAGGCAATTTGGGCCAGGAAGTGTGCACAGAGTTTCATTATTTTTTTCCTGTGCTTGGAGAGTCCAAGCAATGGGTTAAATTAGTCTGGTTGCCCTGGGACTGAGGAATCTTTTTCCTTGGCCACACCTCCTGGTGGTGCTGAACGCCAGATTTTTTTCCTCAGTCTGGTGTGTTTAGGGACTAAAACTGTGACCTCCAGCTAAAATAAATTTAATCCAAGGCTTGGACTCTCCTTTTTTGTTTTTCTCTTTTTTTTCCTTGATGCCTATTTTTTTCGTTTATTGGTTATTTTTCTGATTGATTTCACTTCAAATTTCATCAGTTCGCCTTCCTCTCTTCAGTGAAGACTCAGAGGTAGAAGCAGCATGAGGGGTGATGTTTCGCTGTCTGCACCATTCAAGGGACGGCAGTGGTAGATCATTTGATGTCCGAGGGCTAGCGGCAATCATCTGTGACCTTCCAAGGCACCGCTGGCTGCAGGAACTGCGCGGTCGCTCTTTAAGCTCCCGTGCGCCATTTTATCAGCTCCTCCTTCACCCTCACATGCAGCGGCCATTTTGAATAGGCTTTTTCGCACTTTTTTTACAGGGACAAACTGCCGGCAGCTGCGCTTCCGCAGATAGCTGCCAAGTAGCCAGCTGACCTTCTTCGGGTCTCCGGAAGGGTCACTGCCACTCAGAACAGCTTCAAACAGGCCGCATTGATATCTTGGCAGCCTGGCTGTCATCCACCAGCTGAGAGAGGGCTTCTCTCAGCTGACTGGCCTCTCTGCCTTATCTGCTGGAACTCGAAGCCAGTCAGGTTGTGTTTCCCTTCCTCAACCCTCCTCACACGGTTTCTTCAGTGGATTCCTTGTGATTGACTTTGGCTCTGTGTTCACAGCCTTGGGGTTTCTTTTCTTTGGGTGGTTTCATGATTGCCTCATCTTGAACCTCCTGTATGCGATGTGATGGTTGAGGTTCTTGAGATCCAAGATTGCCCTCCACCCTGAGCTCTTGGGTACCAGAAAGAGGATGGAATAGAATCCTCTCCGTTCTTGATGGGACAGTACCTGCTCTATTGCATTTATCTCCAGGAGATGGTGAATCTCCTGGGTCATGAATTCCTTCTTGAGGGAGCAAGAGGGGGTTGGGCATCGGATAAAGTTCCAGGGAGGATGGGAGATGAACTCTAGTGATAGTCCCTCCCTGATTGACTGTAGAACCCAGGCATCCTCTGTGGTCAGTTCCCATTAGGATACGAACAATTGAAGTATCCCCTTATGGGAGGGGGAGTTTAATGGTCACTTGGATTTGCGGAAAGGCCTTCCAGCCTTCATTGGTTCCAGAACTCATCAAAAATCTGTCATTCAGCAACACCAGGAGGCATGGCCAAGGAAAAAGATCCCTCAGTCCTAGGGCAACCAGACTAATTTAACCCTTTGCTTGAACTCTCCCACAATGCACAGAAAAGGACCCTTCAGGTAAGCCAATGGTCATTCTCCTCCCTTCCTCCCTTGCTTCAAAACTAAACAGAGAAACAGAATGACAAAAAGTGTGAGAAAAAAAACAGTGGGAGCAGGAGTGTCTTCTGACATTAATTTCCTTAAAATCTGGCAGGGAGCATTGGAAATCTTTCCTTCCTGCCTGCCTGCCTGCCTGCCCGTCTGCCTTCCTTCCTTCCTTTCTTCCTTCCACTCAGCAGCAACTAAGAAAAAAAACTGCATTTTTCATCCATTGGGATGTTGCGGTTCCCATTGGTGATTAAAAAAACATTCAAACCACTCCAGGAACCCGGCCCACGACTCACCAGCGGTTCCGAAGGGAGCGAATGGTGGCATTGATGCCATGGCCATATCGATTGCGAGATTGAAAATTGTGAGGGGGAAAAAAATTCTTTTTTTCCTCCGCGAGGTAGCCGCTTGTCAAGGTGGTGTCTCCGTGGCCTCAGAATCCCACCTTCGTCATTAGTGTAAAAGATTGGCCAAAGGATGAGGCAGGACACGGTCTGAGGCAACTAACAACCAACTTTATTAACGACAAGACAGCAACTATATACAGCAGTAAGTTCAGCACTTTTCCTGCCTGACAGCTATTTATACGGAGCTGTCAGGCAGGACAACCAATCAGATGCTTCTGTCAGCCCACGCTCAGCCAAGCCGCGTCTTAGCCAATCAGGCACGGCTTGGCTGTTGCTGGCTGCCAGGACACAACAGTCAGGAGAAGCAAGTGTGTGCAATACTGGTAGGAAACTGCCACAAAATGTTGAAAGTGAACTGCATCAGTCTTTAGCACTGAAGCAGCCACAACATCTCCAAATGTCATTCCCACAGGTGTCATGGGTCCAGATTTTGGACACATTCTATAACTTAGTGCATTTGAGATATCTCAGTTCAAACATTTTTGCTCTATGATAGTGATGGCAAACCTTTTAAACACTGAGTGCCCAAAATGTGCATGTGTACATCCCCAAACCGAAAGGTGTGCATGTATGCTGAACATGCGCATGCACAGACATGGACATGCGCACATGCGCAGCAGAGACCTGAAGACCAGCTGGCCAATGGGAGGTGCGGCATTCTAACACTGGCAGCACAGCAAGAGGTAAGATCTTTTTCTTTTGTGAGCTTCTGTTTTGCCGTTTGCAGGGAAACAGAAACTCACAAGAGATCACAGAGATCTGACCTGGGGCAATGGCGCATGTGTCAGCAGGTAGGGCTCTGGGTGCCACCTCTGGCATCCGTGCCAAAAATTCCCCATCACAGCTCTATGATGCACCATTTTGCTCTGCTGAAGGTCATGTCAATGAGAGTTTTAGTAGAAGTTTGTATATATTAAAAAGAAACAAAATAATCATAAACATCAACAATGTCTCTGCACACTGTTATTGGTTTTCATAGGTCATGAATATTCAAGATATAGCAAATTATATTCCTTTGAACATTGCTTTAATTAAAGCCATAATAGCCATAATCTGAACATTACCTTTATCATTCTTAGTGCTGCACAAATTGCAGCATTACAAAATCTTCCTATTTCCAAACATTTAAGATAATATAAAACATTATAGCCCAAGGCAGATGGTATATTATTGCACACCGTATAATCATTTCAAATATATAAATATTATTTCTATGGATGAGAAATGCTTTTCTTTCTGAACCTCTGAATCCCTCATTCAGAAAATGACATCTATAACAGCGAGTGAGAGAAGAAAATGTGAGGTTGTCTTGAAGCCTATTTGCACTCAGACAGATACTGCTCCAAGGATATTTGTTGAGCAGGCTGTTACATATTGAAACAAGCATTTCTTTCCATTTAAACTTATTAAGAAATATTGCTGCTGATTTTTAATAGGGGAAATTCTGCTGCCATTTATCCATGTTAATTGCGTGCCATGGGGAAGCATTGCTTAGCTGATAAAACCACCGCCTAAGTGCCTCCATGCTGCAGTGCTCAAGTAGTACTATAGGTATTCCCCCTTTAATGACCACAATTAAGACTGGCAAGTCAAGACATTAAGTGAAGTCCAAGTGTGCTTACAATCTTACTTCAGCTTTTCTTTGCTTTAGACACCTGTGAAGGTCATAAATGTGAGGAATGATTGCAAAGTTACTTTTTTACCGCCATCATAACAGTCACTAAATGAGGCAATTCCTAACAAGGACTGCCTGTGTAAGGAGTCTATGCTCTATCAAAATATGAGGCTGTGACTTAAGCTTTATAGTGAAAAACTCAACTTTTGAATATGCACCTAGGAAACCAACTCCTGGAAAGCTGCACTTTTCAACTTCTCACTTCTCTTTTAAAAGGACAGCATGTATTAATTAGTTGCATGACAGACTGCTACAAGCAGTACTTTGTCCTTTAGCCAGAGATCAGGGCCAGATTATATTTCTGCTTCAATATATTCCTTTTATATTGCAGGAAAAACTTGGTTCCCACATGAGCTGCTAATTCATTTCTGTTATGAAGAACCTTTGTACTCAACAACTGAAGACCTAATTCTTTTCTCCAAATCAGTCTCCTACGGGTTCAACATTCCTTTTCTTACAATGGCTGCTTTAAAAGTAGCTTCTTCATAGGCTATCCCATTCATATTTTTCCCTGTGCAAAGAAACATGCTAAGAGTAGGAGGGCCCTAACCCTAATACGAGAATGTCTCCTTTCACAGAGTGAACAAAAGAGAATGAAACATTCATTAAACTGGAATTTCCCTTGTATCTGATACCAGACAGATCTATTACTTGCATAATCTGACTTGCATAGATTTTGGGGGTCTTTTATACAAAGCCTCTTTTCCTGATGGTTTGAAAAGTACAAGCATTCTGTTGAAAAGTTTGTTGCAATTTGTGTTACTTTTATGTTAAGATAATACAAAGATTCTACCATAGGGGCTCTTTAATAGTGTCTCAACTATAGAGTCTTTAATATACTTTCTGAACTTCATTGTTTGCTTGCAGACATTTCATTACCCAACTAGGTAACATGGTAAGTGCTACTAAGGGTGAGGTTTGCTCTCTGTTTATATACAATTGTTTGCCGTGTCAGTTTTGGTGAGTTTGATTTTCTTCTTCTTAGTTCCTTGAGTAGGGTTGGTTTTTGTTTTTGTTTTGCTTGAATGTTTGTCTTGAATGTTAATCCCTGCTTATCTAGGTGCTACCTGTTGGAGAGGATGAGTTCTGGTCTTTTTGTTTCCTTCTTAGCTGTGTTATTGTCTTTTTGAATGGTGTGTAATGTAATCAAAGTAACAACCCAATCTGCCATAAGAGGAGGTATTTAAGAATATTGTTCAGATGAGTATAAATGCACTTCAGCAATCCAAAACACCAGAAAAAGGGGATAGACTATTTTCTATTATTTCAAAGAAGACAGACTGTCTATACAACATCTTTCAACAAAATTGATACTGTGCAATTTTATCAAAATTGCCCAAGCACTCAACTTGACATACAACCAATAGAAACTATGATTAGAGCTACATTGTCAAGCACTGTCATGCAATAGAAATGCTTTGGAAACAACCAACCAGTGGTGGATTGCAGGCGGTACGCTCCAGTACAGGTGTACCAGTGCCTGCCGGGAGCACCGGGTACCGTTCCGGTATGGTGCTCCGGAGAACCCATCTACCTGCCCGACCTCCTTACCTGTATTTGAGCTCTTTGGTGTTTCTGCGCACAGAGTATATGGCACCTGCACAATGCTCCGCCGAGCAGCTGAAGCATCACAGAGGTGTCACAGAGCGTCAAAGGAGATAAGAACGCATGTGTGTGCTGTGTGCATGTGTGGGGGATGCCGGGTCCTGTTGCACTGTAGTGGTTGCACTGGGATCCGGAACCCACCGCTGCAACCAACAGACTATTACCACCACACAACATCACCATAGCACACAAACAAACTAAAGCTCTCCAAAACTTTTTAAGTAAACCAAAAGACCCCCTAGCCCAGGAAGAAAAAAATGGAGTTATCTACAACATACACTGTAAGGACTGTATCAGCCATGATGTGAAGACATCAGAAGACATGGTGAAAACTTCTTAATCTCACAACACATGGACAGACTCAACCATTGGGAAACTATGATCACCCAAAAACAAGGTAAACAAAATATGCTAAGAAATTTCTGAGAGCTTGACATTCAGACAAATCAGCTATTAATAGGCACATAGTCTATTTCAGGGGTGTCAAACTCAAGGCCTGTGGGCTGGATCTGTCCTGCAATGTGGTTGGATCCACATTGGGGCTGTCCTAGTCTACCCAGTGTGAAGAGGAAAGATCAGGCCAATGTAGCTTTGGCCTAGTCTACCCAGTGCAAAGAAAAAACCAGTTGGGTAATGTAATGTCTGCAAGCAAACAACCAAGTTCAGATAGCACCAAGGCTCAAAAGTTCAGTCCTGAGCTACTGTACATATTTTTTTCCAGTGACTATGTTTGCAAATGCTAATTAGTTCTTAACTCTTGCTTGCAGGAATGCATTTGAATAAAAGGCATTGACTGCATTTTACCATTTACATACTGTTAACATTTTCATCCTTTTACTTAAACAAAAATTTGCCAAATGTTGCTACATTCAGGGAAAAAATTAAATATGTATTTTCCATCTGCATTATTAACTATATACATTTCCTTTATAATGTTTGTTTCCATAAATGAAAGAAACATTTCTTTGCTTCTTTTCAAAAGCATTGGCTTTTTGCCTTAGCTTTTAACATCTGGCTAAAATTAACTATCTACTCAAGAGGATGTCTTCCATGATAAGTAGTGACTGAAAGGATATTAAAAAAACATGCCATAAATGTTTGACTGTTTTGTAAATCCAATCAAACTGACCTCACTTCAGCAGGGTGAAACAGGGATTGCTAATAGCTTCCTTTCTCTGTCAAAAAATCTGCACATTTACAAAAAATGTATTATGAAAGATAATTGAAGTTTCTTAAGGTTGCGTTCAACTTTTAAAATCCATTTGGAAAATTTACATTTTTGCAAAACAAAGGAATTTGTTTTTAAAGCAATTCCTCTTCAAACTCAGTTGCATAAGGTATTGGAAGCTTATTTCATTGTTTTCATTTATTGGATATATATGCCACAGAATCATATAAACTTACAGAGTCTTATAGTCAACCATAATGACAATGATTAAAACATATGTGGCAATGATCAAGGTTGACTGTTTAAGCATCTATAATAAGAACATAACTTAAAAAATGCATTTACAATAGCAATAAGAATTGCATGGTGCTTGAAATACCATAAATATCTCTACTGAAGAAAATGACAAACATAATAAGGACACCACATTGAAAAGAATCCATTTATAGTCATACATTATTTGCATCCATAGTAATCATTTTAAATGCAGTTATTGATGAAAATGTCAAACAGCCACCAAATATTTTCTGAAACAAGTCAATCTGAAGAAACTTCCAGAAGGGCTGCAAAATGGGAACCAATCTGATATCACATGGAACTTTTTTTTCATTATGTAGGAGCCATCTTCACTTCTGTTTCCTTGACTTTCCAGAATGCAAACCAATGAAGTGTGTCTCTCTCTCTCAATAGGTTGATACTGATTGGAGAAGACAGTTCTAAATATACTTTGGTGCCAAACCATGTAGGAGTCAAAACCAGCATTTTGAATTGCACTTGAAAACTGCCTACAAAAATTCCAGAGAGAATTGCAATTGAAAGTGAAGCTAAATTGTGAAGAAAAATTGAGGTAAGAAAGGGTTTAATGGTTTAAAAAACATTTTTTTAAAAATCTTAAATATTGACTGATTAATATGACCGGCGGAATGATCTTGGTCTTTATATTGTTAGTGGTAGAGAGCTGAGTTTATTTGGAAACAATTTATTCCTGCTGCCTATAGTGCTTTGCAGATTAGCCATGATCTGACTCAATGAGCTGGTTTTCCTTTTCTCTTTATCAACATAGTGAAGCACTTCATAGAGGCAAGTTGTTCCACCTCCATGGAGACTCAAGAAGGGGGACAATTTTCTTCAATTGACTCTTTTTCCCTGCAATCAAAAGTATCTGTGCAGCCTGGTTACAAGCAGAACATTGCTTTGCACTGTCTTTGAAGGTGCACAATTTGAATTGTTGGCCATTTTCTTGCCTATTAAGGCAAATAAATTCCTGTATTGATTTGTTAGTTGTGAATTATCAGTATTGTCCTAAATTAGATGTAAGGAAGAGAAATAGACCCCCCCCCTTCATCCACATACCTGCTTTGAACATCTTCCCTTGCATTGTTCAGAAGGAGCTGAAAATAAGAAGCCAACAAATCCTAGAAAATGAGTGTCCCATGAAAACCTATCCCCCAAATGAAGGGGGCATATTCCTCATTCAACAGCAATTAAAAAATCAGTATGGATGCCATTCCAATTTATTGACCGTAGTTGGTGAAAGCAAGCTCCAAAATACTCTGTATTTTGGAGCTTGTACCCAGCATATTACAGTTAGAGTACAATTAATGACGTTTCTTGTTAATAAACAAGAAAATTAGGATTTAAAGAAGTTTCAGGTTAACATTTTACCCCTTCCCTTTTGTGGTTATTGCTGTTGTTGTCATTATTCTCGTGCCTTTTCTTTTCTCCCCTTTTTCGCTTCAGGTTGACATGCTTTCATGTGCTTGAACAGTAACATTTTGCTTTTCAACCAAAAAACTGAATTTGTATGTAGGTTAGCAGTAGTGGGAATTCACTACTGTGGTTGAAAATACTTTGCAGGTTAAAAAGCAAAAGCCAAATACCACACTACAAAGAAACTTGGGAAACAGGAAAGGGGAAAAAAACAGGAGGAGGGGTGAGAAGAAGGCATTTTTACCAGCTTAAGAACAAAGATGTTTGTGAAGTGATATTTCTTCTCACCCCTCCTCCCGTGTACAGCTGAAGACCCACCCCTTTCAATTATCTGGCCTGGCTCAACCGTAAACTTTTCTTACTCCTCCTGACAGTTCTTTTAAATTTTAAAAAACCTTAAATTTTAAATTGTGTTTTACAATTGGGGTATTTTTAATGGTGACTTTTAATTGTCCAATGTGATGTAATTTGTTACCTCCTCCGTGTATGTATGTCCTGTATATATGTATGTTTATGTGTTGTATATGTTTTATATGCCCCACTGTACGCCACCCCGAGTCCTGTCTGGAAAGGGAGCGGCTAATAAATTTAAATTTATTATTATTATTATTATTATTATTATTATTATTATTATTATTATTATTATTATTATTATTATTTACATCCAAATGAATATAGCAACATAAAATGTTTTAGCTGGAACTATTTACCCATCAGGGCTATTGGCCCATAAGGTCTAATCCATGTGAAGTATTCCATTTCTTTAGAAAGGCATCTAATTGTTTCTTCAATGATCCTTGTGTTCTGCCTAAGCAATAGAGCCTGATAGGCCATTCCATATGTTTATAACGTTCTAAGAAGAAGAAGAAACAAGACAGTTTACTAACATCTGTTTTGCATTAGCTGGTTTTTTAATTTCCATTCATGTCTCTTGAAATTCATTTTAAATGAGAAACAAAGATATACTGTCACCCAAATCCAACTCTGAGTTAGATTTAAAAAGCTGAATTCAACTCAGTTTAGCCTTTACGGCATTATTACAACTTAATTCCAAATACTTCAATTTAACTAGTTTTTCACAAACAACATTTAGCACCTTGCAATTTTGAAATACTGTAGTTTGTTTCCTATTGCCTATTATTGTAAATATCCCTTAGTCTGTAATGTTACCAATTTTTGGAAGAATTAAACAGCATAACTCTTTTCTATTATGGGCCCTATATTGTTAGAATTAAAAAGACATGTAGACATCAGATTTAGATATTCATTCTGTCTAAAATCTCTCCTTTTTCATTGAGTAGATTTTTAAAGACCCAGGAGTACTATTAAACCTTAACATTTATTTATTAAATCCAAGTTCAGAACACAGGGCATAAGATTATGAGTGTGTCCATTTTAATTGACAAATACTTTATAATTTTCAGTTAAAAGAGATTTGGTGATACATTTTTATCCACTATCTGAACTCCTCTGAACTCTTTACATAGGCTGATGTATATTGTACATGTATAAATACATGCCTGGTCATTAAATTATTCCAGTGCTTTTTTTCAAGAATTCTGCAATAGTTCACAATGTCTAAATTGGCCATAAAACAGAACAGAACAAATCCCTGTTAGGGAACTTTAAAAGGGCTGTCCAGAAATGACTACAGTATTGTCAAAGTCAAAAATCTGTTTGAAATTTCAAGATTATAATAGCTAAATAGTTCAACATATTCATTGAAGTGTATCTTTCCCAATATCTATTTAACTATATTCTAGTTATGTTACCTTTGTTCCATACATTTTCAATACATATGAAAGCACAAATACTACTCTCTCTTATACAGTATTTTATTTATGACATTGGACAAATCAAATTAATATACATAAAGCAGAACAAAGTTGAACTATGTTAAATTGTTCAGGTTCCCAATTAACATTGCAGTTGGTTGATTGATCGATTGATGATTATGTACCATCAAGTTGTCAACTCTTAGCAACCACATAATAGTTTGTTAATTCAGGAATAAATTATATTGAATTTAACAGAGATAACCTCCAAATTAATGAGCATAAGATTACAACAGAGCTTACATATATATACATACATACATACATACATACATACATACATACATACATACATACGTATGTATGCCTGCATGGTCTTCTGTAATGAGCCGAGGGAGTAGTGAGCTTCCTCCCATATTTAGGCATACCAGGGGTTGTAACACAAATACATATACATCATATACATATACATATACATATACATATACATATACATATACATATACATATACATATACATATACATATACATATACATATACATATACATATACATATACATATACATATACATATACATATACATATACATATACATATACATATACATATACATATACATATACATATACATATACATATACATATACATATACATATACATATATATATATATATATATATATATATATATATATATATATGGATTAATTCCATTCAGTATAATGGGAATTACTTCAGAATTAACCTGCAAATGATTGACATTGTAGGACAGCAGTATTAATATCTGTTCCTAATACCTGTTTACATTTTGGGAAATGTTATTTGGGGCAACCTAGGTAATGTACTCTCAAGTGCTATTTCCACCTATTATATATACAAATTACTGGATAGCAAACCTAGTCTATTCTGAACAATAAGTTTATCTAATCTCCCAGCAGAGAATTCTATTGACCTACAAAAATCTAGCTTTATATTCAGTAGTGGTCTTCAAAAATTTCAGCAACAGGTTTTCTGTCCGGTTGCTGGGTGGGCATGGCCATGTGGGCATGACCTAGTCAGCCTCCTGCACCACAATGGGAGGAGGAGTTTTTGCCTTCCCAGGCTTTGGAGCAGTGGTGGGTTCCTACCAGTTCAGACTGATTTGACCAAACCGGTAGTAGTTTGGCGGCCTGGGTTGCTGGAACCACCCCCAACAAGTTCTCCCAGTGGCACCATCTTTTTTTGCTTCTGTACATGCACAGGGCAATTTTTATTGCTCAGCACATGCATGGCGCACCCATGAGCAAACTGGCAGTAGTGACTTCTGGAACCCAACCCTGCTCTGGAGGCTTTCCTCAAGCCTCTGGGAGGGCAAAAACTGCCACCTCGGGCTCTGGAGGCCCTTGAGCCCATTTCCGGCCTTCCAGAACTTCCAGGAGGCCTGTTTTTCCTCCCTGACCCTCCGCACAGGCCCTGCGCTTACCTCGCATCCAAAACAGGCCACATGGAGACTCCTGGGAGGGGCAGGGTGGGAGGGGCTTCGATGGCTTCCATAATTATTCTCTTGTTGAAGTATTCAGTTTCTCTATTCTCGAAATAGAAAAACACCCCCACAACATGAATAAACGTGACGATACCTCCCACCTACCAGACATCTGGAAACCAGCCCTAGTCAACAAACGAGCCCCACCCACCACCCAGACCATTATAACACAAAACAACAATGGACACACAGCCAGCACCAATCTACCAATCATGATACAATCACACAGCCAATCCATCCACTTACTAAAAAAAAGCTAGCACTCCACACACCCCCACCAAGATTTATAGAAAGACGGCAGTTCCGACCATGCTTTACTCACACAAACACAAAGCCGAAAACACCAGCCTAAAGATGGCGAGTGAGACCTTATTCTATTTTGACAGAAGCACTAAAGTGCATTACAGCAACAAATAGAATAATAATTCTTTAAAAAAAACACTGAACTATTAAAACCAGGCAATGCAGTAATTGGAACAAATCTGCTAGCCCTTTTTAAGAAGAACACATTATATGGCATCCGCTTTTGTGAGCTGCAGTTGGTGGAAATAAATTATAGCAGCCAAACTTCATAATCATATAAAGCCTTGGTGGTGCAATGGTTAGAATGCAGTATTAAACACTGACTCTGCCCACTGCCTGGAGTTCAATCCTGACTGGCTCAAATGTAACTCAGCCTTCCACCCTTCCAAGGTCAGTAAAATGAGGACTAAGATTGTTGGGGGCAATATGCTGATTCTGTAAACCGCAACAACACTATGAAGTGGTATATAAGTCTAAGTGCTATTTCTATTGCTGCTATCTCAAAGGGAACATCCATAATCTGGGAATCATCCTGAAAGAGCTCCTGTCTGCTATCTCAGCAAACAAGATTATAGTAATAAGGTCATCTGTTAAATAAAAAAAAATTGACAATAAATTCCAGTGATTCTAGATTTGAACCTTAGTGCTTTCTGGCCTAGAGCAATCTACTGAATTGCTGAAAGTTATTGTGTTCTTTGGAGATACATGGTCCTGATATTAATTAGTGAATGAGTACTGAGCTGTAGCTATTCTTTTTAGGCACTTCCTTAACACCGTGATCCTACCATAAACTCAGATGGGCTCATTCGCTTTACTTCTGAATCCAAGCATCGAGAATTAAAACCTAGCTAGAGAACACGGGATTGTATTTGTTGCCACCATGAGCACTGTTGTATTTTCATTCTTTCATATAAAGCAGCTGCTTTCCTTCAATTGTCAAATATCATGCTTTAATTTTCTAAAAGTTCTCTTTTTTTATAAAAGACACATTTGTTTAAATGCTTTATTCTGCCAGTGCATTAGACTTTATTTAGAATGTCTTTGGATGCTGTTGGGTGGTTGTTGTTGTTTTTCCAGCTTGCTTGACAGACAAAGCTTCTGGATCTGAAAAGCCTCCATGGGGAAAGTTTCTTTATAGCATCTTCTCTTGATGTTTAATTGAAGCCAGAGAGACAATGGATTGTGCAATGAATAACAATGCATATGGACATGCAGATACACACACACACACAGAGACACCTCAGTTTTTCTGTGGAAAAAATGGACAAGGCAAGAACTCAACCTGTACCCAGGAGAATTTCCTTAAAAGTTTAGTTTCCTCCAAAGCAGGTCACTTTCATCAATTTGAAGGCATTCACTTCCTTCCTTGAAGGCTTTATTACAGAGTCAGCATATTCCAACAGCCTTTCCATAGAAAGCTGAATTCTCCAAATTTCTCCCTCTATTTTCCTAAAGGAAGCAAGGAGGACTTTCCCTGCTTTTTCCAATTTTGTTCTACTATATGTCTGAGTCAGCTAATGCTAATGCCTTGCTTCCGCATCAGAAATTAAAGGCCTAAGAAACTGCCTCTATACAGCTTGCATAAATAATCAGTCATAATAATGCCCCAAACTACCATTGGCACATAACTTGTCATTTCTATGATTTGAGGCAAACAAAGGAGACTGCAACATGTGTTAATATTTGATGCATTTGCTGGCTTCTCCCTCAGAACTTTCAGTGCAAAAGCTGGTAGGATTACATGCAAATGAGATCTTCACACTACCGGTGGCTCTCTGGTCCTTGCCAACCCACGGCTGACAGCAAGGATAGCTTGGAAGGTGATGAAGGACAGAAGGACTCTTGCTTATAATGAGAAAAGAGATGAAATTGGGAGGCAGAACACATTTGTTGGTCTGAAGGATTGCTGTAATAGAGAAGACTAGGAGTAGGTCGCCCTGTCAAGAGAAACAAAATGTATGCATCTCTATTGATTGTTTGCTCGTAACAGAAGGAGTGTTCGTGCCTAAATCTGAAAAAAAATCTGTGTGAGAAATAGACAATCCTCTGACAGTTTTTAAGTGAGAAAATGTACAGTTTGTCAGTGATCAGAAAAAAGCATTCAACAACTTCTCCCCCCCCCAAAAAAAACCTGCCCAAACTGTTACTTTTTATTATTTTTTAAGATTTTCTGTTTTTCACTTATGAATTTTCACTGCTCTGTCTTCTTCAACTACACATTTGGATATTTGGATATAAATACAGATTAGGATATACACATTTGGATATAAATACAGATTAGCAGATATGTGTGTATTTTACAGTATATGTTTTATATGCAATGGGCCTTATCTGGAATTAATAAAACAGCCCCCCACCCTCAAAGGAAAAGGGTAAAAACCCTTTAAAGTGATTGCTAAAATATCTTCATCTCTGCATTGGAGTTTATAACTATATAGTCTATATAGGATCAATAATCATGTCACAGAACTTACGTGATCATTCCAAAGGAGATCCACTTATTAAAGGCAGGTTGTAAAACCTACTACTGCTTTTTACTTACTTGTTGCTTGTTTTGTAAAGACAGGAAATAGGTTGACTTTCACTTTAACCGACAATCTTGGAGTAATGTTTTACTGTGTGAAATCAAGGACTGTTATTTTGTTCTGGGTCTGTGATTATTCATCTTAGCAGTGTTCTGCATGTGTTAGATAAATCATAACATATAGCCAGTGTCTTTTGAATTTTGAGAGCATCTTGATTGAAACATTTCCAATCTCTTTATTGAACAGTATGGTTAGTTAGCCCTGTCAAAAGCCCAGGTTGGTCAATAATTTCTCATGAAAATATTTGGATGTCACCCAAGTGTTCAGACTGCCTTGGATTTTAGTATAGTTCTGCATTTGTCCAAGGCCAAATTAAGATTTCTACCCTTCGTGTGCAAAATAATTCAATTTAACTCACCAATTTCCTTACAAAAACGCAACATCTTTTGTCTAATTCATTAAACCTGTTAAATTATTTTGGTTCTCTGTAGTGGGGCTTGGGCCTGGCAGGATAGTCTCACATCAATACAATAACATTTTAAAAGCTTTTTTATTTATTTACTTTTTTTAACTTTTATTGGATTTGTTAACCGCTCCCTCTCCCCTAGGGGACTCGGGGCGGTGTACAGACAGAATAAAAACATTATAAAAAACATTATATACAGCAAATTACAAAACCGAATAAAAACAAATTAAAAATAAGTCTGTACAGTAATGCCTAGATTAATTAATGATTAAAACCAAATTAAAATACCCCAATTTAAAATAACCAGTCAGGAAGATCAAGGGATTAGATCATGATTGCAATTGGGTCAGGCTAGCTAATTGGAACAGGTAAAAAAAAATTATTCCATAAGGTTCCCCTCGCATATAAGTGCTGGTTATTCCCAACTCTAGGGGGTGGTGCTCATCTCCGTTTCAAAGCCGAAGAGCCAGCGCTGTCTGAAGAAGTCCCTGTGGTCATGTGGCCTGCATGATTTTCCCACCAAAGGTGGTTCCTATTTTTCTACTTGCATTTTTACATGCGTTCAAACTGCTAGGTTGATAGAAGCTGGGACAAGTAATGGGAGCTCACTCCATTATGCAGTGCTAGGGATTCGAACTGCCAAACTGCTGACCTTTCTGATCAACAAGCTCAGCCTCCTAACCATTGAGCCATCGCATTCCTTACTCCATACATTGTCTAAATTCATCTCACCTGCTGCACTTCTTTATCATACTATTGTAACCTCTATCTTTAGTTGGTTTGTAGCACACAAGCCAATTAAAGACAACTTCAAAAACATACTAAGCAAACCAAAAGACCCAGCAGCCCCGGAAGAAAAAACTGGACTCATGTACCAAATACAGTGTAATGACTGCAACAACCACAATTGAGGACAAACAAGCATCCATGAATGATGACTAGCAGTCAGAAGACATGATGAAAACTTTTTTTAATTTCCCAAGATATCAACTGACTTAACCATAGTTTCAATTAGGAAACTATGACTTTGCTTAGGTCTTTTTGTTCTCTTTTTGGTTTGATCAAGCCAAGTTCAGAAGTGCTAGAAAGGTTCCAGAAGACTGGCTTTCTGAAAAATTAGCCATCCATAGACACACAGATATAAACAACATCTACATACTATGTGGGGGTAATGATGGCTCAGTGTTTAAAGATGCTGAGCTTGTCATTTGAAGAGCTACTATCCCTAGCACCATGCAATGGAGTGAGCTCCCATTATTTGCCCCAGCTTCTGCCTACTTAGCAATTGCAAACATGCAAATGCCAGTAGATTAATAGATGCCTCTTCAGTGGGAAGGTAGGAGTTTTCTTTGCACCTTTTGTATAGCCATGCTGGCCACATGACCTTGGAAATTGTCTTTGGACAACAGTGGCTCCCTTGACCAAGAAGCGGAGATGAGCACCATGCCCTAGAGCAGCGATGGCGAACCTTTTTTGGCTCGCGTGCCACAAATGGGGGGAGCGCAGGGGGGTCGTGTGCGGGCGTGCCACACCCATAATGCAACGTGCGACCCCCCCAGTGCGCATGCGTGCACAACGCGCGACCCTCCCCCCATTTGTACATGCCTTTTTCACCCTCCCCAGGCTCCAGAGGCTTTATAGGAGCCTGGGGAGGGCGAAAAGAGCCTCCCCTGCCCCCCCGGAGGCCCTCATGAGGCTTCAGGGACCGTCCGGAGGCTTCCCTGAAGCCTTCAGAATGCTTAAAATGACCCTCCGAGCAAACCGGAAGTGACTTCCGGGTTGCTCGGAGGGTTGTTTTAAGCGTTCCGAAGGCTTCAGGGAAGCCTCCGGACGGTCTCTGAAGCTTCCAGGGGCAGGGGCGGGGGAGGCTCTTTTCGCCCTCCCCAGGCTCCTATAAAGCCTCTGGAGCCTGGGGAAGGCGAAAAATAGCTTTTAAAAAGGTGAACTCAGCTGACAGGGCAGCGCCTCATGTGCCCTGACAAATGGCTCCGCGTGCCACCTGTGGCACGCATGCCATAGGTTCACCATCACTGTCCTAGAGTCAGACATGACTGGTCAGGGTGACCTTTACCTTACATACTACACAAAATAGACAATCAACAAACCAAAAAGAGAACAAAAAAACCTAAGCAACATCCCCACTAGCATCAGCATCCAGATCAGGATAGATTAACTCCAAGATTAACATCAGATCAACAATCAAGTAAACAATATCACAATCAACAAAACTGACAATCAAATCGACAATAAGCAGCCCAACCAAAAAACCTCTGAGATCACCCTCACCAACACTGACAGGGCAAGCCACTAGAATATAAACTGAGAACAAATCCCATTCCTTATTAGCACTGATGATGTTACCTAGTTTGGGTAATGAAATATCAGCAAGAAAATAAGAGACCACCAAAGACCTTGGAACACTCATATCTAATGTTCTAAGTGCCAGTGCCCACTGTAACTCTGTTAAAAGGCATTAAGAGTTGTTAACCAAATTTTGCGTAGCTTCTTCTCTGGTAATATTGCACTGCTAACCAGAGCATACAAAATATTTACTAAACCAATTCTCAAATACAACTCTGGAACCCATACTGCATATCGGATATTAATACAATTGAGCGAGTCCAGAGATACTTCACAAGAAGAGTCCTCCACTCCACTGCTCGCAACATAATACCTTATGCCACCAGACTTGAAATTTTGGGCTTACACAACTTAGAACTATGCCACCTCCGGTCTGATCTAAGCATAGTACATAAAATTATCTGCTACAATGTCCTACCTGACAATGACTACTCCAGCTTCAACCACAACAATACACGAGCACACAATAGAGACATACTTAAGGTAAACTGTTCCAACCTCGATTGCAGAAAATACGACTTCAAGCAACAGAGTGGTCAATGCCTGGAATGCACTACCTCGCTCTGTGGTTTCTTCCCAAACCCACCAAACTTTAATGTTAGACTGTCTACTGTTGACCTCACCCCATTCCTAAGAGGTCTTTAAGGGGCGTGCATAAGCGCACCAATGTGCCTACTGTCCCTGTCCTAATGTTCCCTTTTATTCATATCCATTTCATGTATTCAAATCATGTTTATACTTATATATATGTTATTTAATGCATGCTTGATGAAATAAATAAATACAAATAAAATAAAAAGACGCCTAATTTCAACCTTGAGCTACAAATATTATCCTTTATTAGTAACCTCTATCTTGTTTTTTCCTTCTTTTTCTATACTCAGCTTCTTCTTCTCATAAAGAAGTTTCCTTGTCCTGAGCCAAAATGAGATTGAGTACGTTATGTGACACATATTTTAAAATTTAATAACAGCTTTCCGAGGAGAGCCTCAAAAGAGGAGAGCAAGGAGCAAGGAAAGGATCAGTATTGCTCACAAGTGCTCCCTATAGTGGCTGCCCATGAGAAGACCACAAGTCAGTGGTCTCCAGTGGGTTTTGGAGTCCTGGAAGACAAGGAAATACCATATCTGCCTAAACTGTGGCACTGGATTTGCACTTTTGGAAATTGCTTGTTAACAGCTTTTGGATATCAAGAACCATAGAAAGATAAAAAAAGTTCTATGTATGTTTCTTATTTTGAAATAAATCTAAAAAGCTGATTTGAATGTAGATTTTGGAAAGTTATAAGTAGACTAAGAAGTCAGAGAAACTTGGAATCAGATTTTGGAATTGTAACAACTTTTCCTGTGGGTGGTTATTATTAATAATAATTTACACAGGTATCTCCTAGTTCCGAAACTAGGACTTTTCTTCCATAATTAGATTGACCTGATTTCTTTCGACCTATTTAAATCTTTCCATCCCTCCTTACCAATCTATAAATCTGCCACTCAAGTGGCTTTGTAATCCTCATTGCATGTCCTGCATTCATTGCTTCTACCTCTGCCTCAACATGAGAATAAATAACCAAGGTTAGCCACCAGTTACCTTAGTTCTTTAACCACAGTCAGGATGCTTCTCTTCTTTCCTAGAACATTCTGGTTTTCAAGTTTAAGAAGCATTCATGGGAAGTCATATCAAAAGGTCATTAACTCTTATCGCAGTTTGGAACCACTTTGCTAAAAGTCAGTGGATGGAGAAGAGTTGAGACTCTCAAAAATAAATCTAAGGGGATCAATAGTCCCTACAGTGATGAGAATGTGCATTGTCCTCATTGAAATACCCTAAGGAGGAGATACATGAGTAAATGATCTGGAAAATATTCCTGTATTAAACCTATCTAATTTTCTTCTCCATTTAAACTAATTGTATATAAATAAACTGGCTGTTAAGGCTAATTCTGCTAAATCCACTCTAAATAGATGTCATTGATTTGTTTTACAGAAAGAATCAATGAGGAGAGTAAAAGTAGGGAGAAGGGGCACAATGTGCAATTGAAAGGGGCTTTTGGCATTTATCTGGAGAAAAGTCTTCCAAATTAGCAAGGTTTATGTGCTTTGAATGCTCCTTGTATCTTTTCTAGAGCACTGTATGCAGGTAATCATATTACAGCTTTATATTGTACTATGGTTTCTATTTTGTGGCTATATTCAAGGAGAACTTTAGAATGCATAATACAGAGAATAGAGGCCTCTGATTGTGAACACTAAGACAATGTTTGTTTTATTTCACACAGAAACATATTTTAGATTCTTCCCTTTGTTGGACAAGCCACTGGTTGTCGTGCAACTGTTTCCAAATAGAAATTAGTAAATATCAAAGGTATTATGGCTGTTTTGACACAGAATTATTTCTTGAATCTTCTAGAGTCTTCTAGAATCTTCTAGAGCAGTAGTTTTCAACCTTTTCTCCACCACAAATACCGTTTGTGTCCCAGACCATGACCAAGGACCCCAAGACTTAACTCAAGATTTAAATCATAACATTTCTTCAAGACTTTGCAGACCCCCTGTAATAACATCATTGCTCCCTAGGAGTCAATGGACTACAGGTTGAGAACCGCTGTCCTAGAGGTTTCCAAATATTTTTGATACATTTGGGACTTGAAGGCAAAATGTGATGGTTATCCCATTCCTATTTCCTATTTATCCTTTGGCGCCATGACATCAGTCTGCTCAGCTCCTTACATCTTTTCATGCTTTCAAACTAAAAATGAACTTGTAGAATGAGGTCATCTGTGGTGTTAGAATGGAATTATCATCATCTTTTAATGACTCTATAATCCCTTGCAGTGTGAAGTCTGGGCAAGTGAATGGAGCTAGCAGAGTGTTTAATGGTTGGATGCCCTTCCTGTTGCGAATGTGGACTTTTGTTCAGCAGATATAGTCTCATTGTGCCCAGAGAGAGAAATATCTGCCTTTACCTAAGATCAAACTCACAGCCTCCTCATTGGGAGGTGAGAACTCCACCTCTAGGCCACCACAGCACTCTCGTGTTAGAATTGAATGCAAACCAAAACTCCTTTTGGGCTTTTCCTTATAATGTGTTAATTCTGAACCCACCTGGAATTAAGGAAATAGAGCCAGGTATGCAGTCCCATTCTCTACCTACTTTGATCCCCCACGATTTCCAAGGCCTTTCACTCACTAAGGTTGTGAGTGACATAGATTAAGATTAAATATAAACCAAATAAGTATACATTATTTATGCTTTGAAAGCCTCCATGTTAAGTGTCTATAATACTGTATTTGGGGATTTCTTTGAATGCTAATATTTAGAGCTGCACTGGGTCTATTTTTAAAATTGATCAAAGTATACCTTCTTGTTTTTAAAATTAGATCTTTGGCTCAGACAATTTGCTTTCACTTTAAGTTTCCTGTGCAGTACCTGAACCTTATTCTTACAAAATGTATAACCGTATCATTTCTGAGAGCCTAACAAGTAAAGTTCTGATGAACAGCAACAAAAACAAAAACAATTATCTGAATTCTGATCCTTGTTTGAAAGATGGAGAACCTTGCAAATCAACATGGATTTGCAATTTTTGTACTGATGAGAAATCAACAATTTAATGTGAATGGCCACAGAAATCTAAGAGAAAATCTATTTATTCTGATCCAACTTTTTATTACATTATTTTAATATTATTTAATATATAACATTATATTTAAATGAAGGAAATTCCCTTCTCCAACACACATTTAATATTAAGTATTGCGATCTACACCAGAAAAACCAGTTCAGCCTAGTCGTTAAAACATCAGTCTAGAAATCAGGAGACTATGAATTCTAGTCTTGCCTCAGGAACAAAGCCAATTGGCTGATCTTTCAATCTTAAAAAGCAAGTGATGGCAAACCAGTTCTAAAAAAGTTTACCAACCATCCCACACACACCCTCCCCCCCCCCCCGCAGGGACTAGTCCAAGCGATCACCAACGGTTACACTGATTTGAAGGCACACAAACAAAAGAACCAAAATATGCAGGAACCTTGCTTAGATTAGATTTGGCATTTTAGTCCAGCTATCAAATCCTTCCCAAGGACCTGAGATAGGAGATGTTGTTTGGTGCTGTTAAATGTATTATCACAAGAAATAAGCTGCTCCAAGTAAAGCTGCCTTTTGCCGTTGACCGATGGTGATTTTGTCAATGCTGATGGCATTTAAGTGAAACTCCAGATATTTTGGGATTACCTATAAAGTGCCTATTGCTGCTGGTATTATATTTGCTTTCTTTTGCCACGGTCGTCCTACTTCTATTTACAAGTCTTTGCATTTTGTTATTTTCTCCAGTTTTTTCTCTTGTATTCTGCTCTTTCCAGATACTGCAACATTCAGTATCATGATTACTATTATTAGCAAGTGATATACTGATTATTTGGTAGGAGCACTGAATGCTAATGGATAAAATTTTACCTTTGCTTCAATCTGTGCATGGAGTTGGGCTTTTAACAGAGTAGATATATTAAGCTTAGTGGAGCCATAATGCAGCTGTTTGTTATTTAAATCAACAAGCCAGAAAATCACACTATAATTGTTTACAGTGAAGAAAAAGAAAGAAAGAAAGAAAGAAAGAAAGAAAGAAAGAAAGAAAGAAAGAAAGAAAGAAAGAAAGGAGAAAGCTTACATTGACCACCAGTGCACTGTGCTATCTGTGCAGAGCAGCAGATTCATGTTTAACGCATAACAAAAACTGCCATTTTTTAAAAAAGATAATTACTAATGAGCTAAAAAAGGGCAAAGAATAAAATTAGCATGCAGCACAATATTTTGTCACTTTATAAAGTGATATTTGCAAGGTGACTGTGTCTTTGACACTGATCCCTTATGCACGGTCTGTTGTGACAGAACATCAGCATTGAGCAAGAGCACGCACCAACTTGAAGGTTATTGATGAGCCAGGAATAGCAGATCTTCTAAATGAAGCTATTTATAATTCTTGCTTACTCGTAAGAAATGATAAGGACTATATAGAGGTCTGGTGTAGTACCTCTGACACTAGAGTCACTAGCTGAAATTCAGGATAACTGCTGCCAAGCCACTTCCAAAATCTCCTTGATTATTTCTTCATCTCCCCAGTCTAAAACTCTGGGAGGCAAATGTTCGGAATGTTTCTAAATTAAGATGCCCAATTGACAAGAAGCCCATTTTGAGAAATTGAAGGAGGAGTGGAGGGAAGATTACTCAAGGCCTTGTCATATGTTATTAGGACAAAGCAAAAAAAAAATCAGACTACAGTTTTGAAGCTAGCTAATTTTAAGTTTTCCTTTAGTGTCAAAAATTGAATATAACTATAGCAGGGCATCTGTAAATCCTTAGGAAAACTTCTGAAGAGGATAATAAAAATGATGTGTAGATGTGCCCCGTGGCAGGTGAAATAAGTCCTGAAAATATAGGAAGGAAGGAAGGTCAATGTGCAGAACAAGAAAGAATATTGGGGACCTCTTTAAGAAGGCACAGAAGTTGCAACCATGCCTTCTGAGAGGTTAAGAGAAGAGTCATGCTACTTTCATGAGCCCATTGCCCTATGAAATATGCTGTTTGGCCAGAGAAAGGATTAGGGATATGATAGAACAACCTCCATGATTTTTAAAGTACTGCTAATAAGGTGTTGGTGTTGTTTAGGAGGGAAATTATAGCAATAACAGTTAGACTTATATACCGCTTCACAGTGCTTTCCAGATCTCCCTCAGCAGTTCACAGGGTCAGCATATTGTCCCCAACAATCTGGGGAAAATATTCCACCTTGGAAAGATGGAAGGTTGAGTCAACCTTGAGCCATTGAGGATCAAACCATAGGTGGGTTGCTTCCGCTTCGGCCCAGTTCAGCCAGTAGTGGAATTCAGGACTGGGTTGCAGAACCAGCAATAACCCAGGCCTGCCACACCCCCAAACCAGTTCCCTCGCCACCACTGGGCTGCCGCCATTTTGATTTTGTGTGCACAGTTCACTGTAAATTGTTCTGTGCATGCGTGAAGAACAATTTCCATTGAACAGTGTGCATGCATACAGTGCATGTCTGGCACATGGACAGGTTGCAAACCGGTAGCAAAACTGGCAGTAACCCACCCCTGGATCAAACTCCTGGCAGTCAGAAGAATTAGCCTGCAATACTGCATTCTAAACACTGCACCACCACAGCTCTTTGATTATGCTGTAATCAAAACAACACAACTGTAGCGGACTCTGTGGACTCAAGCAAAAGACACTGTGAATTGTAGTCTACGAAAAGGAGTTGAAAGAGAGAGCATACATCCCTATACTGTACACTGGTCATACAAATGGTTTCAATGGGACATAGGGGATTGCCGATGGGTTGCTGAGACAAAATGGACACAAGAACAATAGAGCAAGGATCAAGAAAGCTAAATCCAAAATGAGGTGATGTTAACAATGGATGCTAACAATAATAAACAAATTACTTCTCTAAAGTTGTTCTAAAGAAAAAGAAAAGAAAAGAACTCATATAATAGCAGCTCAATGTAAATGACAAAAAGGGGTAAGAGGACTCAGTAGTTAAAGATGCTGAGCTTGTCAGCTGGAAAACTGTCAGCCCAGATTCGAGAGCTGAGCACCACAAGATGGCGTGAGCTCCTGTTACTTGCCTCAGCTCCTGCCCACTTGGCAGTTTGAAAGCATGTAAAATGCAAGTAGATAAATAGGTACCACCTTGGTGGGATGATAACAGCATTCCATGTGCCTTGGAGGATAGTCATGCTGGCCACATGAGAAGTGTCTTTGGACAATGCTGGCTCCCTTGGCTAAAAACTGAGGTGAACATCGCCCCCCCTAGAGTTGGACATGACTGGAAAGGGGAAATCTTTACCTTTACCTAACAAAACACAGAAACCTTGGATACCCAACATCAACTTTTGATCTCTCTTCTTCAACTAAAAAATTTATGCTATAAATTTATGAAGATCAGGATGAATAGTTCAACTGAAACTTGAAACTGATAGAAATATGACAGGGACTATCTCTTTGAGAAAACTAATCTCTAGGATCAGATGAGTTTTATCTTAAGATAATAGAACAACTAGAAAATATTCTGACTAAAACATTGTTTGAAAAATTATGAAGATTAGGAAAATGCTAGATGACTGGAGAATAATTTACTTTCCCAATAGTTGGGAGAAAGATCTAGGAAATAACCTTCTGAAATCCAAGCCTGAAAGATTCTAGAGTAGATCAGATTGAGCTACAAGCATCCTGAAAACAAGGTGGTAATTATGAGAAGTCATATCAATTAAGAATAAATCTTCCTTGCCTAACCATATCTCATTTTTAATCACGTAATTTCCTTAATGGCTTGTGGACATGTTATAGAATTAACGAATTCAGCAAGGCACTTGACAAAGTACCTCATGACATATCAATTAGCAAGCTACTTTAGAGTAAACTGGAAGGCCTGGCAATTAAGTCCTTACATAGCTGGCTTGAAAATTGCGTTCAAATTGTTCGTCAATTGTTTCTTAGCAAATTAGAGATATCAAGCTGGGTGCAATAAAAATTGGACCTGACTTCTTTACTCTTCAGTGTTTTTATTAATTAGCTGGACAAAGATGTACAGAGAATGTTTAGCTTTCAGATGTGATAAAGTTTAGCTAACATCTTAAAAAACAGAAACAAATTTTAAATTATTTTAATAGGTTAAAATGAGTGGAAAGTTACAGAATGAAATTTAAGAAAGGTGGTATATTTATTTAGGATACAAAAATCAAATATACTGGTCTAGTAGGGGAAATTCCTGACTTAGTCATAGTACTTGTGCAAATAGTAGGAATTACAAACTGAATATAAGCTAGCAGTATGGAGTGGATACAAAAAAGGGAAATGCAATTGTAGGCTGCATTGAAAGAAATATAGTTTTCTAAATTATAAGAAATAATTGTCTTCATTTGGCTACTCTGATAAGATCTGTCCAGCTGAACCTCTGCATAGCTCTGATCTTTCTCAGAGCCTGCAAGCCCCACAACCCTGTCAATATAGTGCCTCATGGTGTGTGTGTGTGGGGGGGGGGGAATTATTATTATTATTATTATTATTATTATTATTATTATTATTATTATTATTATTATTATTATTAGCGGCCAGTTGTTTCGCCGGATTTGGCATTGATTACTAGTCGGGCCCCACCCAGGGGCCTAGGATGTCGTAATTTTCAATTTTTAGGTCCTGGTATTTCACGATTTTTTCATGTTCCTTCTCGTCGACCCTCCTATCACCTGGTATTGCGATGTCTATGATTGTAACCTTATTTTTCTCAAGCAGTGTGATGTCTGGTGGGTTGTTGTTATTGTTGTTGTTGTGATGATGATGATGATGATGATGATGATGATGATGATGATGATGATGATGATGATGATGATGTTGTTGTTGTTGTTAATCTTTGGTGAGATTCACAGCCTTTGGGGCTGGTTGGTAGCCTAACAGCTCGAGTCCTAACCAAGGACCTAGGAACTGTTAAAGTAACATCGGGGGATATAAGTTGTTCCAAGTAGAGTGGTTTTTTTGTAGAGTCAGAATGTTCAAGTCAGGTAAATTTAGAATTTTCAAATAGCGAGGTAGCCATTTAGATATTGTTCCAAGGACTCCAATAACAATTGGGAGAACACATGATTTCTTTTTCCACAGTCTCTCAACCTCAATTTGCAAGTCCTGGTATTTTGTGATTTTTTCTTGCTGTTTATCTTCAATTCGTGCATCACCAGGTATTGCAATGTCAATGAACCATACTTTCTTCTTTTCAATTATTGTTATGTCAGGTGTGTTGTAGGCCAAGTGCCTGTCAGTCTGTATTCCGAAGTCCCACAAGATCTTGACTTTCTCATTCTCTAAAACCTTCTCAACCTGATGGTCCCAGTGGTTTCTGCTGTATTCAAATCCAAACTTTTGGCACAATTTCCAGTGAATAATCTTAGCAACACAGTAATGGCGTTGTAGGTAGTCAGTTTGTGAAATTTTGCTGCACCCACTGATCAAGTGGTTGACTGTCTCATCTTTCTCATTACAGAGGCGACATTTGCTGTTGGTGGAAACATGTTGAATTTTTGCCTTCATGCAGTTTGTGGCTAAGGCTTGTTCTTGAGCTGCCAAAATAAAGCCTTCTGTTTCTTTTTTCAGTACTCCTGATCTTAACCAGTTCCAAGTTAGTTTTTGGTCAGCTTTGCCTTCAATACTTTTCAAGTATTGGCCATGCATAGCTTTGCTTTTCCAATTTTCAGCTCGCTTCTCAATTACTTCTTTCTTATATTCAGATTTTAACTTAGTTGTCTTTAAAAGGCCTCCTTTATTTACTTCCTTAATCGTTGGTTCTTCACTTTTCTGGATGTAATCACTCAAGCTGTGTCTTTCTTCTTCCACAGTCTGCTTTACTTGTAGGAGTCCTCGACCACCTTCTCCTATTGGTAGATACAATTGGTCAACATCACTTTTAGAGTGCAAAGCATGATTCGCTGTCATAAGCTTCCTTGTTTTTCTGTCCAAATTGTCTAACTCCATCTTGGTCCAGTCAATTATTCCTGAAGAATATAGAATTACAGGTAGAGCCTAGGTATTTATGGCTTTTATGATGTTTCCTCCACTCAGTTTGGACTTTAATATCTTGCGAATTCATCGAATGTACTTAGCTGAAGTTAATTCCTTGACTTTATTATGCATTAAATCAGAGGCCTCTAAAATCCCCACGTACTTGTAGACTTCTTCTGGTTTTACTGCCTTTATCATTTCTTCATTCTCAAGTTGTATTCCATCATCTTCTAGGACCTTGCCTGCCTTGGTTGCCATTGTTGCACATTTGTCAATTCCAAACTGCATACCAATGTCTTGGCTAAATTTTTTTGTGCTTTCCATTAATAAATTCAGTTCAGCTTTTGTTTTACCAAACAGCTTCAAATCATCCATGTACACCAAGTGTGAAATTTTCAGTCCTTTCTTTGCAAGTTCGTATCCACAGTTCACCTTCTTCAAAATGGTTGTCAGTGGTAGCATTGAGAGTATAAAAAGTAGGGGTGAAAGGGAATGATGATGATGATGATGATGATGATGATGATGATGATGATGATGATGGTGATGATGATGATGATGATGATGATGATGATGATGATGATGATGATGATAATGTGGTTAATCTTTGGAGAGAGTCACAGCCTTTGAGTCTGGTTGGTAGCTCAACAGCTCGAGTCCTAACCAAGGACCTAGGAACTTTTAAGGTAACATTGGAGGATATAAGTTGTCCCAAATAGGGTGGTTGTTTATTACTATTACTATTACTATTATTATTACTATTATTATTACTATTACTATTATTATTATTATTATTATTATTATTATTATTATTATTATTATTATTATTATTATTATTATTATTATTATTATTATTATTCCTGAACATTGTCAGAACTCTGGAGGATATTTTCGATTGTGCTTTAAAGGGAAAATCTTTCCCTAGTCTTTGTTTTCAAAAATGACATGTTTGTAAAGTAGTATGAATTAAATATGTGCTGTTTCAAGTTGAAGGAGAGAATCGTAAAAGATGTTTTTATTCTCCGTTGAGGAAAACAGTTTTCTGTAAGCATCTTCAATGCTAAGATGTTCAAAGGAGTCCCTTTCCTTTGATTATTTACAGCGTTCTGACAGCAGAATTCTTCTCCTGGTTAATTTAGATGGCTGATGAGGTCTGCATTTGACTCCATGTTTTGCTACATTAGACAGTTTTATTTCTTCACTATAAATGGAGTAATAAATCTACTGCCAGGTAGCTATTTCACTGTGGTTACTGGACAGTACAGCTTGACAAAGTAAAGCGTCAGAATAGAAGTCAGTAGGGAATTCCTGCTTCAAAAGAATCTGCTTATAGCATTTCATCCCTGGAGGTAGGTCACAAACAAATACAAGCAGCCTGATTGAGTACTGGTGCACTATTCTGTTCTGAACATTTCATGGCTCAGTTTTATAATGCTTTTTTTATTATTATTAGAATATATTTAAGGCATATACATACCTGTGTAAGGGTGTAAACAGTTATTTTATGAAAGCATGTAGGAAGTCAATTTAGACTTCCAGACCTCATCTATGCTATTATAATTTGTTGTTGTTAGTTGCAAAGTCATTGTGACCCCTTGGACAACATTCCTCCTGGCCTTCCTCTCCTCTACCATCCCCCAGAATCCATTTAAGCTCACGCTGACTGCTCCAGTGACTCCATCCAGCCACCTCATTCTCTGTTGTCCCCTTCTTCTTTTGCCCTCAATTGTTCCCTGCATTAGGCTCTTCTCCAGTGAGCCTATTACAATACAGAGAATCTATTCACCTACTTTGCCATACTGAATCCAGGAGGAATCTTGCTTCCCCAACACCTTACTGTACCCTGATTGTGTACTTGAAATGGGTCTATGCAAGGCTGGTATACGTACTGTACAATTTATCAGACAACGTTTTAGGGTCATTGGTAGTTACCTCTAGTGAAATTTCAAGCCGAGCTAATATCATCCAAAAATATTTTTTAAAAAAACCTCCTTCAATTGGCATAGCCAATGCTCTGATTACTCCATGTACTGCATTTTTTTCTTACCAGTTATTCTCTTGACCAATTGAATTTTTAAAACTTCTTTATATGTTGACCAATCAATTGGTTAACCAATTATACAATGGGTTGTGGCAAAACATGTTTTTGATTTCTAGCAAAATCTTTTTACTCATCTAATGTGCAACATTTGCTTATGCTTAATTTATCTAATAAGGGCCATGTTTGTGCTTTCCTAGTTGCAGAAAAGTTGATTGTGAAGGTGAAACTGCCTTCTTCCAATGACAATATAGCTCTGTGAATTACAGTAATTGCTGCAGGTTTCACCATGTGTTCCCTCCATGTGTTCCCTGAGAAGATTTACAAGCAGAAGAAAACAAAACATCAGAATATGTGTGTGATTGTGAAAGTTTGAAACATACCATTTTTGTGGCAACTAAAAAAAGACTTCTACTCTCGGAGGTGATTTCCACAAATATCCATGAAACCTCTAGTTTAAAAGCCTTAAGTTATATTGACTGTAGATTCAATGGCCCTTGTGAAGCAAAGGGTAACCCAATATTAAAATAAGGTTCTTAATCTACTCTTGTCTTGGCTTTAGAAAACCAACATTTTGAAATGATGCTGTATTTGTTTGAACAGCTATTTCATCAGAATGGGTGATAGTGATAAATTTTGTAGCCCCAAATTCTCAATATCTTCCCCAGATTTTCTTTAAGTACAGATTTAAGCAAAGATTTTGACACTTGGAAGTGATTTGCACAAATAACCAGGAAAAAATTAGTTAAAAGTCTTGTTATATTGACTGTAGTGTCAACAGAATTTTATTATCTGCACTTTGTATCTCTGAGATTACGTTTATCTAAAATGCACAGCAGGTATGTAAGTCAACCTTTTAAAAAAAGGTCATTTTACAATACTTCCACATTTGTTATCACTTGTAAACCCACGGGTCACATACACTAACCCAAAAAGCATACGTCACACATCAATTCCTCAGCTCTGTAATTTGGAAAGAAGGAGGGTTATTTCTTAAGATTCTGTCTCACTTTGGAATTTTTTTTGTGGGCAAGCAACTCTTTATTGTTGATGTGGATTGTGGCTTTGCCTGTTTCTTTCATTGGAATCATGTTATTTTTTTTTCAGCTGACAGTCATTTATTCTGAACAAATGAACATAGGTTCAATTCAGTACAAAGACTGGCACTCAAGATTTCCACTTGTATTCATTCATACTAACCCAGAGTTCTCCCCAGAAGCAATCTCGGCATCTCTGATTTTCAGAGTTTCCAGTGTCAATATCTAACCACACCTTAATGAGCTGTACTATCTATCTTTCCCTGATACAAAGAACACCAATTTTGAAACTATTGCTGAACTTCTACCTGTATATGAGGAAGGTTTTTCTTTTTTGTCAAGGCTTTTAAAGGATCAAATATGTAATTCTGATGGCTTTTGATTCATCAAATCGTTATCTAATATGATCTCTATATTCTTAATGAATAATATTGGATGCCAGGCCAGCACAATTCATTTATTTGCATGTCAGTGATAAACTATTGGTTAACTTCCTGCGATCTGCTGAAGATTACTCAGATGTCAGTTGAAACATGTCTAAATTGTCATCACCTCCCTCTAACTCTTTGGATTCAACTATCAACCAGTCCCTGACATACTAAAGCTAGGATTCCTCCTCTAGAGCGGGGGTCTCCAAACTTGGCAACTTTAAGACTTGTGGCTGGTTAAGAATTATGGGAGTGGAAATCCACAAGTCTTAATGTTACCAAGTTTGGAGACATGGTTTAGAGAAATTGGTGAGTTGGAGCATCTAAAGAATTCAAGACTCCATGCTCCTAGAAATTCAATCATAAATGTCTACTGTGTCCATATTTAAGGAGGGGAATGAAACAGATCCAGCTAATTATAGACCCCATTAGCTTTTTAAAACATAACCAGCCAACTCTATGAATACCATTCAGATTGAAAATTACAGGACTGGATAAATGAAGAATCTATACGAGGTAACAAACAAGCAGACTTTTGCCCTAGGCACTTTACCATTGATTGGGTCCCAGTTTCAAACTACTTAACAGAGAAATATAGTCATGCAGAAAAGACCCAATTATATATAACCTCTATAGATATTAAATCAGCATTTGATTCCATTTCAAGAGAAAGCTTGTGGACGAAGTTAACAAATACCAACATAAGCAAATTTACTTCTATTTATTCACCATTTATATAAAAATTCTACCATCAGAATCAGATGTAACGTATGTAGTATACTTATCAGTTTAATACTTGTCAGAAAAGTCATTTGACCCCTTCCTAATTATTTAATCTGAAACTACCATCTTTCCCTGAAAATAAGACAGGGTCTTATTTTTTTTTTACCCATGAAATATGGCTGAGGGCTTATTATAGGGGAGGGCTTATTATTTTCTGAGGCAGGCGAGAAGCAAGGCGCACCTTTTACCTTTCCAGCTCCGTCGCGTTCCTCGCCATTGTGTCCAGAGAGGCTGCAGGTAAGAAAAAAAAACCTTCTCGCTAGTTCTATCAAACTTCTTGAAGTCGTGAGAAGGATTTCATTTTTTTTTACCAGGGGCTTTCCTGGACACAGTGGTGAGGAACGTGATGGACCTGGAAAGGTAAGAGGCGCACCTCGTGGCCCAACACTGCCCACCTTGCCCCAATGGTAAAGGCAGCCTGCCTGGTTCCCTTCCCCGCCGCCCCTTTAGCGAGGGATGGCAAGTGGGGGGAAGAAGCAAAGGATTTATTATCTATTCCCCAGCATTTTTTGGGGGGGGAATGCAAAGGATTTATTAGATTTTCTAGCTCGGACCCGAAGCAACTGGAAACTCGACACAAAACACTTTCTCCCTCCGTGCCTCTCTCTTTCTCCCTTCCCTTCCTCTGATTGGCTGGCGACTAACAGTCTCTGGAGCCCAAAAGGCCAGGGTGAAGAGTATCTGTCCAAAAGGCCCATGAGAAAGGGATGGGGATGGAAGAGAAGGACGAACAACCAGGTACCTCACAGAGGAGGCGAAGTGATAAGAGGTGGATGACTGGGGGAGAAACCCTGGGGACAAAATAGGTGGGCGAAGGGCAGGAGGAGAACAGTCCCATTCCACGCTAGGATGCACATCTTGCTTCCCCCCCCCCCTCGCTAAAGGGACATCAAGGAAAGAAAGAAGCCAGGCAACTGTTACATTGGGAGTAGGGTGGGAGGTGGCAGGCCAGCAACTTGCCTCGCACCCCATTCCTTCTCATGCAAAAAGAACACCTCCCACCAAGCCCCAATGATAATGGCAGGCCTGGCTGCTTTGCTTCCCCAATGTCCCTTTAGTGAGGGGTAGCAGTGGGGGGGAGAAGTGAGATGCGTATCCTAGTGCTACAGGAGACTGACAGCTCTGCTGCATTTCTTGCCCTTTTGTCCTTGTAAAAAAAACCTCATGAGTTCAACTTGTGAGGTTTTTTTTTTTTACAAGGGGCTTCCCTGGACGAATGGGCGAGGAATGCAGTGCGGCTGAACAGGTAAGAGGGACACCTCGCTTCTCACCCCCACACCTGCCACCTCTCACTAAAGGGGCGGAGGGGAAGGGAACCAGGCAGGCTGCCTTTACCATTGGGGTAGGGTGGGCTGTGGTTTTTGCGCGAGAGGGAACCGGCAGGAGGGGGTGATTGCATTGCTGGCTTGCCACTCTTTTTGTGGTGGCTCTTTGCATGGGAGGGAATGGGGCATGAAGCACTTTGCTTGGCCTGCAGCTCTTTTTGAGGCAGACCCTCTTTTTTCCTTGGAAGCTGTACTGATAGGTGGTACAGAGGTAATGGCAGGGACCAGTTGCGCATGCGCTTAAATAGTTGGGGTGGGCTTATTTTCAGGGGAGGGCTTATTATGGCGCATGCTCTCTAAAGCCCGATTTGGCTTATTAGCAGAGCGTGTTTTATTTTCGGGGAAACACGGTAAGCGCCACAAGAGTTTAAACTCCACAATCTGTCTGATTCTCATTTGCACGCATCTCAGATTGTAGGCACTAGTGTGCCCATTGTCCTATATGTTAATGATCTGACTATTATCTCACAAGCCTCAGCTGACCTTAGACAAAATCTTGGCTGATTACCACAAAACAAATAAATGGCAATTAATTGATGAAACACTAAAGTACTGGTCTTTGCTAATAAATAAATAAATAAATAAAAATAACCTACAAATAAAAGGAGTATTGCAGGGAATGAAATTGAACAAGTTAACAGTTTCAAATATCTAGGGATGGCCCTACATGCCACTGGTTCTTGGAAAAGACATAAAGAATACATGAAGCAATTAGTGCTTAGAATCTCAGCAGCAATATTGAGTTTCTTTCACACTCTAGGAAAAGAATATATTGCCAAACCATTGAAATTATGGCCCAAATTTCACACAGATCCGTACGCTAATTATAAACTGCTATAAACAATGCAAAGTAGATTCCTAGGGTGAATTTTCTGTTCACCTAAATCAGGGGTGTCCAAACTTGGGAACTTTAAGACTTGTGGACTTCAACTCCCAGAATTCGCCAGCCAGCCTTAAAGTCTTAAAGTTCCCAAGTTTGGACACCCCTGACCTAAATCTTTACCAAATGCATCACTAAGGCTGGTAGTAGGGTCTCTTAAGTTAGAGGAAAAAGTCATGGCTCCTCATATTTAATTATAGTCTCAAGAACTTCCCCTCCCCCCCAGCAGAACTGATCCTGCTAGTTTGGACAAATCAACTTCAGTGCTCCTATTACCTACTACCATGTTTCTCTGAAAAAAAAAGTCCTATCCCCAAAATAAGCTCTGAGTTGGTTTTTACACATACACCTAATATAAGCCCTAACCCCAAAATAAGGTCTAATTAAGTAGTACTCAAAAGAATATCTTCCTTGACCTTCCTCTTCAGCTATTGTCCTTGGAACATAAACAAGCCTTTCAGATTATTAAAACCAGATTACTTGAAAGCAGAATGAATTTAGTTTAACTTTATATCATATGAAGGAGCATTCAGAATACCTTATATTGGAACTGAATGAATGTTTAACTATGTTTATCTTTCCTGCTCAGCACTGACCCTTTTTAGAGCCAGATCTGTTTCGCCTAGAGCAATTCTCAGTAGTAGATTAGCCAAAATTCTTTTTCCAAGAATAACTTAAATTCAAATTTAATAAAAACTACCTAACATGTTTTATTGTACTGCTTCATAATATCAAAGTAGCTGTCAATCTCTCATCTCCCCCTTGTTGGAATATGTGCAGGATGATTAGACAAGTTTTATCTCGCTTTTTTCTAATCAGTAAAAAGACCTAATGCCATTTAATGCAGCTTTTGTGTCACAGCTATTAAAGCATGCAAACAAATTGCTATTGAATTGGATCTGCTGTAACAAAGAATAAATATTTTACCCACAGTAAATTAAATCCTAATTTAATTTATAAATCTATCTTCATATAGTTTTAAATCAGTTGTTATTGTGCTATATCATTGTCATGCAATTGTTGCTCTCCAACTCTTTCATTGTTCTCACAAGAAGAAGGCTTCGTGGCACTGGAATCAATAATTTCCAAAAGAGTTTGGAGATTTTATCAGGCAGAGCCAGGTGTGGGATGCCGGGGTTTTGCAGGGGTTTGGGAGAACCTCTAACTAAGTTCTGTGTAGTTCAGAGTACCCCCAAATCCCATCCTAGCTGGCCTGGCCAACCCCATCCTGCCCCTCCCAGAAGTCTCCACACAGCCTATTTTGGATGCAGGTAAGTGCTGGACACATCGGGGAGGACAAAAATGGGCCTGTTTCCAGTCTCCAGAGGGCCTCTGGAACCTGGGGAGGCCATTTTTGCCCTCCCGGAGGCTCGACAAAACCCTTTGGAGCCCGGGGAGTGCAAAACCACCGCCCTGCTGTGGTGCAGGAGGCCAACTAGCCACGCCCACCATGGCCATGCTCACCCAGCAATCGGATAGCGCACCCCTAAATTTTTTGAAGCCCATCCCTGAGCCGAGCTAATTATCAGGAGAAAGCTGCTGAATTTGAAGGCTAATAAAGCAACAATCCAACCTTCTTTGCTAATCAAACTTTCAGCTAAATTCATTTGGGACTGTCCAAGGAGCTAGACACCTAACTTAATTTTTAGAAGTTGGAACTTAACCATTCTCTTGAACTGGCTTTGATAAACTAAATATAATTTCAATGAAACCTAAATTATACCATTTCTACATTTATAGTTTCTGAATTGTGATCACCAATGCTTAATATCACACTCCACCCAAGATTCCAAATGCTCATATATAAAGTATACGGCTATTTTTCAGTCCTGTTAATTAAAATTACTGAGCTTTTTGCCTGTTTGCAAAGTTGAAATGTTAATTATTTTTCTTTCTCATCTCAGTTCCTTAGATTTCATTTTGCAGATCTTGCTTTTCTGCCTGCCCCTCTGTTTGCTTTTCAGTGCACATCTGCTCAAGGGTGTCCCTGAAGGACAATATTATTCTTATACATAAACATTCCGGGTATTCACTGCCTTAGAGGTATTTACTAGGCTTAGAAGTTATTCTTTGATTTCATTGTAGGAAGAAAGCGGCATTAGTCTATGATAGCCAAAAAATCAGAGGGAGTTTGATAGCATCTTTTAGATTAATATATTTTATTTAAAGGCATACGTTTTTCTGTGCTATAGCCTATTTCATCCGAAGCACAGAATGGCTAAACTGATGTAAGATTTAAATAGGGATAAATCTGATGAAGTGTGTTATAGCTCATGAAAGTGTATGTCTTTGACTAAATGTTATTCTGAATGTGTGCTACCTTCTTCTGATCTTTACATTCAGGAAGTGTGAATTGGACTCAATATCTCACATTGAGCTAATGACCTGGTGCTCTAATGCCACAGTAGTTCTTGGAAACTGAGAACTAAACAGCCAACTAGAGAGAATGAACAGTGAAGAATTACAGTAGAATCAGAGCCTGATCCATTACAAATGCTTAGAAAAGGGTATTTATGCAATTAACTTTCAAGGGATACATATTGAGTACAAACTATCTCCTACCAGAGGTGGGTTTCTGCCGGTTCGCCCCGGATTGGGTGAACGGGTAGTTGTGGCAGGGGAGTCTACGCCCATCTGCCCAGACGCTTCTGCTCATGTGAATGCGCATGAGTGAACCGGTAGTAAAATAAATTGAAACCCACCACTGATTCCTACGTGTACTGTAGGTGAGGTGTAATACATACCAACAAGTATTTGTTTATGCTACCACAGCTAACAATGAGTGTTATGGTATGATAATCTAATTAAGCATTTGTAAGATTAGAAGAAGAGAGCAGGTAAAATTATGAAATACCTATTTAATTTCTCTTTTTAAAAAAGCTTCCTAAAATTTTAAAATATACATCGATGTGATATGTCCGTGTAATTTACCTTTCTTTTGAAAGTCATATGTTTCTTTAGTTTTGGAGGCAAAACACTACAGTTTCAATCAAAGCTTCAAAAGAGTAGTGAAAACTGGCTGCCTGCAGGAAATCTAACATTTACCTATTGCTCTAAAATTAGCAACACATTTAAGCCAAACGTTATCATCCTCTGAATGTTGAACTGAGAATGGTAGTTCCAGTTTCAGCAATCTGGATTTCTTCTTCCTTCTTGATGTCTTTATAGAGATCTATACTGAAAATAAACTATTTCTGGGGTAATTAGATTGGGGCCGCTTTTCAGGTTGGACAGTTGATATTTATTTTCATGCACATTGCTATTCAGACCTGCTTCTATAAATGCTTAACAACTCAGTTTATTTAAGGTTTATTTATTTATTTCTTTAATAATTTTGTATAGAAAATCATCTCATATGAAACCATCTCTATATTAAGAAGTAAAATGTAAAAAAGAAAAAAAAATGAGCATAGAGGTTGGTTCTCCAAGTGTGTCAGTTGGTTTACAGGCTACGTAATATCTTCAGCAGAATTTAGGGAATGTCACTGTTTGTGTTCTTCTGTTTATAAAGGTTTCATGTGGTCTTGTGATGGGGGGGGGGTTACATCGCGTGTTGGTCTTGTGAGAAGACCCATCACAAGGTCCATCACTAGATCTTCATCTGATGTGACACTCCCATCACAAGACCTACTGACCACACCAAGCCTTACAAGTTTGGAGAATGTACCTCCACTTTCATTCTACACATGAGCTACTGATATTTGCTACTATTGCAGGAAAAAAATATTATAGACTGGAACCCAACCTACCTTGAGTATCTTTTCTTTTTCTCCATTCTGCTAATAAATTGCATGGAAGATGATGCTGCAGTTGTTAAAAACATACTGAAACCCTGTGACAGGTTTTGATATTCTAAAGTGTTGAGCTGTCATAATACAGTAAAATTTCATTGATATTTACATTGTACTGGCTCCTGGAGGCAGCAAATCACCCTAAAATTGCTTAGGTTGGGATGATTGGTTCCTCCTTCCAAATATGACATTAAAAAAGAATTAGCAGTTGGGATGCTCATCAAGAAGAAACTGTGAAGCTTTGCTTACTCTAAGAAGCAGAGCAATGTTGGAGAAGACGGCATTAAAGTATTGAGGAGAAAGATAGGATGAAAGTTCAAACTAAGACTAAACATTCAGAGTTTCTAATTTTTCCTATTGTTCTACTAAGTTAATGAACATTTTTAAAAAATAAAATAAAAATGAATTTCCTTACTGTCCCACTATTGTAGGTTTTTCTGCAGAACCATTGATGAAGCTTTTCATTTAGATACTACATTTATTTAATAGTATAAACTTTATTATCATTATACAAAATGAATGCAACAAAATTGGTTGAGAAAGCCAACTGTGGCAAGGCCTCTTACTTCTCTCCCTAAATAATAGCATGTTACCTGGTTTGACTTGGGAGAATAAAAGAAGAAGAAAAGACAAGGGGACATGAAAATGTTTGATTCAGTCCTTCTCCAAAATTTGTTGAAGTTCTCAAGAGTTGTGTGTATGGTGTTTTTGTTCCTGTACCATATTCTCAGATTAATTGAAAACTTCTTTTGCATTTATCAAGTGATGTTTTTAAGCAGGGGTCATTGTTGGAGATAATAAAGAATTCTTCTGCCAATTTTATTGTTTTTCAGTAACATTTTTCCATCATTTTGAAGTCTCCTTGTCTATAAAAGAGATCAAGAGAAATCATTTCTATAGAATATCTTTCCTTGGAAGCCTTGTTAAGTGTGAAAAGGCAGGGAAGATACAAATTGCTAAAGAAATAATACTATAATAGAACTCACACAAACATCCATCTGATAAGTGCAATCCAGTGATGAAAATTTCTCTCAATAACTCCTTTTAAGAGATTTCACAAACAAATGCCTTTTCATTTACAAAGCAGCAATAAAGATCATGATGAAAATGCAGCACAAACTTGATTTATCTAAGTATCCATGTGGATGTGACCATGCATGTATAGACATTTTTGGCCCATGCTTTGATGGGGAGAATGGACTCCATAATGGATTTAGAACAGAGTGAAAAATTAATCATTTAAAAAGGAGTCAAGATAAAATTCACATAAGGAATAGCCTACTTTATTTCTTCTGTACATCTGCTTTAAGTCAGCTCCTGTTGACAACAGGAAATCATTACTGCAACTTCTGTTTCTTTCCATTTTCTCCCTGTGATACTTTTCTTAAGACAAGAAAGTCTCCTGTTTCTAACTTAGTAGCTTCCAATAAAGACTGCTGATTCACGCTGTGCTTTTTTTTTTTTTTTGAGTCTGCCATTTGCTCATCTTCCTCAGATGATGCCACAGCATTCTATTTACTCAATGTTGTAGTGAACTGACCTCACCGGTTCCCTCAAACAGGGGTCTTGTAACCCTTGTTCCACATTCCCTGCTCTTGTATCCTCCCACAATATAGAGGTGAAGTTTATCTGGTTGCTACTAATCCTCGCTAGGACTTTCATTTCAGTACCGTTATGCCCCATTACTTTTTCTTACTTAATTATTCATTAGCTTTATATACCATCTTTGCTTTTTAAAAGGTGATGTACATAATGTTCCATTCTCCCATTTTTCCCATAAAAAGCATTTGAGGTGGGCTGGGTTGAAAGAGTGCAACTAGCCCAAAATTACACTGCTGGATTCCTTATCTAAGACTGGGCTAGAATTTAGAACACACACTGGGATGCAAAGTAAGCTGTCACACAGCTTTATAGTGGGTGTTTCCCCACTATGCTAAAAAGAATTTTAGCTTGTGCTAAAAATTCTTTGGGGGGATATTTAAAATCATAATTTTAACTTCAAAAGTAGCCATGATTATTTGTTACTGACTGCCCATTCAATGGTTTAAAGGATGTCTTGACCTTTCAATCATGTGCTTTTAAACTGAATTATACAATCCCAGAGTTTTATGCACCAAAGCAGTATAATTCTAGAGTCCACTGCCATAGCATGGCAGAACAGATTATAAAAAGCCCTGCAAGTCCTTCTTCACCCTCTTCTCTTCCCTTCTCTTCTTCTCCACCAACATTGAAGCATGTGATCACCTTTTCTGTTCAGGACTCAAGCCATGTGGTCCTGTCCACCATTAAAACCATCTTTCCAAGCAGCATCCATGTCTCCAGTGTCTTTTTCCCCACTTGGAGCCGAACCCAGAAGGACATTTCTTCCAGTGACGTGCAGTCAGGTGAGGCAAGTGAGGCACAGCCTCACCACTCTCATCATGAAAAAAAAAAGTAAAAGGAAAAAGCTGAGCTAGTTGCTGCCTCACCGTGGATGACTCTGCTTAACCTCACTGGTGCTCTCCCTCCCCAAGTGTAGTGACTTCCTCCCCATGCCCCCATTCATTTCTCTCTCTCACACACACAGCTGGATAAAACTATATAAAAATCTAGCCCAGCTTCACTGATTACAAGTTTGAAAAGGCAACGTGGCTCCACCTGCAATCAAACTACACTTGGGGAGGGAGAGCACAAGTGAGCACTGAGGAGACCACAGGAGGAGGCAGGAAGCCAGGCAAAGAGCCATGCTGTAGTAAACGCACTTCCCCCCAGCCTCTTTCTTTTGGAAGGCTCAGCTCGGCTCCCCTCCAGCTTCTCTGCCTCTCCTCTCACCCCAGCCTGCCAGCAGGAGGTAGTGGGTGGGCTTTATTGTGTTCCAAGCATTTCCCACCCAGACAGCAGGCTGCATTTGCAATGGTGGAGGTGTTTGGGAAAGGCAGCAGGGGAATGGGGGGTGGGGGTGGCAGAGGAGCTGCTTTCAAGCCACTGGAAAAGATATCCAATCCAACTTTTGTGTGTAGGGGGGTTTGTTTGAGAGTGAGTGAGAGAGGGAAGGGGTAGGAGAGATAGTCCAATCGAACTTGTGTGTGTGTGTGTGTGTGTGTGTGTGTGTGTGTGTGTGTGTGTGTTTGAGAGGGGGAGGAAGGGAGAGAGGGAGGAAGGAGGGGATGGAGAAGAAAAAGAAAAAGAAAGAAGGAGCAAAGGAGAAAAACAAATGCTGTCGCTTTAAATTGGAACTGAGCATGCCTGGCTGTGGAATTCTGGGAGTTGAAGTCCACAAGTCTAAAAATATTTGAAACTCAACACTGTGTCAGTGCCTCACCAGTCATAAACCTCACCGCACGTCACTGATTTCTTCCAACAATGTGAAGCTCCGGGGGCAGCTCATTCCAGAGGGAAGGCACTCCCACAGAGAAGGCTCTCCCCCTGGGGGTCACCAGCCGACACTGTCTGGCCGATGGCACCCTGAGGAAGCCAACTCTGTGGGATCGTACTGGATGGTGGGAGGCTACTGGTGGCAGTAGGTGGTCTCGCAGGTACCCTGGGCCTAAGCCATGGAGCGCTTTAAAGGTCATAATTAATACCTTGAATCGCACCCGGAAAACAAGCGGCAACCAGTGCAGGCCGCCTAAAAGGGGTGTAACATGGGAGCACCTAGGTACCCCCATGACAACCCGCGCGGCCGCATTCTGGACCAGCTGAAGCCTCCGGGTGCTCTTCAAGGGCAGCCCCATGTAGAGAGTGTTGCAGTAGTCCAGGTGAGAAAGGACAAGGGCATGAGTGACTGTGCACAGAGCATCCCAATCCAGGAAGGGGCGCAACTGACGTACCAGGCGAACCTGGTAAAAGGCCCCCCTGGTCACGGCCGTCGGGTGTTCTTCTAAACTAAGCCGCGTATCCAGGAGGACTCCCAGATTGCGAGCCTTCTCTGAGGGGGCTAAAATTTCTCCCCCTATCGTCAAAGATGGGACAAGATGTACAAATCGGGATGACGGAAACCACAGCCACTCAGTCTTGGAGGGATTGAGTTTGAGCCTGTTCCTAATATTTCCTTAGGTTAATCAGAAGCTTAGCATATCATGATTGCTCATTCAATTGCTCAGATTCAAAGTATTTTTTTCCACATCACACTCTCCCCCCCTACTTCTTCTGTTGATTTTGCAGATATTACCAAAGTATTGGAAAAGATGATCCAGAATTATAGGAGATTATAAAATATTCTATCAATCCTTAATTGCCACCCAGAAAAGCCATTTAAAGCTCTTCTTGAAATTTTGATTTGTCTTAAAAACTTTCCATTATTTTTCTTTTCTTTCACATCTTCTAAAAAAAAATATATCCTTAATTTTATCTTGGGGTAAAAGAAAGTATAGTGATAGTGGTATGGATTTGTTTATAGGAAGTATGTCATCACAAAATATAGATCTCCCACATCTGAAATTAATGTATAATTTGATGTATGTAAAGGCTTTTAAATTTAATATCATGTACTTCCTGATAGAAAATAGCAATCTACTCATATTTTGAGAATAGCTAGTGGCCTATGTTGAAGTGATCCCCATTTCACCTACCATTTCCTCTATCAAAATCACATTTTTGCTACAAGAAATGTAAAGGACGACCAAACAAAGTCAAGATGCTATAGCTTAGTTTTTGAACAGGTTATATAACGATTGGAATTCTCATGCACGCTGCAAAGAAATTCTCAAAACTCTGATTTTAATGGTGAAAATGCTTTCTTTGAATAGAGCATATTTTCTAAATTTTGCACATTATTTCCAGATTTGTCGCATGTTCTGACAATCATCAAAGTTCAAACAATCATCTCTGGGTATAGGACAACTCTGGAATGAGCTGCCCCCGGAGCTTCGCATAATCCCTGACCTCCGGTCCTTCCGACGCGCCCTAAAAAGTTGGCTTTTCCAGCAAGCCGGCCTGGCCTGTTAATTTTATCTTATTTTTAAAATGTATTGTCCTATAAATTTGGTTTGTTTTTTTGGATATGTATTTAATTTCTTTTTAACTTTCGGGATGTGTGTTTTTTAATGTTGTTCGCCACCCTGAGTCCTTTGGGAGAAGGGTGGCATATAAATCCAATAAAACAAACAAACAAACAAACAACTCACCACAGCCAACTCACCATGGCCAATTCCCATGGCCAACTTGCCATGGGACAACAGTTACGCTAGCATCAAAGAAATGGTGGAATAGAATTACTGAAGAAAGGATGCAAAAGGAGGGACAAAATGAAATACGGATGACAACAATAAAAATATTTTTAAAATTATTTTAAATAATTAAATTGAATTGTTAAATTGTCCTGTGGCAACTTGACATATTGTGAATTGTCACACAGTGAGTTGGCCAGGGTGAGTTGGCCATAGTGAGCTGGCTGCAACGAGTTGTCACATTCCGCATCTCTGAGTATGTTAGTCTCATTTCAATCAGCTCTTGATATAGAAGTAGGAATGACAGTAATTTGGAAATAATGCATATCTAATTCTCTTAGGGTCATTATAGTCAGTACTAAAATGTTTGCATAGAAAAGTTCTCAAGTTTACATAAGTATATCTGCCTCCTTCCCCTCATCTCAACAGAACTGCAGTGAAAATTACTTCTTTTCCCATACTCCTTTCCAGATTGATTAACATTACCATTACCAGAGAATTGCTTTTTAAAAATGCAGAGGGAAAAAAAATGTCTGATATTTTGACTAAATTGTACCATCTTAAAATATTTGCAATTATGGAAGACATTTCTGCTGCTGGCATTAACTCAAATCATTATTCTTTTTTTTTAATGCTGCTTTAAGTTTAAATGAAAGGAAAATAGAATATGTGTGTGGAGATAGATACAGGTACATTGCAACAGAAATATTACATCATTATAATAGCAAGTTATGTACACCTTCAGTTATTAGTCATCCACACAACATATATAATATTAGAGTGTTAAAGAAGAGCGATTACAACGGCTTCTTGGAGAATATATTTTCCTGCTTTTGAAAAATGGCCTTGCTAGGAAAGTAAAATCACTTTGGGGGTAAAACTTTCAGGTAAGGCTGAAACTTTATGACAACCCAACCTTTGATTTTCCATCTTATGATGCAATTGAAATGAAATATGGTAAACATTTTGAAATTACTTTTGAAATTTGCATATCTGAGTCACCTTGCTTTCTCAAACAAATATCCAAATGTTAACAAATAGCCAACGCTGCTACCAAGTTTATGTACAAATTGAGCATAATATAACTGGAACTGTGTCATTAGGTACAGAGTGCTATTTTGGCAGTACTCTATAGCAGGGGTTTCCAACCTTGGCAACTTTAAGACTTGTGAACTTCAACTCCTAGAATTCCTCAGCCAGGTGGCTGAGGAACTCTGGAAGTTGAAGTCCAAAAGTATTGAAGTTGTCGACGTTGGAGGTCCCTGCTCTATAGCACAAATCAAGGAACAGACACTGTCCCTAAGTATAGGAACTTTCAATTGCCTGATGTTAAAGTAAAATTCTATACTACAATCTAAATAGCTACATCCTAAGATTATTTTCATATGGCTTACCATCTGCACAGTGTCCTCCAAAAATCATCATCATAACAATCATTGTCCAAATGTGGGAGCCGTAAACTTCAAGTTCTGAACCAAATCTCACCTAACTGCATTGCTGAAAAGTTTGTTTCTAAGTGAAATACAGAGGTCTTATTTAAAGAGAAAATCATCAGATCAGTTTAGAAGATGGAAAAAGAAAATAACCCTTTAAAGACTTGGTAAAAGGATCATTCTCATGTTTCTCTATACCACTAGAGGAAAGATGTCCAGCAAACTCTTTCTAAATCACTTGACCTTTCATCTCCCTCTATTAGTCCACCATATATGTGGATAAAGCTAAAGTTATATTTATCCACCCCTCTTTCTGATTAGTATTCTCCCTGTTCTCCAACAGGGTTGGTCATGGACACAATCTATGTCCCATCACTTATAATGTGGTTAATGATCAAAACCTGCTATCTCAACAGCTCCTTGTGTAAATTTTAGGCTGTGCTGGTATGCATTCCATCCCTCTGGTTGCTTGATGCTCCAGTGGCTATACTGGCTTAGGCTGGAGACCCTGTGTCAGCATTCCAAGTAACACACCCATTGAAAACAGAACTCTGAGGCAGGTGGATTCCTCAAAGAACATGTTTATTGGATAAATCATATTGGCACAGCTGGTGAAAACCAACTCTGAAAGTTCCCACAGGTTTTTACCTAATTAAAAGAGTGAAAATCCCCCCTCCCAGATGTCACAGGTCACATTGACCAATGAATACAGCTAATAGGCTGCTCAGTCAATCCTCTCCTCCTTCAACAGCCACCTGTTATGATGGCCTAGGTTCCCACAGGAAAAAAAATTATTTTGGTAGTTAGCCAGGCTATCTACTGTACTTGCCCCAACTTTAAAAAAGTTAAAAAAAGTTTTTAAAAAAGGTAAGGAAACAATTGGTCCATTGCTAGGAGAAAGTGGCAAGAAGGTGACAAGCAACAGGGAGAAATCAGAACTATTTAACTCATGTTTTGCATCTGTCTTTACACAAAGGGATAAAACAGTCCAACCTATCAAAAGCAGCACCACAAAAATCAGATTAGGAACACAAATTGAAATAGGGAAGAAAATGGTAAGTGGGCACCTGTCTACCCTAGATGAGTTCAAATCACCAGGACCGGATGGATTACATCCCAGGGTTCTGAAGGAACTAGCAGACGAGATCTCAGAACCACTGAATTATATCTTTCAGAGATCCTGGAACACCGGGGAACTACCAGAGGACTGGAAAGGAGCTGATGTGGTTCCCATCTTCAAAAAAGAGAAAAAAATAGATCCAGGAAACTACAGACCTATCAGCCTGACCTCAATACCAGGAAAGATTCTGGAAAAAATAATCAAGCAACGAATTTGCAAACACCTAGAAGCAAACAAAGTAATAGCCAAAAGCCAACATGGATTTGTCAAAAACAGATCATGCCAGACTAATTTTATTGCATTCTTTGATAATGTGACAAAATTAGTGGACCAGAGGAATGCCGTCGATATAGTTTACTTGGACTTCAGTAAGGCTTTTGATAAGGTAGACCATAACCTACTACTAGATAAAGTAGAAGAATGTGGGTTAGACAGCATCACCACCAGATGGATTCGTAACTGGCTGACCAACCGCACTCAACGGGTAGTCCTCAATGGAACTGCATCTACATGGAGGGAAGTATGCAGTGGAGTACCTCAAGGCTCTGTGTTAGGCCCAGTACTCTTCAACATCTTCATCAATGATTTGCATGAGGGAATAAATGGGGAACTCATCAAATTTGCAGATGACACCAAGCTGGCAGGAATAGCCAACACTCCAGAAGATAGGCTTAAGATACAGAAGGATCTTGACAAACTTGAACATTGGGCACTATCTAATAAAATGAAATTCAATGGTGAAAAGAGTAAGGTTCTACATTTAGGCAACAAAAATGGAATGCACAGGTACAGTATAGGTGGTACCTTGCTCAGTAGTAGTAACTGTGAAAGGGATCTTGGAGTCCTAGTGGACAACCATTTAAATATGAGCCAGAAGTGTGCAGCAGCTGCCAAAAAAGCCAACACAGTCCTAGGCTGCATCAACAGAGGGATAGAATCAAGATCACGTGAAGTGTTGATGCCGCTTTATAATGCCTTAGTGAGGCCACACTTGGAATACTGCATTCAGTTCTGGTCGCCACGATGTAAAAACGATGTGGAGACTCTAGAAAGTGTGTAGAGAAGAGCAACAAAGATGATTAGGGGACTGGAGACTAAAACATATGAAGAACGGTTGCAGGAACTGGGTATGTTTAGCTTAAGAGAAAGAAGGACTAGGGGAGACATGATAGCATTGTTCCAATATCTCAGGGGTTGCCACAAAGAAGAGGGAGTCAAACTATTCTCCAAGGCACCTGAGGGTAGAACAAGAAGCAATGGGTGGAAACTAATCAAGGAGAGAAGCAACTTAGAACTGAGGAGAAATTTCTGGACAGTGAGAACAATTAATCAGTGGAACAGCTTGCCTCCAGAAGGTTGTGAATGCCCCAACACTGGAAGTCTTTAAGAAGATGTTGGATAGCCATCTGTCTGAAACGGTATAGGGTTTCCTGCCTAGGCAGGGGGTTGGACTAGAAGACCTCCAAGGTCCCTTCCAACTCTACTATTGTATTATTGTATTATTGTATTGTATTCCCCTCCCAGGCTTCATGGCAACTATGAGGCAGCACAAGATGGCTTCAGCCAGGTTTGCTTCAGAATTGAAACCCTGGACACCTGGCTTCAACAGATGCATTTGTGTCTGGCATTCTGGAAAGCTCTAGCCAGTAATATCCTTATATAAATGGATTTAGCATTCTTTTCAAAGAATGCTAGATCTAAGGTTTGTTTTTTTTAAAGTGGATTTCAACTAGGTACACTGGCTATGCTTTGTTGATTCTATTACAAGTAAGTACACTTGTATCTGGATAGGTTTCAGATGACCGTCCCCCCACCCTGCATTTTTATTACTAGGGAGGGAGAAACAATGCTGCAATATCATTTTGTTTATCTTATGGACCCCCATCTACTTCCAGATAGTGCCAGGTCAAGGTCAGAATTATAATCCTTGGTTACTTGTTGCCAGTGCTGCAACAAGCCATAGAATAAGTAGAGATATTAATTATTTATTCATATTTATGCAAATAAAATAATTACTGAATTCAATCTCTCTCTATAGGCATTCTTTGCAAGCCTTCCTCCATATCTGTGACTATTAAATGAGCTTATGTTTGGACAGAAATGTAGAATTCCTTCAAAACACAGTGAAGTCCATGTGTAAAAAGCCATTGTTCTATTCCATGCTGCCAGTTACATGCAAAACCAGTTTCTACTATAAACTCAAAAACACAACACATATTGCATATTTAAAACTTTGTGGGCAAAACATATATGCACACAAGTTGCTTTTTACAAAAATATCCAAACATACAAGTCACAACACCAGAAAAGATTGAAGCAGCATCAGCTCAGCTATAAGTGCAACAAAATTTATGCTAATCTCTCCTCCTCCTCCTCCTTCTTGCCAGCTTAAGGATAGGGTGTAGAGTGCATGTTTATTGGATGAATCAATTCAATGAAGAATTCAAGGGCTACATGTACAACTCAAGAACTGCGGATGAAATGAATTGGAAGAAACACAGGGGCTTTAAATAGGCTTCTAATACAATTGTTTCTAATATAGATATGTGTAGCTAAAAAGAAGTCACTTTATCTACTTGTAAATCATTTTCAGTGTCAGTTTTTAGCACAAAATATGCTATTCCAGCTCTCTGGTAATAAAACTTAATATTTAGCCAGGAACCTTTTTCACATCTTTATATAAAATGATGTAGTACCTGTATATATTTGGGATGCAATTGAAACATGTATTCATGTAGTATTTTTTATTTTATGTGTAGATTTTGATGGCATCAATGCAGCTAATTTTACATCTTGACTTTATCACGCTATTGAATTCTGTGAAGTAAATAAAATGTGAACGATAAGAAAAATGCATTAAAACAATAGCAACTAGATGATTTTAATTCAGCCTCTTTCAAAAGTATCAAGACTACTACTAAATGAAGAGTGCATTTTTTTCTATTTTTCCCTTTTAAGAAATATATTAAGTCACTCTCCTGAGAGCGTCAAGTCACACCAAACTGATATTACAGGAACTGTGCCAATTTTCGTGCCTCTTCTGTCAGACTTAATCTGAGAGTTACAAAATGTTGGATGACTTCCTAGAACAAGGCAACAGTACTTTCCATTCCATTAAATGCTAAGCAAACAATGCCTTCTGGTCTTGAAGTGACAGACCAATGTGTATTTGTTTACTATCAGGATACATATTAGGTAAAGCTGGCTTACACTTCATTACTGTTTGCTATCCTTTCTGTTGCTATTTACCTTCACATTTGAAAGAAAGCCTGACAACCCAAAAGTTGGGATTTGTAAATGGATTAATACTTTGTCTCAGAAAGGTAACTGAAGACATTGGTGACAGCCAAATCTCCCATTGGGATACCAAGCATGTTGCTAATAAAAATTAAGGTTTCCAGTTCTATTTGGATTGTCTTTCACCTCTTTTACCTAGTCACCACTATTTTTCTTTGTTGTGGTTATTTTTTTGTTCATCTCTCCTCCTTTCATCCGTTTTGTTTTTTCCTTATAGTGGTGAAATGGAAGAAAATTATTTGTAGATATAAATAATGTTACATATTTAAGGGAATTATTAAAAAAAAGAATGGCTGGCGAGAAGCCTTTTAGTTAATGAACTTCAGTACATTATAGACAATAAGTTAACTAATAGAAGAATCATAAAAGATGTCCTTGATATTCACTTGTAGCAGCCGATGGCCAATTTCAAAAGTGCCTCTATAATTCTGAAAATTAATAATTATGACCTTACTTGTCTTCACAAGAAAAGATAAAATTCTTTAAAAGGAGGCAAAGAAGAGTATCCAAAAACCAACAGATTTCTGCAGTGATGAGGTTGATCAGATTAGTAAATTTTCAGTCTAACACTGGTCCTGCAAGTTTTCTAGTGGATTTTTACAACACATAAATATAGAACACATCAATTATTTATATTTAATATGTAGTGCCTTTGTATTTATCTTCCTCATTTACATATTATTAACATCAGTTGCCCATGAAATCATTTAGTACAAATTACTCGGGTCTTATTTTGACATCGATATTCCCCTGTTGTATACTCTCACATTTAATTAATTATTATTTTTTAAATACCATTCCATAATTACCTTCCTTTAGGATTTTTTTTCTGAATGAGGGCATCAGATAAAAACTTTCTAGATGGACATAATTTATTAATTTGCCGCTAGTGTTATAACAGCTGAAAAAAAAGTACTGAAGATTTTTTAAAAATCCAAATCTATTCTTAGGGAGACCCATAGGGGAAAAATAATTTGTATCCCTATTATTTTGTTCAGGTGGAATCATTTCTGAGAGAATACAAGACTGTCAGGCTGTCATTACAAGACTAGCTTATACCAAATAATCACAGTAGGGCAGTAACTAGAAAGCAGAGGTCAATTATGAAATTGAGAATATTTAAACCCAAATGTCAGGGCTGGTTTGAGGAATCTGGAAATTCAATACAACATTATATTTGAAGGGCACACCTATGCTTGCAGCTCAACGTAGTATTACAAATGGGTTTCTGCATAATGAGATGTTAAAATTATGTCTTCAACAGCAGGAAGTTGGGCTTAAAAATTACTTACACCTTTAACAGCTGCAAATTTTACTTACAGCTCTTTTCTATATGTTTGTATGCATGTATATGTACATTTTCTATATGTTTGTACACACATATAAATACACGTTGCAAATACTACATCTATGTACAATTGCTTCTGTATAAGATTTTCTTTTCTAGATTGAGAACATTATTTATTCCAGTTGTAAATTATTCACTATAAATTAAAATAAAACCTTCCTCAGGAATTCCTTACCATTGTGACCAGATAGGGTGGAGTAATTAATAGAACATATGCTTATATAGCATTTGTGCACAAGCAATGAATGAATAAATGAAACAAAAGGAAGAAGGATGGATGGATGAATGGAAGGAAGGAAGGAAGGAAGGAAGGAAGGAAGGAAGGAAGGAAGGAAGGAAGGAAGGAAGGAAGGAAGGGTTATTTAATTGTAACTAAAATTTTCCTTCAGAAATGGGAGTGAATGTAAACGTATTAGGTTCAAAAAAAAATCTCTTTCTTTACCTAAGCAGCATTTAATTTGCCTTTCCCCCGTCCTCTAGGGATTTCTTTTCTACATCTTTGTTCATCTAATATATATCACCAGATACATCACTTTAAATTCAAGGCTACTGCAGAGAACAGATAGCATTATCCCATCCTAGATGAGGTATTGCTTGTGTCCCTTTGTATTATACTAAGAATAAACTGGGAAGATAAAATGGATTGTAGAGACTGGCTGCTTTTAAACACCCATCCACACCATGAATGCAATAATATATAGGTTAAAATGATATGAAAAAGAGGGGAGTAAGGAGGAATGAGGTTAAGTAAACTGACAGAAGAAATGGAAAAATACAATTTTGCTGAATTATTGGGCAATCTTTTCAAAACATGAGAAATGCTAAAGCTGAGATTAGAGGCAAAACGAAGCAATGTGCCTTCTTCTTCGGAAAGAACCTGTGTTTAAAGAGGCAGATGCTTTATTATCTCAGAAAATTCTCAGCTGTACTGAAAAATTACAAGGAAAAAATTATGTTCAAGACTCTGAAAAATAATGAGAAGGCCATGAAAGGAACTGTTTATTTAGATAACGAAGGGCTATTCTGAGTTAAGAACTTTGATCACAGAGAGCATTGGCACTTTGTCATTGAAATAGATGTAAATTGCAAAGCTGCAAAATAAAATATTAAAAGCCGTTTCTTTCCTGTCTTTTTTAATTAGAAATCAAACAAGAAAGTTGTGTAAAAAAAAACCTAAAGAATTGTGTTTTTCATGATGAACAAAATGTGGCCAAATTTTACTCTTTATTAGAATAAGAATCTAAAACTGATAAATATTCATTGTAATAATAATGTACTTAGAACCAGAGTATAACAAATGGTTGAACATATGCTCAAATAATGGGGGTCAATGTAGCTCACAGCCTCTAGAGAACATCCAATACCAATGAAATTCCCCAATCTCCAGACTTTTCAATGAGGGGAAACTTCTGCATAATCAGATAGATTTTAAATAGATTTTAATCCATCATAAGGTCCTATGAGGTGAAAAGAAATGTGGATCATGGTAAAATATTCTCCAGTTTGTTCTGGATATTAGCTATGTAACCTTTGTTGCTCTTCTTATGTTACTATATTCATTGTTCCACTAAACCAAAAAAAAAATGCATTCATGCTATTTGTTTATATAGTATCTTCATGCCAGACTTGACATGAGTCAACTACCAAGAGAGTTATCATGAGTCAACTGTCCGCTTCCTTTCCACCGTTTTCCGAAAGAGGTTTGCTATTGATTTCTTACTAGGGCTGAAAGCAGCCAACTCAAAATTACCCAGCTGGCTTCAGGTTTAAAGTAGGATTAGATCTCAGTTTCCCAATTTCTAGCCTAGTACCTTAACCATTAGACCAGAGTGGTACTTGTTATGTGTAACCTGTATTTCAGCCTCCCACTGCTTTCAAATTATAACATGGCCTGCTAATGTATTATGATTTAATACCAAGTCTTAGCACAGGATGGGAAGCAGAGATAAATATGCAAGTGATAATTTTCCAAAAAGCCCAAACAAGTATGGTATTGTTTTTCTTGTTTGATTTCCAGACGGCAATTCTTTTGCCTTTTATTCATTTTTGCAGGAACATGTTGCTCGGCACACACTTTGTTTATGGAATTTTACATTAACAAATGCACTGGGAATTTCAGTGCTTTTCTCAAGAAAATCAAAATGATAATTCTGGCACATACTGCAAAAATAATAGCCATTGGCTTTTTGGCGAGGAAAATTTGCTCTTTCAATGGTATACTCCAGTGCATTTAGGAAAGCTCAACATCACGCAAGATTAGCATCCATTCTCATGTTACATTTCCTGTCATTTAAGCCCTTCAGGGATGCTGACACCAAAGACAAGGATGGTTTATAATCACCCATATCTTCCAGTGTAAAAGATATGCACATGCACAGACCGTGGATCTAGTTTTACCCTTAAATAAGTCTGCTTCTTTTCTTTTAGGGTGGTGTTAAATTTAAATGAGATTGCAGTGGCTGGATAAGAAGCACTGTCTAGCTTAAAGTCATAACACATGCTTCTAAAGTAAACCCGCATTAAAACAACTCAATATGGTAATTAAGATAGAAAAAGGCAGTACTAAGCTGCATAGCCTATCAGATTCCTTAGGGAGAAAAAAATACTGACGTGACTTGAAATGTGTCCAAGGGGGTTTAGTTAGTCTCCAATTAGCTGCAAAGTTACGCTATTAAAATGCATAACAAATACCAGCCTGCATATTCCTGAACCTGTCATTATTTAAGTCCTAATTTCAGATGGTTCTTTCATTATAGCACATATCCAAAAAGCTAGCACTGACTGTTAATTACATTGTACAATCATTCCTGTCGGGTGATAAATTGGAAGGACAGCAGACTCTAGGGCATATCTGGTTGAACCACCAGGAGGGAGCTCTTAACTGAAAGCAAACAACTGAACAAAGGCAAACATTCAAGAACAATCTGCAATAAAGCAAAGGGCAAATGGTCTTTGCTGTGTAACCTTGCATTTGACACCTGCTGAAAACTCCAGGGGGTGGGGGGGTGTAGCTCAAGCAGTCAAAGAAAGTGGAGAAAACACAGGGAACTGAAGATAAGCCTTGATCATTTCTTTTCCTCGAGTACTAAACCATGGAAAGGTACAGAAACAGTCAAGGTAAAGTATTCCTATTGAAGAGCTTCTGGAAAGCATTCAAGGATGAAGTTTGTATGTGCTTGAAAGCTTTCAAACCTGTTCATTTACATGATATTTGTATTGTACCATTTGAAGGACATGTAATATGTACTCTCTCCTAGGCATTGCCAGGCAGCATTGCCAAAACTGGGCTTTGGGAAAATATGCATCAGGCAATACGAAGTATATCTTCCTTTTCTATGCAGACAGTTCAATTGTGATACACTATAAGTTCAGAAGGTTGAGGTCCAGCAGCATTCTCTAAATTAGCTCCATTGATATGGCTAGAAAATCCACAGGTTTCTCAGACACTGATACCAGTTGCATTTCCTATTGTAAAATTGCTGCATATGTTTTGCTTATGCCCCATACAGATTGTTGTATTTGGAAGGTCTGACCACAATGTTCGCTATTTATTGCATTCTTAAATATGACATGTAAGGGACGCGGTGTCTCAGTGGCTAAGACGCTGAGCTTGTCAATCAGAAAGGTCGGCTGTTTGGCAGTTTGAATCCCTAGCACATGTAATGAAGCGAGCTCCTGTTACTTGTCACAGCTTCTGCCAACGTAGCATTTCGAAAGCATGTAAAAATGCAAGTAGAAAAATAGGAACCCTCTTTGGTGGGAAGGTAACAGCGTTCCATGTGCCTTCGGCATTTAGCCATGCTGGCCACATGACCACAGAGACATCTTCAGACAGCACTGGATCTTCAGTTTTGAAACGGAGATGAGCACCACCCCCAGAGTCGGGAATGACTAGCACATATGTGTGAGGGGAACCTTTACCTAAATTACCTAAATATGACATGTACAGAGCCATAGCTGAGTGTCATTTTCCCCAGCTGTATGCTATAGGTGTAGAATCGGGAAGTAATAGGTTTGCTTTTCGATATTGTTGTGAAGTTCATCTACTGTCAATATTATGAAGAGATTTGAAAGAGGTATCATTAATAATTAAGAAAGTCTCCTTTCATGCCATTCTGGAACCACTTTCTCACTGGAGGTACAAAAAAAAAAAGATTATTAAGTAAGACTAACTTGAAATATGTTTTTGGCAAATATATGTTGTCTTTGTTTTTTACTCAGCCAGTTATTGTTTTTTAAAGGGAGTTATTTAGCATATCTGCTAATAAAGATAATGTTTCATTTGAATAACCTTCACTCTTGGTAATTTAATAAATACACACATGTAATTTTCAGGAACATTGTCGAAGTGTTTTCCTATTGTTTTTTAGCTTCTCAGTCTAGTTCAGGGCTGTCAAACTCTTGGCTCGATGCATCATACATTGGCCGTACCCATGCCTAGTTTAGTTCAGGGGGGAAAATATCATGTGATGCTGCCATGATGACGCAAATTTGACACTCCTGGTCTAGTTGATGGCCTTGGGAATTTCTGATGGTCTTCCATCCAAACAGGAATCACTATCCTTTGTTTGTTTGGTTTTTTGGCTTTTTGTTTAGATCAGACAAGTGTGGACCACCTTATGTTACCAGTGCCAAACCTGGACACTTATAATAAAACATAAATGAAAGTTACTTACTACCAAAATGAGATGTCTGAGGAAGTCACGAGAAGGAATAAAATCAGAAATGAGATTATAAAGGGAAAAAAATGGAATAAAACCAATATTAAACTACATAAAAAGACAGAAAATAAAGTGATTTGCTCATCTGGAGAAAATATCTGGGGATTCTGTACTGCATAAGGCAGCCTGCATAAACAGAGGGATAGAATCAAGATCACGTGAAGTGTTAATGCCACTTTATAATGCCTTGGTAAGGCCACACTTGGAATACTGCATTCAGTTTTGGTCGTCAAACTATTCTCCAAGCACCTGAGGGTAGGACAAGAAGCAATGGGTGGAAACAAATCAAAGAGAGAAACAACTTAGAACTAAGGAGAAATTTCCTGACAGAACAATTAATCAGTGGAACAGCTTGCCTCCAGAAGTTGTGAATGCTGCAATACAGGAAGTTTTTAAGAAGATGTTGGATAACCATTTGTCTAAAGCAGTGCTTCTCAAATAGTGGGGCGGGCCCCCCAGGGGGGGCGTGAGGCTCCGTAAAGGGGGGCTCAGCTCAAATTATTTTATATATTTTTGTTTTGCAGGTTAAAGTTTTTTTTAATATTGTGTTCCTTTAAATCCTGTGCTCCTTTAAATCTTTTCTGCTACAGTTAATAAAGCTATTCTTTGTTGTAAATTGGTCCACATTTCTTTCTTTTTTTATTCTTTTATACGTTAATAAGGATACAGTGTTATGCAGAGGTGTACTTATAACAATTTTATAGACAAATGATACTATTTACAGTCGCGCGGGGGGGCGCGAAATGTTTTCTTCTTCCTAGGGGGGGCATGACAGAAAATAATTGAGAAGCACTGGTCTAAAGTGATGTAGGGTTTCTTGCGTAAGTAGGGGATTGGACTAGAAGACCTCCAAGGTCCCTTCCAACTCTGATTCTATTCCATTCTATTCTATTCTAACTGACATAAAAAGGTCAAAGAGCATGAGCAGAAGATGGAAAGACAATATTGTAATCAAATAACAATGGTTGAAACAGGGAGAAGTGCAAGAACCAAAACTTTGTATGGAGATGGAGGAGGAGGAGGAGGAGGAGGAGGAGGAGGAGGAGGAGGAGGAGGAGGAGGAGGAGGAGGAGGAGGAGGAGGAGGAGGAGGAGGAGGAAGAGGGAGAGAAAAAAGACTAAAGAGATGATGTCCTTTAATCAGCCATTATAATTGCTGATAATATCAGTTTCTCTAGGCAGACATAAAATTGAAGCTTCCCAGATATTTGAAAGGATGCAGCCTTAGGAACAGAATCTATTTCAAACAGCTGTCAGTTTCTGAAAGCTGTGTGTCCCTTTCAGAAAGTACCTCTCCTTCTAGTTTGCATCCAATGTTCCTCCCCTTGTGTTTTTCTCTGTGTAACAGATGTCCTGCTTTCCAGTTCTCAGGATCTTCAGTGGCATTTGCTCACCTACATTATCTGCATTCCTATTCCAAGAATCTGTTGCCCATAATAGCATTGTGATAGATAAAGTACAACATATACAGAAAAATGCTATTTTAAAAGTTGTGATGATGGTCAGAAGAAATGCTCAAAAGCACCATTCTTGGTGACCAACAGGGGCATCTGTAGGGGAAAGAAGAAAAAATAGAGATGCTCATTGCAGTTCTACCCCTTTTGTAAGGCATATAGTGAACAGATTATTATCATCACTACTGCTTACGACACTTTCAAGTTACAAATTTAGGAAATTGAAACATCAGATTGAGTCAATGAAAAATATAAACAACAAATAGAAGTGATGAACTTCTAGGCTGGACTTTCACTTTTTTCCAAGCGATGATTTTTTTTAAAAAAGCACTGATTAAATAACCTCAGTTAATTAGGTGGACACTGTGCTAAAATTATATTTTCATTTAGTTTGATATATTATTCCAAATTATACATTATTATTATTATGTAAATGTATTATACCAGCCCGAACACTAAAAATGCACTTGGCCTTGAAAAAGAAAAAGCAACATCAGCTTAGTGCAGAGAGGCAGGAGTGAATGGGAGGTAAAGTTCAAAACTGCTGTGTCCTGATTCTCTTTAAAGAATCAATTTTCCCCTCTTTAGTGTTCCAGGAATTCAGGTGGTTTCTATTTTCCTCTAACAGGCAGTCTTGAAAGACTGACACAAACAGTGGGTGGGTCGGTGGGTCAGTGGGTTAGAATGAGAGGTACAATGGAGATGTATACAACTATCAGAATTCAGTGAGTTGTATGGCAATTCATAATTTCAAATTGGACATGATTTTTATTCCATGCTTTTGTCACGAAAACTACATGGATACGTCCATGAAATCACCATGACTCATTCTTGACTTAAAAGAGACTTGGTTTTACATAATTTATAGACAACTATATGTTTTAGATTAGTTATTTATGTTTCTACAACAAACTTCACATTTCTTTCTGGTGATGTGACAGATCTTTTTTAGCAATGTGACAAGCTCTAGTTTAGCAATACGTGCAACCAGTTTTTAAAAGAACATACCACATTCTCTTTCTCAAACATCCTTGCAAAGGGAACTGAAATTATTATTCTACTTTTAAATTGATCTGTTTCTACAAATACTGAAAATTGAGAAATTCTGACATATTAACACAAGCAAGCAGCAAATCACAGTCCCTTATTGGAATATCTTATAATGGTGCTTTGGAATGTAATGATAATAATAATGATTTTGAGAACTTTAAAGTCAGCAATATTTATGCATCTGAGAATGTTGGGATTATTTCTTGCTTTGTGTGCCTTATGTCACTAGGAATCACCGGGTGGCTATATACATTTGTTTAATAAATACATTTCTATTAACATTCTCTTACATATAAACTGGAACCCTGCAAACATTATTGCCAAAGGGAAAATCCTGCCTACCAATTATTTATTCAGTGTTTGAGAAAGCAGTTGTTTTTATTTCAATAAACCTAATTTCAGCAGCTATTATTTAAAGGGAAAATAAATATATTTGTTAGATATATGCATGTCACTAATACAGGTATTTGTAGTTCTGTGACCATGTCCTCTTCTCCTGGTTTCTCCATTTGTTCCACCCAGCTTCTGTGAAAAGATAAAAAGAAACTTTATGAAGCTTTCTCTCCATGCAACTTGAGATCTTCATAAATTTGATAATTGGAATCATACTTGTTCAACAGAGGGTTGAACTGATACTGCCCTCCGGATCTCATCATCCCATTCTTGGAAACTGGGACACGAAATAGAAAAGAGAATGCAGTTTGAGGATGTACATGGCAGCATTAGTTAAATGAAGTATCTTGCACATTACTGAATTCCTAAGAAAGAATGTAAAGTGGACAATTCATAAGTCTGTGCCATTCAGTGAAGTTACCCATTTGGATAATGAGAAAAGATATGGATAACATTTATGCAGCTCCAAATATCTTTCAGAAATACTAAAGGGCTGCTTTTCTTCGTTCCTATAGAATGGATTGTTCTACATTTGCCATAGGTTCATAAAATCTCATAGAAAAGAATTTTAATGTGAATTTCTAATTTCTATTGTTAATCTTAACTTAATGGCTGTATTAATGGACAGGTAAAGAGTTAAATGTTAAAATCCAGTTAAAAATTACCCACCAAAAATATTACTTTCTTTATGTCTCAAATGCTCAGCACGCATGGTTGTTCATTTATGTCATTAACCCACAGAGGGAAAGTATATTTCACATTAATGAAGCACCTGATAGCATTCACTACTGGCTAAGAAATAGTTCAATTAACAGGAAAAGTAATTAGAATGTGTATTTTACTGAAGAAAAGAACCTGTTAAAGGTTTCTCAGTGAACAAACAGGAAGATGTAAAAATACACAGAGCTCTACATAGAAATGGTTTGTGATTGGTGATTTTGTTGAGATTATTTGAGTTCGGTCCAGTTTATTTATTTATCAAATATATATAGCCATGCTTTTATCAAATATGGCTCCTAAGTTCTCTTTATTTTTAGTTTAATGGTTTATCTCAGTGCTTTTCATGTGTGTTAGCACACTAGAGACCCACCATTTTCTGAACTAAGTTAAGTAGGAGGTCCGTTATTTGTTGCCTCTTAGATACTGGAAACATCAAAGTAGCAATAATATTTCTTTAAGTAACTTTTTCTATTTATGCAATCAAACTGCAGTCTTTGTCTTGAAGCTCACTTTAAGATGCATGGAGAAAACTCCTGGCTTAATTTTAGGCCTTCTTATGTTTTCCCTCCACCCAATGCTTTTGGTAAATTCTTGCATCAATCATAACCAAACTGTTTCTTTACAGATAGTCCTCAACTCATAACCATTTGCTTTACACTGGTTCAAATTAATAGCAGTCTTGGAAAGGATACTTTATGGACTGTAAAACACTTCCAACTGTACATACACATTCACAGTCACATGGCTGAGAGCTAGGTCCTTGACAACCTTGACTCCCTCTCCTTCTGTGTGGAGGTGAAACCTCCACCAGTGTTGTGGCCCGTCAGCAGCCAGCAGAGGTGCTGGAAGACTCAGACAGTGAGGAGGTTTGGGAGGAAGATGGGCCACTCCTGGAGTCTGGGGAAGACTCTGATGAGTGCTCTTCATCGGAGGCAGAGATGGAGCCATAGGGGCCATCCAACAGTTATCAGCTGCCTTCAGAGTCGGATATCAGTGGGGCAGAAGAACAGCTGGAACCTGTTTGCAATGTCTACATATGCAGAGCTGCCAAGAGAAGGGAACAGTTAAGGAACAAGGGCTGACTCGGGAGTAAAGGCACAGGTGGACGGTGAATAGCCCCTCCCATAGGGAATAAAGTGGAGCAAAAGGAGAGGGGAGTTTGCAGGAGACAATTAGTTCCATTCATTAGGGTGAAGATCTTTTCCTGACTTCTTGCCAAGTAATTGCTGCTACAGAGTGGTGTTTGGAAGATATTGGCTTGGCAACTCTCCAAGCCTGATAAAAGTCTGTAGTTGTGAAATCTCATGAAAGACTGTTTGCTGGAGAGGAATTCCCTTTAACCTAAGTAAAAGAGGTTTTATCGGGACAAGGAGTCAGCTTCATGATCTTGGGAAGCCTAGATCAGAACACCAGGCAGCTATTTCACTCTGTCGTCTTTTGGGAGATCATTTAACAACTGCAACCCAAAGTACAGGATTGTAATCAATGAGGGAAGATGTTATGTGAGCATCAACCTGAGCATTGCTTCACTCCATGATCAAGATTCTGGTCCCAATTATGTCACAGACTACTTGTATTATGGAAGTTGAACACTGAGGTGAGTCACTGAGTTAGAAAAAAATTGGGCCAGGTCTCAAAGTGGCTTGTTCATCCTTTGGGAACTTGTGACATTTAAAAAGCAAAGAGAACCATCCTCAGAAAGATTTGGCTGGAAAGTTTGCAGAAAGATTTGAAGGACTGCCTAGGAAATCTGGCAGGCTCAGTGAATATAAAAAAGAGGCCCGCTTGCTTAAGCTACAAATAATAAGAAGTCAAGCCCTGACAACAAGGAAGCCAGGACACTGAGATAGTTATAAGTTTCAAAGCAAATCACCCCGATAAGGAAAAACAGATATCCTGTAAAAAGACAGCTTCCCCCATTATCAGCAGTGAAAAAAGCTTTTTCAGAAGAGTGAACTTCTGACATTTTGCCCTTGATGTGCAAGAATCTGTGAAGCCTGTGGATTACAAGAAAGAATTCTGCACAATGGACAGGGCACTTGCATGCTTATCTTCCTCATAAGTAAAGGAAGCTGAAGAATCCCACATTAAGATGTGGGAACATTTACATTTTAAACACTATTCAGTTTTGATCAAACTGAATCCAAATGTCTGAGACATTATTAGCCTGGAGCTATTTAGGACAGACAAAAGGGAGCAATTTCTTCACACCCCACTTAGTTAAAGACGTGGTGGCAATCATTCACTTGGATAGCTTCAAAAGATAATTGTTAAATTCAAGAACAAAGCTATCAATGGCAGCTAGCTGGGTTTGTTAAACTTATTATTGCCAATCATGGGAGCTGCTTCCCTTTTGATAACTATATCCTGTCCTGGAAACAGAAACCCAAGGAATGGTCATTTTCTGGTGTCTTTCTTATGAGCTTCCTGTTGGTATCAGAGATAACAGTATAATCCTTTGATTTGTTCAAAACTATATTTTCTTACAGAGACATTAGTGTCATGTAGTGGTTAAGAATCAGGCTAGAGATGGTTAAGGATCATTTCATCCTGCCTTGGATGCAAAGTCAGCTGGGTGACCTTCAACCAGTCACTTTCTCTCAGGCCTAGCAAGGAGGCAAGCGGTTCCCATCTATTTGTACTCATTTCTTTTGTTTATATCCATGTGTATATTTATGCCTGCTATCTTGTACATATTTTACAAACTAATAAATACAAATACACTTCTGAAAAAAAAACTTGTCAAGAAAACTGCAGAGACTTGTCCAGGCAAGCTGTGAGAATTGGACATAATTTAATGGCAAAACACAAACACACACTCTCTCTCTTCCAATCTGCCCTTATTATCTTATTATTATTTGAAAATTAACAGATATTTTTCAATGAAACAACACCTATTAAAAATGCATGGATATGAACAAAAGTTTCAACATGGATGAAAAGGCAGCCCATATTTTCTTTAATGAAACCAAGCAAACATAAATACAAAATGCAGATTTGCTTGCGATTAAGTTATAAAGTTTATGTGGTGTTTTAAAGAAATCTAGATCCTCTAATCTTCATTAATCCAACATCTTTATTATTAACGTATGTCCACAGATTATGATAAATTTAAATCAGTCCCAGTTGCAGTGATTAACAATTTTCAAACATGAATTACTCTCAAATATATAGCCTTGACACTGGAGTCACTTAAATAATTCTCATTCCTAAACTCTTGTACTACCAAATCAAAAGTTTTCTCATTTTACCCAAAAAAGAATTAAATGTAAATTCCAGTTCTCCACTGTTCATATCCAAAACCTGTTTATGCTTCTTCCTATTCGTGTCTGCTGAACTACATGCTATAGTTGGCTGCTTATCAGATAGCAAAAGCCCAAACGTAGAGATTCAATGTTAAAGGATTTCCCCCCATAATATAGTATTATTACCATACTTGTCTGTTGTTCCATTTTCTCTGCCTCGTTTACCCTCAACATGTGCGTACATCTGCACTTACTGAAGGAGAGGGAAATAAGAAGTGAAAATTATAGTTCTATTGTATAGATCCTTGCACCGGAGGTTGGAAATGTTTTGCGGAGTATAATTTGGTGTTCTTGGGTAGATTTATAATCCCAGCATATCAATCCGAATGATCTGGAAAACTGATTGTTTTCTGTTTAGCTGAATGAACCATGAGGAGGTTAACAACTCTGCAACCTGAAATGAAATTAGCCTAAAGAAAGAAAACAGCAGAAGATAATCATAGAAAAGAGGAAAGCTTCTTTGTTCTTCAAGTTTAAAAGAAGCAGATTTCAATTAAATATCTATTCATTGGTAGTGAATGTAAAATAACAGTAAATAAGCATTCACTAGAATATTAATTACATACTTAAGGGCTAATTGCAGCATATTATCAATTAATGGGTCTTTAACCAACTAAATATATATTGGTACATAATATTAATTGAGTGCTACTTCAGCAGCTTGATTTTGCATCCCTTAATTGGATGGTGTCACAGAATATAGACACTAACTCTTTTCTGTACTTTGCCCTTCTATTTATTTCTTATAAACATGTGAACTTTATATTGAACCATACCATTGGTTCAATTCTCCAGGTTTATTTCTGAATATTGAAATTTAGTAATATTTCAGTATTTTTACAAGCTTCTACATACAATCCTTCTTGAGAGACCAAAAAAAATAAAAATAAAAATGTTTTAATATTTCAATGTTCATATTTCAATCAAACCATCTCAACTCATCCAATATCTCTTCTGGGATACCCCTTTTTATTAGGGATGAATGTTCTAAAAAATGAAGATGGAAAGATTTATGATAAAAATATGATATTGGTGTCAAGGAAAACAAGTCAAGTATTTTTATGGGTGGTATCTGCATAGTGGCGAGATGGAGGGATTAATATGGCAGCTGTAACCATGCAGTCAAAAGCTTTTTTTAAAACATGTTTTAAACATAAACAAGAGGCAGGTTGTTAGAAACACAGCTGCCAAATTAACTTTATCTTCCTATGGATGCTCAGTAAAATGCATATAGCACCAAATATATTAGTTGATAATCAAAATTATTAGTTGGTGGATGATCTCTGGAGGGCCAGAGATAGAGGTTGCTCCTCTATCCTGGTCCTATTAGACCTCTCAGCGGCTTTTGATACCATCGACCATGGTATCCTACTGCGCCGGCTGGAGGGGATGGGAGTTGGAGGCACCGTTTTACGGTGGTTCGGCTCCTACCTCTCCGGCCGGATGCAATATGTGTTGACTGGGGGGCAGAGGTCAACCCCGAGGCCACTCTCTTGTGGGGTGGCGCAGGGGTCAGTCCTCTCGCCCCTTCTGTTCAACGCATACGTGAAGCCGCTGGGTGAGATCATCCGTGGTTTTGGGGTTGAGTACCATCTGTACGCTGATGATACTCAGTTGTACATCTCAACCCCAAGCCACCCCAACGAGGCTGTCGAAGTGATGTCCCGGTGTTTGGAAGCCGTCGGGGTCTGGATGGGGGACAACAGACTCAAACTCAACCCCTCCAAGACTGAGTGGCTGTGGCTACCGGCGCCTCGGTTCAGCCAGTTGATTCCATCACTGGCCATAGGGGGCGAACAATTTCCCCCTGTGGAACGGGCGCGCAATTTGGGCATCCTCCTAGACGCCCGGCTGTCAATGGATGATCATGTGGCAGCCGTGGCAAGGGGGGCGTTCCACCAGGTTCGCCTGGTGCGCCAATTGCGCCCCCTTCTGGACCGTGATGCCCTACGCACAGTCACTCATGCACTGGTGACGTCTCGCCTGGACTACTGTAACGCTCTCTACATGGGGCTTCCCTTGGGACGCGCCCGAAGACTGCAGCTAGTCCAGAAAGCAGCCGCGCGGGTAGTCATGGGGAGTACTAGGTACTCCCACGTAACACCTCTCCTGCGCGAGCTGCACTGGCTACCTGTGGTCTTTCGGGTGCGTTTCAAGGTTTTGATCACCATCTTTAAAGCGCTCCATGGCATAGGGCCTAGTTACCTGCGGGATCGCATCCTCCCACATACATCCCTGCGGCCAATCCGCTCTCACAGGGAGGGCCTTCTCCTGGTGCCGTCCACGAGGCAATGCCAACGGGCGACTCCAAGGAGTAGGGCCTTCTCTGTGATGGGCCCAACCCTCTGGAATGACCTCCCCCCCGATATTAGAACCACTACTGACCTCCGCTCCTTCCGACAGAAACTGAAAACACACCTGTTCCGACTGGCTGGTTTGGCATAACTTTAACGTCTACCTCCTGGCATACACATTCTTCTGGTTTTTAGAGGGATATTGTTTTAAATTTAACTTGATATTTTAAACTTTTGTATTGATTTATTTATTAGCTGCACAGTTTGGCATATTTTACCCTCCTCTTATACATGTATTTATATAGTTATTTCTACGTTTTAATCTGTTGTATTTTGGTACGGACTGTACACCGCCCCGAGTCCCTTTCGGGAGAGGGGGCGGTATATAAACGCTAATAATAAATAAATAAATAAATAATAAAAGAGAGGCTGCGTTTTAACTGCAGAAGTTTTTTCCACAATACCCTTCTTGTTACATTATACCATGATTTGTTTATTGTTTTCTATGTCTCGAATTCTTCAGATTCTTCTAATGGGACAGCTTAGAAAACTACATTTATAACAGGAACTGCAGCACACTTCGTATTTTGTTTTGCTTTTGCCATTAAGAGCTTTAAGACATTGAATGGAAGGCATTTCAAATTCAGAAGTAATTTGTTCATTTAAGCTTTCCGGTCCCATTTGACTATGACAGAATGTCCTTAGCCTAAAATGGTGTCACTTTGCACTATGTTTGCAATGGCAGCACCTGCTAAAACAGAGACATTATTCTGGTGATTGGATCCATTTATCCCTGATGAACTTCCTTTGGTGTTTAGTTTCTACTCTATTGAAGGTGTTTAAGATGTACAATAATTAAAAAATAATTATAGCAACAACACTCACGAGGCTGTTTTATGTGCGGCAGTTCTTGTTATAAATGTAGTTTTCTAAGCTCTCATATTTATTCATAGCTACCTCAGGAGCTGAGTTAAAGGCATGTAGCAAAGTGAGACTTCTTGAGAAATAGAAGAAAAGCGTCAGCATGCTAAGAATAATCTCAAGGGCTACAAAAGTAGATTTCTTAAAAGACAACAGATAACAGATAATGGCAGGATGAACAAAGCAACACAATTAAATTACTAATCATGCTGAGTACTTGGAGAAGGGGTATTGAAAATTAAAAGAAGTTGTGAGATATGAATTTTAGGGGGCTGGCCTAGATGTAATTCTGCTAGAGTGAGCCAGCCAATGGAGTGAGTGAAAGGGGAAAAGAAGGTCACTTCTGGCCTTGAAGGACAGATGTGCCAATTGCTGATAGCCAGGCTGATATGGAAAAATTTGGAGACCACCATCCCATTGGTCTGGCCTTTTACCTTTACCTTTATTTTCGATTTTTATACCGCCCCCTCTCCCCAAAGGGACTCGGGGCGGTGTACAGTCAAATGAAATAGATAAAATGGACTACAAACATGCAAACATAAAAACATAGAAGAGGACGCAATACAACACTGTACAGGTAAAGCAGATAAAAACAGTATATAAACAATCCTAAAAAATACCCAATTAAAATTACCCAGTTAAAATATATCTGCCAAGAGGTATAATGAGGTTATGAATGGTCCAGGCCGGCTAAACGGAACAGGTGAGTCTTCAATTTTCGTCGAAAGGAGAGAAAGTCGGTGGTGGTTCTGATATCGGGGGGGGAGGTCATTCCAGAGGGTTGGGCCCATCACAGAGAAGGCTCTACTCCTAGGTGTCGCCCGTTGGCACTGTCTAGTGGACGGCACCCGGAGGAGCCCCTCCCTGTGAGAGCGAATTGGTTGCAGGGAAGTGTGTGGTAGGATGCGATCCCGCAAGTACCTAGGTCCTGAGCCATGGAGCGCTTTAAAGATGGTGATTAACACCTTGAAACGCACCCGAAAGACCACAGGCAGCCAGTGCAGCTCGCGCAGGATTGGTGTTACGTGGGAGTACCTAGTACTCCCAAAAATAGCCCGCGCGGCTGCGTTCTGGACTAGCTGCAGTCTTCGAGCGCGTCCCAAGGGAAGCCCCATGTAGAGGGCATTGCAGTAGTCCAGCCGAGACGTCACCAGTGCATGAGTGACCGTGCGTAGGGCATCCCGGTCCAGTAGGGGGCGCAATTGGCGCACCAGGCGAACCTGGTAGAATGCCCCCCTTGCCACGGCTGCCACATGGTCATCCATTGACAGCCGGGCATCTAGGAGGATGCCCAAATTGCGCACCCATTCCACAGGGGGCAATTGCTCGCCCCCTATGGTCAGTGATGGAATCAACTGACTGAACCGGGGTGCCGGTAGCCACAGCCACTCAGTCTTGGAGGGGTTGAGCTTGAGTCTGTTGTCCCCCATCCAGACCCCGACGGCTTCCAAACACCGGATCATCACCTCGACAGCCTCGTTGGGGTGGTCTGGGGTGGAAATGTACAGCTGCGTATCGTCAGCGTACAGATGATACTCCACCCCAAAACCACGGATGATCTCCCCCAGCGGCTTCACATATGCGTTGAACAGAAGGGGCGAGAGGACCGACCCCTGAGGCACCCCACAAGTGAGTGGCCTCAGAGTCGACCTCTGCCCCCCTGCCAACACATATTGCGTCCGGTCGGAGAGGTAGGAGCCAAACCACCGCAAAACGGTGCCTCTAACTCCCATCCCCCCCAGCCGGCGCAATAGGATACCATGGTCGATGGTATCAAAAGCCGCTGAGAGATCTAATAGGACCAGGATAGAGGAACAACCCCTATCTCTGGCCCTCCAGAGATCATCGACCAACGCGACCAAGGCCGTCTCCGTGCTGGGTCCGGCCGGAAGCCAGACTGGCGTGGGTCTAGATATTCGGATTCCTCAAGGTGTCGTGGAAACTGCTGTGCCACCACATTCTCACAACTGGCCTGCAGTTGTGAGATTCAATCTTTTTTGCTACTGGTTCTGTGGGCATGGCTAGGTGGGTATGGCATGGCATGGTGGGTGGCATGGTAGGCGTGGCAGGGGAAGGGTGGTGGGTGGCATGGTACGCGTGGCAGGGGAAGGATACTGTAAAAAAATCTTCATTCTCTCCCCACTCCAGGGGAAGGTTATTGGAAAATCCCCATTTCCTCCCAATCAGCTGAGAGAATAGATGGGGGGAGGTGTATTTACTAGTTCTCTGAACTACTCAAAATTTCCACTACTGGTTCTCCAGAACTGGTCAGAACCTGATGAATGCCACCTCTGCTGGCCTGGTACAGTATATAGCAGTATATAGGTGTTAATAACTAGAACTTAGGGATGGCAAAAACCTCTGTGCATTCAACAAAAGAGAAATAGAAATAGCAGATATTTATATCAGAACACATTTTTTCTTAATTCTTGACATCATCAATGCACTCATATAGAATGATATCAATCTTCTCAAGTCAGGAATGTTGCAAGTTCTAGTTCCAAAAGTGGTGAGTGAGAAATATGCTTATTGGGTTCAAGCTTTGCCCAGCTTTTATACTGCCCATTCAACAGCTGAAATCTGTGGAAATCTGAAATTATGATCTGGTACAAAATCTATATTAAATTGAAAAGTGCAATTAATGTAGAGAAGGAAACCATCCATAGCAATTTTAAATAAAACAAACTTAACGAATAAAATCTTTTAACAATAGCAACAATTTCTCCAGCTGCAAAAAACACCAAGAAGAGTCTTAGACAAATAACTGTACATATCAGGAATTTGGGGAAAAGGGACCATGTCAGATGCATGGACCCACAAATAAATATGGTTCCATGGGTGAAGAGGTTCTTCCTTAGTCACAAAGCCAGCTAGATGACCTTGGACCAGACCTTCCTTAGTCTCAAAGCCAGCTAGATGACCTTGGACCAGACCTTCCTTAGTCACAAAGCCAGCTAGATGACCTTGGACCAGACCTTCCTTAGTCTCAAAGCCAGTTAGATGACCTTGGACCAGACCTTCCTTAGTCTCAAAGCCAGTTAGATGACCTTGGACCAGACCTTCCTTAGTCACAAAGCCAGCTAGATGACCTTGGACCAGACCTTCCTTAGTCTCAAAGCCAGTTAGATGACCTTGGACCAGACCTTCCTTAGTCACAAAGCCAGTTAGATGACCTTGGACCAGACCTTCCTTAGTCACAAAGCCAGCTAGATGACCTTGGACCAGACCTTCCTTAGTCTCAAAGCCAGTTAGATGACCTTGGACCAGACCTTCCTTAGTCACAAAGCCAGCTAGATGACCTTGGACCAGACCTTCCTTAGTCTCAAAGCCAGCTAGATGACCTTGGACCAGACCTTCCTTAGTCTCAAAGCCAGTTAGATGACCTTGGACCAGACCTTCCTTAGTCACAAAGCCAGCTAGATGACCTTGGACCAGACCTTCCTTAGTCTCAAAGCCAGTTAGATGACCTTGGACCAGACCTTCCTTAGTCACAAAGCCAGCTAGATGACCTTGGACCAGACCTTCCTTAGTCTCAAAGCCAGTTAGATGACCTTGGACCAGACCTTCCTTAGTCACAAAGCCAGCTAGATGACCTTGGACCAGACCTTCCTTAGTCTCAAAGCCAGTTAGATGACCTTGGACCAGTCACTTTTTCTTAGCCTTAGAAAAAAAGCAATGGCAAACCACTTCTGAAAATCTCCCCCCCTCCCTCCCCCCCAAAAAAACCAACCCTGCAGGGATTTTCTCTGAGAATCAGATTCAGCAGATTTTTTAAAAATAAGAAATATTGCAAAAAAAATATATGACGAAATAAAGAAAAGCAGCAGCAGAAGTCAAATGGCTACACAAAAAGTTTCGCAAAATGTGATTTGGTGATTTTTAGTTGCTTCCTGCAATTATAGAGATAATGCCAGAAAAAACTAAAGGAATTGAGATTTGTCAATTGCTGTAAAACAAAGAGAGATCTTTCCAATATGTCCAAAACAAAAAAGAAAATAAATCAGTGTACAGCTGTTCACAGTTGATGATAAAATGGTAACAGATAACTCAGAAAAGGCAGCTAAATGCAACTAAACAATTTGAACATATATACTTCACTAGAAAATGGCAAATAAAAAAGATGAAAAGGTTTGGTCTGGCTGTTGAGATTACAGAAATATGTTAGAGAATAACATTTATCTCGTAGGAATCTAAATCTAAAGGCTCCATTAATTGCATTTTATAGTATTAAAATGACTTTCTGATAGCTGAATTTTTAGACGTTATCTTTGAAAAATCTTGATAAAATGCAAGACAATGGAGAATGGCAAATATTGTCCCTATCTTTAGTAAGGAGGAAAAGAAGAATCCAGGGAACAATCAGTCTGCAATTAATACAGGAGAAAAAGATAGATAGATAGATAGATAGATAGATAGATAGATAGATAGATAGATAGATAGATAGATAGATAGATAGATTGAATGAGTGATTGATTGAGCTTCTATCCCACAACTCAATGGGGCATTTCAATTTCTTTAAAAAGGGTAGTTAGAAAAAACACCTGAGACCACTTACCATAAGTAGCAACCAGCAATCACAGAGACTGATCAAGAACAAAGTTTGCCAGACTAGCCTTCCCTCATTCTCTGTAACATCTTTCAAAGAGTATAAGTGCAATGTGTTATGAATTCTGCAAATCATTTGACAAAGAATCCATGGCTATTAACTGATTGGTTTTAATTAATATTAGTGCTTAGTGTAACATGGTAATTAGATGGCTACATAGTTGGCTCAGAAAGCATACTCAATCAAGAATCAAGAAGTACTCACCTATAGTTCCTTATCAAACTGACAGTACACGCTGCAGTTGTTTATTTATTTATTTGTCAAGGATGTGCAAGATATGAAGTATAGGTATGAACATTAACACAAACAAAGGAAGTAAATACAGATAAATGGGGACAGTAAGACAGGGATAGCAGGCACCAGATGTGGCATTCAGCAGTTGACTCCAGTTCGGGCAAACTGGTAGTGGTGGATGTGGGAGGCTCTGCTGACGTAATACACAACTTTCTGCGCATGCGCAGCAACACGCTCACATTTGCAAACCAGTAGGGAAGGTCCACCACTGGTAGGTACACTGGTGCCCTTATGCACACCCCCTTTACGGATCTCTTAAGAATGGGTGAGGTCCACGGTAGACAGTTTGAGATTAAAGCTGTGAGGGTTTGAGGCTGTATTCCGAGACAGGTTATTCAGAAAGATAGAGGTTTAGCTCTGGGCTCTGGGCTCTGGGCTCCAATATTGTTATTAATGATATGAATGAAGAAGTGGAAAAATGCTAATTAGATATTTATACTACATAATTTTGGTGGGATAGGTAATCATCTAACAAAATCAAAAAAATTGCATAGATAATGCTCTCCTCTCCCTAGACCACATGCTGTTGTGTAGTAAGGACTGTACCACAATCCGGGTGAGCATAAGTATCTCATAAACTTTAGAACAGCAGAAACAATAATTTGATAGTTTAGAAATTCAAAGAATCTACGTAAATCTTCCTCTATCCTGAATAATTGGTTGAATATACCTTTGTTATTACCTTTTTCCCCCTTTAAAAAAAAGTAGAGGCAAAAATAATTTAGAAGAAATTGTTTTTTTGCAGAAAGCTGAATACTCAAGAATCCCTAAGAATGAGGGTTGATTTGTAAGCAGAATATAAAATATATTCCCTAGTTACTGAACTTCAAATAAAAGTAAAGTGCAGACACAGTTATTTTTATTTAATAGATCTGAATATTGGAAGATTCTAACACAATACCAAATTGTTTTTTAGGAAGTTACAAGATCTTGTTTGTGTGTAGGTTGATTGATTTTGATTTGATTTTGACTGAGCATGCTGAAGAAAAAGTTCATATAATGGAGACAGTTATAAACTAATAGATGTATTAGTACTTGAATTTTGTCTATCTTTCACAAAAGTATAAATGAAATCAGCAAGAAACCGAATCGGTCTAAATTCCTTTGCATAAGCCTAAGGCTACCCAATAAGTCCTACTGAAGTCAGGAGATAGTACCTAAGTAAACACAAATAAAATCAGACCATTACTATTTATCTCCATAGAATGTAGTACCTGACTGATTATGTCTTGGATTAGAAGCTGAGTAAGCCAGGCCCGATTACTACTTTGATGAGAGAAAAATAATACAATACCAATATGCAGGATAGGCTGAGAAGTCAAAATATATCCTAGAAGAAGATAACTGCAAAGTACTATCATACTATTACTGAGAACATTTCATGGATATGTTCATGAAATCAGCATTAAAAGTTCTCACCTTTAAGGAAACTTCACTTTAATTGCTGTGTCAGAAAAGTAATAGATCCTCTTAAGAGAGATCAGAGTGCAGATACAGATGAGTCTCAACAAAATGGAGACCACAAATCATATCACCACAAAATGTTTATGACCATTAGACACAACTGAAAAAACCATTAATATCTATCCTCAGGTAGTCAATATCAAACAATGTAGGACAAGATGGTTGGTAAAAGCAATTATAATCCCATTTTTTACTAACTAGTATTACACACATACATGCCTACAGGGCTTTAATGGTGCCATGGTTTTAACATCCAATTCAGCATGGAAATTTCCATTCAGCACAGTATCAATATTAGGTAAGGCTTCGATTGTAGGCTTCATTCTAAAAATGAGTAAAAATTATTTCAGAATAAACATGCAGAGAATTCCCTTGTGGGATAATGCTCAACTGCTTAGCTGAATGATGTTAATTTTTAATTTTAATTCTATTGTACTGCTTCATGTAAATTTTAATTAACTTTTCTACCATCCATCTTTCCAAACTTTGATTAGTTAAAGGAAATACAAAAATAAAGTGTACGGCATCTAAAATTGACTAACATTAAGAAACAATATGCTCAACAGTTGAGATGTAACTCAGTTTCATGATTTGGATGTAATTCTCTTTTGGAATTTCACTGAAACTGCAAAATAGAAAACTGACTTTGGTCCTAAAGCTTGTGTTCTTTCTTCCTTTTATCTTAATCTGGTAAACTGGAATGATATCAGACTGAAGATATGAATTTAATAACATCATAGAGTAAACGCTTGGGGGTACTTGGATTCTGATGTCTGATGAAAATAAATAATTTCTGTATTTATGTTAAGATGTCATCAGATTAGTTTCATTGTTTGCCCATTCATCCTCCCTTTGGAGGGATGTTTATATCATAATACTTATAATTGAATGAATCCTGCTACACAATGTTTATGGATTTTTCAAAACAGATTTGAATTCTAGTCTAGTTGCATCTCACTAACACAACTAGAAGCAGGTGAAAATATATTTTTCAGTCTTGTTCAAAGCATACAAGAATGCTAACGCTTACCAAACTTATAACTCATCATAAGATCTTCACACTAAGAACTGGTTTGATCAGATGTATATGGTAGCAAATCTGTATAATGTCTTATGAATTCTACCAACTTGATCTTCTGTTGCTACATTTGCAGCGACAGTTGACTAGAAAAGACAATATACGTAATTCCTTTTTGTTTTTTGTTTTATTTTTTGTTTAAGCATTAAAATTGACATGGCAAGAACTAATTAGATGGTTTAGCAGAAAAAATGTGTCTCTCTTCTGACAATTGGTAGCTGGACCAGTCCCTCTAGCATAAGTAGTCATGGCCCTCTACACATTGAAGAAGCCTCTTTTCAAGTTCTCTATAACAGGCAGATATAATGAAGACTGGCCCTTTTCAAAGACACTTTGCCTGAATGGCTTCCAGTCTCAGTTTCTAAAACCAAAAGTTTAAAAAACCTCGAACAACTGAACACAGAGAAGATTCAGACAATGATTACATTATGCCTGGATTAACCAAGTTAATTGTGGATTGAAAGGCACTTGTTTTAGTGTCTATCTCCATCTTTAGAGGCAAGACAGTGCTGATGATTAAGACTGCATTTTGGATCTCTTACTTCTAAATTTCAGTATTAATAATTTAGCTAATATTCCAAAAATCATGCACCACTGGCTGCCCCGGCCAATGAAACAAAACATGCAGTCCTTTTGTATGCTGATAATGTGGTGCTTGTAACATATTCAAACTGACCTTAGAAGGGCCTTGAGCAGTCTTGCGTGGTACTGTAGGCTAGAGTATCTTATAAATAAGTTATCAAAAGACAAGATAATGGTTGCATTATTGGCTTATCTGACTTACATAATTAGTTTATTGACAGACACAAAATAGGGCAGGTAAAATGTTCAACTCCCTTAGAGAGATATTCCATTCCTCTGAGTTGTTGAAAGCTAAAATGGAACATGTAATGCTGGTAATTCAAAGAAGCTCAGCAACATTTCTGATATTTTTCTGGACTCAAGGGTTGATAAGCTGAAATTTGCAACCATAAAAGTATTTCAGATAAAATCCAACTATAGAACAGTTGAACTTGAGCAAACCAAGTAGAGTAGTTTTATGACTGCCTTATGTTTGGTGGATTTCAAACAGAAGAAACAAAAACTTGCCTAGGTATTGTCAACTATGTATTGAAAAATGAATTCTTCCCAATGATCTGGTTTCTCAAATATTTTCTAATAGCTTTTGATTGAGGTGGAAGCAAGTTATATCTTTTTCACTTGAATCCTTTTGGACTCTTTGTCAAATCTCAGCATCCTTCTTTCTTTGAGCTACAAACAGGATAAAATGGTACAAAAGCAGTAAATTAAGTAGATAACCCACCAAAAAAATTAGGCTCATAAATGGAGGAACCTCAAGAATGGTTTCCAAGGATCATCTGCCTGAAGTCTTTTCTCTCTTTTGTGTTCTGAAGCACACAAAAGCATTTACCAAATAAAGTTTTGATGTTTTCCTTAGGTGCCCTACAAGGCAGCTTTCAAAACATCATTTAAAAGGGCCACATCTCTCCCTATGGCCTGCAAATGATAAAAAATATTACTCATTTTCTAATCTACTGTACTTTCTACAGAAAGTAGCACACAATGTACAACACACCATCCCTGTTGTATTTTCCAGATCAAGTCAAACAACTTAAAGTTTTACTATCCTTTTCAAATAATAGTGATTCTTTTACACATAATGTTGCAAGAAAAAATATGACAGCATGGGAAAATCTGATGTGAGATAATATTCAAGCAACCTTTGTGAACTGGTTGCTATACTGTTAATTGATTTCAATTTCATTTTTATCTTGTTTGCTATGGAGTAATCTTAAATTGTTTGTTTGTTTGTGTGTGTGTGTGTGTGTACCTAGATTATGCTGGTGTCTCCTCTAATTGATTTATTGTTTTAAAATGCACAAAATAATTAAGTATTTTACCTTGCTGCCCTTCAGTTATATTAAATAATATTAATTTCATGTCTTAAATTTATACAGTTTGGAACTACTAGGTCTATGCTATGTAGTTCTGAGAAATTTTGTTTCCTTTCCCTGTCATGGCTATTTATAATATTTTGCATTTACTCATACATTGCAATTCAGTTCACAAGCCCTATAGTCATACTACTTGCTACTATTGGCCAGGGACTATTGTGTACAAATCAGTATTGATGAACATGATCCAAAATTTGTAAAAATGCATGACCAAACCTAAAATTCAGGTCAAATCATCTAAGCTTCAAAGATCCAAATCTCTACAATTCCTGGCATAAAATAGCAGCCTCTCTGTGTTCTTGCAGTGAATAATATATAAGATTTTATCTTGGCCAACTTTCTGCTTTGGATATTGCCATTGTTTAATACATAAATATCCAGCCATATTTATTTTTGTAGCTGTGCTGAGTTGAGTGTATCTGATTGTTTTGATTTGGATATAGGGATTGATTGGGAATATGCCAGGGGCAAACTAAACAAGAAATTGCCCAGACTAATTTTCCAACAGATATTGACATGAAAATTGTTGTTTGCAGCTAGTTTGGTCTTGGAAGAACACAAAGAAACCTTATTATATCAGTGCTAAAAGCACTGTACCAGCTGCCAATTTGTTTTCAGGCAAAATCCAAAGTAATGGTCATTAACTTTAAAGCCCTACATGGCTTAGGTCCAGCTATTTGAGAGAATGCCTCACTCTATATGACTCTCCTTGCTAACTGAGGTTTGTCTACAGTTGCAATGAACTCATCTAGCGGAAGCCCAGATCAATTTTTTACTGTTGCCACTCCAACGTTTTGGAATGATTTCCATGTAGAACACTTTAGGTACAGTTTTTTATATGTTGCTTTTAACTGTTTATTTTAATTTTCTATTTTGTTTCTTTTAGTTGGCTTTAATTTAAATTATTATTGTTATTGGTGGTGGTGTAGTCAGTCACATTTAGCCAGTTAGCAGGACTTTGTATTTTGTGATTTTCTCCAGTTCTTTCTCTTCTGCTGTCTCCAGGTACTGTCATATTCACTAGCCAGACTTTTTTTTTCCTATCAACAATTGTTATGTCTGCAGTGTATTGTGACAGATGCTTTTCTGTTTGAATTCTGTAGTCCCAGAGCACTTTAGCTTCTTTATATTCTATTGCTTTGTCTATATTGTGATCCCACCAATTCTTGCTTGCAGGGAAATGGCATTTCTTGCAGATACTCCAATGCACAATTGTTGTTTCTTTGTCATGCCATTGTTTGTAGTCATCTGGACAATCTTCTTGTAGCAGCTAACTAGACAGTCCACCTTTTCTTCAGCTGCCTTGCAGAGCAGCATTTGCTGTCTGTTGATATCTTCTCAATCCTGGCTTTGCATGCATTTGTTTTTAAGGCTTACTTTTGTACAGCCAGAGTTTGCCCCCTCTGTCTCTTTCTCCAACTTTCCTATTGTTTCTTTGCTTTTCCTTGAAGATGTTTTGCTTCTCATCCAAGAAACCTTTTCAGTTCTAAAAAAAAAGTCACCTTTTGAAAAAGCAGCTCTGGAGCAGCCATGACCTGGTTAGCAATTAGCACTTAGATTTATATACCGCTTCACAGTGCTTTATAGCTCTCTCTAAGCAGTTTACAGAGTCGGCATATTATCCCCAACACTCTGGGTCCTCATTTTTCTGACCTTGGAATGATGGAAGGTTGAGTCACCCTGGAGCTGGTGAGAATTAAACTGCCAAATTGCTGGCAGCTGGCAATCAGCAGAAGTAGCCTGCAGTTCTGCATTCCATTCACTGTGCCACCATGGTTCTTATGACTGAGAATCTCTATTTAATATTGCGGCCATATAATATTTTGCCTTGCCACGTGTCTTTTCTATTCTTCATTTGTTCCTTAGATTTAATCTTAATTCTTTCTTAATCTGTAGGCCATTATTACAATTATTATTTTGCTATTAACCAAAGAATGTGGGTAAAATGCATTATTTTATCTAACATAGTTAGAATTTCTGAACTGAAAGTAAAATTGATTTGTAAATCAATTTAAGCCCTAACACTTCTGCCAGTTAATGCGTACTTCCTTTCTTGGAAGTAAGTGAAACATGAAGATAGAAATAAACATAGAATTTCCCTCAAAGGGTAGTAAAGACCAGTGTTTCAAAGATATATGAAGTATTGTGATAGCATTGTTAGCCTGTTGTTATCCCGGTTTATCCCATGTAAGGGTTAAATATGATTTGATAAAGAAAAACATCTTGTTTTGTCTTTTCCTGGAACCTAGAATTAATTTATCAGGCAGCAATTAATATCTGTTTGAAATTGTGAAGTAAGAGGCTGAATAATTTACCATAGGATAACCATAGACATTTTTGGAAGAACAAGCAATTTATTTCACAGGCACTGAAACATGGGGACATAATGTCATCCCTTCCAAAATTGTATGTGATTTCACATACCAGTAGAAAAGGTGATGACATCACGGACATTTTTTATCATTTTGTCATTATAGTGTTAAGAATTGCTGTTTTCAGCATCATCGCTTGTTATGATTGTATTATGAAATGTATGCATGTAGTTTTCTGTCATTAATAGTGAACTTCTCCATAAATGATGAGATGCATTTTACTTTCGTAACCAATAGGCTGAATGTCCTATTTGCCATAGTTTTGTCATGTTCAAGGATTTGGCCCACTGTTTAGGCTCTCCAGTATTCATTTAAAATGCAATAAATGGGTAACTTTCACTTGAACACCAGCAGATGATCCATAATCAGTGAACTGTTATAACCTTTCACTTTCTATCGGAACCAACATCTATCACTATGTTCCCAAAGTGCTTCCTATGGGAAATCAATAAATGTGCTGCTTAGATGATAAATGTTTACAATTTACTCCTTCGTTGCTAACATGCTACATGAAAATCAGTCCCTCGAAATGAATTGTAAGCTTACACTTAAGGGTCTGAAAACTGATCCCAGTTCTTATGGACAAAGAAAGCATTGCAATAAATAGATTCCCTTGTTTAAGAACCTTAACACACCCTGGGATCCTGGGACGGGGGTGGTGGGCGGGGAGGAATCCTTGCGTGCAAAAATAAATTGGACCTTCATATATCGCTGAGCTACTTTTGTTACAACTGGAAAGATGCTAATATGTGCATAAGGATCAGGGATGGAAAGATAAAAGACTTGGCATTACAGATTTTATAGGTCTGATTTATGTACCAAACAGAGACAAGTTATTGAGAGTGAATGCATTTGGTTGCTATCTTTTCTCCTATCACAAATCCCAACCCTTCCCGCTCCTCCTGCTTGCTGGCTGATGAAATATGAACTAAATTACCGGATGTCACCCATATTTTATGTGAACTGGCAGTGGAGACTTTCACGTTTCATTTTAAAGGTAGGACCACAGCATCCACATTTACAATGTGACAAGGAATTCTCTTGACTTATAAATGGGGCATATTTTAACTTTCTGAGTCATTTCATGAAGACTAATGTAAGCATGGTAACATTTTATACTAAAAATAAATGATAGACGTGATGGAAAGTAACTTTAGGCTCTATAAGTTATTATCGCAAACACACCTTCAGAAAATATGCCTACTGTCACACAATCAGTGCATGCATGTTAATTGGGCGGTGTGCTTTTTTTAAAAAAAATTAGGTTACTGTATTGACTTTATACGACTGATTAAAAAATAACCCGCAAGGAGCAAACTGTATCCCACATTGCAATTGATTTTTGAGGATAAATCATATGTCACTTTGTTAACGTATGGCTAATAGCATGGGCAGATAAATAAATTTCATTCTAGCACTAGCTATCATTGAGGCTCCTTATTTGGAGCCACAGTTCTGTGTGTTTGGCTACTCTGCATGCTTACTATGCCATTGATTTCAGTGCTCAAGAAATAACGGATGAAAAATGGCTTTATCACAGGATACAACAAAATGGAGAGCATTGTGATGAAATCCAGATGACTGCATGGCAACAATAATCTGTCGGTCTGTCTGTCTGTCTTTCTGTCTGTCTCTGTCTCTGTCTCTCTTTATCTCTATCTCTATCTCTCTACCTCTACCTCCATCTCCTCCCCCTCCCCCATCTCCAGTTAGCTAATGGTTATCTGGACAGTTGCGGCCCAGATTTGGTAGTCCTAGTCCAGATACCTGCTACAATCATCACTATCATTGTGTCATCAGGGCTAAGTTTGACCAAGGGTAAAAAAAACAGTGTGGATTTTTTAGTGAAAAAATGGCAGTATGAAAACGGAAGTAAATCTGTCTATTACCCAACAAGAGGAGTAGAAAAGAGTAGTAAGATTATGTTTATGAAGCTTTACATTAAGGGAGGAAATTTAAAAGAACAAAAACCGAAAACAAACATGAGCAATTAAAATTATTTCTGTTCTTATTAGCCCTTCAAGGTAATTTCAGATAAGAAGCACAACCAGGAGCACAGCATCGTAATTATTGTAAAGTTACTTACACTAGGTTAAGGTTATTAAACAGAATTTTGAACGACTGCAAGTATTTTTCCTCTTCTCTTTTTAGTTTCCAGAAACTAAGGGAGGTTCCCTTCTGAAATGCTTCCTTAATCAAGAGCAAGGAGGGAGTTGGACACTTAGTAGGGAGGGCACAAAGATTAATGGGTATTTGATAGATGGTACTTTTTAATATCAGCATTTGTGAGAAGGATCTGGATTCTGATTGACCACAGATTAAACATAAACTAGCAATGTGGCATAGCTACCAAAAGAGCCAATTGCTCTTTGACTATTTCAACATTCTTATAGCATTGAGATCATGGGAATTAATAGTTATCTGGTCCGTCAAAAGTTATAGCAACTATATGCAAGTTGACTTTGACTGAACAAGAAGGAATCAGGGAAAATGTAACAGAACAGATAATAAGAAAAATGTATGTCTTCAAACAGGAAGGGTAGCTCGCAAAGCACATGTAACTAAGATAAAAATCCATTATCTTTACCATTATCTACCTTTCATTATACTTATTATACATTAACAACAACAACAACAACAACAACAACAACAACAACAACTTCAATGAACCTCTGAAAACGAAGCTTATGGCTAATGGAGAAGAACTGGGTGAAGTTGAAATTAAACGAGGCATTTTCCAGGGTGATTCCGTTTCACCCCTACTTTTTATACTCTCAATGCTATCAGTGACAACCATTTTGAAAAAGGTGAACTGTGGATATGAACTTGCAAAGAAAGGACTGAAAATTTCACACTTGGTGTACATGGACAATTTGAAGCTGTTTGGTAAACCAAAAGCTGAACTGAATTTATTAATTGAAAGCACAAAATAATTTAGCCAAGACATTGGTATGCAGTTTGGAATTGATAAATGTGCAACAATGGCAACCAAGGCAGGCAAGGTCCTAAAAGATGATGGAATAGAACTTGAGAATGAAGAAATGATAAAGGCAGTAAAACCAGAAGAAGGCTACAAGTACTTGGGGATTTTAGAGGCCTCTGACTTAATGCATAATAAAGTCAAGCAATTAACCTCAGCCAAGTACATTCAACGAATTTGCAAGATATTAAAGTCAAAACTGAGTGGAGGAAACATCATAAAAGCCATAAATAACTGGGCTATACCTGTAATTCGATAGTCTGCAGGAATAATTTTCTGGACCCAGATGGAGTTGGACAATTTGGACAGAAAAACAAGGAAGCCTATGACAATGAATCATGCTTTGCACCCTAAAAGTGATGTTGACCGATTGTATCTACCAATAGGAGAAGGTGGTCGAGGACTCCTACAAGTAAAACAGACTGTGGAAGAAGAAAGACACAGCTTGAGTGATTACATCCAGAAAAGTGAAGAACCAACGATTAAAGAAGTAAATAAAGGAGGTCTTTTAAAGACAACTAAGTCAAAAGCAGAATATAAGAAAGAAGTAATTGAGAAGCGAGCTGAAAATTGGAAAAGCAAAGCTATGCATGGCCAATACTTGAAAAGTATTGAAAGCAAAGCTGACCAAAAACTAACTTGGAACTGGTTAAGGTCAGGAGTACTGAAAAAAGAAACAGAAGCCTTTATTTTGGCAGCTCAAGAACAAGCCTTAGCCACAAACTGCATGAAGGAAAAAATTCAACATGTTACCACCAACAGCAAATGTTGCCTCTGTAATGAGAAAGATGAGACAGTCAACCACTTGATCAGTGGGTGCAGCAAAATTTCACAAACTGACTACCTACAATGCCATGACCGCGTTGCTAAGATTATTCACTGGAAATTGTGCCAAAAATTTGGATTTGAGTACAGCAAAAACAACTGGGACCATCAGGTTGAGAAGGTTTTAGAGAATGAGAAATCTTGTGGGACTTCAGAATCCAGACTGACAGACACTTGACCTACAACACACCTGACATAACAATAATTGAAAAGAAAAAAGTATGGTTCATTGACATTGCAATACCTGGTGATGCACGAATTGAAGATAGACAACAAGAAAAAAATCACAAAATATCGGGACTTGCAAATTGAGGTTGAGCAACTGTGGAAAAAGAAATCATGTGTTGTCCCAATTGTAATTGGAGCCCTTGGAGCAATACCTAAAGGGCTACCTCGCTATTTGAAAATTCTAAATTTACCTGACTTGAACATTCTGACTCTGCAAAAAACCACCCTACTTGGAACAACTTATATCCTCTGACGTTACTTTAACAGTTCCTAGGTCCTTGGTTAGGACTCGAGCTGTTAGGCTACCAACCAGCTCCAAAGGCTGTGAATCTCACGAAAGATTAACATAATCATCATCATCATCATCATCATCATCATCTTTCAAATACAGAGGGATCATCATTTGGAATACAACATGCCAGATATCACAGTTGTAGAGGGCCAAAGTGTACAGTTTATAGAAATTGCTGTACCAGGAGATGCCAGAGTTGAAGAAAAAGAACTGGAAAAAATCACAAAATATCACAACCTGGCCATTGAAACTACACGGCTATAGATGAAACATGTAACAGTGATCCCCATTGTCATTGGGGCACTTAGTACCATGTTCAAGAATTTTATAACATACATCAACAAATTGCAGCTTCCTGCAATAACACCAGCAGAACTGCAATAAACTGCGCTGCTCGGAACATTGTATATTTTAAGAAGGTACTTGGTTGATACCTAGGATGCTGGTAGCAACCCGTATCAACCACTAACACCAGTGAATGGTATTTGTGATGCGTTTTTGAATGTTCAGTTGGCTGAGTTTCATGTTTAATGAATAAAGTATAATAATAATAACAATAATAATTCTTTATTGTCAGTGCACAACAAATGTACAATGACATTGATTGAGCTCCCTCAGTGAACACCCCCCCAACCCAATATAACTTACAGTGAAGACAAAAAAAGAAAAAAATATTCCTAACCCAATAAATCACATTACCAAACACCCAGTCCCATTACACCAATGTGAACATGTTACACGTTGCACCAACCCTGAAAGTCTATACCCCATATACATATATATTATATTGCTTTTGCTCCAGAAAAATGTGTTGTATCATTTCCTTTCTATTATATGAAATCTCAAACACATTTTTCTCCTGGTGATTAACAATATGTAAAATACTCCAAAACTGTTCCAGTCTAGACTGGTAAAATCCAGGGCTTATCTCTGGATAAATGCTTTCACAGCAGAAAATACCGTCAAATGTCAGTTAAGCTTCAAATTGCTTGGTTTAAATTTTGCCTGAAGGAAGGAGGGAAAAACCGAGATTCCTTTATCGTCTTTTAAAATCATTGGTAAAGCCTCCTAAGCATCAGAGCTTTGCAGGCAATCCCTGCTCTGGAAGGAAGAAAATGTTTGTGAGTGGGAGGGGGAAGGTATCACTCTTGTTGTGGTAGGAGAGGAGATAGCAGCAAAGAGTCTGAGCAATTACCCTTTTAATATTCCCTCTTACTGTGCCTAAAAGAGAAGGAAAAGCTATACAAATAGAATTCTAGGTGAACAGGGAGTTGCAGATAGGCCCTCAGTCCAACTGTTTAGACGCCCTGAATACAAAATCAAGTATTAAATACAGGTAATCCCACACATTCTCATAGAGTTAGCATGTTCTGGATCCCATTAATTACACAGGGTCATGTGGTGAGCCTTCTTTATCATGGCTGTAAATTTGTGTCCCCACAACCCTGAATGTGGGCCTTATTTAAATGGGCCTTATTTAAATGAGTGCTCAAGACCTAGTTACCTCAACTCTATGCTCTGGGTCAGAGTGGGTGATGGAACTCTTTGTGGCATGTTTAATAGCTATTTGGTGTGGCTTCTTTGGAGTCTTCTTTTTAGGTTTTGCACTTTTATTTTTTCTATTGTTCTTTTTGTAAATGTTCAGAGTGAGCTTGAACATTTTATAAAATAATGCAAACACAAACTTAATTGAAATCAAAGGGATACACAATGATGAATATTATTCTTTATGACAATATAAATTGGATTGTATTCTCAGGTAGTTGTTTTTAGTAAATTGTAGTGATGGTTTTAACCTTTATACATTGCCCAGAATTGCCCTTGGAAATTGGCAGCCTTATAAATTATAAGTTATATAAATAATAACAGATTAGCATAAATAATTCCTTTGTCTCTTTATCCAGTATAGTTGTCTCATTAAATAGAAGCAGAACAGTTTTCATTTTTTTCTGTCCCAATGTTTTCTGAGAAAGATTCTCTGGCTTTAATCCAACGGGTAGCCTTCCCACATTTGAAACTATGGTTGAGCACCCTCAACCAAATTTAAAATGGGAAAAGGGTGGAGAATTTATTCATGTGGTTCTAGGGGAAGAAGGAATTTTCCAATGATTTCTTAAAAGTTAACTTTTTTAAAAAAAACAATGATAGTACCATCTGTGCCTTCCCCAGAATGGGAGAAATGCCTTCAGGATGTTTTTTTTCTTGGTGATTTAATTAAGGAACAAAAAGCTAGGGAGTTCGTGCTGGAAAAGTGACTAGACATTATAAAGTAAGACACATGCATGTGCACATCTCTTGGCCAAATTACATCTAAATAAATGCAAAAACACCACACTCCAGCTTTAAGAGTTTTTCCTCCTTGTTTGACCTTTCTAATTTTCTGTCATCAAACTGAATAAGAGCAGGTAAAAAAAATATACAGAATTTCTGTGGCAAGTAATTTAAAACAACTGAATGGCACATGTCACAGCATTTAGACAAACTAATTTGGGATATTCCTGACTAGGAGGGCTATGGATGACAATGGATGCCTGTGGGATTCATTGAACTGCCCATTTAGATTTCCCTTCCCTCTTAATTTCTACACTGACAAAGTGGAATGGAAGGATTTTCCTGAGGATGACTTCCATTTGAATTTGAATTTATTTGAATTGTGAGAGGCCAAGAAGGATGCAGGCTGTAATAGGAAAGAAGGACATCACTTGGGTACCACAAAACTAAGTGCAGGAACATATATAATAACATATGCAACTGGCAAGTTCAATTGGAAGATTGTAGACAAAGAAAATAAAGCCATCTACTAAATATATCAGGGTAAAACGAAAGGCTGGAAAAGGGAACTTCTGCATTTCTCCCGCTTCCATTAGTCTTTGCATCAGCTCCACTCTTGAATCATTGGTTCACATGCAAAAGGAAGTTGTCAGCATTCTCTGCACGGTAGAAAGAAAATAAACCTTATTCATTTAATGCACAAGAATCTTAAATAATAAATGAATCAGGGTTTACTTTTATTTTTCAGCCTTTCCCAGTCCTTTCCTGACATGCTCTGAAATGTTCATACTACCCAAAGGACTAGAGGTGGTATTTAGACAGTTCGGACCAGTTTGCCTGAACTGGTAGCGGAAATCACAGGTGCCCACTACCCACCCCAGCTTTATGCTGTCCTATTTAGGCACATTTTTGAGGCCGGGCGCATGAGTGGTAAGCACGCGTGTGAGTACAGTGAATGCATGGAAGACCAGGCGCATGCACGGAGTGGCCGGGGACTCACAGGGTGAACCAGTGGTAACAAAATGTGAAACCCACCGCTGCAGAGGACTTATGAGAACTGAAGTCTTCATATGTCAACAGCACCAAAATTACAAAAAGCTGAGCTCTTTTATAGGTTAAGCAAGTCCTACATTACTTCTTCTCTTTTGTGATGTTTTCTGTTCAGGATTCCTAGAAAAACTCAAAAGGAAAATCGTTCTTTCATGCGTTGAGCAAATGGGGACTTCAGGAGGCACTGATCCTTCCTGGTTTCATTAATTAATAACCATTTTCTGCCTTAGATATTAGAATTTACTGGACAAATGACAAAGATATGTATGATTTCTGGTGGCATCTTGTCAGGATATATCCCTTCACATACATTCTGCTATATTCCATTATAAGATGAAGTTTCCATATAAACAAACCAAAATATGGCTTTACAGTTAAACTAGGGAGTAACTGCAAACAGCCATCATTTATTAACTGGGATTATACCAAGAAACTAACAATAATCCAACCCCTAGAACCTGCTGGAATTTAAACTCAGTAGTATTTCATGCTAAGCAGCAAAGTTACTACATAATACTTCACATGCTCAAATAATATATATTAATTTATACAGGAATAAAAATGCACACTAATACCACAACTATTTCACTGATTGTCAAAATGTTGAAGAAAAGAAGCAACCCCTCTGGAAGAGATGGACAGCTATATAAATGTGATTAATACATTAATATTTAATCATTTACAATGAGAAGAATTGGTTTGTTTAATTTTGTAATAAAAATTACCTCATATTCTTTATTAAACACATTTAGTTTTGGTTTCAAGTGCTGTAAATTTTCTCCACTCTCAAGGAAGTACTAAGCCGAACTTGTTTCAGTTCGTCTGAAAATATCATGAAATTAAATATGACCAATTTTAGTCTACCTGATCTGCTCCCAAATACTGCTTAAAACAAATGGTCTCAGCTTACAGAATATAGAACACACTGCATAACTAATTTATGAAACTTAATAGCAGAAAATGTGATGGCCTTTAGAAAATTAGAAAAATCCATAGGGGGAAAGATCTATCAAAAGTTACTGACAATGATGGATGGACAAACCTCCACATTCAGCTATGCTACAGAATGCCAAATGCAAGGAACAACAGCAAGGAGTAACTTATGAGCTTCCTGGAAACATTGAGTTGGTCAGTATGTGACTAATTAGTCTGTGTTTGCTTCTTTGTGTGTGTTTGTGGGTGGGTATGGATGTAGATGTGTGGATTGCAGGATAGGCTGTTAAGGAAATCCCATTAGTTTCTTTTCTTTCTTGCATGTAGAGTAAAGAGTTGAACCATTATAAGGTAAATGTAAAGGTTCCCCTCGCACATATGTGCTAGTCATTCCCAACTCTAGGAGGTGGTACTCATCTCTGTTTCAAAGCCAAGCATCCAGCATTATCTGAAGATGTCTCTGTAGTCATGTGACCAGCATGACAAAACGCCAAAGGTGCACAGAATGCTGTCACCTCCCCACCAAAGGTTGTCCCTATTTTTCTACTTCCATTTTTACATGCTTTTGAATTGCTAGTTTGGTAGAAGCTGAGACAAGTAACGGGAGCTCACTGTGTTACACGGCACTAGGGATTTGAATCGCCAAACTGCTGACCTTTCTGATCAACAAGCTCAGCTTCTTAGCCATTGAGTCACTGTATCCCATTTAAACCATTATAGCCTGAAGTATTTGTAAAAGAACAACTTTTTAAGAATAAAGTTATCAGTTTTCAATACAATCTACTTCTTAAGAAACAATTAAACATTTATCATCTTGTTAAAAATGGATGTTGCTTGACTAAGGAGCTGACGTTGCAATGACACGACGTGCAATCTTGGAGCTCCGAGATCGCAGTTGACACTTTTGCCGCTGGACGGTCCATTTGGACCTAAACCATCTCAAAGAGACGGTAACAGGGAAGACTACGTTTTACTGATCTCAGGGACACCGCAAAGTCCCTGATTGATCCAAGAGAATCTCTTCTTGCCGGCGACATAAGCACAGCCCCAAGCTGCTGAAGTCGGGACAGCTCCGCAATGGGAGGAAAGCAGAAAGAGAAAGTATATTAAACTGGTGAGGAAATCTTATTTTTAAACTGCCCAAAAAAGATTGAAGCTAAACTAAACTGATAAAGTAAAGAAAATAAGTGGCGAAATTAAGCATTATTGGACAGTATGTTATCCTTTTTTTCCCTATGGATTGAAGTTTTGTAAACATTTTCTACTTTTTAAAGTGAAAGTATCAGTTTTTCTTCTTCTATTTTTTTTACCTATGGATTATTATTTTTTTCTTTATTTCTACAATACTGGTTGGGATGGATTTTTTCTTTTTATTTTGTTTCATTTAAGAATTTTGTTTCTTCTAAGCCTGAAACATAAAGAAGATACAAAAGGAATATAAAGAGGGTAGTAACCTCAGAGGGAAAAGAAGTTACACTGTCACTTGGAGGTTGGAGGTTGAGTCCTGGAAACATTGGTTTTTCTTTTTTCTCTCTTCTCTTGCACTTTAAAGGCTTCAGCTAGCTTATAGAAGAGATAAGGAGAAGAACATGGGTTGTTTATACAGGTGCTCTTTGGATGCTCTTTGGTAACTGGAAATAAGTGAAAACAAAACCTTGTTTTTAAACTAGAGTAGCAGTGTTTACTAACTGGAAGGATGGCACGATGCCAAAAGGAAACCATAACATTACAACAGATTATGTTTGTAATTCAAAAATTATTAGAAACAACTGAGAGAGTTGAGAAGAGATTGGAAAATATTGAAAATATAAATTGTAATGTGGTAAAACCTGATGGAAAAATGGAAGATATCCAGCAAATAGAAAAAGTGGAGGTTGGAGTTCCAAAAACCCAAGGGAAAAATGGACAAAAAGGCAAGATAATTGTGGATATTGACAGTGAACTGGATGTGGTTGGAGATGGAAAGAGTGGAATGTGGAAAGGGAAGAAAGATGGAAAGGTGCTCTACTCCAGATCTCAAGGTATAGAAGTAGAAAAAAGAGAAGAATTGATGGACTTAAGGAGAGAAACTTTGACAAAAACACTACTTATAACCAAAGATAAGCTGATTAAAGAAGCTGATGGAGGGTCTCAAGATTTTACAAGATATGCAACAAGAAACAAGTTGCGAAGAGAAGTCCACACAAATTTGATTAAGGAAATAACCGAAGACTAATTCCACAAATGGCAAAAGAAATAGGACTACACTATTACTGGAAAGACACTGGTTGAGATATGAAAACTAATATCAAAACACTAGTTAAAGTTAATTAAAATTAGAGCATTATGTTAAAAATGAAGTGATAATGGATAAAGTTAGATAAATAATTGATAATGATAACAAAGTATACAAATGTATTGGTTTGATAAGAGGAAATTTGGTATAAATTTTAAATGATGAAAAAAGGGGGAAAAGTAAGATAAACTTAGTCAAACTATTGTTAAATAAATGACTGTTAATGCTAATGTAATATTTGTATCGACATGATAAAAGGGAAATTGGATATAAATTGTAAACAGTAATTAAGAGGTGCAAAAAATTTGTTATCAAACATAATAATTTTTATTTTGAATGTGTTACAAAGATATAATATTGTTGGATGATATTGAAAATAGATAATGAAATGCCATTATGTGGTTTTGTTTTAAACTTTGGAATATTTGTTATAAAGGGACGTTAAAATAACTATAGTAATATGAAGGATTAGGTATGATGATAGTAATATATACAAATATATCTGATGTAAAATATATAACTTGATATGAATCATAGATGATGACGGTGGAAGGGATGCACGAAAGTTCTTTGTAACCAATTGACACACTTTTTACAATATGTAATGGAAGATTTTATGCTGTTTATTGTGTCTTGTTTGTGTTTATTCAAAAATAAAAAAAATATTAAAAATGGATGTTGCTCAAAGCAACCATGTCCTTAAGTAATTTTTTTGCAACTAAGTCAATGATGAATTCCAGTTAATTCCAATTATTATCCCTTTATCAATTTATATTATCAGGCTTTGTGAATTAGGATTCATGAAACCTGTCCCTGCTGTTTTTAGATGGCTACAATTTCTGTGTTTAGCAAAATTGCAAACTGCAGTGCCTGGAATAAAATATCTTAATTTTTTCACCTTGGAATAATTACGGATTTTGGGCTTTTCTAACAATTGCATCTAACCAAGCAGAGGAATTATTTCTAATGATGAAGAACCAATTTCAAAAAGGTAGTGGGATGAGGATTAAACACTGTGAGAAGTTATAGATACGATAAGAAACCAAATTCCATTCCAGTCTCTTCTCTTCTCACCTTGTCACAAGACTAAAGTTTCTCTCTGTCCTATGCCTGAATGCTTGTTGCTAAGCAGATTAAAAGCGACAAAGCTAGTATCTTGGAAAGAGCCCATTTCTGGTCCTCCAGTTCTACTAGCTTTTCCATTAGGTTTATTGCAATTTTCTCTATAATCCCTAGGTATGCTTCTCAGAATTCTCAGAATAAGCAGTTAGAACATTACAATGTCAGTATATTGGAGAATACCAAGTTGGAGAAGGCTGATTTAATGCTTGCTTCAAAGGTTGTATGATAAAATTGTTCAGTTTCATATTTATTTTTGAAATACTGTGTCTTGATCTAACAGGTCTGTTTTATTGGTTTGAGACAACCAAAATAAAAATTTTCTTCGTTCTTGACCCTTGCTTTATTGTGTAATTTTATTTACTATTTGTGTTTTTGTATTGTATTGATTAGGGACGCAGTGGCTCAGTGGCAAAGATGCTGAGCTTGTCGATCAGAAAGGTCGGCAATTCGGCAATTCGAATCCCTAGTGCCGACTAACAGGGTGAGTTCCCATTACTTGTCCCAGCTTCTGCCAACCTAGCAATTTGAAAGCATATAAAAATTCAAGTAGAAAAATAGGAACCACCTTTGGTGGGAAGGTAACAGCGTTCCGTGTCCCTACGGCGTTTAGTCATGCCAGCCACATGACCATGGAGATGTCTTTGGACAGCACTGGATCTTTGGCTTAGAAATGGAGATGAGCACCATCCCTAGAGCTGGAAATGACTACCACACATACGCGGAGGAACCTTTACCCTTACTTTGTTGTATTGATTATTGATAGTAATTTATTTTGAATATAAGAAAGATGGCAAATGAATAGCTGTGTTTGCCCTAATCATCATAATTTTACAATTATTCCTTCTCTCCCCAAAAGCGTGGGAATTGTACTTTTAAATGGGAATGTTAACTCTAATGCAGGATTTTCAACACATTTCCAAATTACAGTTTCCAGGATTCTCAGAAATGGGTGGCCAGCAAAAAGAGTTATCCCAACATACTATGTATAGACTACATGTAGTCCTCAATTTACAACAGTTCATTTAGTGACCATTCAATGTTACCATGGCACTGAAAAAATGTGACTTATGTCCTTTTTTTCACAGTTATGGCCTTCGTAGCATCCCATGGTCATGTGATCCAAATTCAGATGCTTGGCCACTGGTTCATATTTATAACCGTTGATGTGTCCCAGGGTCATGTGATCACTTTTTTGCGCCAATGGAGAAGCCATATTAACTTAACATTCGGGTTGCTAACTGAAGTGATTCACTTAACAACTGTGGCAAGGAAAGTCATAAAATGGGGCAAAACTCACTTAACAAGTATCCCACTTAACAACAGACATTTTGGGCCCAATTGTGGTCATAAGTTAAGGACTATCTGTTTGTAAGCAGAATAATGCAGGATGACAGCAGTCAAGAAGGAAACATGATGGTACTTTTATTGTTACATGCACAGTTATGAGTAAATGAAACATTACATTTGCTTTCCTATCCAATCTTCCGTTACCGTATTATTACTTTGTCATTGGTCTTTGTCCTCCTTAACCTTCATCTGGATTTGGAAATTTAATCCACAACAATATTTCAGTACACTTACTTTGCTGTAGCCTTCCTGCTGTAGATAGACAACCTTACCTCATCCTCTCTTTTGAATCAAAACATGTCCATTGTTCTTCTCTCAAGGATGAACAGAACTCTTCTTAAAGGTCTGCATTAGCAATTAAATGCGCTGTCTGAATAGACAACTGGAATTCTTAGCTTTTTCCAATTTTGATTAAAATTGTTGCCATGGTGAGGAGCTTGCTGTGTGTTCTGGAAAAAAAGGTGATCTAACCTGATGGATAGGATGACAAGCAGATTTGGGTGCTATCACAATGACCTTTGAACAGAAAATGCTACCATTTTGCCAGTGCTGAAATTTAATTTTATAATCCACACGCTGAATGTATTTGGATGCAAAGATTCTAGTATTTACCCGCTACACTTCACCACGGCTGAAAAACAAAAGATAATGTATGCTGTCAAGAGAATGAAATAATGCCAATAGGTAATAGAGTTTGAAATGTTTACAAACCTATAAATAAAAGCTGCTCCATTAATATGAATGAATATAATCAAATGCCTACATGATAATTGCTACATGCATAATATTGCACAACATATCTGTTTTAGTACATTTTGCTGCAGATTTTATGGGCTACAAAAGGAGCCATCATTCATAGGTATTAATTTCTGCAGTGTAAAATGAACATCCTTTCATATCCTTTCATTAAGAGCTCACCATTCCATTTTATAAGCACTTACCAATGGGGAATGGAGTCTCATTTTTAAGCAGCTGAATAACGAGCAAGACACAATGTAATCAGATGGCACGATGCTATACCAAGTATTCACAATAACAAAGAAAAACCTATTTTTTGCCTAGTCAAAATATTAGACAGTATTTACATTAGAAGGATTTAGAGGGGTTCTCTTTAAGATGACATTTTGGAACACTCTTCCCCTGACATTCAGGACGTCCCTACATCGTGGCTTGACTTTTCCCACAAGCCATGAAGGACAGTGGAGTTATGAAGCTAGACTCTAGGAAAGCTTTCTTAAGTATTTGCATGTGTGCTGGGTTTTGGACACTCTGCATGCTGCATTTTTTAATGCTTTTGTTGCTTTGATTCTTTTTATCTTTTTACCCAGGGTTATGCTAAATGACATGAACAATTATATCAATATTTTAAGTACATATTTTTTTTGGGGGGGGGGAACATTCTGTTAAATTAATCATCAGAAAAAGCAAAAATCAACACAGCCTTAGAGGATCAATCTAATTTCAACAATTATCAGCATTGCAATACAGGAGGAGGAAAAGGAATAGGGAGGAGGCATAGGAGTTGTAACTCCATCAATTTAAACATGTTGCTTGAGAATCTTCTTTATTGATCCTTTCTTGAAAAATATTGATAAACAAATATTGACAAATGGCACACATCAACAAATAATTGTTGAAAAACTGGTGCACATTTTTCCTTTCCAGTTATATACTGTATATGAAAATAACCAAAGTCCACAAGCCTTGTATTTCTTAATATATTCCAAATACTGGTGATGCAGTCAAGAAGTACAGCAGCATCTTTAACATATAGGGATTAATCTATTGTTCTATTAAAACTTCAGTTTTCTCATGCAGAAGTTGAATACAATGTCAATAATTTTTTTATTACTTTTAATTTTGCAAGTTTTAAAAACAGTTCTGTCAGGATAAAATTGATCCAAAGCAATCATGTTGTGAGAAGCTCAGTTTATACCTCGGCATATACTTACCTTGGACAAACAGGTCAAAATTAGTACAAGCCTTTTTTTTTCTCTTTGCTGGGGTTTTTCTTCTTCATTCATTTTCTTTTGTGTAATTCATTTGATTTAGGAAAACAAAAAAAGTTTAAAAGGAAGACCAGACATTAGTTGTTTGTTCATTAGTTGCTAGGGCGATATAGAGAAAAAATAACTTTTTTACTTATTGTGTGGCCGTTCTGGGCAAGTAGGTTGGGGGGGGGGAACTGTTTGCAGGAGCCCCATCAATATTAAGTGTATCCGCAATGATGACAAGAGTTAGTAAGGGGAAACATATATTCATATGAGTATAAAGGGGGAGCCATGCTTATTACTAGATGTGGGCATCACATAATGTAACAACTGGCTCACTTCACTCGCGCATCTGCCTTCCATGCATGCATGCAGCCTTCTGTGCATGCTTGCGGCTTCAAAAGCACAATGATGTAGGATGGGAGAGCACCAGGGTGGGTGGAGCATCACTTAGCCTGAACCAGTCCAAACCGACAGCAGCCCACCTCTGCTTATTACACATTTTTAAAAGTAACATAACAGAACAGTCAAATTAAATAGTATCACTACAATTGATGGTATTTACTATTTACTTAGAATATTTCTAAGCCACTGGTTATTCTATGCATCTTTGACAATGTTGAATAGAATGTGCATATGTGAGTGTATGCTGTGTAAGTGTATGTTTCTACACAATTAATGGCCATGGGGAGGGGAGGAATGGTGTTGTTATAAGATATCACATGCCAAGTTCTGAAATAGTGTATAAGGACCATATTCACACAACATGCCGAATGGAACAGACAGTGTATAATTGCATTGCTGATCAATTCAGATCTTGGGATAACGAACTTTCATAAATGTGTTACAAGAAATCTTGAGCTATTATTAAAATTTTATTTGGAACCTCTGTTTAGAGGGCTACATTTCAGATTTGCTGGCAAAACAATTATGTAACACTTAATTGTGGAACTGCAATAAGATCATATTTGTTTTGAATGCATTGTACTGACAGCTAGTCTGCTCTAAAGCTACATTTAAGGAACTTGTCATGCTAAAAAAAAAGACAGATCTTGTTAATGACTTGGGTGTGTAGCAGTCAAAGGTCCTGCTTGGCAATTATGATCTAATGGCATATCCTCGAGAGAGTTACATTTGTTAGTGATTCATTGTATGGTGATCCAAGAGAGAGTATTCATAATGCATATAGCTCTGCATGGAATTATCTCCTTGATCTGATGTGGCTGATCAACTGACTTCACTGGAATCAGAAAGATTGTGTTTGATTGATTTTCAGCTTTTGGGGCAGTTTTAAAAAGAGCAAAAAGGCAGGAGAAAGGAGCAGGTATTACCTTTCCCACACTTTAAATTACTTATTCAATTAACTGGAAATTTGAGTTCTGAAATTCAGCAATTTAAATTTTGTGAGTGGAACATAGGAATTAACAAACAATAAAGAGAGAACTATGAACCACCCATGCAGTCTGGGGTCCCAGAATTGCCAGCTTTGGGTTTAAATGATGCAACTTCAGTCTGAGTTTTAATAGATTTAGGGCATTAAATGAGTTCTTAGACATTTACTGAATTATTCAATTTTTTAGCAGTAACTGGTTTAAAATTAAATGACACTGTTTTATTAATTGAATTGTATCTCTACTTTGGGCTTTTTTTAAAAAAAAAGCCCAAGAAATTGCAGTATATAACATTTATAAACAAACAATTAAATGAAGCATTGTAGCACTCAATTGTGAGCAATTAAGTCTGTTGTGCTTTTTATTTAAACACCAATTAAAGCTGTTACTATTCAAACAAGTTTTTAATGGAGACTGGTTTTTACTTTCTTACTGTGGATGCATGCATTGTTTCTTCAAACAATGCTTTTCTTGCTCATAAAACTCTTACCGTACAGGTAATCCTCAATTTACGACCACAATTGAACCCAAAGTTTATGTTGCTGAGAAATTTGTTAAGTGAGTTTCGTCCAGGGGTGAAATCAACTTACCTTCGCTACCAGTTTGCTTCACCTCCGCACATGTGCAGGAGCTACCATGCAGAGTGTCAAAAACGGGATGTGATAATGTCCAGGATGGTGGTAGAGCCTCCAGCTGCCACCACTACCGGTTTCCCAAACCAGATAGAACCGGCTGAATTGCACTACTGGTTTTGTCCAATTTGACGTCTTTTCTTGCTATGTTTGGTAAGTGAATCACTGCAGTTGTTAAATTAGTAACAGGGTTGTTAAGTGAAGCTGGCTTTCCTATTGACTTTGCTTGTCAAAACATCGCAAAAGGGAATCACGTGACCCCCCGGGAACTGCAACTGTTATAAATGTGAGTCAGTTGTCAAGCATCCGAATGTAAATCACATGGCCATGGGGATGCTGCAATGGTCGTAAGTGTGAAAAATGGTCATAAGTCCCTTTTTTCAGTGCAGTCGAATGGTTGCTAAGGGAACTTTTGTAAGTCGGGGACTACCTCTATTTATTTCTATTTCTGCCCTTGTTTTAACTTTGGTCTGTTTTTCTTGGTTTCAAGTATCCATAATAATTGCCGTTTCTACTATACTTCAATATTTTTACCATTGTTAGCATGTCACCCTTAATTATTTAACTGATTTTGGATTATCATCTGTGTTCTGTTATGTTGCCACTTAAAATGAATGGCAATAATATTACGGTTAACATCATGAATAGAATTCTGGGAACTCTTTTCAATACCCTAAAAGTAGTAACCTAACACGATGAGGGCATGCAAAATGGACATTTTTTGAGTCCATTTTCAGGATTATTTCCAATTAGAGAAATGAGATAGCACAGCCAATTTGATATGTTAATAGTAAGCAACTGTCATTCTTGTGTCTTATTTTTATAACTTTAACTGAGATTCTTTTACAATGGAAAATGCCTGAAGTGACTGATCAAAAGTTTAAAATGTTGTGTAATTCAGTTCCACGTATGTATGAAAGTAGTGTTATGATAGAGAGAAAGAGATGTAATTTTCAGTTTGAAATGTTAAAAGAGACAAACAGGGTTTTTTTAATGTTAATCAATTTGGATACGTTGAATATCATATTACAAAACTGAACTGACATCTATTTTGGGAAGTGCCAGATTGCCCACATATGCTGCACTTCCAAAAGTTCTATATAATAAGTTTAATGAATGTTTATTTGTTGTTTTCCTGTAACAAGGCAGCAATTTGGGTGAAGTTAGCCTAAAAATCATGTAAAAAAACATTGATAGAACACTTAATTTAAATTTTGTACACAATCTTACAAAGTATTTGATGCAGAAGAACTTTAAGTTATAGTATATAGTTATATGCAAAGTATCCAGTATCCATGCTTAGCATTTCCAAATATGGCTGAAACAGATCCTGACCTGAAAAAAATAATTATTTATTTATTTTTATTTATTTATTTATTTTGCCAAACATGAAATATATAACAGATATAAGTATAGACATGATTATGAATACATGAAATGAATATGAATACAAGGGAATATTAGGACAGGGATGCTGGTGTGTTTATGCACGCTCCTTAAAGATCTTTTAGGAATGGGGTGAGGTCAACAGTGGACAATCCAAGGTTAAAGTTGTGGGGGTTTGGGGAAGAAATCACAGAGTCAGGTAGTGAATTCCAGGCATTGACCACTCTGTTGCTGAAGTTGTATTTTCTGCAATCAAATTTGGAGCAATTTACCATAAGTTTGTATCTATTGTGAGCTGGTGTGTTGTTGTGGTTGAAGCTGAAGTATTCATTGAGAGGTAGGACATTGTAGCAGATAATTTTATGTACTACGCTTAGGTCAGATCGAAGACGGAGAAATTCTAAATTGTCTAAGCCCAAAATTTCAAGTCTGGTGGCATTTATTTATTTATTTATTTATTCAATTTATAGGCCGCTCCCTCTCCACAAAGGGACTCGGGGCGGCGTACAATTCAATATACAACAAATGACGAGGAGAAGGTATATACAAAAACATTGTACAATACATAAATAAATAATCATAAGTTAAAAGAACACAGTAAGATTAAAACAATTAAAATACCCCAAAAGTCAGACTTAATTTAAAATTTAAAATTGTCCAGGGGGATTAGAAAATGTAGTTATAATTCAAGCCAGGCCGGCTAGTTGGAACAGGTGGGTCTTGAGTTTCGTACGGAAGGAGCGGAGATCGGTAGTTATCCTAATGTCGGGGGGGAGGTCATTCCAGAGGGCTGGGCCCTTCACAGAGAAGGCCCTACCCCTCGGCGCCGCCCTCTGGCATTGCTTAGTGGACGGCACCCGGAGAAGTCACTCTCTGTGAGAGCGAATTGGTTGCAGGGATGTATGTTGGGATTCTGTTGTAAACAGAGGAGTAGAGGACTCTTGTTGTGAAATATCTCTGGACTTGTTCGATTGCATTTATGTCTGATAGGCAGTGAGGGTTCCAGACAGATGAGCTGTATTCAAGAATTGGTCTAGCAAAAGTTTTGCATGCCCTAGTTTGCAGTTCAATATTACTATTAATATTTACAGCTATTGTTAACATTATAAACAATGCTAATATCAAGAGACTAATGGTCCAATGAAGTATAAGTGCTTTCTGGTTCTGTTTCAATTCTCTCCCAAAATATCAGTCAAGTTTTTCACAGATTCGAAAGAAATACTCATCTGATTAATAACAATTAGTGGGCTGTAGTTTGTTTTGGTGCTGTTGAGAGTCAGTTTCTGATTTCTGCTGTTTTAACAAGTCCCTGCCTAGAAAAGTCCCAAGTGAGTGCAGTTTTCTTGTAAGGATTTTTGGGAAGAAGGTTGTCATTGCCTCTTCCTAGGACTGACAGACTGATTGACTCAGGGTCTGGAGTGGGACAACTCGTCACGATCAAATCCCCATGGCCTACTCGCCACAGGAAAATTCACCATGGCCAACTTGCAACTACTGTAGTTGCAGGACAATTCAAAAAATTAATATAATTATTTAAAATATTTAAAAATTAAATTATTTTTTGTCATTCTTATTCCATTTTGTTCCTTCTTGGCATCCATTATTTAATGGTTCTATTCTACTATTTCTTCATCAGTGTAACTCTTGTCCTAAGATGAATTGTCCCTTGGCAAGTTAGCAGCGAGTTGGCTATGATGAGTTGTCATAGACTCCTCAGGGTCACCTATCTGGGTTTGTGCCTAAAGTGGGAGTAGAAATCACAGTCTTCCAGTTTCTTGTCTGATGCCTTAATCACTACACCAAACTGGCTAAGAATTAGTTTCTATATTACATAAATATTGAACCTGATCCCCGACATGCCATTAAAATCCAAGTATGATCCTCAATCCAAACAAGGGGTTGTTTCTTTTTAACCTCTGGCTTAAGAAAATGCTGATTAGCCAGTAGCAGTAGACACCTTCCAGAGGAATGCTTCTCAACTTTGACAACTTTAACAATTCTGGAGCTCAATTCCAAGCATCTTAAAGATTCCAAGGCTAAGAAACATTGTGCCAGAGTAGTGGTGATATTCAATTTTTGTTTACTACCAGTTCTATGGGCGTGGCTTGGTGGGCATGGCAGAGGCTCAAGCTCAATCCCTCCAAGACTGACTGGCTGTGGTTTCCATCATCCTGATTTATGCATCTTGTTCCATCTTTGATGATAGGGGGAGAAATCTTAGCCCCCTCAGAGAGGGTCCACAATCTGGGAGTCCTCCTGGATACACGGCTTAGTTTAGAAGAACACCTGACGGCCGTGACCAGGGGGGGCTTTTATCAGGTTCACCTGGTACATCAGTTGTGCCCCTTCCTGGATCGGGATGCTCTGTGCACAGTCACTCATGCCCTCGTCCTTTCTCGCCTGGACTACTGCAACACTCTCTACATGGGGCTGCCCTTGAAGAGCACTCGGACGCTTTAGCTGGTGCAGAATGCGGCAGCACGGGTTTTCATGGGGGTACCTAGGTGCTCCCATGTTATACCCCTTTTAGGCAGCCTGCACTGGTTGCCACTTGTTTTCCGGGTACGATTCAAGGTACTAATTATGACCTTTAAAGTGCTCCATGGCTTAGGCCTAGGGTACCTGTGAGACCACCTATTGCCACCAGTAGCCTCCCACCATCCAGTGTGATTCCACAGAGTTGGCCTCCTCGGGGTGCCATCGGTCAGACAGTGTCTGCTAGCAACCCCCAGGGGGGAGCCTTCTCTGTGGAAGCGCCTTCCCTCTGGAATGAGCTGCCCCTGGAGCTTCTCATAATCCCCGATCTCCGGTCCTTCTGATGCACCCTAAAAAGTTGGCTTTTCCAGCAAGTCGCCCTGGCCTGAACAAAATAAAATAAATGCTTGATTTAATTGTTAATTTTAATCCAATTTTAAAATGTTATTGTTCATAATAATTGGGTTTGTTGGATACTCTATCTAATTTCTTTTTAACTTTTGCAATATGTGTTTTACGCCGCCCTGAGACCTTTGGGAGAAGGATGGCATATAAATCCAATAAACAGAACAGAACAGGGTACTGCAAAATCTTCATTCCCACTCCACTCTGGGGCCAGCCAGAGTTGGTATTTGCTGGTTCTTTGAACTAGTCAAAATTTCTGCTACTGGTTCTCCAAAATCTGTCAGAACCTCCTGAATTTCACCCCTGTGTTAGAGCACATAGTATACACAAAGCTGCAGAGCAAGGCTGTTTATAGCAACGATTGTTGAACCTTGTGTCACTTATGAAGCAGAATCCCTACCTCCTCACTGTGCCCATCTAAAAATACGAGAGCCTGAATCCAGTCCAGATAAATAAAGGAGGATTATCCGGAATTAGTTGAAATAAACAGGATCAATTATGTCTTCAGTTCTTCACATTTGGATTGTGTTAGCATGCACAAGGGTTGAAAGTTGGCAAGACTACATATTCATAAGCCAACACAGCAAAAGCAGAGGTGGTTTTTAGTATGCTCATATTTTATCTAAACCAAATTAACGTAACATTTACAGTTTCAACTGTAATCTTATATTTTTTTTAACCGAAGGTGTATCGAAGGTTGACAACATAAGTTTGTGACCCAAATGTAAAAATGTATTCTTAAAAAAATTAAATATATACGGTACATTGTTATACATACACAAAAAGAGTAGCCAACTGAAAATGTCTGCATTCCACTGAGCAACATAAAATATGTAATTACATAAGCAATTCCATGTGTTCCTACAATTTGTATCAACATATTTCTAACCAAAGAAAAGCAATATAAAAAGAAATAGAAACATTAAACTGAGCCATAGAAATTTAACAACTTCCATGCTATTTTTGTGTCCGCATCTTAAATATATCATGCTGCACTTTGTCTCAAGGCACCAAACTACTGAAGGAGACTTCATTAGCACTTGGACTTCAGGTGTTATAGATTCAACATGTGAAGCACTTTGGTTTCTAAAGGGTAAAAAAAAATGTTTCTCAGCATGCTGTGGCTTCTTAAAGCAGTTGCAGATTGCATTGCTGTCTTCTGCAAGCTCTGTAGCATAATCTCTGGAAACAACAGATCAAGTTTAAAGGAATAATGACTGGTGTTATCCATGCATCTCCATTCATTCCAAAGCCACTTTGCTGACCAACCAATAGGAGCTCTGGAATTAAAAAGCAAGAAGACAGCAACTAGCAGAAGAAAGACAGCAGCTCAGTCTGAGGAAATATAAAATATAAGAAAGAAACACAAAATAATCACACTTTGATTTAGTTTGGTATAACACTGGGCAGAGGCAACTTCTGACAGGCTTTCAAGAGTCTTCTATCATACCTTACAACGCAAAGGAACATACCTGCAATTTGTGCTACTTTTGTTTCTTCATCTTGCCTATCTCAAAGGACTAACAACTTTGCCCCTTCTAATTCAACCCTTTACAATAGAGCCATACAACTAGAATTTTTAAGGAACTGGAGGGAGGGATCTTGTCAAATTCAGTATAGCATGTGTTCTGTGGTTTCTGACTCACAGAAGGCATTCTGTAGCATACTGTTTCAGTTCAATGATATATGGCATCCCTAGACGATATTGACTGAGATGGTACCACTTCCGGTCATCATGGTAAAAAAAAAAAACTTTTGGGTGATGGCATCCCCTAAGCTTTGGCACCTTAGGCAGGTGCAGCGGTGGAATTCACTTACCTTCCCTACCGGTTCGCAAATGTGAGCATACTCCACATGCACACTGCCTTCTGCACATGCGCAGTGCTCACACATTATGTTGGGGTGGGTGGGCAGATCCTTCCCCAGCTGCCACTACTGGTTTGCCCGAACCGGAGAGAACCAGCTGAATATCACCCCTGGGCAGGTTCTCACGAAAACTTAAGGCTTGGGAAGAAAAGTTACAATAATCTTTTTCTATGTTCATTTCTGAAATTAATCCCTGGACATTGTTTAAATATTTTAGAGCTTTTTTTGCACATGCAATTATTTTCACATGTAACATTACTTCCATGCATTTCTTCATGCAATAAAATCAGAGTGGAGAGAAGCCATCACTTGTGTTTCGCAGTTAGATATTCCTTCTAAAAGAAGGTGGCATTTTCTTTAAACAAATATTAATTTACACTGCAACAGAAATAAGGGGGAAATCCCCGCCTTCCTGCTAATAAATGGAGATACACACACACACACACACACACACACACACACACACTTTTAAAATAAGTTTGGAGGCTATTATATGGTGACAATTTTGATAGGTAATGGACTATTATTTTTAACAAGAAAAAAGTTTATGCTTGGCCATTAATCTGTGTGAGTTTTCAAGTGGATAAATTCTAAAGCAGTTAACTTTTATGTAAAAATCCAAGAAGTATAATGCAGTATAATATTTTCATTAAATACAACATATTTTAGAAATAATTGTACCAGAATTTTTGTCCAGCAGTGTTAACAGAAGTATTCAATAATTTTGCAGTGATAATTGTTCAAGGATCACAAATTGCTGCTATAAACTGAGATGTCTGTCTACTAACCATTCCCTCCCCTCCCCCCACCTAATAACCTGTCAATCCGAACTATAGTATGCCTCAAGGAGATATCAAGAATCTTCCAGAAGACTGAGGGGAAAACAAAATTGTTGCATGTATTTCAAGAAAATGAGCCAAGCAGTCTATGCAATGAATATCAAGGAGAGGGATAATTAATATTCAGGATCCTTGGATAATCCTAAAAGAAAAATGCCATTTTTCTGGGTATACGAACTGGTGAGGTCCCTTTAAAGAGGCCAAAATGAAAGAAAGCATTGTGAATGATTTAGCATTTTGGAGTATCGCATGAAAGCTGTATTCGAAAAATGCAATTTTTGTGTGTGTAAAATGCCAAGACAGGAAGAAAGGTTTGCTGGCTGATTGACAGGTCTCTGTTCAAAGCCAAGGACATATTCATCAGGGGCATTCTTAACATATAGTGCTTTATGGCAGAGATACTGAATCATATATTTTCCACTGCCAGCAAATGTCATCACTTTTGGAGAAAACGAAACCTTTGTTTTTAGTAGCATCCTATATATTGGCAGGAACATACTTTTGCTAAGTCAGACTCTATATGTCTGGTTTTTTCATAGATATAAAATAGAAGGGATTCACTTTTTAAATGTTCATTTCACCTCCATTTATAGAGCCTCTCTTCTTATCCATCCCTTTTCTCATCAGTCTAAATTATTGGGCAAGCAATTTGTCCACAGAAAGTGACAGCTATGCCCACAAATGTCATTTCATTTTTTAAAAAGAAATCTGAATTTAGCAAAAAAAAAATCAAACAAGTTCAGGAAGAACATCAGATGATACAACTGCCTTATTTGTATTATCTGCTGTGGCTTGGTGAAGCATCCAAGCCAAGACCACAAAGGTATGGCATATTTCTGTAAGCCAAAATATCAGATCCCAATTAAGATCTAGAGCTACATAAATTGGTACTGAAGTACATGATCCATGTTCCTCATTCCAACAGGAACTTGGTGTGTTGGTAAAATAGTACTTGAAGTAAGAGATACAGAAAACTATTTGACAAACATACCTGCTGTGGTGATGATTCATAACCTATCTAGAGGAATGAGTGTTCAGAAACAGGAGGTCCTAAAGCAGGATGACAGAGTCAAATTATAACTTCTCAATAGGTGGTACCTGATAATGTACCTGTTGGAGGTGTTCAATTGTCATCTCAATATAGAAACATGCTCATCTGTCAAATCCATCAAATATGTTGCCATGAAGGGGAGTGATCAGGCAATTTTTGTATTGAACCGAGAAGACAAAATCATACAGTACTTGACAGACAGATATATTGGGCCCTCTGAAGCTATTGCATTGGCACTTGGATTTCAAATTCATGAGAGAGAATCAGCTGTCTTTTGCCTTTAAGTGCACCATCCACAATAGCATCAAGTAATCTTTCCAGATAATGCTGCTATGCAACTGAACAATGATATGGCAAGAACCACTACCACCAAATTCATTCATCTTTGCAAACATGTTCCATTTGCAAAATCCTTGTATTAGATTCAGTGCCTGGAGTAATAAGCGGTAGAAAAGAAGAATGATTGGGAAAAGAGTGGAAGAGTTCTCCAAAAATTTTGAAGCCAATGTTCTGAGTCATTTCTTGACCTCTACTACTTGAGCATGCATCTTCATCATCATATAAAGGAGCCAGTATATTTCAAATCATTGAAGACACTTAATGGACATATCTGTTTCTGTCATTCTACCGAGAAAAGATTGTTGCAAGCTGATTATCATTGGCAACACTTTGGAAGATGCTGAAAGAGCAAGACTCTGCACAATATCATGGTCAAAAAGAAAATCATGAACAAGCTCTTCTGTGTTTTTTAAAAAAAACCTTGAGAAATTGAGAAAAACCTGTGAAGAATATAACTTGCAAAAACTGACAGTGCAATTAATCAAAATGATGGGAATCATAGGGGGCCCTGTCCTCTTCCACAGACAATTTTACAATTTTCAATAGTATGCTTTGCTGTCACTATACATAAAATACAAGGACAAACCATAGAGAATGTGTTGATTTAGCTGAAGATACTGGTATTTCAGCATGATCATCTGTATGTCACTTTAAGCTAAGGAAAAGAAGTGAAAATGTTAGAATATTCTTAAAGAATGGTAGACCAACCACAAATGTGCATCCTTTGTTGAATGAAAACCATCTATATTTGTCTTCCTACACATATACATCTTTTCAATATATATTTTTTCATCTTCCATTTTAAAGCCCAAACACTAGCAATCCACTGATGATCATTCTGTTCCTCTTTTTAGGTAAGGAGATATTTATGAAAGGATGATCCAATGGATTGCATGTTGTCTAGTCTACTCCAAAATTTCACTGAGTTCATAGTTTATTGCTTCCAGCAAAGTTTGTATATGATTGATGACCAGCCATACATAAAATTGAATTTCAGATTTTCAACAAAATTCAAAGGAACTTAAACGTATTTTAACTTTCTTTAAGCTTGTACCCAGAAATAGTCCTGTAGGGCTCAATAGTTGATTAATCCATTGCTATCAGAAAATGGTATTTTGGTTTTACTTTTCCTTTGAAATAACTGCTTCCTAAATGTTCCTCAGTACATTTTCGAAGAATGGCAAGAATAGTCAGAAATATAAAGTCATTATTTCTGAGATGATATACTTTATCTAATAGATACCTAAAACCTCATCAGTTAAATCAAATACACATGTTATATAATGTCTGTTTAAATGTCATCGCTTCCATGTCAACAGTATCAAACTATTCTCAAACTATTCATCTGCTTCTTTTATTTTGAAATGGATTTTCTTTTGTCAACCTGTAATGCTGCAATAATAATGTGTTTATTGATAGAGAAAATATCCCTCGCAATTATACTTGAAGGTTTGAGCTGACAATGGGAAACGTTACAAGTTATTTGTCATGGTGTAAGTAAAATAATCACTAAAATCACATAGGAAACAGAAGAGGTTATTGGAAACTGTGTTGAATCATTTTTTTCACATTCAAGAAATTCTGAAATGGCTATTGTTTAATGTAGCACACTTGGGTTTTGTAAAGGAGACAGCAGTTGAAAATCTAAAATAGCTGTTGCTATTGTGAATATTATAAACATGCCATCAATTAATCCATTAGTGCCAAGTTATTATTTTTGCATCAAGTGTAAATGACATTTTTAGATCTGTGAAAGAAACGGGCTATCTGACAGCTTTTAGAAAATCCTGAAAAGTAAAAAAACCACTAGTAGAGAAGCATATTTGGGAAACAAGAAAAGACTGTGTTCTACCATCTTCTTCAGAAATAAAGAGTTTTTAATAGAAAATACAGTACTCTTTATTAATTTAGAAATTGCCAAATGTATTTTGAAACAAAACGAAGGAACCAAGCAGTGGGTGAAAAAAGTGAAAATGGAGGCCAGTTCCATGTGATGACACCAACTTTAAATGGTCTGTAGCTGCCATCTTGACTTTTAGAATTTCCTGTGTCACCTTTGGAGGAAGGGTTGTCAACAGCCTGCTGTCCACCCTAAAAAGGTAGGCAATTCCTCCAATTATATCATAATATGATTAACTTCCCTCCATGATTCTATTCAGTTTTTTCCTAGCAGGTGTATAATAGTCCATTAAAGGAAAATGCAATAACAACATAAAATGTGTGCAAAATTGCCACCCCATTAGCCAGTAAACTCTGAATGCCTTTGCTATGGACATTGATTTTGAAAAAGTTATTTCTATTCCTAGATGCTCTCTGAAGTTGCTCACAATTCAAATGGTAGAATTCCAGAATCATTATTTCAAGACCAGAGTTTGGGTGGCCAGATCATGAAGAAGGCCATATCAAAATGGTCAAGCTAGTTTACAATTATAATCAAACAAAATCTGGGAAGATTTTTTTCCCCAACTGGTCTCACCCATTCTCTTTGTTTGTTTTATTTTATATTGTGACATGCAGCATAATGCCCTTCACTGCTTATCTTGGGGCTTACTATTGGTAATGTGAATATTGCACTTAAGCAAAAGCAGGTTGTCCTTTAAAAAATAAATGTCCAAGTAATTTAAAAATATATTGCAGTATAGTGTTCCTCATCTGATGAATACTTATATAGCTTCTTTGGAATATTGTTGGGATGTTGCTGAGTATTTGATTGTTAGAGATTATTTGGGGGTACATTTGGGTGTGTAACTTGCCATTGCTTTCTCTGAAGTATAAAACTTAATCTGATGTATCTGATTCCACTGGAGTTTTTTAACATAACTTTATTAAGTTTTGTATAGAACAGAAAGATAGAGACTAACAAACATAAATAGGGATAGCTAGAGAGAAAGAATTAAGAGAAAAATAAAAGTTTGGACTGCAGCAAATAAGAAATGTATAAAGTATAAAAGTACAAAAAGAAAATGAGTTCCAACCTTTTTTTACAAAAGATATAAATAAAGCTTAAATTCAACACTTAGTTCGGATATTGTAGTATCTATTTTTTGATGTGTGTTCTTTTCTTGAAGTAATTTATCATAATGAATGAACTGTCCACATCACAAATACATATTTCGGGTTGCATCTGTGGTTGTATTATTATTTCCAGACATTGCATCACTGTGTCTGCTATGAATGTGAGATCACTCACACAGCCCATAGATAACTCTATCATATATTAATAACACCTCTAAAGCTAGCAACAGGTTACTATGGTACCTAGGCCTCATGGAAAAAACTATAAACCAATAAAATCAGCCTAAGCAAGCCCAAAAACCCAATGGCGAAAGAAGGCAAAATAGAAGTCATCTACCACATATACATGGATTACAGGACCCATTACGTGAGACAAAGAAGCAGAAAATTGAGAGAACACATCCATAAACATCAATGGTAGCCAAAATACTGGCCTATTGCAACTCAGATTTCCAGTTATGTAAATGCTGCATTGGCATAAACATTGATATTTATGTCATTGGAGCTTTAAGCAGATTTGTGCTTTAATATTTAGTTACTAATAACTGTTATGGAAATGTTTGAGCAAACTGCTTGACCAATAGTAAATGACTTCTTCCTTTGTAAATACTTTTTTTCTTTCAAACAATTTCTCTGATCTTTCTCACATCTCAGGACTATTTGTGAGATGTGATTTTCAGGTACATCAAAGAAATATATGGGAGAGATATTATTTTCCCCATTGTTCTGCCATGACATTTTTGTCAATAGTTGCACACACTTCCATTATGATGAAGTGTTTTGAGAGATTGGTAAAGGACTATATACTTTCATGACTTCCCCCTACATTTGAATCATTATAGTTTGCCAATCAGAAGAACCACTCTATAGATGATGTACTTTCCTGTGTGCTTCATCTTAGTTTGGCTCACCTGGTGGAGAAGAACACTCATGTGTGAATGCAGTTTGTTGATTTTAGTTCGACATTCAACACAATCATTCCTCAGCAATTGGTGAACAAACTAGGCCTAGTAGGTTTTAATACCCCTTTATGTAATTGTATACTTGATTTTCTTATTGATAGGTCCCAATTTAAGAAAAGTTTCCAACTCCATCTCCATCCCCACAGAGCTGTGTCTTGAGTCAGCTACTATTCACCTTGATGACCCACAACTGCTTGCCAAATCTGCTATTAATCATATTTTGAAGTATGTGGATGACACAGCAGCGGTGGATCTTATCTGGGAAGACAATGAAGGTGTTTATAGGGAAGAGGTGAAGGTTCCGGTGGACTGGTGCAATAAAAGTAACCTGATTCTAAATGTTGATAAAACAAAGGAGATCATTGTAGATATTAGAAAGAGCCAGTGTAGTCATACTCCTCTCAGTATCAATGATGCAGCTGTGGAGGTGACCAACAGTATTAAGTATCTGGGGGTGCAGATAACTAACAATCTGAACTGGTCTCTCCACACATGATCCTTAGTGAAACATGCAAACCAGTATCTAAATTTCCTGCATCAGATGAGGAGAGCACATCTTTCTCTTTCTGTCCTGGCCACTTTTTTTACAGAAGCACGATTGTGAGTGTTTTAATAAACTGTCACTGTTTGGTTTGGTGGCAGCAGTGCCTCAGAAGGAAAGTCCATACAGAGAGTAGTAAGGATAGCCTAGAAGATTATAGGAAGCTCACTTCCCGTTATTCAGGATACTGCTTATAAGCGCTATGTGCTTAGAGTTCAAAGCATTGTTAGAGAGTCCACACAGCCACTTTATGGTCTCTTTCTGTTGCTCCCCTCTGGGAGGAGGTTTCAAAGTATTTCTAGCAGGACTACCAGATTCTGTAACAGCTTTGTTCCCTATGCCATCCGTCTGGTAAACTCACAAAGTTAGTTTTGCCTGTCATGTACATGTATACATTTGAACTAGACTGTGCTGTTACTCTGTGACATATAATATATGTAAGTATATGCATAATTTTGTATTTATTTATTTATTCTGTCATGGTTATGTAGTGTATATTGAAGGTGGTGAACCTTTGACAGCGGTATGCAATGAAATTTCATTTTTATGTGTGCCGATTAGTGTACATTTAAAGTGACAATAAAGTTTTCTATTCCGTTCTATTCTAATAATGCACCTCATTGGGGTTGGAAAAAAAACATACTGTGCTTTATTCCCAACTCACTGTCTCAGTAGAAAGAGAATCATGACTGAATTCTGTCCTTGTCATTGCTGAATGTCTTACAATGCCCTGTCAGCTTTCACCTGAGATTTACCTCAGCTGGTTTCTCCGTGTCATTCTGGTGTGCAGCTTGAGCAGCCATCAATATCTTTGATAGTCTTAAACATCCTGTTTCATCTTTTGCTTGCCTTACATTAGTCCCAGGTGTTGGCAGTTATCCTGGTTCAACAACAAATGTCCCAGATGGCTCACTAGTTCTGCCTTCCAAAAGTATGTTCTGTGCATAGGAATTCAGCTGACTACTATTGAATCTAGCTCTCTCTTCCTACTATCAGTATTCCATCTATTTCTCTTCCTGCTAGGCTGACATCACCTGTTAATCCATCTGTCCTTTTTTCTCTGCCAGAGATTGCATCTTTCACTGAACTTCTTTTTACTTTCACTGATTATGATGCTGGCTACTATCATCACGAAAGAAGGCCACCCAGAATGTTGAAATACATGCAATTTGCCAACCTTAAGACTGCAAATCTTGATACAATTATATGCAAATGCTTTCTGACCCACTTCCTCCTAATCATAAAAAGCATGAGCTCCTTAGCAGATTAATAAATAGTGCAGTCATAAGCGCTACACGAGTGCCATGTTTTACAAGGAATTTTTATTAAAATCCTGATTTTCAGTTCTGCAATTGTGCTTTCACCACTATTTCTCCTGAGACAATAAAATCATGTCTACGAATCCTAATAAGGACCCTCACCTCTCAGGTAAAACTCCTTCAAAGAATGTATTCCATAGTACTAAAGAATTATTTCTTTATCAGGTCTGCATGGGGAAAACATGTTAATACTGTAGCATTTTAATTAAAATGTCTTTGGAGATCCAGTGAATACCAATTTTATTCTCCTGGCAAGCGAGTCATAAAGAAATATATATTGTCCAGCTAATCAAGAAATGAACTCCAGTATCACTTCTGAGTAATTGTGCGTCCAAGATCCTAGCAAAGAAATGAATCACTGCTAAGAAACTCAATATATTTATGGAGACTGAAACTAGGTTAATGTGATGTCTTCAGAAAAGCCAGAGAACCACAGCCAATCACTGTGGTCCAGGGTATTCCTGGTATTATCTGTGGTGTCTTCCATGATGAAAACACTGATAACCCTTCAGAGTTTGCAACTTATGTGGAGCATATTTAATTTCTAGCTTTCTCACATCCAACTTGTTAAAACAGGATTCTGGTTTCATCTTTCGCTGCTCAGTGAAAACTGCTCACTAATTTTTATATGAAACAGTTTCTGCTTTCATGGGCTGATTCTGCTCTACATCTGGAATGAACTTAGAAAACTGATACATTAATTCATATCTAACTTATGTGATAATTTAGGACAAAATAATGTCTTAAATAATGTCTTTTCATTGAAGTTTCTAGAACGTGTTGAATAAAGCTGTTAATTTATTATGTATATGTATACACATGTGCATCCACATGTATATATACATACTGTATACCTGTGTAGATTTATTATCGAAGTTATTGTTGCTGTGTACCTTTTGTCTCCCTTTGTTAGGAATATTGGATAACTGACAGGCAAGAGAAGCTGATTGCTACATGTCGAGCAAAATGAATATCACAATATCATTAATCATGGGAATGTGCCATTCAGACTGTCCATTTAAAGAAGTATTTCTAAGGTATGTATGATTCCTCCTACAGGGATGGGTTCCAGAAGGCACTACTTCTGGTTCACTTGTGGGCACTCTGTGCGTATATGTGCACTTGATGTGTGCTGCGTGCGCATGCACAGTATAATAAAAATTGTTCTGCACATGTGCAGAAGCAGAAAACAAGATGGTGGCATCTAAGGCTCCACCCAGGTAACCGTTAAGGGGCGTGGCAGGCCTGGGTCGCTGTCGGTCCCAGCAACCCAGGCTGCCAAACTACTACCAGTTTGACTGAACCGGTCTGAACTGTTAAGAGTCCACCACTGGATTCCTATAGCTGTTTACCATTGGTATGTTCGTAAGGCATACTTCTAGCACAACGTTTATTCTTTGCTGTTTTGTCTATTTTATTACCCTTAGCTGCTCAGACTCATTGCAATAAGATAGCTGGCTATTATATGAGTATTTGTTGCATGTCCTCACAATCATCTCTCCTTATTCTTTGTCTTTTCTTTATTCCACATGTTCTAAATTATCACATAAATTAGATATGCATGGATCAAATTTCTAAGTTCATTCAGAATCCAGAGCAGAAACAGGCCATGAATTAAGCCAATATAACATGATCTGTTTTGGACAATCTCCATGCCATTATTAACTCAATGCAGAAATGTATTAAGTCTTCTCTGTGCTACTTCAGAATGCCAGAATCTCAGCGCTTGCTAGGAAAAGTAATAATCCCATTCTCTGAAAACCTTTCACATCTTGAATTTGCCAGGTAACATGCAACAAGAATGTGGCAACAGTGTTCCAGAGAACATGATCATCGGAAATTCAACAGCAGCAATTCAAGCTTAAGTACTCCCTTAGTGCTATAATTCCACAAGCATAGAAATTAAAGCTGTGTCATACAGATTTAATTAAATTACTAAATCATAATTAAAAATAGAGCCAAACAAATAAGCTATTCCTAAAGCAGTTCTACAGCTTAATGGTCTCCAGAAAAGTCAGAAAACCACAGCCAATCAGTATTGTTCCAAGTGAGGCAATTTGACAGCTTCCAGACTGTGTGGATCACAATTCCCATGCCCCTTTTCCATGCTGAAAGTCACCAGCACCTGAAGCCCCAAGACTTTGGAAGATACTACCCTGTGTATATATTCCGGTGGTATATAGCACAGGGTTAAATTAATTTGTCATTTCACAGCTTCCTTAGTTATTTTAATAGGGCTTGAGTGGACAAATATATCCAAATATCTGAGAACCATAAATCTGCCAAGTTATGACTAGCCCACAAAAGGCAGTTGAAATTCCAGTGCCCTTATGCTATGTTTTTGTTTTCTTTCTGAAAATGTCTCTAATTGTTCAACTTCCAGTCCCCCTACGCCAGTGATAGCGAAACTATGTCACGCGTGCCACAGGTGGCACATGGAGCCATTTGTCAGGGCACGCGAAGCACTGCCCTATCAGCTGGCCAGCGTGCATGTGCGCGCTGGCCAGCTGACCTCACCCTTTTTAAAAGCCATTTTTCACCCTCCCCAGGCTCCAGAGCCTTTATAGGAGCCTGGGGAGGGCGAAAAGAGCCTCCCCGCCCCCCAAAGGCCTTCTGGAGGCTTCATGAGCTTCCCTCAAGCCTTCGGAACACTCAAAACGACCCTCCGAGCAAACCAGAAGTCACTTCTGGTTTGCTCGGAGGGTCGTTTTGACTGCTCCGGAGGCTTCAGGGAAGCGTCCTGAAGGTTCCTCAAGCCTCTGGAGGGCTTCCGGGGGGGAGGCTGTTTTCGCCCTCCCCAGGCTCCTATAAAGCCTCTGGAGCCTGGGGAGGGCAAAAAAAAAACATGCAAAAAATGGGGGGTCGTGCCTGTAGTGCGCGCATGCATTATGGGTGCAGCACAGCCGCACACTACCCCCCTGCGCTCTCCCTATTTATGGCACACGAGCCAAAAAAGGTTCGCCATCGCTGCCCTACACTATGTTTTTGTTTTCTTTCTGAAAATGTCTATAATTTTGTCAGTAGTTAAAAGCTTTATAAAGAGGTTTTTTACCAATTCCTACCAACTTTTTTCTGATTATAAATCCTGTTATTCACTTATTCTTTGATAACTTGTATTTAATAGCCATTGATTTTCTAACAGTATCCGCAAAAAGAGAACACGTAAAAAGTTTTCTTAATCTATCTCAAATGTACAGTTTTTCTGCAGACACATTTTGTGTTGAAATCCATTTAGCAATTCCAGTGAAAAGTTGTTCTCTGCCTAGATTACAAGAAGTGATGGGTTAGAAAAGGAACAAACACTTGTAATGAATTATAACGAATCCCCACTTAAGACTTTCCCCAAATGTTACATCAGCCAAATGCAAATAGTGTGAAATGAAGACAGGCACTATATCACATTGGAGACTTAGTTAAATAAATGAAAAACTCAGTGGGTCTGGATTAAGTATGTTAGCAAATCACTTAGTGTTGAGAAAATCAAAATGAAGAGCGACAGTCATCAGAGAAGCAAGCCGATTAGATAGCTAACCTTGCAAATCACAATTACTTTTGTTTCTTAGAGCAAACATTTTTAAAATTAGGAGGATTAGAGAGAGATCTACTTTGGATTTGTACTCCATGTGTATGAGCATAGGGACACTATATGATAAATCAAAGGTGATTTAATAGTTTCCTCATGTTTGAGCTCTTTGGAATTAGAGGACAAAGAGTCTCGCAAGAAGGATTGTGTATTAAAACAATTCTTTGGGGTGGGAAGGGTCTTATATGGTATAGCTTCATAGGGGCTTGATATTATCAATGAACACACACACTAGTGATCAGAACTCAAATACAGCTAATAAAAGAAACTGTTTCAATTTCATATGTTATCCTATTGGGTGTAAGAAATCCCTCTAGCCTGGCCTCTGAATGGAATTTTCCATTTCATCCTCCAAGCTTTTTTCTCTTCCTTTCCAAATAACAGCCTTATTTTCTTCCAAATAAAAACTTTGTGTTATCTGGGTCAAATTCTCATTCAACCCCACAGTTCTCCTAAGGGTGCTGTATTTGCTGTCTTAAAATATTTAATGCATGCAGGACCCAATTAAAAACAACGTTAAATAACTTTCTGAAATATTATAAAGCTTTTTAGCTTTACACAAGCTCAAAGGCTTTATAATATTATAAAGCCTAATATTTATTGATCAAGATAAGCTTTGTTTGGCTTTAGAATGGGTGATGTCTTTTTCTCCCTACCCAAAAAGTCCTCAAATGCTGTGGTTGTGTTTGCTCTAATAATAGAACATGCTTTAAACGCCACATATAAAAGTATGGTGTATATTGGAGTATCTTTGATTTATACACTTTAATAATTGGGGTTACCTAGTTAATAATGATTTATTAATTTTAATTTGCTAATACATTCATAGCGTCACTCTGAACAAGCTCCTTTAATGATCAGGGAGCCAAGATCTTTGAAAAGACAACCCCTTAATAAGGAAAGGTATTAATTTGCTCTATTAACTCACCATCTAATAGCCATCTTGGCTGAGGTGTCTTTTTCCAAAGACCACAACCTTTGACTTCAATTTATTAATAATCAAAGAATTATTATGACAGCAGCAGCCAAGCCTTAACAATTTACACAATCCAATTTGCAAATTGCCAAAAATTGTCAGCACGTAGCAAAGGTTTGTAATATGTGTTGAGTACTGTAAGCATATGTACTTCAAGATCCTTCCTTAATCCTGGTAAACTATTGTATAGTTTATAATGTATAGGTTAAATAGCAATGAGATGAGCATCTATCCCATCAACTTCTTTGTAAGTATTGATTCTACTTGTCACTTTATCCAGCTCAAACTGTACTCAAACAGGTAGTTGTGTAAAGAGTTTTTGTCCATGCAAGGATTCTACGGTAAATTCTATATTGGGGATAATTAGTAATATTTTGAATGAAACAAATTTCCTCTTCCAACAATTTTTTTATTAATTACTTCTACAGGATTATTTCCCACTCATCTGAAAAAACACATGATTATTCTCCCTAAAGAGGCCCCTTTCAAGGAAAAATTCACTCACTGCATAAGTGTGGCAAAGTACCTTTACACAGAAGACTTATGAACTGAAAACAGTAATGCAATATGACAACCCTCCAGTAAAGTCAGCATAAAATGTGATTCCTCTAGAATAGACAATGAGATGCAAAACTAACAAAGTGTTCAGAAATACATGGATTGCATGTTGTTACTTAACAAATGCATATGTTCGTATCTGGTTTGTATTGCTTTCTTATGATATCTTTACTCATGTCCTTTGAGAAGGGGAGAAGAGAGAGGGAGTTATCCCTATTTTGATCACTCACTCATGTTCCATTGCGCTGCAATTTGAATCAAGCTGAGCTTACATTTGCCAGTGCTATCCAGGGAATAAATATTCCTCTTTGTGATACATTATCATTTCCTAGCAAATCTTTCAACTTGGTTTTTATTATACATTAACAACACTTTCCCCCCTACCAAACAAAATAATGGTAATCTCTTTATAATTTGACAAAAGTGTGCCTATATCAGCGTGTTTAAAGGGAGGCAAGGCATTACAATTCAAAAAGAGAGGAAAATAATGATTAAATGTAACAAGCAAAAATTTCCTATTGTGGCAAGGGTAATTATTTCAGCAGCACACTCTATTCATTTGTGCCCTTTTATAGAACTAGTTAGAAATACAGCATAACCCATTTCATGCATATGAATACTGCTTTACTATTTCTTTGGCAGTTAATATTTCCTCTTAACACCTGTTTGCTACATTGAAAAAACAAGATCAAGTTTGACTAGGTAGGAGACCTGATGCCAATCTTATCTATAACAACTACCCAGGATAGGAGCCAAAGGAAAAAGGTAAGTGTGAGAGTCAGTGACATTCCTATGCAATGGCAACTTGTTGCACCCTAAGCTGGTGATTTTTAATACAAGAAATAAAATATTGGGAACTACAGATGAACAGAATTTGAACCCAAGGAAAGAACTAGGCATGCCAAAGAGTATGAAAATTAAGGAAGCTACCAGAGCAGGTCTGAATAACAGCTAAATTAGATTTTCTTCTTACAATACAATACAATACAATACAATACAATACAATACAATACAATACAATACAATACAATACAATACAATAGCAGAGTGGGAAGGGACCTTGGAGGTCTTCTAGTCCAACCCCCTGCCTAGCAGGAAACCCTATACCGTTCCAGACAAATGGCTATCCAACATCTTCTTTAAGACTTCCAGTGTTGGGCATTCACAACTTCTGGAGGCAAGCTGTTCCACTGATTAATTGTTCTAACTGTCAGGAAGTTTCTCCTCAGTTCTAAGTTTCTTCTCTCCTTGATTAGTTTCCACCCATTGCTTCTTGTTCTACCCTCAGGTGCCTTGGAGAATAGTTTGACTCCCACTTCTTTGTGGCAACCCCTGAAATATTGGAACACTGCTATCATGTCTCCCCTAGTCCTTCTTTCTATTAAACTAGACATACCCAGTTCCTGCAACCGTTCTTCATATGTTTTAGTCTCCAGTCCCCTAATCATCTTTGTTGCTCTTCTCCGCACTCTTTCTAGAGTCTCTACATCTTTTCTACATCGTGGCGACCAAAACTGAATGCAAGTGTGGCCTAACCAGGACATTATAAAGTGGTATTAATACTTCATGTGATCTTGATTCTATCCCTCTGTTTATGTAGCCTAGAACTGTGTTGGCATTTTTGGCAACTGCTGCACACTGCTGGCTCATATTTAAATGGTTGTCCACTAGGACTCCAAGATCCCTCTAACAGTTACTGCTATTGAACAAGATACTACCTATACTGTATCTGTGCATTTCGTTTTTCTTGCCTAAGAACCTTACTCTTTTCACCATTGAATTTCATTTTATTAGATAGTGCCAAGATCCTTCTGTATCTTAAGCCTTTCTTCTGGATTGTTGGCTATTCCTGCCAGCTTGGTGTCATCTGCAAATTTGATGAGTTCCCCATTTATTCCCTCATCCAAATCATTGATGAAGATGTTGAAGAGTACTGCCTAACACAGAGCCTTGAGGTACTCCACTGCATACTTCCCTCCATGTAGATGCAGTTCCATTGAGGACTACACGTTGAGTGCAGTTAGTCAGCCAGTTACAAATCCATCTGGTGGTGATGCTGTCCAACCCACATTCTTCTACTTTATCTAGTAGTAGATTATGGTCTACCTTATCAAATGCCTTATTGAAGTCCAAGTAAACTATATCAAAGGCATTCCTCTGGTCCACTAATTTTGTCACTTTGTCAAAGAATGCAATAAGATTAGTCTGGCATGATCTGTTTTTGACAAACCCATGTTGGCTTTTGGCTATTACTTTGTTTACTCTAGGTGTTCACTAATTCGTTGCTTGATTATCTTTTCCAGAATCTTTCCTGGTATTGAGGTCAGGCTGATAAGTCTACAGTTTCCTGGATCTATTTTTTTTTCCTTTTTTGAAGATGGGAACCACATCAGCTCTTTTCCAGTCCTCTGGAAGTTTCCCGGTGCTCCAGGATCTCTGAAAGATATAGTTCAGTGGTTCTGAGATCTCGTCTGCCAGTTCCTTCAGAACCCGGTGTATAATCCATCCAGTCCTGGTGATTTGAACTCGTCTAGGGTAGATAGGTGCTCACTTACCATTTTCTTCCCTATTTCAATTTGTGTTCCTAATCTGATTTTTGTGGTGCTGTTTTTGATAGGTTGGACTGTTTTATCCCTTTGTGTAAAGACAGATGCAAAAAATGAGTTAAATAGTTCTGCTTTCTCCCTGTTGCTAGTCACCTTCTTGCCACTTTCTCCCAGCAAGGGACCAATTGTTTCCTTAACCTTTTTCTTGTTTTTAACATGTTGTTTTGTTATTTTTTATTTTGTTGCAAGCCTTTCTTCATTGTGAGCCTTAGCTTCCTTTATTTCATCTCTACAGGCTCGGGCTATTTGCTGATATTCTGCCTTAGTTATGTCCCCCTCTTTCCACTTTTTATACTTAACTTTTTTGTCTTTCAATTTGTCAGATAATTTTTTATGCAGCCATGCTGGTTTCTTTTGGGAGCTGTTTTTTTTTTCTTCTTCTTCATTGGTATTGTGCTAGACTGAGGTTTTGTAATCTCATTTTTCAAAATTTCCCAAGCTTCTTGAGTTGTTTTCCCCTTGAGGATTCTCATCCATGGAATTCTTCCCAAGCTCTCTCTAAGTTTATTGAAATTAGCTCTCTTAAAATCCAAGATTCTAGTTTGACTTTATTCTACTACTTGTGTTTGCATAATGTTGAATTCCAATATTGCATGGTCACTTGCCCCCAGGATTCATATGGCTTCAACACCTTCTATCATTTTCTCTCTGTTAAGTCTAATATGGCCAATAATATTAGAATTAAGTCTAATATGGCCAATCCCCTTGTTCCCTTCTCTACTTTTGGGGAAACAAAGTTGCTTGCTAGGTTCGTTAGGAACCTGTTGGATCTTCCACTTGGTACAGTGTTTGCTTCCCAGTTGATGTCAGGGTAGCTAAAATCCCCCATTACTATTGTGATGTGCTTCCTACACACCTTAGTTAGCTAACTAGCAAAAAGTTCATCTACTTCCTCTGCTTGGTTGGGTGGCCTGTAGTATAGACCTATGGCAATGTCATTTCCCCACCAACCTTTAATATTGACCCAAATGCATTCGATGTTGTTGTGCCATATATGTTATCAGACATTGGTGATCATGTTGGCGATCCTATGTTAGATAAGAAATGCCATGTAGCAAGTCACCTAATGGTTATCAAAAGTTAACTTGAAAAGGAATGTGTGATAGATACCATTGGTAAAAGATAAGGACAAGCAGTACAAGTATCTGTCAACCTTTCTCCTCCTAATTCATGCATGAAGTTATGATCTATATGGCATACCTATCTTCCCCAACACTATTACCTGATAGTTTGTTGTGAGCAAGATAGTGTGACAATGTTCACATTCACGTAATGCTTAATCAACTCTAATTAACATGATTTTGGGAGATGAACAGAGACTCTATGTATGGTATGTGTTGCCTTGAGCGTCTTATTACTGCATAATCACCTGAACTCCTGTATCTTCACTAAAACTGTGTGAATGTTTCCAATAATACATCCCATCTACCTCAAACCAACACTATGCACCACTACCTAGTCTAGGTGGGTTGCTAGATTATAAATCCAGTGATCTACATATGTGCCTCAGCAGGGAGTTTGAAAAAGAAAAAGAACAAAAGAACATTGAGAGAATCATTAGTTTGGAGCCTGAGAACTCTACAGCCAAAACTGAAGTTGATCTTGCCAATCCATATTCTACTACCAAGACTTCTTGCATCACATCTGTGCTAGTCCCCATATATGAATGACTCAATGGCATTCAATTTGGGGGAGGTACCGAGATATAACTCTGAGTTTTCAAACTCAATTACATTTGGGTAGATCTGAAGGCATCAGAATAAAGAAGATTCCATATTTGAAATGTCTGGATGTCCATTAGATAGTAGCAGAAAATTATTTGCTATGTCTAGTGGTCATCCAGAGTATTGCAGATAAAAAGGATTGTATTTGAGAATACTAGATATGTAACTAGATGCTTTGAGCTAAATTGCATTTATTATCTATAATGTTTTATCCCAGCCCATTGTTTGGGTGATGTTACATGCTTTGCCTTCTATGCTTTTATCAGATGGTAGGAATTATCAGTGTGTGACCTTAAATAGAAGAGCTTATGCTTTATTATATGCTTTCTAACAAAAAAAAACTGTTGCTAATTTACAAGTGTCAAACTGAGCATATCAGAAACAGTCACCCATGGACCGATTTACCATATGTAGACTTTCCCACTCAATTGCAAATATTAAGACTCTTCTCCTCTCATCCACAACTCATGTTCAGTCTTGCTGTTTCCCACCTGCACTGCATGTCAATTTCTCCCACCAGTTTACTAGCGTTGCTTGGCAGTCTCTTTCCTACTAACCCTGTGCATGTCTATACCTCTCCTTCTCTCATGTATTATGAGCATTCTTGCTTACACGAAACCTTTATCTTCCACCCAAAAATCTTTTCCCACCGCATGATTTTTAATCTCCCCCCCTCCTCTGCATTTCACCATAAATGCTATAAAAATGCTACGAAAACAGAAATGCAGATTTTTTTTTTCTTTACAGATGTGTCTGTGACACAGAACTGCTTCAACAAACATATTTGGGCAACATGACAACATGGAGCCAAATTCTCTTCTGCTATTTGGGTGGTTTTCAAATAGACTGTATCAGCCACTGCCAGAAAAATATTTCTCTCTTTGCATTTTCAGTCAATACTGGCTGAATTAGTTTCCAGGCAGTTTCAGGATTGCAGAAGTGTCTGGGAAATGTGGAGAATATTGAAGGGCTAAAACAAATGTTAATGAAATAGTTATCAAGTACCTCATTCCAGGACTTATTTGTTTGTTCATGTTTTTGTTTTCCAGTCAACAACCCTGAAATTCTCAGATGGACCTCCATTTGGGTGCAAACCAGGGCCCTCTTTCCTTTGTTATTGTTGTTAGTTGTGAAGTCATGTCCAACCCATCATGACCCCGTGGACAATGTTCCTCCAGGCCTTCCTGTCCTCTCCCATCCTCTGGAATCCATTTAAGCTCACGCCTACGGCTTCAGTGACTCAATCCAGCCACTTCATTCTCTGTCGTCTCCTTCTTCTTTTGCCCTCAGTATTTCCCAGCATTAGGCTCTTCTCCAGTGAGTTCTTCCTTCTCATTAGGTGGCCAAAGTATTTTTCATCTTCAGAATCTGGCCTTCTAAAGAGCAGTCAGGGTTGATCTCCTCTTGCACTGACCAGTTTGATCGCCTTTCAGTCCAAGGGACTCGCAGGAGTCCTCTCCAGCACTATAGTTCAAAGGCCTCAGTTCTTTGGCATTCAGCCTTTTTTATGGTCCAACTTTCACAGCCATACATTGCAACTGGAAAAACCATAGCCTTGATTATACGCTGGCCAGGTTGATGTTTGCTTTTTAGTATGCTGTCTAGATTTGTCACAGCTTACTCCCCATGAGCAAGCATCTTTTAATTTCTTTGCTCCAGTCTCCATCTGTGGTGATTTTGGAGCCCAGGAAAATAAAATCTGTCACTACCTCCATTTCTTCCCCATCTATTTGCCAGGAATTGAGAAGACCAGATGCCATGATCTTAGTTTTCTCAATGTTGAGTTTCAAGCTGACTTTTGTACTCTCCTTCTTCACTCGCATCAAGAGGCTCTTTCCTTAGCTTCATGGTTTAGCCAAGGACTGCTGAAGCTCATAATAAAGGACAAAACTAGATTCTTAAAATGGTTCTGGGAATATGGATGCTTTAGAATTATAGCACAGTTATATATGACACAATATATAATGGCAGCATAAGACAGTGTCATGGAATTTGACATCCTTCGAGGTCATTGCAAAAGATCTCAGAATGCTTTTTTTTTTTTTTTTGCTTTTACAGATTTTGCAATGTTTGATGTTTATTTCTTTGAATGGACTATTGATTAAAATGGTATAACTGTACTGATATGGAATTAGCTAGTGTGATTTGTAGTTAACAGGAACTCTATGGCTATTTTTCTAGACAAATAGCTGATTAAAATCTCTATCCAATGGGATTGTTCTTATCTTAGACTTTTCTATATAATTTATTTTACATTTCCATTCCTCCCAAATAATCAGCTTGCATTTTGATTGCTGTTGATGCTACTATTAAAGCAAGGGCTCGAAAAGTGTAGAAGAATGTCACCCACTGATTTAGCTAGGCATTTATCCAAATAGCAGCATGTGCAAAGTGTATATCTGCCTAGGTTATGACCGAACTATATCTATTTTGGTTAATATGAAGGCTGTTTAATTACCAGCCAATGATTCTGTGCAATTGGAAAGAAAAAATTGTGGGAAATATATTTTTATATTCCATATTTATATGTTCAAAATGAAAAATTTCAAATATTTTTCTACTTTTCCTTCCCGACAAGCATTGGGAGAACTCTCATCATAAGCTGACATTATTCTGTGCTTCTGAAATCTGTATACACATATCAGAAGGCTCCCTGCCATTCTAACAATATGATGTCATGCAGATATGATTTACCCCCCCACACACACTTCATTTATTATTGCAGGTAGTCCTCAACTTACAACCATTTGTTTAGTGACCATTTGAAGTTACAACGGCACTGAAAAAAGGTGAATTATAATCATTTTTCGCACTGAGGATTGTTGCAGCATCTCCATTTTACATGGTCAAAATTCACATGTTTGGCATATTTATGATGGTTCATTTTTATGATGGTTGCAGTGCCCCAGAGTTATATCATCACCTTTTGTGACCTTCTGACAAGCAAAGTTAATGAAGAAATCACTTTCAATTGATAAGCATGCTACTGCAGTGATTCACTTAACAACAAAGGCAAGAAAGATAAAATACGGCAAAACCCACTTAAAAACTATCTTGCTAAGCAGAGATTGTGGTCATAAGTTGAGGATTACCTACATTCAAGCCTGATTGCCAGTAACTAATATGATTTACTGTCAGCATACCCTACCTCTGTAACCATAACCTATTAGAAAGAGCCAATCTTCAACCTATATATTGAAACTACAGTCCAAATATACAGACAAGGAAATCAAACTGCTTGAATATAGAGGTAGTGACCTGTGAATAAAAATGTACGCATGTACGAAAACATCTGTTCAAGTGTTTGCACAAAATTCACCTGTGAAATGCATTTTTTTTAAAGGAATCTGCTAACTGTTTTGCTTTTAAAGTGGCATTCACTGATAATTATTTTAAATGTTTTCTTAGTTGGCTACTGTGCAACTGACTGAGATGGAAAAGGAATAAAGGCAGATATGTGCTTTGGTTCTGTGTGACCCACTTGAGATTAAAGTAATTGGGGGTTGTTTCTTTCAAAAAAAACAAACAGGACCAAGCAGTACAAAAACTATATTTTATGTCATTTACATTTTTCATTAATCATATTCATAGTTAATGTGATTGTTTTCCATTTGGGTATTTCATAAAATTCCTTTCTACATTTAACATTTGGTAAAAATGTTTCATGATTTTTGGGACCACATCTAAAACTCTGGGGGACTACTATTAAGACCTCTGGCTGGAGCTCCAGCATCTTTTCATCTATTCATTGGGAATCCAGTCTCATTTTATTTCTTTTTAACCAAGAAGATGATTTATGAAGGATAATAAATAATAATAAATAATAAATAAATATTTATTTCTTAGCCGCACCCTCTCCCGAAGGACTCGGGGCGGCGTACAATGAAACATATGAAATAAATATGTGGACAAAACAAACATATAACAGAGACATATACTGAGACATACACAAGGAGGAGGTCGGCTGATGAATAAAAAACAATTAGAATACAGTGATTAAAAAACCCCTAAATAATTAAATATAATTAAAATACCCAATTAAAAACCCGTCAGGAGCGATATGGTTAGATCAAAGTTGAGCCAGGCCAGCTACTTGGAATAGGTGGGTCTTAAGCTTAATACGAAAGGAGCGGAGGTCAGAGGTATTCCTAATATCCGGAGGGAGGTCATTCCACAGAGCTGGGCCCGCCACAGAGAAGGCTCTACTCCTAGGCGCCGCCCCCCGACACTGTCTAGTGGACGGCACCTGGAGGAGGCCCTCTCTGTGCGAGCGGATTGGTCGCAGGGATGTATGGGGCAGAATACGATCCCGCAAGTAACTAGGTCCTGAGCCATGGAGCGCTTTAAAGATTGTTATCAAAACCTTGAAACGCACCCGATAGACCACAGGAAGCCAGTGCAGCTCGCGCAGGAACGGTGTCACATGGGAGTACCTAGTACTCCCCATAATTACCTGCGCGGCTGCGTTCTGGACCAACTGTAGCCTCCGGGTGCATTTCAAGGGAAGCCCCATGTAGAGAGCGTTACAGTAGTCCAAGCGAGACGTCACCAGCGCATGAGTGACTGTGCGTAAGGCGTCCCGGTCCAGTAGGGGGTGCAATTGGCGCACCAGGCAAACCTGGTGGAACGCCCCCCTTGCCACGGCTGTCACATGGTCATCCATGGACAGCCAGGCATCCAGGAGGACGCCCAAATTGCGCGCCCGCTCCACGGGGGCAAGTTGAATGCCCCCAATGGCGAACGATGGAGTTAATTGGCTGAACCGGGGAGCTGGTACCCACAGCCACTCCGTCTTGGAGAGGTTGAGCTTGAGTCGGTTGTCATCCATCCAGATCTGTACGGCTTCCACACACCGGGACATCACTTCGATGGCCTCGTTGGGGTGGTTCAGGGTGGAAAAGTACAGCTGAGTATCATCAGCGTATAGGTGGTATCCCACCCCGAAACCACAGATGATCTCACCCAGCGGCTTCATATATGTGTTGAACAGGAGTGGCGAGAGGACCGACCCCTGTGGCACCCCACAAGTAAGGGGGCGTAGGGTCGACCTCTCTTCTCCTGCCAACACACGCTGCGTCCGGCCAGAAAGGTAGGAGCCGAACCACCGCAACACGGTGCCCCGGACCCCCAACCCCTCCAGCCGGCGCACAGGATACCATGGTCGATGGTATCAAAAGCCGCCGAGAGGTCTAGTAGGACTAGGATAGAGGAACAACCTCTATCTCTGGCCCTCCAGAGATCATCCACCAATGCGACCAAGGCCGTCTCCGTGCTGTGACCGGGGCGGAAGCCGGACTGGCGCGGGTCTAGATAATCATTTTCCTCCAGATGACGTGGAAACTGGTAGGCCACCACACTCTCTACAACCTTCGCCAAAAAGGGAAGGTTGGAGACAGGACGATAATTGGCCAGCTCCAAAGGGTCCAGGGAAGGCTTCTTGAGCAAGCGTCTCACCACCGCCTCTTTCAAGGCGTGGCTTACAGCAGGAGTTCAAACTCAAGGCCCGTGGGCCAGAGCCAGCCCATGGTGTGCTTAGATCTGGCCTGCAGGGTCACCCTGAAGACAGCAAATTACCACTCCACAGTGCTTCTATCAGTGAAAACAGAGCTCATGAGGACCGCCTACAGCCCCCCGAGCTCTGTTTTTGCTGGCATAGGGTGCAGGAGTCTGTCCCAGCCAAAAATGGAGCTTGTGAGCCTGTTTTTGCTGGCAGAACGCTTGGGCCACCTCAACACAAGTGACATAAAACTGGCCGCGGCACCCCAGCCCCCCCCCGAAGTCAAATACAACCTGAGTTTGACATCCCTGGCTTACAGATACTCCAAAACTAATATGTTTATGTTGAGAATAGCTTATATACCAAATCTATGTTTGCCAATCAATTATGGTTTCTTTGATGGAGTCTAACTGTACTGCAATCTTAAGAGCTCTTTGCAGAACTAATAAGACATCTGACAAAAATTGCTTCATGTGATGGCAACAGTGTGACTTCATTTTCAATGATTTTTTTTTAAATAACAGGACATCTTTCAAAAGTTTTCTTTTTAAAAATCCCTTGAAACATCCCTTGGGTTTTTAATCACCTTTTATCATCAACAGATGACAATTTCTTTTGAACTAAAAGAGTCAACATAATTAAAAACAACCTTAACTGTAAGTCATAAATGTAGCATTCAGATTTCTGATTTATTTCTCTTCTTTATGGGTCATTTTAGGCTTGTTTTAATTTTTCAACTGTCAGAAACACTGTGAAAAGTTTCAGAAATTGAATACCAGCATCATTATAATGTTAGTTCCCTAGGCATTAAGAAAGACTATAAAAGACTTCAAGTCATATATCCGAAGCTATTCTGTACCCTAATAGATCTCCCTGTTAGGATATATTTCCTAATTTTCTTTGTTCTAGCATTCAAAATCAATATTCCAATTAAATCAATGGAACACCAGAGAGAAGCAAATTCTAATGCCAAAACTTGGGATGTTTCTCAACAGTAAAGTAGTTAAACTGAAACATTTTAAGTGTGTGTGTGTGTGTGTGTGTGTGTGTGTGTGTGTGTGTGTGTAAACACAGAGAAGCATACATAAAAATATGTACATAGACACAGAACACATTATGACCATTAACATCCTGATGATACAAAAACATAGCACACTTAAAATAAAACCCTGGGCATGTTTAAGGACAGATTTAATGATAGAAATCAGGCTGCAGCTGAAACTCCAAAGTCAGTAAATCTTATTTCCACTTAAAGTTATATGGATGAATTGGTTTACAAATGATGGCTTTTCTTTTTATTGCCAGAACAAATGCTAATGTAAACTAGTATTCTGGTCTATTCAATTTCCATCTGAGAAATGGGCTTAATTATGACTTGCTCCAAAAGAAATTATGGTGACGGAGCAAACACAAAAAATAAAATGATAGGAAAAAGAAAGTCAATGAACTTCAGTACCCATTAATCTCATTCAGGCAATTGTTAAAAATAGAACTCCAGCATGGAAACAAATTTACAGTACATTTTTCACATGTAAGTGCTGCTTTGCTTTGGGATTTCAAACATCGAATAACTATTAACTCTTCACTACCTTCTAATGACCATCTGAATTTTTTTCAACACTGACACGGTAGTCCTGCTTGTAAATATCATACACATAGATGGATATATTCAACATTTTAGGGGGAAGGAAAAGATTATAATGAAAATTTAAAAATGTTGAATGGTAGGAAGGAAGTGAATAAGCTTCTGGTTTCGTAATGTAGGAAACTGTACCATGATAATGATTTGTTAGATTTATGCCCTGCTATTTTTCCAACTGCAGAAGTCACCTTACAGTGGGACACCTATTCGTTTTATCCCTACAACAACAATTCGTGAAGTAACAATCTGTGTTGAGTAAGTGACTGGCCCACTGAGTTTCCATTGCTAAGAGTTGATTTAAATCTTTTCCTGATCTTATTCCAATATCTGAAACAAAATATTAACTGGCTTATTGAACATTAGAGGTATACATTATTTGCTTCTCAATGGCCACAGGTTATCTACTACACCCATATATAATTTATAAGCCTAGTTGTAAACAAAACAGGGTCTGTACTGCACATGGGCATGGGCATGGGAAAGCAAGAAATGGAGAAGAACATGATGAAAGGGCTGAATCTAGTGGACACTTTGCTATTCTTTCCCTAATTGTAAGATTAAAAACAATTGCATAGTATAGTATTTTGTTATGGACACTGTTCAAATACATTGCACAGTGCTAAACCTGACCTTTATTTTTCAGTAATGGCTTAATATCGCATCAATTTTGAAAACACATTTACAATATATTGGCAGAATTGCCATTTGTTTAGATAGAAATCACACCTCAGCCTCTGCTGTTTAAATTCCAACAGATTTCTTTTTGAATGGGTCAATCAATTATACATACAGGAAGTCAGTTTATTTATGGCCATAACTGAGCTAGAATTACAGCTATAAATCATTGCAGATGTAAGTTGAAGCATCATATGAAAGGATCCATTTTTAAACATTGTTTGCAGTGGTCATTAAGTGAACTCCATAGTCATTAAGCAAATCCATGGGTCATTTTAGCTAGAAACCAGCAAAAAACATCATGATTTGTGGTCATGAGGTGAGTGGATGCTGCCAATCACCTCAACGGGAGTAAGTTGTCAAGTGGCCAAAATGCAATCACATGACTGCAGCGGGCAAAGCAGAGTAGTTCTCATAATTTTGAAAACAGGTCATAAGAAGCTCTGGAGAGGTCAAATAGTAGTTAAGTGACGGGTTGCAAGTTGTGAACTATCTGTATCTAAGAATGTTCCTTATATAGCATTCAAGAATGAATGTACTTAAGGCTGATATCCCAGGGGGTCAAAGTTCCAAAGCACCTCAGCAATGTTTACTTCAAGAAGAAGAAGCTGCATATGCCCATCAGGAGGGCAAAAATTTTGATACTGAGAAAGCAAAATATGAGATTGCTGATCAGCACCAGGAAGACCAGAACACTTTGGACTCCCATCTTCTGTCCATCATCAATAAGGTTCCTCAGCTCTGGATCTACCTGCGTTCAACCTTTTCACTCTCCAATGGAATTTATCCTCACAAATTGGTCTTCTAAACAGCTCGAAAATACCACAGTAAAAAAAAAAAAGGGGGGGGGGTTGAATGTATTTGTCTACTTTACAAACAGGACAAGTTACAAATGTACATGTCTAGAAAGCTGGATGAAATTGTTCATGCATGTATTAATAAATTGCAATGCTAGGTTCTATGTCTCTTAATATATGTATTTTTGAAATTAATTTCAAAAGCTGCATGGATAGTAAACTAATGCACAGCATTTGTTCTGTTCTGAGCTGCATGGATACTAAACTAATGCCCAGCAATTCCCACTGATTTTTCCAGGCAGCTTCTGGAGAATTAGGCAGTAGAAACTGGAAGGTTATCCTAGTACTGCCTTCTAAGAACAGCTGTGCTAGATCAAACAGAAGGCAAGCATCCAATTTCTCCAATGATCATCCAGCTGCTGATAGGAAGAAAAACTGAATGTGATTCAGTCATTAACCAAATGTACTGTTCCAAGTAAGAAAATATACATATGTATTGTCCCCTCTCAATTATTATGTAATATGAAGGCTACTTACCTTCTCTCTTTGTCTACAACTTACCTAAGAATCCCACTAGTTTATAATGTAATGTAAGAAAAAGATACAAATTATGCATTTGCTAGGATATTATAAAGCTTAATCTTAGCTATAACACTAATGCAACTCGTTTTAAAAAAACTCATTTAAATTAACTTCCAGTATTACCATCTTGGGATATCTCTGGTTAAGGGCCAAATTGCAAACAGTCAGAAAAATGATAAAATAAATAGAATGACCAATATTTTCCATGTATCATTTAATAAATCTATTAGAGGGGCAAAGTAGAGTATCGGTCAAATAAATATGAACAGGTAAATATATTTTTTCCCAAGATTGCTTCACCTCTCAATCCTCATGCACTTTTGCGGGGGGGGGGGGGGTGGAAAAATGTTTACTGTGACCAGTAGAAATTACTTCCAATAAAATATAACAGATAATAAATGGTTATCTCCCAATGACTGATGAATATACATTGCTAGAAAACTTAGTAACTATTGTTTTATGAAGCTCAAATACTTATTTTCATATATTATAGGAAATATATTTGTCTATACAAATGCCTTCAATTTCTGCATGATAATACCAAGATCAATATATTACTTCCAAGCTTGTACAATAAATTATATTGCTGTTTAAAATGATGTTAATAATGACATGCACATTTAACATGCAAAAGCAGTAACATTTATTTTTAGTTACTGAATAAATCAAAGGCTTTTTTACCTTTTGATTTCATAAGTTCATCCCGCAGTGCGAAACTGAGTGCCAGGTTATGGCAAAATGATAATGGGATTGTGGCATGATAACAATTTGCAAAAATTTCAAGCATCAAAAAAAATGATCACATTTAATTGGCATGAGCAATGTATTTAAGAGTCATTCCAATGGTGCTATAACAAAAATTTGAATGAGTAATCATTGTACATGAGCTACCCAGCTAGCGTATTACTTGTACTTTCTCATGTTGAGGATCTGGTATTCTTCAATGTAAAATTTGAGGGATCTATTTCACATCTCTTCACAGGATGGAGTCTGGAGAAGCTGCCCTTTTTCTAGAAGAATCATTGCATTTTGGGTTTATGTGTCCTTGTCCTTTTTCAAAATGCAACTGGACTTTGTTTTTCCTTGAAGACATTTTGCTTCTCATCAAAGAAGCTTCTTCAGATCAATCCAGTTGCCTTTGAAAAAGTACCTTTGGGACAATCATGACCTGGATGACTGAGAATCTCCTTAGGGATTGGGAAGTCCTTGTGCACACATTCCATATGTAGCCTGGATGAGAATGTCATTGGAACAAGGTTGTGATTATATGACAATATTGTGAGTGACACCTGCAGTGGTTATCACTGTTATATCTGGATGGCTGTTCTTTAAAATTAGGATATTGCTTTGGGTGGGCAGAGTATCATGTAGCAAAACATCAATTTACATTCCAATTTAGGTGACGATATCTTTGCTAGACAATAGGATTGTCCCATTTAATGATCACTATCTTAGGCAACTTTCTCTTTGCATTGTTCCAAACTTCTGAAAATATCTTACTTAGGGGGGAATATATAATATATATTATAATTTATAATAATTATCAATGTAATAGAGAGAGTGGGTAATGAGAGGCTTTTTTCTCCCTCTCCTTTTCCCACTAGGATTTTAGGTTAACCAGTTCAAATGATTGCCAGTATATTAAGGACAGATCAAGTAAAGTAGGATTTCACGGGACACTTTATTAATGGGATTTGCTTAACTAGAAGTTAGTGATGGTTAGGTTACTTCAATGATTTTAAAAATTAGACACATTTGTGGAAGAGAGATGTGTCATTGACCACTAGGCATAACAGGTAAATAAACATCCCAAGTTTAGAGCAATGAAGGATATTAAGAACATGCAACAGGGAAAGATTGTGATTTTCCTATTGCTCTCATAATTTTCACCGAGCCCATATTAATCATAGTGGGAACTAAGCTGCTGGTTTAGATCAATGCCAGAGGTACGGGGGCAATTTTAGACCCTGCAACTAAGAGCCTCCTAAGTTCCCTCCCACCAGTGACGTGCGGTGAGGTTTATGACTGGTGAGACACTGACACAGTGCTGGGTTTCAAATATTTTTAGACTTGTGGACTTCAACTCCCAGAATTCCACAGCCAGGGATGCTGAGTTCCAATTTAAAGCGACAGCATTTGTTTTTCTCCTTTGCTCCTTCTTTCTTTTTCTTTTTCTTCTCCTTCCCCTCCTTCCTCCCTCTGTCCCTTCCTCCCCCTCTCTCAAACACACACACACACACACACACACAGAAGTTGGATTGGACTATCTCTCCTACCCCTTCCCTCTCTCACTCACTCTCAAACAAACCCCCCCACACACAAAAGTTGGATTGGATATCTTTTCCAGTGGCTTGAAAGCAGCTCCTCTGCCATCCCCCCCCCCCCATTCCCCTGCTGCCTTTCCCAAACACCTCCACCATTGCAAATGCAGCCTGCTGTCTGGGTGGGAAATGCCTGGAACACAATAAAGCCCACCCACCACCTCCTGCTGGCAGGCTGGGGTGAGAGGAGAGGCAGAGAAGCCAGAGGGGAGCCGAGCCGAGCCTTCCAAAAGAAAGAGGCAGGGGGGAAGTGTGCGTACTACAGCATGGCTCTTTGCCTGGCTTCCTGCCTCCTCCTGTGGTCTCCTCAGTGCTCGCTTGTGCTCTCCCTCCCCAAGTGTAGTTTGATTTCAGGTGGAGCCACGTTGCCTTTTCAAACTTGTAATCAGTGAAGCTGGGCTAGATTTTTATATAGTTTTATCCAGCTGTGTGTGTGAGAAAGAGAAATGAATGGGGGCCTGGGGAGGAAGTCACTACACTTGGGGAGGGAGAGCACCAGTGAGGTTAAGCAGAGTCATCCACGGTGAGGCAGCAACTAGCTCAGCTTTTTACTTTTACTTTTTTTTTCATGATGAGAGTGGTGAGGCTGTGCCTCACTTGCCTCACCTGACTGCAGGTCACTGCCTCCCACAGATCCCTGCAGATATATCTTCAGTTATGAAGCACATATTTAATATATATTTTCTTTGCTTACAATTCTATGACTTACAACTCTCTAACATGCCAGAAATACTGGAACAGGAAGAGAAGTGGGATGTGAGAGATACCATATCAGTCTATTTATCATCTCCACTAATGTTCCATGCATGACCAATTTTTCATTTTAGACATATATGAGGTGTCTCAGGAATGCTTTGATGTCCCCCATATGAAAGGTGCATTCGGGAGAACATCTATGCAGCTCACAATTGTTCAGGATTGTAACTTGGGCCCTGTTTACAAGCAGCTTTCATATGACAGCATGTTTAAGAAAATACTATCCACCTGTGAAAGCCCATTCATTCTAATGTCATGAACTGGGAAAATGGCAATTTCGCCTTTTTAAAAAATGAGTTTAAAATGATTATTCAGCCTATCAACTCAGTTTTTATGAATGCACATATTCATAAAACTTTGGAATCCAAAGGAATCTTCAGAACCAGTAGACAGTTTCTGTTTTAAATTAGCTATTTGATCTTTAAAATCTTACTTCCTGTTCTGATATTATAGAATTGTTTTCTGATAAAGAGACATAATCAACAAACCAACTGACTTACAGTATGAAAAGGGTTCCTTCCTTCCTTCCTCCCTCCCTCCCTTCCTCCCTTTCCAGGATAACAGTATAATAGCACATATACAAAGTGCTGCAGTTATTTAAGGGAAAGGGAAACGTTCCCCTCGCACATATGTGCTAGTCGTTTCCGACTCTAAGGGGTAGTTTTCATCTCCGTTTCAAAGCCAAAGAGCCAGCGCTGTCCTAAAACGTCTCCAAGGTCATGTGGCTGACATACGGAACATTGTTACATTGAGTTGTTTACTCAAATACAAGTTCATAATTATATTTTTAACACAATTACAGTTTGTTGGCTTTGGTGTTTTCATTAAAAATGCACTTGTATTTTACTGGACAGTGTCTTTTTACATTTTTATTTTTAATAGTCAGCTTGCTCTGAGGTATAACTTTATAAAAATACTCTGTCAGTGTTCTCAAAATAATGGGCAAGATTTATGTGCAAGTGATGCCTGACTTCAATAATATCCATTTGGAATGTTAGATATTGCCTGTGGCTTTCTCAGATATTTTATAAGACAATCTGTAAAAAGAATAATATCATCAGCTAAATTGGAAAAACCCAAATAACAGGGAATTCAAGGTCAGCATGTATCCATATTTATATGATTAACCCTATGATAAAGTTTTGCTAAGATTATTGCAATTAAGAATCATGTGTTCAGTTCTGTTCAGGCTCAGAATTCAGACATAACAAAAAAGTTTTCTTTCAAAACTTGAGAATTAGCTTTGTTCTATGCTAAACCTGATCACAGGATGCCACTGAGGGCCCAATAAAGTCCAATCTTTTCTTAGCTATCCATATAACAACACATTATTATTTCTGTATTCAGTGAGTTATCATTCACCTTTGCTACTTTTCTACATACATCTCATCATGATCCTTCCAACACACTGCCTGCAAAGCCATTAAATTATAAGAAGACTCTCAATAGATTAGATCAAAGACTATTTGCTCCAGCATTTTGCTTCACACTGTTACAGATTCGATACAAGAATGCTCACAAGAAAAAGGAGGGGGGAAATGATATTTTTCTAGAACAACTAGTATTCACCATCTATCCAAACTGCTATTTATTCAGCACTTATAATTTGATGCTTCTCTGGTAGCAACAGAGAATTCCCTAATTCATTTTACGCACAACAGATCCATAGTCACTGTAATTTTTTAATCAATTAATGTTTAGATTTCTTCTCTGTCTGTTTCTTTCTTTTGGTATAGAAGAGAAGAGAATTCTTTATTGGCCAAGTGTGATTGGAGTGACAAAGAATTTGTTTTTGGTGCATATTCTCTCAGAGCACATAAAAAGACAAGAATTCATCAAGAATCATAAGGTACAGCCCTTAATGATAGTCATAGGGTACAAATAAGCAATCAGGAAACAATCAATATAAATTGTAAGGATACAAGCAACAAAATTACAGTTCTGCAGTCAAAGTGGGAGGAGATGGATGATGGACAAGACAGGTATCACCCATTTTCAGAAATTCACCTTCCTGAATGCACTCAAAGATAGGTATAGTACTTCATTACAAAACTGATTGTGCATCAGTTCCATGGACTTTCACGGAGAACATGAAAAAGTTTCAGAAGATAGTGAAATCACTTCTGTTTGCTCTTAAGTAATTATAAATTCATTCTTTGAAATATTTTCATTTCTGCCTACAAAATATCTCCATGGTACAGGTCCTCAGGGTGGCTCAGAGGTTAAGATGCCAGGCTTGTCTGCTGGAAAACTGGCAACCGAGGTACAAGACCCGAGCGCCATGTGATGGAGTGAGCTCCCATCCTTGCTCCAGCTCCTGCCAGCCTAGCAGTTTGAAAGCATGAAAATGTGAGTAGATAAATAGATACCACTTTGATGGGAAGGTAACAGCACCATGTGATGTCATATTGGTCACATGACCACAGAAATGTCTTTCGACAACTCTGGTTCAATGGCCTTGAAACAGAAATGAGCATCAACCCCCACACACGCACACTTATAATTGACAATGATTGGAAAGATAAATCTGCAGGATTCCTTTATCTTTTACTTTTACAAGTCCTTTTGTAGTTTCATTTGGCTTGGACAAAATGCTTTGTGAATTCACTACTTAGATTCATAAAATGTACCTTTGTTAAAAATACCCATTACATTTTTTTATTAGAATATTAATATAATTATGAATATCGAGGGCCAACCTATAAAAACACCCAGAACAAGAAGCAAATATGACAATATAACTCACTTTAAGATAATCCTTTGAAATTACATTTCTATACTGTGTTGAATTTGGTAAGATTGCTGTAGTTCAGTGATTACAACCATCATAACCCTCCAAAAGGGTATTTTAATATTGTAATAGGATTTTTCTAGACTGATAGTGTTGCTATAGTCTAATAATTATATCCATTATAAGCTTTAATGGGAAATCTTAATATTATAGCTGGCCAGCAGTCAAGACTTAGTGCTGTACTATACTATTGCTATACTGTACTGTTACCAAATTAAAGCATCCTTCTTCTTGTTAACTTGCAACTTTTTACCAATATCTGCCCCTCTGAATATTTGGGGAAATACCTCAGAATATCAGGATCAACAATATTCTGGAAGAGGCATACTTATCAATTGATTTATTGTATTCAGTTTTCAGTACTGCCGCCCTCAGCTAGGTGTAATGACCTCTCCTGTACCCAGAGAAATCAAACAAAAAGGTAACAATAAAAGCAGTGTACAAATGAATGGTACTTGTGCCTTGCATTCTGGTCCCCTTTCTCTGGCATTTCAAGTTTCATTTCCATACTGCTTTTATTTTCAGCTCATGTATTATTTTATTCTTGTTCCAGTGCAAAGGTTAGGTGTCTTTTTCTTTGTTTTATTTCAGGTGCGTAGATAATTGTTGCCTGTTAGGGAAAAGTTCAGGAGTTCAGGTTTCAGAAGCCACTGCTCATTCGTGACACTGCATTTTCAATTAGAATTCAAAAGAAAGATTTCTCCATTGCCCCTTTCAGGGAACAACTATTTGTACTTGATATCAATCCAGAGCTGTACATGAAATGAGTTCTCCTTTTTTTAAAAAAAAAAAAGTCCCCCTCTTATAATGCTGGTTGATTCCAATAAAATGTCAAGAGAAGACATGAATAAAACCATGCATAGTATCAAAAATGTGCCGAAATTTTTCACCATCTCACAATGTTCAAACATAGAATAGTAAACTAACTATGGATACAGAAAATATTTAATTACACAATGCATAGTTAAATCTGGAGTAGAATTAAACTATTCACTGTCAGCAAATATCACACTGGCCTCGTTTTAAATAATCTTAGCTACACTAATTGCAGCAGTCACTTGATGTGTAATCAGTTACTTCAAAGAGGTGAACTACTTTCGGAACAGAGGGCAGCATGCTTTAAATAGAACTCTTGATTGTGTATTTTCAAGCGCATGTATTTGGCCCCCAAAATAAAAAGGCCACAGCTAAATCTGAGACCACAGGTTGCTGAATTTTTTAAGACAAAGTGAATTCTTGGCAGCAGAAGCCATGATATTCCTAAAAATAGATTTAGCTACAGTACTTCCATTTTCTCTCAATAGATGGTAGATAGATAGATAGATAGATAGATAGATAGATAGATAGATAGATAGATAGATAGATAGATAGATAGATGATAGATAGATAGATAGATAGATAGATAGATAGATAGATAGATAGATGATAGATGATAGATAGATAGATAGATAGATAGATAGATAGATAGATAGATAGATAGATAGATAGATAGATGATAGATTGATAGATGATAGATAGATAGATAGATAGATAGATAGATAGATAGATAGATGATAGATAGATAGATAGATAGATGATAGATTGCTAGATAGATAGATAGATAGATAGATAGATAGATAGATAGATAGATAGATAGATAGATAGATGATAGATAGATAGATGATAGATGATAGATAGATAGATAGATAGATAGATAGATAGATAGATAGATAGATGATAGATAGATGATAGATAGATAGATAGATAGATAGATAGATAGATAGATAGATAGATAGATAGATAGATAGATAGATAGATGGGCAGGCGGGCAGGCAGGCAGGCAGGCAGATAGATATACACATACTTATATATCCAGACTTGCTTGCTTCAGACATAGTCAAAACATTGTTGCCCAGATGATAGATGATAGATAGATAGATGATAGATAGATAGATAGATAGATAGATAGATAGATAGATAGATGATAGATAGATAGATAGATAGATAGATAGATAGATGATAGATAGATAGATAGATAGATAGATAGATAGATAGATAGATAGATAGATGATAGATAGATAGATAGATAGATAGATAGATAGATAGATAGATAGATAGACAGATAGACAGATGATAGATGATAGATAGATAGATAGATAGATAGATAGATAGATAGATAGATGATAGATAGATAGATAGATAGATAGATAGATAGATAGATAGATAGATGATAGATAGATAGATAGATAGATGATAGATAGATAGATAGATAGATAGATAGATAGATAGATAGATGATAGATAGATAGATAGATAGATAGATAGATGATAGATAGATAGATAGATAGATAGATAGATAGATAGATAGATAGATAGATAGATAGATAGATAGATAGATAGATCTGGCAGGCAGGCAGGCAGGCAGGCAGGCAGGCAGGCAGGCAGGCAGGCAGGCAGGCAGGCAGGCAGGCAGGCAGGCAGGCAGGCAGGCAGGCAGGCAGGCAGGCAGGCAGGCAGGCAGGCAGATAGATATACACATACTTATATATCCAGACTTGCTTGCTTCAGACATAGTCAAAACATTGTTGCCCAGACCAGTACCACCAAGAACTTGTGGATAGAGGGGGGGAGGGGGGAGAGAGGGAGGGAGGGGGGAGAGAGAAAGAAAGAGAGGGGGGAGGGAGATACCCAACCTCTTGTGGTACTGTATTATTCCAGGGCTGGGCAACAATTTTTTGGCTAGGTCCCTGCAAGCAAGTCTGACTTGTTGGATGAATTTATATAATTAGATGACATAAATGCAATAAACCTGGTGGATAATCAAATACATTGGTTTTGCTTGCTTTTTGGGAGGCAAAGGAATCACAACATGAATTTCTACTTGTGCTATGATTTATAGCAGTGGGTCTCAACCTTCCTAATGCCGCGACCCTTTAATACAGTTCTTCATGTTGTGGTGACCCCCAACCATAAAATTATTTTATGTTTTCCATATTTTTTCAAAATTATGTGTTTTCCAATGGTCTTAGGCGACCCCTGTGAAAGGGTCGTTCGACCCCCAAAGGTGCCCTGACCCACAGGTTGAGAACCACTGATTTATAGGGTATAGGAACTTCATGGAAATATGCACTATTCAGCCCTACATTAGTAGAAAGTGCAGGTCATCCAACTCACTGATTCTTCTCCAGACAGCCTCAGTTCCAACACCTCATTTCAGTTTGCAAGGCAATGGCTATGCCAGGGCAGCTCAGCAAAGATTGGCTGCTCTGTTGCCAATTGAAAGCAGCTATTTCCATTTATACAAAACTACACTGTATACAACCCATGTTAATCTAAATCAAAAGGTAGGAACCTTGGAAACTTGGGGTAAGAATAAATATTTCTGGCAAAAAAGAAGGCCCAGAATGGGACGGAAATATTCTAAGGGAGAAATTTTATGTATTGATGGGGCTGAGATTTTCAGTTGTTTTCAATGGATTTTGTGTTGAATGTTGAAATTGTTTTTTTTTTAAACTATGTTGGGACTATTTTAGGTTATATTGCATTTTTTTTGTGTGTGTTTCATGCCTTGGCATGACAAGAAACTGCACAGTCAATTTTCAAAAGGAATTACAACAAAAATCCAATAGACCACATGCAGTTTTGGGGATGGAGTTTGTTGATTCTCAGTCCCAGAATCTATTTTCCAATTTGCTGAAAGTTTTATTCCTAAGGAGCTACAGGTTTTCAATCATTTTCTTAACAATCAGCAAGACATAAACAGAGAAAGATAAGAACTTCCTTTTCTGGAAATCCAAAAACTCTTTTCTTACCCCCAAATAACTATATTCCTCTCAGAAGCATCAACTTCATAAGGCAAAAAAAAAAACCCTTACTTTTTCTCAAAACTGTATTTTACAGGAAAAAAATCACAAGATCTATACATCTAAAATTTGGTCTTCTGGGAAAGAAATGGAGACTGAAAATGGCCCCTCAAAAAGGGGATCCAACATTTGTGGCAGAATGAAGAATCATGAGTAGGCTAGCTTTTTGATAATTCTCATCTGGACAAGCAAAGACTTGAGCTCATCTACAATTGCAAGCTTACTCTGCCTACCACCATGTGTTTGATCCTAACAGGCTCAAGGTTGACTCAGTCCTCCATCCTTCCGAGGTCAGTAAAACAAAGACCCAGGTTGTTGGGGAAAATATGCTGACTCTGTAAACTGCTTAGAAGGGACTGTTAAAGCATTGTGAAGCAGTATATACTGTAAGTCTAAGTGCTTTGCTATTAGTAATGAGGGGCATCACTTCTTCTCAGGCTGCAAAATATGCAGAGTCAGCCATTCTGATTGAAAGGAAAAGAGAGAAATGAAACAGAGAGAAGCAGAAAGAGAAAAAAGTGGTGACCTTGCTCATATCGTTCTATGGTCACACCCACTTCTGCTAGGTAATCAGAATTCAAGTCCATGGCTATCTGATTACCAGGACTGTTTTGGCACTCTATAATTTGCTTTTTTAATCCTGGTTTCAGCCAATTTTAAACACCATTGTCTGAAATTTACAATTAACATGCCTGGTAAATTTACAACTGAAATGGAAAAACTTGCCACGAATAAATGGAGACCATTTCCCCAATCTTCTCTCCTTTAACCTTTTCCCTACAGAGTTAAAACCAAGTTATTAGAGGGAATTTAGGACTTAGTATTGAAACAGTAAAATAAGACATTTCAAGTAACAGAAGTAAGGGGGTTTTTTTAAGAAAATGTTGCAAATTATTAGAACTGTAAAGAAAAACTGTGGTATTTGCATATCAGACCATCTGTAGAGAAGCTATAAAAGCAAAAATAAAAAATTCTTTACCATTTGGTTCTTGAATCTGCCAGAAAACATTTTCTGAAAATACTGTTTAAAATATTAAAGCTAGTTCTGTTCACTTAAGGTAGACTTGCACACCTATGATATAAATTATGTTAGTTTATTTCCTACATGGCAGCCACTTTGGTTTGTATTATATTACATTACCAAATCAAGATGAAAAAGTCCTACAGCCCAGATCTGTAATAACATCACAATTTGCATTTTTAAAGCAGATCTACTTTATTCCAAACTGGCACCTGAGCACCTCTAATTAAATTATTAGTTCCTTTTCTATGGGACTTTTCTGTGTTTATTTCTTACTTTCAAGACTGACATCTGACAATTAACTATCTGAACAAGATGCTGCAATTTTCTTGGCAAGATTTCAGAAATGGTTTGTCTCTGCCACTTTCCTAGGATTGAGAGAGGAGAGCGGGTAGACTAGGGTCACCCACCAGTAGTTCTGGTGAGCAGTTGGCTCCGCCCATCCACCCTTGCTTTTTCCTGTCCTGTAATTCCCTGTTTTTTAGCTCAACTGATTCATGCCGTACAGCGGATTGCCGCGCGTCAGCTTTTTTTTACTCACCGGCACTGACATAGAAATGTTTAAGCTTAAAATGGGCAGTTTTTGAATGCTGTGCACATATACAAAGCATGCCTTAGGCACGTGCATGTGCAAAGCACGGATGTACATGCAAAGCATGCACTCACCAAATCAGTTGTTACACCGGTTGCATCCCACCACTTTGGGATGGCTTTGTGCCCAAGGCAGGTCTAAAACTCACAGTCTACCAGTTTCTAGCCAGGTGCTTTAAATCACTACATCAAACTGACTCTCCACAGCAGTAGGCTCTTATTTTTACTAGGATGTTCACAATTGTAGTAATAAATGGGATTAATTATGCTTTGAAAATGATTTAGGAAAAGAAATGTTTAGAATTACAGCATTTCTTGGCTATTCATTGAAGTAACCCATCTTTTTTTCCCCATGCTGATAAAATGCCATTGCTTTAAGAGCTCCAACCATTAAAATGAATACAGCCTGGAATATGGAAAAGCAAGAATATCAGCCTGGCAACTAAAAGTAGATTGCAATAGATTCTAACCATAGATTTTAAACCTTGAAAAAGCAAGACAGGAATATATATATATATATATATATATATATATATATATATATATATATATATATATATATATATATATATATATATATATATATATATATATATATATATATTTGAGCTGTGGTGCTGGAGAAGGCTCCTGCATATTCCTTGGACAGCAAAGGTGACTAACAAGCAAGTATTGGAATGCATAACACCAGACACGTCACTGGAAGGGGAAAATTACAAAACATATTTATTTTGGCCATGTCATGTGGGGAAATTCACTGTAGAAAGCAATTATGTTTAGAAGAGTTAGCAGTAAAAGTAAACCCAGCCACCAAAGAATATAGTGACTGGACATAGAAAAACTCAAACTGCTGTGCTCTGTAGTGACGGAGGTGGAAGTAGTGTTCTCGTTTCAGGTGTTAGCTGCATATCCAATTGTTCTTCCAGGTCTTCCTGAATATGAGGTGTAATGTGAAGTTGGTCTATCTCAAATTGTTATGGCAGTTTCCTCTTCATTATGTTGAAGTGTTGGGTAACTAGCTCTTTCTCAGTTAGGATTATAGAAGTCTATTCTCCATTCATGGTTCTCTCACAAATATCCTTTCTCATTAGGTCTACATTTGTAGTAGCCTTCCATCAATTCCACATTTTGTTGTGTTGTCCATGTATGGTTTGTTCCAGTAACCCACTTATTATCAGATTGTCCTGGTTCCTCGATATCTGATACGGACCTTGTTAATCCAGGCCTTGTCTAAACTGGCATGATTTTTCTAATTCATATGACTCTCATATTTGAAGTAGACAGCTAAAGAACTAGAGGTCCTTACCTAAGGACCTCCTACTGATAGGGAAGGTGTATCAAAGAAAGCTCTCTAACCACTATAGTAATTTGCTGTTCTGTCTACATATAGATCATCCCAGTTAACCATCAACATTCCAATGCTAGATTTTACTTTCGTTTGTATAATTGCCTGCTAGGAGTCAAACAAAGCCATTTGCATTGTTTTCTTCCTTTGGAATGATGAATGATCTCTTCCTGGGAGGATATATGGTGTAATGTACAATCTTCATAAAAATCCAGCATTATTATGTGGACATTGCAAGCAAGGGCATTGTCATTCCACAAAGGGTTGCTTCTTTGATCACACTGTAGCTGTGCCAACCTGTTTAAAGCTCTCATCAAAAGGAATAAACAAGCTTAAAATGTTTGCCTTGGAGTGACAGCACAAAGCAGGCTGCAATCAAGCTTGTGCTGTTTCCAGAGACAAACACATAAACAATAAAAGGTTAACTTCTAACCTTTAGAAAGGGGTATTTTGGTGAAAACATGCAAATCTATTCACCTAAAAAAATGTTTTTGTAACACAGAAAAAAGCTCTGCTCACTGAGCAGGATTACTTATTCCCCAAGAATAGACATTTGGAGGGTGTGAACAAGGGGCCGTTGTCACAAGGAAATCTCCATAGACAAGGGAAGCTCAAGATGGCTTTGTTTTGAAATGACAATAAATTATTGCAAATTTCCATTGCTGACAGATAACCTTTGTCTGAAATTATCTTGCAGATTTTGCAAATGGAATTTTTCCATGATTCTATACTTACATATTTACATATGTTGGAAGAGATATCCATCTGTTTCAGTTCCAAACTGGGAGAAAGACACTGGAAACATGGAGGCTGATTGGAAAGAAAGTTTAATGATGAAGATGAATAGACAACAGCAGTTAAGGACTACTTCCAGAAGTAGTCATGTGAGCCAATGGTCTTGACTTTCAAGCTCTGACTTCCTCTTTTCATAATTCAATTTAAATATCTGCATGTCAGTGAATAGAGGAATAAATTAAAACAAAGCCGCTTCAAATTAAATACTAAATAAATGTTGCTCTTTGTATTGCTACTTATTTTTTGAATGCAAAGAATTTTCTCTTTCTTTTTCTCTCAATACAAAAACACATCTCAATTAGAAGAGGAGGCAACAATTTGGGCATCTTTCACTATGTTCTTCCTGGATGCTGGATCTAAACAAACTATTTCAAAATCTGAGGTACAAAAAGCCACACAGAGAACAGATCTTGAAGGCACGTAAGTACACTTAATGACTTTGAGGAAGAAGTCTCAATCTGTTGGTCTGCCCTTCCTAATTTTCTCCTTCATCTAATATCACTCCATTTTGCTACATTAATTACTTCTATTAATTGAGACACTTTTCAAATTCTAATAGACTGTAAACCAAAATGTCTACATTTCTTTTAGAAATGGCTATCCTTATTAGGTATGTCAAGAAGCAATATAAATTAAACCAGATAAAAATATAGAATTGGTCTTGCTATGCTCTTCAGTATCATTTATGAGAATTTGTGAAAACAAGCAAGATAATCCCACCCACTACTAATAACAGTCTCTACTCTAGTTACTTAAAATCGAATATGAAAAGAAGATAAGAACAAAAAATGTTGCCATACTTTTAAACAAATAGAAATGATTCAGAACTGCTTTCATTGCACAATTCAATCATGATTTATGCAAAGAAAGACATTTAGGGACTTAAAAGTTTTGAACATTCCAAGTAGTAATTAAATAGTGCAGGTGGGGTGGGGAAACATGCTAATTTTAATCCAAAAATTGATAAACATACAGCATGTTTCATATAATGTTAGAAACTTCATCTACTCTTGAAATTGGGTCAGAATGAGAGCTTTCTTAAGCTATTGCTCTGAGATATGTTGTTTTCAAATTTCTTTTATTTCATTCAGATGTAGCTTTCTAACATATGGAAAGGGCTTCTGGTTAGGAAAGACTTAGATATGGAGCCTATCAATTTATTTTTTAAAGAATGTAAAATGTGGTTTTTCAGTCCTTCAGTTATGTGGTTTATCCTCTTTCTATAATTAAATAGGTCCATTCAAATAATTCCTTGTGGTCCACTATGAACTCCAGCTGCTCCCCTGAGGTTATATATAGTTTAGGAACAATTATATGTTCTATCATTTTTGATAGCAGCACAAGTATTAAGTGATTAGACAGAACATAAATGTACTTTTTATTCAGGTTCCTGTGACCATATATATTTCAAATTCAATACACACATTTTAAAAGTCAAAACTGAAAGAAAAATAAACAAGAAACCAATAACTTCTTTTCTTCAAACTCCTCTGATATCTAGCTAGGAATGAATATTGATAATTTTAGCAAGACTTAATCCTGCCAGACACGAGAGAATGAGATCACAATCTAAAAACATAAAATGACCTAATAAAATGCCAACAGAATTGATACATTCCTCAGTTCATTCTAGATGTGTGCATATGTATGTGTGAGTCTTTGTACTTTCAAAAGCTTTCAGATTTGAACTTGCTTTGGGTGTCATCAGCTTCCTATCATTCTCTGTCAATTAAGAACATCTCTTGACCTTGGGATGGGAAAAAACCCGGTAAAAAATAGCAACAGTTATCTACTTCACAAAAGAGAGAAAAAGGTTTAACTGTGAAAACTGCTGCTGGTTTTATACCTGCCAAGCTATCATATCTAATTGTACCTTTCAGCGCTATAAAAGGCCACTTAAAAAGAAGCACTGCACTCGAATGCTTCTGTAAATATAGAATTTTGTATGGTGTCCTACAATTAATAGGTCTTCATTATTTGCCTCATGAAACCATTCATGGGGAGTTGCTATTTCAGTTTGGCTATTTCAGTGAATACTCAGGAACTAGGAGAGTTATGTAAAACTTTTTATTTAAAAAAAAAAACCACAATTGTTTAGTAACAGTTTTCTTGAAATGTTCTTCTATAACATTATTTACAATAAAAGTTGAAATGATACTCTTGTCATTAATAAGGTAAAAGTAAAGGTTCCCCTTGCATATATGTGCTAGTCATTCCCGACTCTAGGGGGTGGTGTTCATCTCCATTTCAAAGCTGAAGAGCCAGCACAGTCCAAAGATATCTCTGTGGTTATGTGGCTGGCATGACTAAATGTTGAAGGTACACGGAACGCTGTTACCTTCCCACCAAAGTGGTCCCCATTTTTCTACTTGCCTTTTTTTTTAACGTGCTTTCGAACTGCTAGGTTGGCAGAAGCTGGGACAAGTAATGAGAGCTTACTCCATTACTTGTAATTGTTGCATTAATATAAATATATACACATTGGAAGCCCATCCTAGATGTGATGTTGTTAGAATTTTGAATGGATCTACTGCTTCTATAAGAAACATTGATTGAGAACATTTCTGAAAAGGCTGATTCTAAATGGAGCTCCAGCATCAGATAGCAATAGCACTTAGCAATAGCACTTAGACTTATATACCACTTCAGAGTGCTTTACAGTCCTTTCTAAGCGGTTTGCAGAGTCATCATATTTCCTCCAACAATCTGGGTCCTCATTTTACCAACCTCGGAAGGATGGAAGATGAGTCAACCTTGAGCCTGGTGAGATTCAAACAGCCAAAGTTCTGGCAGCTGGCAGTCAGCAGAAATAGCCTGCAGTATTCCATTCTAACAACTGTGCCACCATAGCTCATGAGATTAGAGAAAGTATTAATTCTTATCCTTCATACTGTTTTCACAGTAAAAAAAATGTCCCGGAAATTGCCATGTGACTTTTGGGAAGGCACAAAGGTGAAATATTTGGAATATGATTTCACTTATTTGAAATGATGGATTATAAAATTACATGAAATCTAAAGTTCTAAATTCAAATTCAACATCAAATGTAACTTCAAGTTCACCATTAACCTGAACAAAAATCTGTACAGCTTCATTTCTATAACACTTATTTTGGCTGCAAAGCCAAACAGTTCTCAATGAATTGGTCAATCCTGGGTTTGTTAATGTAATTTTCTATAAATATGCTTTTTATTGCTCCTTCCAAAAGGCACCAACTTTGCATATTTTAATTTCAATTAACAGGCAAGTGAAGGAAGCCTGTGTCAACAAAAATTGACCAGATCAGGATTCTCCAAATTTGGCAACTATAAGACTTGTGAACTTCAAGTCCCAGAATTCCCTTGAATTCTAAATTCTTCTGGCTAGGGAATTCTGGGAGTTGAAGTCCACAAGTCTTGAAGTTGCCAGGTTTGAGATTCCTGGACTAGATTGAGGCAAATAAAATGCTGCTGAATCCTGACAAGCTGGCAGGCTTTCAATTATTTAGGTCTACGCATGCTGTTTATTGGGTCAGAACTACTATGATGCCAACGTTTTGCACTATCATTCTGATGGACTGCAACTAGCATTTGTCTTTCATCAGTGTTTTAAAAGTATAATGAGATCCATTTAAAAAAATAGTCAAGATATTATAATATATTAATATATGTATTAAATGTACAGTGTAAATGTCTTGCACATGCTTTGCTTCATGTTCATAGAAGTTATGTATCTCTGATACCTATTTTAGTTCAATAGCAGTCTTGATTTTTCTTCACTGTCACATTCACTTTCTGTGTGCTGTAATTATATCATTCATCCTACTTTTTTGTCCTTTATATTCCTTGCTCTCATTTCAAAAATAAGTGATGAAAACAATGTGTTATTGATTCAGTGCTTGGTACTGTCTGCTTATATATTTTTTCTATGTCTGTATTTTAAAGCACTCATTCTAAAGAGATGTAGTGTACATAAATATGCATTCCAATGATTCTTCTTATGGATTATTTCCAATCACACTCTAGAAATTGATAAAGAAACTCTTTACATGCCATACTACTTCAGAAATTCCACTGAGTTCTATGGATGTATTCTTGTATGCAAAAATGTTTGCATATACCGTAGCATATGGACATTAATAGGTAGGAAGGAAGGAAAGAAAAAGACATTCTATTTATTATTATATATTATTAAATATATGTTTATTCATATTTCTCCCTCGTTCTCCTCATCTTTTCTTTCCTTCCTTCCTACCTATTCTCCTTCCTCTCTTCCTTTTATATTATATATCTGCATTTAAATGAAAAGGGCAAATTCTACTTGAAGTTAAATTGGTTCCTTCTAATTCTGCATAGCTGTGCTTTCCTATACATTTCATGGAACCATTATCAAGTTGCAAAATATTGCTGGTGTGCTTCAGGTGCCATGATTATCAAGTCAGTTTAGTTATTAGTCTTAAGCACACTTCTGCTTTTAGAAAGAAAATATATTTGATTTAAAAAACTAAACAATACAGATAGTTATAGAATAAATGCAGACAATTTACAGAAAACAAAGGGAAAAGAAAAGGCCAAATGGCTATGTTGAAAGGGATGGAGAAAGAGATAGATTCTTCAGTTTTCTTTCTCCCTGTTGGAATTTTTCATTTCATTTATGATTTTTTAATTAACTTCTGATTAAAAAACATACAAACCAAATGAAATTCTTAAATCATCTTATCCAAAGCAATATGTAACATGCCTGTTTAATAAACATTTCTCATGGAAACTACAGACACTCCTTCCAAGTTTGAAATCATTGACTTTTGATGCACATCTCTCACCAGCATAGATTTTTCTTCTAGTTTGATTTTTCTGTAAAGATATATTTAAATACAGAATACAAAATAACAGAGTTGGAAGAAACCTTGAAGGTCTTCTAGTCCAACTTCTTGCTTGAGCAGGAGGCCTTAAACCATTTTGGACAAATGATTGTCCAATCTGTTCTTGAAAAGCTCCAGTGATGGAACATCCCCAACTTCTGGAAGGAAGTCACTGACTGATCTCTCTGTTAGTAAATTTCTCCTTAATTCTGGGTTGGAGCTCTCTTTGATTATCTTCCATCCATTGCTATGTCCCACCCTCAGGTGTTTTGAAGAATAAGTCAACTCCCTGTCCCTCTAAATGCACCCAATGAACCAATGACAGGGTTAATTATCTCCCTCACTTCATCCATAAACTAGCAGTAATCATGATTCACTGGTTACTCTTTATATAAGTTCAAATAAATCTGAGCCCATCCCTTATCAATTAATTAGTCTGTATAAATAGAAATAAGGAAATAATTTTATGTCCCAATAATACATTGGCTTTTATATCTTGATATTTCTATCTCTTGAATGGGAGAAACAGACAGGAATCCTTACCACTGAGTCTTTGCATGAGAGTAACAAATACAACTGAAACTTATATTTCTGATCAAATATTCAGACATTCACTTGCAATAATCAGTGGAGTATAACACAATAATAATTAGTAAATTAATTTTGATATGAATCCTCTTTCCTTTACTCTTGGTTGTGACTTTCCTTGCAGATTGCTTTAAAGAAAAAATATTCCCATCAAAATAATGAGGGTGTTAAATGATAGGAAGTAAAATTTATCTTTATAATTTACTAATATTTTCTGACTTCTTTCCTTTACTGTTTTTTAATAAGCTATGCTACAAGTTAAACATCATTGTAAGACATCACTAACCAGAAAACAGGGCCTTAAATCCAAATTCTCATGGCAGGTGGTTTTTTCTTAAATGGACATTTATTAGAAAATATAATAATGACTTGTTCAGGAAATAAGGTTTGTTTGCCCTGTAAAGTAATTTGTTTTCCATTTTCACTATTCAGTGTGGGTTTTTATGCCACTATGATGTAGACAGAGAAGAAGCATAAGCTTTATCTAACTGATTTTATTCCCAGAACAAATTAGGGTTGTCAAACCGGTTCTGTGGGATTTTTTCAGCAGGATATTGAGGTAAGGCAGATATCAGGTTTACACAAAATAGTATGCAACATAAACACTTGTCATAAAAAAGACAAAATTATCTTTGTATAGAAATATTCTTGGTATAAATATTGCCTAGAAAATTGATATCAATTCAGTACTGCTGCTGCTATGCGTATGTACATATAATCAGAGTAGAGCTGGATGGGAGCTTGGTCTAGTCCAATAAGCAAGAGACCCTATACCATTTCAGACAGTTTGTCCAGTCTTTTCTTTAAAATCTCCAGTGATAAAGCACATACAATTTCTGAAGGGAAGCTGTTCTAGTTAATTATTCTCACTCTTAGGAAGTTTCTCCTTAATTTCAGGTTGCTTCTCTCCTTGATTAGTTTCCACCTATTGTTTCTTGTCCTGCCTTCTGGTGCTTTGGAAAATAAATTGACCACCTCTTCTTTGTGGCAGCCGCTCAAATAGTGGAATACTGCTGTCATGTCACTCCTAGTCTTTCTTTTCTCTAGATTGGCCATACCCAATTCTTGCAACCCTTCTTCCTATGTTTTAGTCTCTAGGCCTTTAATCATTTTAGTTGTTGTTCTTTGCACTTTTTCCAAGTCTCAGCATTTTTTTTTATTGTGATCACCAAAACTGGATGCAGTATTCCAGCTATGGTCTTACTAAGGATTTATAAAGCTCTACTAATATTTCATATGATTTTTATAATAACATAACATAATTTACTTTCTCCCTAATTTTGTCTCTTCGTGGTTTCAACCTCTCACAAAAGTGCTTTTCTACAAATCAAATTTTGTGATGATCGAAAAACAGGTGTATAAATTGTTCTGCAATTAACAACAGAGATGTCAGAGGCAGTCACTTCCAACAGGTTTCCCACACTTCTGGTCATTGTGTAACACCATTTAAATAAACTCACTGTACATTCTTATGCATCCCAAAGACTAAAAGTAATTGGACTGCAATCGAAATAACTGTAAACAAACAATTTCTTTACCAATAACAACGGTATTATACACAATGGTGCATAATAGATAACGTCTTAAGCATTAGAGATAAAATTATGTGTACTACTACTGCCTTAATAAAGCCTTATTTTGAGGAGTTTAGACAAGTCATGAAAATATGTTGGGAATTGTTCTTGTTCTCAATGCTTTTCGCTAGCCATGAAAATTGTGATCCAACAGTTTCCCTCTCTGGGTTATTTTTCTATAAAGAATAAAGATAGAATAGTAATGATAAATGATGATGATGATGATGACACTTCAAATGTCATGAATGGGTTGGTGACCTCCATTTAAGTGGCATCCCAAAATGGTTCAGAACAGTTAAAAACATCTGTACTTAGACAGGCACTTGATTTTTGTCCCTGATGAAAGAAGAGTCAAGGTGTTTTAATTGGAACTCAATTATCCATAAATTAACATAATCCCATTATTTCTATAATATGACACTGATGAAATATCTAGTGTTTCCTTTAAAATTGTGTTGTGACCAAGGCTCATATATCAAGCAGGCTGCATCCCATTATTTTGTTAATACAATGTTGATTCATTTTAATTTTAAGGCATAAATAATTTTTCTTTTAAACCTGTTAATTAAAACTGCTTTTCTCAGCAGTCTAACCAAAGAGCTGTGATTTCCATGACTTCTGGTTTGACAGTCAGGAAAAGCATGTATTAAAACATGAATTTATGCAGTGAATATATTGCATGTATTCTTTCTGCAATAAAGGAATGTAAACTATTTGAAATTAGTTCTTGAAAATATGAATAGTCCTTGGGAAAATAAAATATTAGCTCCGCAAATTGATTGCAGGGTACATGGAGAATAAAAACATAAATAAAAAAGATGCAAGACTTTATATGTAACTTTTGGGTGTCCCTCTGTGTTAACTTTATAATTTTCTTAATGCATTATATTTTCCTTAATTGCTTCAGAATTATTTATAATTATTTATAAAATTACAATCATGTGATTGTCATGTTTTACAGGCACATTGCTTAGCGTTGGAGTTACCATTCAATTACTATTGTTAACTGAGAACTCAGTTGAACATAGAGATAATTATTAGGTGAACTATCAAAGAAAGAAATCTTCAAACCAAGTGATAAACAGAGTAGATTGGGAATATTTAAGAATAAGATATTTGAAGTACAAAACAACCTTATGAAATGAGAACAAAAAATATGAAGCAATATAGGAAGTTGTTATGGATGTACAGGAACTTTTCTCTGAGATTAGTACTAAAAGAGAAATACACAGGAAATAGATGTTTGAAACCATCAAAGATGAGATATAGCACAAGTAGGTAATATCATCAGAAACATTAAGGCAGGAAGAAAAGAGAGAGACTAACTCTGAATCAGAAAGAATCAGAAAGAAGATATATAATATATAGCACTTGTACAGCACATCTTCAGTGTGTTCTGCAAATATATGTTCCTCATAGGATTCTTGTAAGACAGATAAGAAATTTATATTCATTAAAAGCGAAAAAAAGGCTGAGAGTTAAAAAGAAATATCAGGTTTGACAGGGAGTAGGACATCTTCCTTTCTTTAGAGTCACATCATTCAGCAGCCACAATCATAATAGGTACATATTATATACGGATCCAGAAGCATGGAAAATTTAGCAGCATTTCTTGTTCCTTTATAAATGACTAAAAAGACAATGCAGCCAACCAAAGGAAATATAACAAATTGATATTACACATCAGACTATGAGCTCTTCTGTAGAACAACTTAAACTTGTCTTCCATGTGAAATTGCATGGAAATGAAGCTTATGTAAGAAACTGTAGTACAGATTTCATTCTTTTTTTCAGCTTTGACCACAATGTTGGCCATTGTACTGTCCATGGCAATTATCAATTACCTGATTGCGGTAATTCCCTGCTTTGTTATCCTCACCAGAAAGCATACAGCAATCTTTTTATCTTCTATGGTGAACTTTGATGACAAGTGATTTCTGCTAGACAATATTTTCTAAGAACTCCTTGTCATGCGACATCTTAGGGCCATGATGACATACCTATGGAACACATGCCCGAAGTGGCACATGGAGTCATGTCGCCTGGCACTTGCGGAGTCATCCGTTTCTCTTCCGGGTTTCTGGCACACATGCGCACGTGACGATCAGCTGGCCTTTATGCATATGGCAGTGCCGGAAACTGAAAGACCTGGTCTTCCATTTTCCAGAGTGAGCCTGTGTTCTGGCCAGCTGATTGGCATGTGTGCATGTGATGCAACAACCAGAAAATCATTTTCTGCTGTGTGCATGCCCTCTGGGCAGTTCCTCTTCCTGGTCGCAGCCCAGACGAGTCGGCATGAAGTGCTCCCTTTTTGGCACTCAGTGCCACAAATGTTCGCCATCACATCTCTAAGTAGTCACTTTGTTGATATATGTAGATCAAAGAATAAACTACCATCAAAATGACACTAGACCCTACGTACTATAGTTGATTTTAATAAAATGGACTTATAGAGACTATCCAAATGAGCATGTTTATACAATTACGTTATTCTAGAAGCAACACAAATGTGTACCAACACAAATGTGAAAGGAAATATTGTTTCTTTCATATAGGCATCAGATAATTTAGGTATAAGTCTTTCAAGTCTTTTTCATGAGAAGGAAGGAAGGGAGGGAGGGAGGGAGAGAGGGAGGGAGGGAGGAAGGAAGGAAGGAAGGAAGGAAGGAAGGAAGGAAGGAAGGAAGGAAGGAAGGAAGGAAGGAGGGAAGGAATCCATTGTTTTACTATGCTCCTTAAATGGAGGCAGCATTCTTTGGCAGTACCAGAATCTCTTTGCTAAAAGTTTTCTTCCCTAAGAAACTAGAGTTAAGGTCTTTGAATCATCCTTGGCTTTTGTGACATCACAGACATGCCTACATTGTTTTCTTGATAATATTAAAGAAATAGCTAGCCTATAGGTCTTAAATTAATTGTGTTACATCTTGCAACATCTTGAATCCTCAGGGACCTATGCAAGGCCCTTTTCATAGACTTCAGATTGGCATTCAATACCATAATTCTATAAATTCTTCATTCTAAACTGATTTAAGCTAGCTGTGCCTGTCCATACCTATAGGTGGATTGGTTTCATTCGAGACGGTGATGAGTCAGTGATAAATGGGCGATGGAGATAATTGGGAGGTTGAACAACTATCTCTGTGGTACAGCCAGAACAATCTGGAGCTGAACATGTTTAGAACTATAGAGATGAAAGTGGATTTGTATTCTATTTTACCTTTACTATATTCGACAGCAGAGTACCAGCAGTAGAATCCTTCATATTTTGGGTTCTATAATCTCCCAGGATTTGAAATGGACACCTAGCATTCAAGCCATCATTTAAAAAGCACAAGAAAGAATGTTCTTCCTGCATCAACTCAGGGAAGTTCAGATTTCCTCAGGAACTGCCCCACTTTTACAGAGAAATTATTGAGTCTGTCATTTGTACTTCTATAACTGTTTGGTTTGGTACGGCAACCAACAGGACAGAAACAGGCCACAATGAATAGTTAGGACTCCAGAAAGAACAACTGCCACCACCATGCCTTCCATAGAAGACCTGTATATTGTGTAGGTCAGAAAGAAGGTTGAGAAAAATGTCTTCAGAGTCATCATATACTGCACATAAACTGTTTCAACATCTTCCTTCAGAACACCACTATAAACCACTGCATGCCAAAACAACTAGACCCAGGGCCAGTTTCTTCCCTCATGCTATCATTCTGCAGAACACCTATTTCTCACAGTACTGTTTAATGTCTACCCATTATTTACCCATGTTATTTGGCTCTAGCTTATTATTATCCTTATTTTCTTTATTATCCCCCGTTATTGGCATTGTTGCTGATTATTATTATTATTACTCTGTTGCTTTGCATGTGCACTGACAGCTTCTGCACTGGAAACAAAGTCCTTGTGTCCCTGACCACACTTGGCCAAGTATTCTATTCTATAGGCCTTAAATATTGTGGTGATATCCCATGCAAGTATTAAGCAGTCTCATTTCTGCTTAGCTTTCAAACCTATCCAGTGACAGCAAAGTTCAGCAACTTTTGAACAAAAAAATGGCTTTGGGATTATTTAAATTCAACTTTCTTCAGAAGAATATGCCTACTAAGATGACAGACTTGGACTGGGGAAATCCAAGTTCAAAACCCCATCCAATCATGCATTGAATGACTTTGGACCAGTAACTTACCTCCACACACACACCTGACCATATCCTATTTGCACAATAGTTCTTCAGGGAAGAAAATAAAGAGATACTAGTTGGAGTTCCCAGGAAAAAAAAAGATGAAATTAAAATAAACAGCACCAAATTATTTATTCCATTCTCCTGTCGTTGTCGTCCCCAACAAATAGTACACTGTCTTCTGTCCATCAACAAGCAGTGGGTTTTTATTTTTGTTTTTGTTAAAGCAGCTTTTCAAAACTGTATGCAAAACAATGGAAATGATCATCTTGGTTCTTCTGTTTTGAAATGCAGCATCACAGAAAACCCTCGAGGCTTTGCGTCTTCAGGGAGCTTCAATCAGTGTCTAAAATATTTGGATCAGTTAATGTCTGATCTGAGATACCCTGAGCATCCTGGTTATCATTTCCCACTGGGAGAAATCAGAATATACCAATGGCAGTGTTATAGTGTTAGGTGTTGAAACATAAATGACTAGAGAAAACTTGAAAGATTGCACACCCCATGTTCAGATTGCAGGAGTTCCCCTGTGTATCATTATGTACAAGCAGGCTCTAAAAGGGCTCTCTGTAGAGCTGCTTTTTTCTAAACATCTTTAGCTCAAGTATAGGAATCTAGCTTGTCATCTTGCATCCAGTTAAATAATATTGCTCCAGTGAGCTGGAAACAGTATTCTGTGGGGTTTGTACTTGGATTTTTCTTCATGGGTGCATCACTGAACAATGGTTTTAGGGGATTTTCTAGCTCAGTGTATAAACTAAACTCTACTCAAAGCATAAAGTATCAAAATGCCATCACCATCTAATTCCATGGGAACTATGGTCCTTCTCCAGTAAGGATCCTTCAAGAAAGAACCACGTAAGCTAACTTCTCCAGCTCTATTTAGAGTCTAGTGAATACCACCAAAAGGAGTGGAATAGCTAAGGAATGTGAACTGTAAAGAACCTGAAACTACAAAGAGACTCCTAAAAAGCATCCACCTGAGAAGGTCAATCATTTCAACACTGCTAAAATAAATTGTTTTTATGTCCTGCTGCTCTATGCTCAACCTTGTAAAATGTTCTTGTTTCTATTGCCACAGCTGTTCTATTCCATGTTCAGCATGTAATCCTTACTTCCTTATGCCACATTTAAAAGGGTTTCTCTTCAAACATCAAAGTAAAGGATGTTAGTTTATAAGAGCTCTTTAAGTGCCTTAGACCCTTCTACTGGCGTTGCAATTGTAAGAGAAATAGATTTTGTTGCTAGAAAAGGTACAGCAGCTATAGATGACGATTATATGAAGCAACTTATTGGGGAATCTTATTATAGGATCTGCTGGTATGACTGTGCTCCAAAATACTCAAGCAGTTTGCAGGAACAGCGTGCCCCAACTGTGTCAATTGGGAACTACAACTTTCTTGATTAGAAGAATATGTTTAAACAAATGTGATCATGAGCGCCTACATATCTTGTATCTAAGATAAAGTTGTCTTGCAGTTGGCTTGTCCTGATTCATGCAGCATATTTATGGTGACATCATGGAAGTGCTTTGCCAATGCCTTGTTTAGATAGTTTTTCACCTTCCCAATCTATTCTTACATTTCTTGATGGTTCCCTATGCAAATATTAACTAAGGCAAATGACAATCCCAGATTCATGGCATTTACAAGTTGGGGTGATCAGAATGTCTTTCTGCAATCCTGGGCAGCTATTTCATTAGAACAGATAGAACTCAATTATTTGGACCAAATCTTTGATTTCAGCTTATATTCTTAACTTCCATACTTCTATCTTGTCCTTTAAACTAGGACAATACTTTTGAGTTTTCATTTTAAAATAGCTTTGCCTCACTCCTATCCTGCTTCCTTGATGTACAAAAGGAACATTGGCTGGTGCAACCAGTGACGTGCGGTCAGGGGAGGCAGGGGAGGCAGAGCCTCATGATTGTCAATCATGAAAAGGAAAAAAAATGTAAATGGGAAAAGGCGAGTGCTGAAGTGAGGTTATCTAGCTGCTGCCTCACCGTGAATGACTGCCTGTTTTAAAAAGCCTCTAAAGCTCTGAGCTCTGCCGCGAGGGAAAGAAAGTGCTTTAGTCAGTGGGGTGTCAGGGGAGAGGAGAGAATGCTCAGGCATTCTCTCCTCCTCTCCCCCACAGCCCGCTGACTAAAGCGCTTTCTTTTGCCCGCCTGAGCTCTTCCGCAGGCGAAAGAAAGCGCTTCAGTCAGTGAGGTGTCGGGGGAGAGGAGGAGAGATTCGACACCTCACTGACTAAAGCACTTTCTTTCGCCCGCCTGAGCTCTTCCGCAGGCGAAAGAAAGCGCTTTAGTCAGTGGGGTGTCGGGGGAGAGGATAGAATGCTCAGGCATTCTCTCCTCCTCTCCCCCACACCCCGCTGACTAAAGCGCTTCCTTTCGCCCACCTGAGCTCTTCAGCTCAGGCAGGTGGACGCTCAGAGCCCCTGGAGCCCGTGCTCCCTCACAGCTCCTGTCGTCCCGTCTGGCAGGCGCCACCCGCCCGGGAAGCAGCTGAGCTGGGAAGTCCCGGCCGGCAGTTTGGCTTCCAGAGCGGGCGGTGCGGGCGCCGGTGGGCTCCTCTGGGCTCCCGCCTTCCCAAAGCACGTCCCTGTTTTTGCGGAAAGCAAAAGAATGGAGAAGAAACAGGGAAGCTTCGGGTGGGAAATGAGGCCATGGAAGAGAGTTTTGTCCTTTGCTAGTGAACATGGATCGGTCTTGCGCCCATCCTGGAGAGATCCCACCCTGGGCTGGCTTTCAGAGACGTGAAAGGCTCTTTCCTCAGGCGGGAATCTTTTCCAAGGAAATAGATCGAGAGAGGAAGATCATTTTATTACATTTGAACGTTTTGACTAAAATGGATTCTCTCATTCAAGGAGGGAACCCAAAGACCATCTTTCCATCCCTTTTATCAAAGAAAATGCCATTGGACAGGACAAAAATAACTCCTCCTTTGCCCTGTAAATCAGCTACATGGAATTAAACACTATAATCCAACTTCTCTGTGTGTGTGTGTGTGTGTGTTTGTGTGTTTGAGAGGGGGGAGAGAGGGAGGAAGGAGGGGAAGGTAAAAGAAAAAGAAGGAATAAAACTTATTTAAATAAGTTTAAAGCTGTTGCTTTAAATCGGAACTGAGCATGCCTGGCTGTGGAATTCTGGGAGTTGAAGTCCACAAGTCTAAAAAAATTGCTGCCTCACTAGCCATAAACTTCACCACACGTCACTGGGTGCAACCAATATCCAATCAGTAAAAGGAAAGATGTCCTTACTAAGGCACAAAGTAATCAACTACACCTTCTCCAAGGTTAATGTCCCCAAAAGAGAACCAGCAATAAATAAAGTAAACAACTACTTTAAAAGCCTTTGCTGCCCAAACACCTGGCCTGATTTTGGCAAGACCTTGATTTCAGGAATGATCAAAAAATAAAAGTCCTCCAAATAATGCAAAGTTAGTTTCTGTAATGTATTTTTATGATCCTTAATGGATACTTTTTTAAAGTCAATTTGGATCTTCAGCATTGTACTGACTGATTAATAAAAGCTGTTTACGTCTTTCTCAGAAAAGGAGTAATCTTCACAACTTTGGAATAAGCAAACTGTTTAAGATGCATCAACACAACTATTTGTGAGACAGGAAAAAAAAACCCTGCAAGGTGACTTTGCTTCTTTCTTTCTGGCACAGTAAGAATTTTAAAACACTATTTGGTAAAATGTGTTTTAAAAAGCCTAATATTTTTTAAAAATCTGGGTTTTAGTATATGAAAACTTGTACATCTTATAATACCGGGACCCTTTCTTAAAGTCATCATAGGATAAGTCATAGACATTTCAAATTTAACCTATATTTTTCCATTATCTAATATTAATTCATCATTAGAACTGCACTCTGCTTTTCACAAAGAAAAATGACTGCAGAGTCTCTGAGATGTTTAAGATTTGCAATTCACACTGACATTAATTGTTGTTTCCTTCAGTGACCATCTGTTTGCCAAGGGTTCATTAAGCTGACCAACTTGCATATCATATGTTTGGCAAGATAACTTCTTGAAAAATTTTAATTTTTAAATGTCCTTGATGTATTTTGATATTGCAAATTATTGTTGTTTTTAGATATCATGCTTGGTTCTCTATGCTAATGTACCACTCGAATCATTGGTCATAAAGGCAGTTGTGAAAGCCATTGTTGTAAAATATTGTAAATCATGGCTTCAGTTAAAGCAATGCAAAACAATTGACAGACATTTGGGAAGATAGTAGGACTATTATGTATGGACAAGAACTCACTGAAGTTTTAGTTTCTGTTTAGTTTTCAAATTAAGGTGATTAAAAGAGGCAAAATTAATACAGTGCTTAGTAGTTCATCTAGTCCCACTGAAACAGAGGATAATACTTCAGGAGTACATTTGATATTCATCCGAAAATGTACTGAAAGCTCAGAGATGAATTAGCAAACAATAAATGTAGAAAATACATGTCCATGAACAGAAAGCATGGGAGAAGTAGGAACCAAATCTTCATATCTCAGTGCTCAAGCTAATGATTTTTGAAGGATACTGGCTTGTGATTTATATTTTTTGTCCCACTCTACCTCCTGCTATTAAACTAGTACCTTCCCCGAGTGTAAATTTGTTTGTCTAATTCCCCACTGACTTCAATCACTATCTTTCATTTAAAAAATCATGATTATAGAGAACAACTTCCCAGTCCAGTTGGAAACCATTCACGTAAGCATTTGTGTGTTTCTGGATAACTTAAGCCTTTGAGTACAAAAGGGTGCGGCACATAGTTTCCCTCTCTGATTCAGATGCTAAGGTTGAATATAAATACAAAACAAAACACCCCTATTTTTTCAGAAAGGAGACTACAGGAGACAGATTTATAGTTGTCTTGTTTAACCTGAAGCCACTTGCTTTGGGATTCTAGGTCCTGGGGCTGACTACACAGGATATCAATTTTGAGCAAACTATGCCATAACGTCTTTTTTTTAAAAAAGATCCTAATGTGCAATTTGCTGCTGCATATAATACGTACACATGGAGCCAGACAAAAAGATCTGCTCATGTGTTACTAAAACAGAACAACAATAGCATTTTAGAAAATATGTTCTTCCAGTGACATCATCCCAAGTCTGTGACTTCTTCCAGCATTTCTTTCTGCAAGAAAAAAAATATACATTATGTACTTATTGTTGTAAGTGTAACAGCTTCCTTGGAAGCAAGCTTTTATATTATCAGGGTCATGGCTCATATACAATGACTGTAGCTTCTTTCCACAGACATTCACATTGAATAAAGGGATGCCTTCAGGAAAATCAGTCTCATCAAAACAACATTGATTGGGGAAAGGAGTTATCCAGAAATCTCATGTGAAAGCATGGATTTCACAACACAAAGCCTAGCTAGGTCTTTGGAGACACATATTTAAATAAGATGATATTGTGGTGTTCATTATCCAGACATAAAAAGTAATTTAATCTATTCAAGTTACCTTACAATAGTAAAAAAGGAAAGTAAATATGTGAAGCTACAATACACAGATCTTTAACAACTAATAAGTTAGAACAACGAAACAGGTGGTACAAACTATCTCTGACTCAATGCTATCTAGACTGTCTGTGGGTATTTGGGCAACCCAGATTTGGGAATCATTAACATTGGATGGGCAACCAATTTCGTTGTATTTAAGTACAATGACAATAAAGATTATACTTAATTCCTAACAGCATTTGCCCTCCTGGAATAAGGGTACCTCCCATGATACATATATATGTATATAGATAGATCAATATATTTAGATTAAGACAAAATTTTGTGTAACTCTGTTTTACAAAATAGGTTCCAAGATGTCTAAGAAATCTCCCTTTTTATTTTGACTTTTTAAACTTCTTGCACTTTCATAATTATCTAACTTGGTGTTAAAAAAACATTGGAATAGTGTCTACTCTTGACTTAAATAAAGCTTAGAACACAAAGAAAAAGTGCTATTTATTTGTCTTAGCCAGTTGTGTGATATGCACAACTAGAAGAATAAATGGAAAAAAGGAAAGTTATATATTGTGTAGCTAATGCATTTGTGAGCTTATTATAATTGAGTAATGTTATTTTTCTAAGCATAGGGAACCAACAAAAAGAAAATCATGCCACCCATTATGTTTTCCAAATTTAAATTTCTTCTCAGATTCTAGCTCAGCTACAGTGATTCAAGTTATTTACTTATTTAAGGAGTGGGAATTAAGCTCCATTTCAAGCCTTACAAAAACACTGAACTCCTTTATCACTGTACAAAATTCTATAGTTAGAAAATAGTAGGAAATGAAACCTAATTTTAAAGTTAGTTTACAATATGGGGTATTAAAACATTTTTAAAGAAAGAATACAGATAGTTTAAATGCTTGCCTAAAAGTTAGAACAGAAGGACTTATCTAATCTTCCTTTGAAATTTCACACATTTCCAGGGGCAACTTTAATATTTTAGGACTATCTCTGTTATCTTCCCAAGTTTATCTTTACTATCATCTTTATAACTTACAGCTATAGCTTGCACCTCAAGGTAGATAATAAAAAAGCTAAATTTCTGGAAGATAAATATTGGAACTGAAAAATACATTTTGGGGCTGTCCTATATTGTCAGAAAATAATCTAAAAGGCTAGAAAACATGAATAATCACATCTTAAAATGTCTGCAGATGTAATCCTTTATGATTAGCAAACTTCTAAGATTCAGGACCTTTTTCCACTACTGTATTGAGTTGTCCTCTCAAATCCATCCTTGCATTAGCAGATGTTATTCTAGCAAGAAATCTGTTTTTCTTATTGACAATCATTCTTGCTTATATTGCTTCTGTTACTAGTGACTATCATTCATTTGATTTCGGGTTATAGCAATGGTTGATCAACCCATCCCAATCATGAATCCATTGACCATGATTATGAAAACTGATAGTATAGCTTACTGACATCCTGGGGTGGAGAAAAGATGAAAACTATAGTGTAGATACTAAAAGAGACATGTATATGGAGATTCTCAGTCATCCAGATTTTGAAGAGGTGCACATAAGGCAGGATTCCAGTTTCTATCTACCGTATGTAGTTCCAGTTTCTTTCTATGTAGTTCCAGGTTCTGGAGTTCTGAGGCACCCATTTCAGAAGACAAGGGAAAGCTATGCAAACTTTTCTGACACAAATTAATTGCAGAATCTTGCCTCTATAGGAGAGATAAACTTAGAGCAGGGACCTGCAAGGACCCTGGAAGTGATAATCCTGGCTTCCTTGTAGAACTGAACTTTTGAATTAGTGTTACCCATTTGTAAATTAAGGTTTTAATATCAATCATGTACAATTCAGACATACTGAATTGGTATGTGAAAAGAAGGACTATGTATAAGAATGTGGAAACAATAAGGAACATGGGTGGAGAAGATCAGAGATTACTGGAATGTCCTTGAAAGAGCAATAGGTTATTACTAAAAACAGGCTAAGATAGTGAGCACATATGCATGTACTCCCAAAAACTGGACCTGATATGATAATTCAATGAACTAAAGACCAGCATACTAGCCATCCCGGTAGTAGCTTAGCATTTCTAGTTTTGCTCTCTGATATACCGGTAAGTACAAAAGTAGAGAAGAGGCTTGGTTCACAGATCATATTGAGTCATGTTTTCATAGTAAAAGATGTATAAAACCATGCATAATGCTAAGCCTCAACCAGTAAGTTACAAATGATAAGGGTTAGGCAAGCTTGGTGCAACTTGTGAAGTAGTAACCAAGAAGTTGCCTGGCACTGGGAAAATCCAAATCAAATCTACAAAAGTCTACTGGGTAACTGGACCAGTTTCTTTTAGCCCAGCCTACCCTACTGCATTAATGGAGATGAAATGTGGGGATAAAATGAGAGGGAAGATGACTGTATATGCCTTCTTGAACTCCTGAATGAAAGAAGAGATATAAATAATAAAAATAGTAACAACTCAGATGGTTTAATAAAAAGTAGTGTAAAGAAGGAATTTTGCAAATTCACTGAAGCATATTAAAGCACTGCAAAATATACCAAACACTTCTGCCATAAAGCAGTTTCATAAACAATTATACTTGTATATAATTCATCCTAATTACAAAACCGTCATCTGCTTTTAAATTCAATTAGAAGGCACCTTCTATAGGAGTGTCATTGAAAGTGAAGTAATTTACTGGCTTAGTGATGATGTATTGTCTTGTAGACAAGCTTAGAGAGATGCTGTGCCAAAAACCCCAAATTAAAAAAAGAACTCATTAAGTCTGCACCTTAATGACATATTTGGTGACAATGCAAGCTACTGATCAATACACCTGCAATCTGGAAATATTGATTATTTAACTTTCAACCTGGAATGACAGAGGTTTTTTTTTTTCACTAAAATTATTTCCATGTGCAGATATGGCTTATTTTCATCAAACTTTCAACTTTAAATATAAGATTCTTCAAATTAAATGAAAACAATAGTCCCAAGGAATGCTAGGCCTCAGCTAGTTTCATAATTCCTTATACTGAAGCAGACCAATTTTGTAAAACAAGATCAGCATTTAGAGGACATACATATACCCCAGTGGTGGGATTCAAAAATTTTTACTACCGGTTCTGTGGGTGTGCATGGCTCAGTGTGAGTGGCTTAGTGAGCAAAGCAGGGGAAGGATACTGCAAAATCCCTATTTCCTCCCAATCAGCTGGGACTCGGGAGGCAGAGGATAGGGGCGGGGCCAGTCAGAGGTGGTATTTACCGGTTCTCCGAATTACTCAAAATTTCCACTACCGGTTCTCCAGAACCTACTGAATACCACCTCTGATATACCCCTACCCTATGAATCTAACACTTACAGAAACATTATGGATGAAACAATTTCTATATGTAGATAGGGAATCCTATTGATTTATTAATTTGTCAGAATGCTGTTCTGGGTGCTTGCACTTAGCATAAAGGGAATGGATGCTAGGGAGCTTAAGAAACTTTTAAAATTGATGGCATGCCATATTCCATTTTTTCAGAGAAGGAGAAGAGAAGCAGGACTGCTGCGGTGTCTCTCCTGAAAGTCACATGGTTTTTCCTCAGCTGCCAAGAAAGTCAGCCTGCTAAGATGAGGTAAAGACATTTTCCTTCTCCCCCCCCCTCCCATTTTTAAAATAGATTCTTTTGTAAATATCTAACCCAGGGGTCCCCGAACCTGGCAACTTTAAGACTTGTGGACTTCAACTCCCCAAATTCTCCAGCCAGCTATGGTCTAATCTCTGATCTAACCCCATATTTGTAAATTTGTAAAAAACACACACACACACACACACACACATCACACACACATCACACCCTATCGTGACACAGCTTTCTTGGTTATATTCATTGGGATATGTATCTGGGGAAATCAGTTTTCCCAAACTTGAATTTTTGACCCAACTTAATTGGAGAATTGCATCCAAAAAAACCAGGGAGAAATATTATTTTCAAACAGTTTGGCTCAAAAATAGAAATTAATATCAGCCTTCTCCCATGAGAAAGCAATTGTGTCATCCTCTCTCCAACTTTTCCCTGGTGACATCTATTACATCAAGTTGCAGAACCAGAGGAAAATAAGAGAAGCTACGCAATAGTAATTTCTTTGCTGAGTCAGTGAATAGATGCCTCTGGCTCTGAACCTCCAATTGTCACCTAGCCTGCAGCTATTTCAACAAGGTGCCTGAATTATTTCCATTCCAGGTGGTCATTTTAGAAGTATACTTTTTAATATCCCCTTTTCCTCCGTTTCCCTCACCCTTTCACTTGCAAATTTCCCCTGATCTTCCATTTTCCCAACAGCCTTTTCCCAACCATGGTCTCAAAAGGGAAAGCAAAGTCAAGTGAGGTTAGTAATTGGATAGGAGACCCATCCGGATACACTAAGGTTCTACCAAAATTGAAAGATAGTAAAACTTGACTAGAAGATTTTTTTTTTGCCCAAGTTGGCTATTGTGGGATATTGTAAGGGAAAAGGAGGGAAGGCTGTTTTAGTTGGCAACCTTAAAAGCAGGGTTAAGTATTTGGAATCTAAAGAATACACATAAACACACAGAGAAAAAGATAATTCTATTCAGTCCAAAATGCTCCCAGAGTGATTTAAGAATAGCTGCAGCAATCCCATATCTCCCTTAAGCTTACCATTCAAAAGAAAAGATCAGACCCTCAATGAAACCAGAGAGGAATAGCACGCAGAGCATGGTTTTAACATTCCTTCCCTCCCCTGTATTAGCATTGCAGTAAAGCAAAATACTGTATGTGTTTGTGTACATTATCTCCCTATTTCTAATTGGGTTATGTAGATGTATGTGGCCTCTGCTTTGTGTCTGAGTGCCTAAATAGGAAGGTATGTATTGTATGCATTCCACTAAGAAAGTGAATAGAGCCTGGAATAGAATAGAGAAACTAGCCATTAATAAGCAGGCAATATGGCTTATTTATTCAAAATATTCTCAATTGGGCTGCTGCCTGGGGAGTTGAAGTCACACATCTTAAAAGTTGCCAAGTTTGAAAAACACAGGTAAAAAAAACCCCATAAATATAAAGGGTGTCATGTGAAAAGTGTGGTTGAGATCATATGGTGATATTTTTCATTCAAGGCAGTAAAATGAATCATGGAAAATATAACCTCAGTGTTGAACGCTCACAGTCCCTACACCAGGGTTTTGTGTTATGGCCTTTGGTGGAGAAAAACACTAAAGAAAATATTGCACAGTGTAAGGAAAAAATAGAGTGTATAGGTAGATATTGAGCATTCTTCCAGTCTGTGCTAAATCATTCTATAGATACATTATTTTGAATTGTTTTGTGTTACTCTCTTCAGTGTTTTTCAGGATGACAATTCTCTTTAAATGACTTCACGTCTCCTCACAGACACCTTCACTCTCGAAGTCTTCTTGAACTTTCATGAAAGCTTTAGAATGGTACATTTTGCTGAAGGATGGATAAGGGGGTAAGTAATCTTCTTCTTAAACTTATGATCCATTATGTGCAATGACTTTTTCTTAGTCATCTTACATAATATACAGGTCCGTTTACCTGAATAATTGTAATGCAAAAGGCTTTCTGCTTGCTGTATGCTATAAAGGTTCCAAATTATCTTTTATTCCTGCCTTGGGAATTATTTCTATGCTCTGAGTTACAAAGATTTATTCTAGGGTCCCAGAACAACCTTTCCAAGACTAGGACATATTCTTAAACAATTTCTTTAAAAATTATGCACTTGATGGTAAGGCAATAAAGTCCTTGGAAGGAAAAAGTTTGTTAGGGTTGTGGGTTTTTTATCATTAGGAGGTGCGGGGATCGGTTTTGTAAAAGTTGCAAAAAAAAGTGTAAAAATGAGGATGCCCTCAAGTCAAGCTTCACTTCTCGTGTCTGCATCCATGCATATTTCTTGGCAGTGTTTTAAAAAAGTGCTTTAGTATTATTTTGAAAGCCCTGGAATATCCAATCACTGCCAGGTCCGTGGATCAATCAGATCTGATCTTGCCAAGATTTGAAATCAGTCAAGGTCAACTAGATATTGCTTCTCTCCCCACTTCCTTTGAGTCAGTTTTAACTCCTGGCCACTGCCTGGACAAGTCCCTGCAATTTTCTTGTCAAGATTTCAGAAGTGGTTTGCCTATGCCTACCTCCTAGGGCTGAGAGTGGGGGGGCAACTGAGAGACTGATGCAAGGTCACCCAACTGACTTTGTAACTAAGATGTGACTAGAATTCATGTTTCTTCTGTTTCTATCCTGATGCTTTATGCAGGGGTCCTCAACACTAATCCATGGACCAGCACCGGACATGACATGCCAGCAACCGGGCCTCGGAAACAAAAGAAGTCCCATCTGCAGGATGGAGGCAGCATGTGAAATCACGCCCCTTCCAGACTCTCCATGGAACTGATCCCTGGTGAACAAAAAGTTGGGAACTGCTGCTTTGCTGCGCCTATTTTACTAGTTTATAACACCAAAGAGAAAAAAAAACCTTTTCTATTTCAGAAATAGTTTTTCTTTTGTTTATTTTTTTAAAAAGCAGCATTATTCAGTTTTTCTTAGAGGACAAAGTTTTTCCCCTAAATATATGTTGTAATTCTGGTTGTTCTATTGAGCTTTTGGTGCAGTGCAAGAAAATACTTTTATTAAATACCTTAATTAATTGTTTTGAAAGTAGCTAGTCTGTCATACTGTTGCAATGGAATGTTCTCTCTAGAACAGCTTTGTTTGCTTCTAAAATAAACAAGGCTTTAGTGAAAATTGGATTTGATTGGTGCATTCTGTGTTGGTTTGCAATAAGGTTAAATATGTCTGAAGACATAAAGATTCGCCACACCGGCAAAAAAAGTTAGTGATGCTCTATCTTTTTGCTGCAAGCCAAGATGACAGTTTTGTATTCAAAGAGAATAGGAACAGAGTGATAGTATCTTTGATCCATCCTAGGGAGTTACATGGGGAGTGGTGTTGACTTGTAATTGAAATTTTGGGCCTTGCAGTTGGCAGTTTTCTTAAAGCTCTAACTGATCATCTCGATGAACTGATCAGCATTTGTGAAACTGGGTTTTTCCCCCCTATTATTTACAGAATTGTTGTGGTTTCTTTTTCCAGATGTGCCTCTGCATATTTCCGAAATAATTGTAAAGATGTTATAATCTTGAAATGGAGCTCAGCTGTCAACATCTATCTCACAGTATTGGGAAACATATTTTCTCACAAATTCTTTAGATAATGACTCAGCACATATATGCAGGATAGTTTCTTGGTCACATAAATTAATGTTTATATTTTCAGATATAAAATAAACCTGCCTTGAGAAAACTGGAAGAATTTTGCCATTCTGCATGTCCACCTAACTAAACAATATCTATAAACCTGTACTTTGAAAAAAATATTAAGATTATTTTAGTGTTTCCCTATCATATAATTATTCCATACTTCTATAACCTATTTATAGCTTTTTAAAAAAATAAATCCCATTGTTCCTCTTTGCTGCTCCTGCTTCCTTCTCCTTCTCTTCTTCATCTCTTTACAAGGTACAGTCATTTTTTGGTATCCACTTCCCTATTAAAAACTGGGTTTCTCTGGCACTGGTGCCATTATTGGGGCTGAGGGATGTGGTGGCTCAGTGGCTAAGATGGTGAGCTTGTCGACCAGAAAGGCTGGCAGTTTGGCGGGTCGAATCCCTAGCGTTGCATAACAGAGTGAGTTCCCATTCTTTGTCCCAGCTTCTACCAACCTGCTAGTTCGAATGCATGTAAAAATGCATGTAGAAAAATTAGGAACCACCTTCCGTGGAAAGGTTAACGTGTTCCGCGTGCTTTTGGCATTTAGTCATGCCAGCCACATGACCACGGAAACGTTTTTGGAGAGTGCTAGCTCTTCAGCTTTGAAACGGAAAGGAGCACCTCCCTCTAGAGTTGGGAACGACTAGCACAAATATGCGAGGGGAATCTTTACCTTTACTTTATAGTAGGCTGGTTTTTGCTGCTACTCAAGGTTCTATATTCTTTGAGCCCAATGAATAGTGCTAAGGTTGTGCCAACTCTTGCTCACCTTAGCTGATGCTCCTAGTTATGACTAGTTTCTGCTCTTTTCATTCCTTATCTATGTAGTTTCACTTTTATGGGCTTTCTTCCTGCTTTCGCCACCCATGTTTTCATCCTGAATCTTTTAGGATTTCTAGTCCTTTCTCTCTTGATATTTCTATTTAACTGTTGACCCCCTGCATCTTCTATCATGTTACACGATTTCCCATCCTGCATATTGATTTCTGCTCACTGCCATCTGTTTTTCTACCACCTTCGAGTAATCATTCATATAATGATTATATTAGCAAATGAAACCCTTTTACAGAAAGACAAGAGATATATAGGAAACAGATGCTACATTTCCTCATTACTCTGTAACATAATTCACAGATTTGTAGAAAAGTAGAAGGATCAGAAACCACCTTATGCTATCTATAGGTAAGTGCTCAGTTATATCTGAAGTAAGCCTTTCATAGTTTCTCTCACATAGGCTAATTCTTTCAGAGAAATTGCTTTCATTTAAATTAGCTTAGGCAAATGTAAGTAGTTTGAATGCAGCCAGCGACTGCGTTACTTCTAATCTGAAATGTTGGATTTAGGGCAATTAGACTTTAATGATTTCCTGAGTACTGAAATTGTTCAAACCCAATTAATGCATCAACTTTGTGGGTTTGTTTGTTAGCCATTCAGTAACAATTTTTACTATCTTACAAATTGTTGGTCAAAGAACCATTCAGTGTAGGAGAGTTTCCCGAACTCTATAAAGAAAAGCTTTGCAAACTAACTACATTGGCTTAAAAAGACGATGTAACAGAACAAAAGCAACTCCCATTATTTGCAAGAAGTAAATAAATTACATTAAATCTGAAGTGTATTAAAATATTTTCCTACCTATCCTAATCAGGCTAAATAAATATTCAAGAGTTTCCCAAAGCAAAAAATAAAGTAAAAATCCATGTGATATTCAAATAAAATGGATGGTGTATTTTGCACTATAAAGAACTTCAAAGCCTTATGTTTTTTTTATTATTTGTTTGGGTTTGGTCTCTTTTTGCACAATTTTGCAAAATTATGCAGTTGTGGGAATGAAGTTATATTATATATGATAGCATGTTTTTACTAGAGACAGTAAGTTCTCCAGTGTTTACATTCAACATTCATGTTTGAAGTAAACAAACCACAAAAGCTTTCCATCAATATGAAAAGCTTCTTGCCTCTTGGGCATATAACCCAGGATAATTTTTGAATAAAAATTTAAAGAGATTGTTTTTGTAATGCGTCAAGTAGCTTTCATTCGCTTTTCGAAACAATAAACCTTCTATGTCATGTTACTTGAGTGAAAACAGACTATAGTTAATTGTGAGTTCCATGAAAGGTTTATTTTCTGTATTGTACTTGAATTATTCATTGGCGTTTTATTCCACAGCAGCACAGATAAAAAGAAAATATCCAGGTATCAACTGCAAAAATGTTTTGCTACTGCTCCATCTTGAGGGATAGAGCAGAGAAACACCTCAAGTGAAACATGGTAGCAGCAGCATTTTCTACTGTAAGTTACTTCTGTCATTAAACCTCAGGAACCTCTTCCTGAGCTTTGCCCATAAATGAATTTGAAAGATCCATCCACCATAATCCCTCTAATCCCATTTTAAACTCATCTGGGTCAGGGATCATTTTATAAAAACAGCCTTGTTAAAATGCATATGCAAGTAAAGCTAGATTACTTTTACATTGGAACCACTAACATTAGGAGTTTTCACTGATACAATTGGTGTGTGAATATCTCTGTATTTTCTTTCAGCCTCAGATCCATACCCCTTTATGTAATGAGTATACATGAAGTGCTATGGTTTTGCCTTAGCAGATCTGTCACAAAATGAATGCCATGCAATTTTCACTGAAATAAAGGGGCAGTGTTATGTCTTTTGATGAATAATGCCCATCATCTTATAGTCTTGACCGTATGATATTTTGCATGTACAGAAGCCTTGTCCATCTATTAGAATTTCTGGAAAAGATTTCAGAATAAAATTACCTGTCTGCTTCAATTTTAGAAGTGGAGGTACATTATTACTTCATGAAGTAACTTTAAAGGTGTGGCTTGCATGAACCTCTTGGAAATGAAACAACCCTTCAGCATTTTTGCATAGTTCTATTATTAGCTTTTCTCCCATCCCAGTGTTGCCTCTCCTCCAATGACTTGATAATGAAGCAAAAGAGGGAGATGTCCAAAGATATCTTCTCAGCTATTTTCATTGATAAGTCAAATTGAAAAAGATTGAGGTCTCTTGGATAACCTAGGGAGTTTCAAAGTAAACAAAACCCTACCATGCTGGAGAATTTTTTGGTATCGGAGATTTCATTTGTAGTGTTTTGCTGCATGGCAACAAAAAATATATTTCTATTTAGAGAAACATTTTAAATTATTGCATTGATGTGCTTTTATCCATGCTATTCTATTCTGTGGTGCCTTGCTCTGCTTCGACTCAATTGTCATTGTTTACGGATTGTTCTTCTAAGAGATAAGGGAAAGACTAGAAGATTGACAAGTTTCATTTGTGAGATCTCCTATCTAGCTATAGGCTCAGAATTGCCAAGAAATTTAAAAGTGTTCTTGCACTGATTTATACCAATTGCTTGTTCTTGAAATCAGCAAGTAGATAAAGGAAATGTATATAGAACTTGAGATTCATTTATTTATTTATTTACGTACCATGTGTACTAGATTTATAAAACCACTTATCTCAAACAAAGTGATTTTTGGTGGAATAAGGCATGATAAAAAACAATAAACAAAAATTAAAGCTCAAACATAAATACATGGACAATAAATAAAGATAAAATATCAAATGTCAACCAAACATCATAACAGAGCAACTAAAAGGGAGCTGAAGGGACGAGAGACTGGAATATATTAAGGAAGAGCAGGAAGATTCTCCAGATTATGACAAAAACAACTATCATCCAATGAAATCTTTGCAATGGACAAAATTGTGTTTTCAATAAATTTGAATGATACTCCATCTTATCTCACTATGCTTGAAAGTACAAGGAAACAATTGCAATTGAAATTGTGAAAAGCAGTCAACATTATACAAAAACAGTGTAAGATGAAGCATATTGGTAGTCATAGACAAGTTCTCAGTATCAACTTTCCCTTCCGCTAGTTCTGTACCAGAGGTGGGTTGCTGCTGGTCTGACCTGGTTCAATCGAACCAGTAGTAGAATTCAGGCCTGGGTCGCAGAACCAGGAGTGACCCTGGCCTGCCACACCCCCAAACTGGTTCCGTTGCTGCCTCTTGGCCACCGCCATTTTGGATTTTAGTGACTGCGAGTGCGCATGCACACAGAACAATTTATATTGAACTGTGCACAGGCACATTGTTCTGTGCAATTATCATGGCTAGAAAGTTTGTTGTCTTGATGAACCAACATTGTCATTTAATCCAAAATAGATCCTGTACTATGTGAGCAAGGGCTGAGATTGGAACTGTGCAGAATCTACAGAAAATATTGTCAAACTTAAATTAGCATTCTGATTATACACAAGCCAAGATTTTTGAATTATTTCCCCAGAACCACAAAAATGGGCAAATACTGAAGAAATGCAAGAAATAAAAAGCACAAGGGCATGGAGTGGTAACAGAATTGGAAAATCTGTAATGATAGATGATTCCAAGTCAAATGTAATCCTATTGATCCAGGGAAATCTTCTGCCTTACTTATTTTAACAGATTTGTGCTGACTTTGACCAAAGCATGAACCCTATGATTTTTTAATTATTTGATTTTAGATAACATAGTGAAACATTGCCAAAATATCTCTTCTGTTATGATGTATAAGGGAGTAAGCTAGATAGAAAAGAAAAATATTTCTTTTTCCATTTTAACTCAACTTCTTTTTTGTCTTGATGATCTGAATCCTATACATGTAAAGGGATAAACATGTAAGCGGATAAATTACATTCAGCTTGTTTGTATTGACTGGTGTTTGATGAATCAGTTCAGATGTATCTATGTCATTCTATACATCGGCAGTTTCTCACCAAATTTCTCTTTTCTATTAGAACAATTTTAAATAAATCATTTTTATAGCGGAATTAAAGAAAAATTATTAGAGAAAAATTCACACCTAAATAAAATATAACTATAAAAAGAGACTGGGTGTAATTATATTCTGATCAGCACAGACTTTAGTCTAAACCCACTACTGTACTATACACAGAGGTGGACTGCACATAATTTAACAACCAGTTTGCCCAGTGCAGAACTGAAAATGTGAGCGTGCATACACATACTTCGCTCACACGTGTGCCTTCCATGCTTATGCATGGCTTCAAACACATGGCGATTTCAAGCATGCAGCTTCCAGCACACCTTCTTGGGCAGCCAAGGTAAGTAGAGCAGGTGAGGCACAGAAATCAGCTGAGCTGGGTGGGCAGGGAGAGGAAGCCTGAGAGTGAGATATATAGGACCGGATAGAGCCAGGGCAGGGGACATACCCAGCTGGTGGTTGGAACTTGGAGGAGGAGGAGCTTCCTAGGGGAATGGCGGTCTGCCTCTGAGCTCCCTTTGACTATGGGGGCTCTTCAACGGGGCAGGGATGCTGCCGGCCCTCTTTGCCATCCCGAGGGCCGGGAATTTAGTTAGCAACCACCCTGGCTCTTTTTAGGATCAAGCTGGTCCTCCAGGGTGGCCAGACAGCCAGGGGGAAAGAGTAAAGAGGAGAACGCGCCGTCCGGAGATGGAGCTAGAAGCAAAGGCCCGAGCAGCGGAGGGATGGTCTGAGCGGCGAGGGGGTGGAGCGAGGCCCGAGGCGCCAGAGGCCGAAGGCCGCTGGAGGCCGCTGGAGGCTTCTGGAGGCCGCTGGCAGACCAGGAAGAAGATTTGAGGCCGGCCGGAACGGAGATGAGCCATGGAGATGAGAGGCTGAGGCTGAGGGTCTACTCCTGAGCTTTTTGGACTTCTTTACCCTTCTTTACCCTGCCCTTCGCTATTAATCTGCCCCCTCCGCTTACTCACCTACTCCAACTGGGATCTCTCCCCTATCGCCTTTTACAAACTGCTTTCCGGCTCCTATCTACAGACTGCGGACTGGTTTCTATCTAGGATGTGGACTATGGGCATCCATTTTCCCTCTTTCATATGGAACCCTGACTTTTAACTTGCTAACTTATGCCAGCATTACAACACCCTGTTACGAGCTTGGCCCTGTTGCAGCCAGAAGATTGCTGTTTATTTGAGGTCAGACCTGTTACAGCTGCGAGAGTCCCCCCTCTCGCAGGTATGGCCCCCTGCCCTTTCCAGGGCCCGCCTTGATGACGGGTTCATTAACCCAGAGAGGTGGAGGAAGCGGGGAATTAGGGGCTTTTTAATTAAATGTTTTTTAAATGTTTTAGGGGGCTCCAGGGTGGGGGGGAGGTTTATACAGGCCAGGAGTGTGGTTAGAGCCAGGCGAACAGGTGTGGTCACGAGGGAAGTGAGCGGACTGGGGGGGGAGGAGGGAAAATAACATTCCAATAGAGGGCTTTCTTATACCAACGGTCGTACGGAGGGATGGGTGCGAGGACAGACTAAGAACTTGCAGTCGGTTGGGAGACCATGGGCGTTGGGCGTGCCCGGTCATTTGTACCAACCCCCGCATTCTAGGTGGCCAGGATCTACAGAGCCAGGGCCTGAGGCTGATGTTGTGTAATGCGAGGTCTGTTGTCAACAAGGCCCCCCTCATTAACGATCTGATTTTAGAGGGGGAGCCAGACCTCGCAGGAATAACGGAGACCTGGTTGGGCCACGAGGGAGGTTTACCCCTCGTGGAAATGTGCCCACCAGGCTACCAACTGTTCCACCAGCCACGGGCCCAGGGTAGGGGTGGTGGGGTAGTGGTAATTATACGGGAGAATCTGGAACCGAGAGAGTTCACTGTGCCGCAGATATCCGGGTGTGAGTCTCTGGGTGTGAGATGGGGCACAGGGAGACAGCTGGGCCTGCTGATTATACACTTGGCTCCTCGCTATATATCAGCGGCCCTGCCTGAACTCCTCGAGCGGATCACAGAGATGGCGGTTGAGACCCCCAAACTTCTAGTTATGGGGGATTTCAACCTGCCATCGAAGGGAGAAGCATCCGAGGTGGTTCGGGAGTTCATGACTTCCATGACAGCCATGGACCTGACTCAATTAATTCAGGGCCCCACACACGAGGGAGGCCACACACTGGATCTCGTTTTTGTCTCCGACCAGTGGATGAGTGATCTAGGAGTAGGGGACCTAGTCATTACGCCCCTGTCATGGTCAGATCACTCACTTCTCTGGCTCGATTTCCCGGGCGCTACCCCCCTCCACGGGGAGGCGGAACCAGATTGTCCTAGATGGTTCTGCCCCAGGCACCTGATGGAACCGGATAGGTTCCAGATGGAGCTTGGGCCACTTCCTGTAGACCTGGCCCGCTCCCGGATGGAGGACCTGGTAGCCGCATGGAATAGTGCGGCCGCCGGGGCCTTAGACCGGGTTGCGCCTCTGCGGCCTCTCCAGTGGCAACGAACCGCCCTGGCTCCTTGGTTTAATGAGGAGCTAAGGGCGATGAAACGCCATAAGAGACGCCTAGAGAGCAGATGGAGATCCTCCCGTTCCGAATTTGACCGAACACAGGTAAGAACCTACTTAAGGACTTACCTTGTGGCATTAAGAGTGGCCAAACGTCGACATTGCGCCACTCTTATTGCATCCGCAGAGAACCGCCCTGCCGCCCTGTTTCAGGTGACCCGCTCCCTCTTGTCACAGAGGCTGCAGGAAGCCCCTTTGCAGGGCAGGGCAGAGGAATTTGGGGAATACCTGCAGGATAAAATTGCTCAAATCCGGAGTGGATGGGCCCCCCTCAGTATTCCAGAGGGGACGCCCAAGGCGAGTCTTGAGAGACCATTCTGGGAAGAGTTTGACTCTGTTGCCACCGAGGATTTGGACAGGCTGCGTGGGCGACTGCGAGCCACCACATGTTTATTGGACCCGTGTCCCTCCTGGCTTGTACTGGCATCCTGGGAGGTCACACGAGGCTGGCTATTGGGACTAGTGAGCACTTCATTGAGTGAGGGGTTCCTGCCAGCCGTCTTAAAAGAGGCGGTTGTGAGGCCCTTGCTCAAGAAGCCTTCGCTGGACCCAACTGAGCTAGCTAGTTGCCGTCCCGTCTCCAACCTTCCCTTTTTAACGAAGGTTGTAGAGAGTGTGGTGGCTCAACAGTTCCCACGTCACCTGGAGGAATCTGATTATCTAGACCCGCGCCAGTCCAGCTTCCGACCTGGGCACAGCACAGAGACGGCCTTGGTCGCGTTGGTGGATGATCTCTGGAGGACCAGAGATAGGGGCTGTTCCTCTATCCTGGTCCTGTTAGATCTCTCAGCGGCTTTTGATACCATCGACCATGGTATCCTATTGCGCCGGCTGGAGGGGTTGGGGGTACGGAGCACCGTGCTGCAGTGGTTCCGCTCCTACCTCTCTGACCGGACGCAATGTGTGTTGGCAGGGGAGCAGAGGTTGACCCTGAGGCTGCTCACCTGTGGGGTGCCGCAGGGGTCGGTCCTCTCGCCTCTCCTGTTCAACACATATATGAAGCCGCTGGGTGAGATCATCTGTGGTTTCGGGGTGGGATACCATCTGTACGCTGACGATACGCAGCTGTACATTTCCACCCCGAACCACCCCAACGAGGCCGTCGAAATGATGTCCCGGTGTTTGGAAGCCGTACGGGTCTGGATGGGAGGCAACAGACTCAGACTCAACCCCTCCAAGACGGAGTGGCTGTGGCTACCGGCCCCCCGGTTCAACCAGTGTACTCCATCACTGGCCATCGGGGGCGAGCAACTGGCCCCTGTGGAGCGGGCGCGCAATTTGGGCGTCCTCCTAGACGCCCGGCTGTCTATGGATGACCATGTGGCAGCCGTGGCGAGGGGGCGTTCCACCAGGTCTGCCTGGTGCGCCAATTGCGCCCCCTATTGGACCGGGATGCCCTTCGCACAGTCACTCACGCGCTGGTGACGTCCCATCTGGACTACTGCAATGCTCTCTACATGGGGCTCCCCTTGAGATGCACCCGGAGACTACAGCTGGTCCAGAATGTGGCCGCGCGGGCAATTATGGGGCGAACGAGGTTCACCCATGTAACACCTCTCCTGCGCGAGCTGCACTGGCTCCCTGTGGTCTACCGGGTGCGCTTCAAGGTGTTAATCACCATCTTTAAAGAGCTCCATGGCACAGGACCTAGTTATTTGCTGGATCGTATCCTGCCCCATACATCCCTGCGACCAATCCGCTCTTACAGAGAGGGACTCCTCCGGGTGCCGTCCACTAGGCAGTGCCAGAGGGCGGCGCCCAGGAGTAGGGCCTTCTCTGTGATGGGCCCAGCCCTCTGGAATGACCTCCCCCCAGATATCAGGATAACGACGGATCTCCGCTCCTTCCGCACGAAACTCAAGACCCACCTGTTCCAACTAGCCGGTCTGGCTTAATCGGAACTTCTAACCTCCCTGGCAATTTTGAACTCTATATTTAAATCTTTTGGGTATTTTAATTGTTTTAATTGTATTAATTTTATTGTTATTTATTTTAACTTTGTAGCTTTTACTTTTTGTATTGCTAATTGTTGATGTATTTACCTCCTCCATGCCACATGCCTTTATATTTGATTGTACGTCGCCCCGAGTCCCTTCGCGGAGAGGGTGCGACTGATAAATTGAATCAAATAAATAAATAAATAAATAAATAAATACCAGTTTGCCTGAACTGGTCCAAACCGGCAGCTGCCCACCTCTGACTATACAGTAGTAATTTGAAGATGTTAGTGTTTTGCCACTAGATATGTCAATTTTCAATGTCGTCACCAAAAATTAGATAAACTTAAAATTCATCAGGATTGCCAAGGATTTTCACTACTAGAGTTAGAATAGAATCTTCAAGGTCTTCAAGTCCAACTCCCTGCCCAAGACATAAGATCTTATACCAACCCCCCAAAAATGGTTGTCCAATCTTTTCTTGAGAACCTCCAGTGATTGAGCACCCAGAACTCCAGAAGGCAACCTGTTTCATTTTTTAATTGTTTTTATTGTCAGAAAATGTCTCCTTAGTTGCGGGTGGATCTCTCTTTAATGAGCTTCCATCCATTGCTTCTTGTGCCACCTTCAGGTGCTTTAGAGCAGGGCTTTCAAACTCGCAGCCCACAGGCCGTATGTGTGTCATGTGCTGGCAACTCCCATGCCCAGTTTAGCAAACAGGGGGGAAGTCCCGATACATCATGTGACACTGCCGTGACAATCCTGCTTTAGAGAATAAGGAAATCCCCTCTTCTCTGTGACAGCTCCTCAAGTACTGAAAAGCAACTACCATGTTGCCCCTGGGCCTTGTATTCATTAGGTTTTAGACGTACCTAGTTCCCTTAACAGTTCATTATACAGTTTAGTCTCTAAACTCCTCATTTTTCTTGCTTTCCTTTGCATTCTTTCTAGGGTCTCAGTTATCCTTTTCATATCGTGGTTTTAACACGTGATTGTAGCAGTTTTATCTGAGTTTCAGTAAAAACTTCACATTATACAGGTAATCTTTGACTTACAACAGTTTACTTAGGGACCATTCGAAGTTACAACGCACTGAAAAAAGTATCTTATAACAATTTTTCACACTCATGACCGTTGCAGCATTCCCATTGACATGTGATTTACATTCAGATGCTTGACAACTGTCTCACATTTATGATGGTTGCATTGTCCTGGGGTCATGTGGTCAGCTTTGGGAACCTTCTGACAAGCAAAGTCAATGAGGGAAGCCAGATTCACTTTACAACCATGTTACTAATTTAACAACTGCAGTGATTCACTTAACAAATATGGCAAGAAGAGTTCTAAAATAGGGCAAAACTCACTTAACAAATTGCTCACAGCAAAATACATTTTGGGCTCAATTGTGGTCATATGTCAAGGACTACCTATATAAACACATGCTCTTATTTTTGATCTCTATATATTTTATGGGGAAAGCCTCACTTAGCTGGTAGATGGTTATTATAGTTTGTGCTGATAACCAGTGCTCATTTTCAACTACATTTTCAACTCTGTTACCACCATTTTTTCATTACTGCACATTATATTTTTTTTACAAACATTCCAGTGAATCATTCTGGCAACCTTATTATGTCATTGCTTACAATCAATTTGTACAAACTCAGTGTATGTTCTACTGTTTCTTTTGCCTCTATGCGCAATCTGCATATTTACCTACATCTTGTGAGATGGTATGGGCTAAGACAGGCTGACTGGGGCCAAATCACCCAGACAGCATTTATGACTAAGGCAGGTCTAGTACCTTAACCACTACACTAAACTTTGCAAGTTCACCTCTGGATAAACTGACCTCTAAAACTGGGTAAATTGACCACTTATCCTGTCCTAGGAGAACACTAAAATAGACTCTGGAGAGTAATATTTCTCCACTGCTTGGATTTATATTTTTCTAATACTATTTATTAGATAAATCAGCCCTCTGACTGCCAGACTGTAGGTAAATCAATTTGAATGTTGCTGTTGTGATTGAGTAATGTTTCACCCATAGAAAAAAAAACATTTTTTTCTCAATTTTGGATAATTTAGCCATGTTTGGGAAGCACTGCTCTAATGCCTATTGCTGTGAGGAAAACAGGTCTGTATTGCTCTAAACTCCTCACACCTGTCCATCGCTATAACACTGTGCTGTTGTTTGTTGCACTAAAAGTATTGAAGGGGTCCCCAACCCACGGGCCATGGCCACTACCAAGCCTTGAACCTTTTGGAACTGGGCCACAGAAGTGGTGGGTAAGCACGCATGCACGCATCCCTACTCACATGAGCAGCTGGCAAGCTTATGCGCTCATACACTTACTCATTGGGCATGTGGACCCCCCCCCCACAGCCGGTCTGCAAAACTGAAAGGATAGGGGAACTCTAAAATATTGTATTCATTGTAATACGTAGCTGCAGAACAGTGAATACATGAGTGAAAAATATCATGGCGCTTTCTAATCTTCCCTGTTAAGGTGTCAGTTTATATCAGCAGGACAGGTGGAATGATTATCCCAAATTATATTGCAGCTGTGATATCTAACAGAAAAGAAATAAACTACACTAGCACCACCCAAAAAACAGTCGTACATCCCAAAAAAATTGATGCAGAAAACAGGTTTATCTCTCACACTCACATACTGCTCTGATCAAATCCAAAGCCTCCTGTGGCTGCTTTAAAGTAAAAACAGATATGTGAAAGATTCAATAATGGTCCTGCCAGGTAAAATTTAATCCTTTCGGTCTAGGAAGACAGGCTAGATGAAGGCAAAATGAAAGAAAGCAGCCTTTTCTGTTTCTTTTAAAGAGTGTCTAACAAGAAACTACTTTCAATGGGGAATTTTATTAACCTCTTTATGCTTCCAATGATGTCTTATTCTTAGCTGTTTCTCAGCTTGTTTTCTAGCTCTCTACTCCTTTGCTCCCCTTATTTTTCTATTCATTACAAAGGCACCATTGTAAGGGTGCCTATATAGACACTGTGCCATACGCTAAATAGGATCCCTTTGGCAGAAAATTACCCTGATCACAAACCATCCAATGGCACTTTCACTACATTACTAGTAATAAAAACAGTGGTCCAAATTAGTATAGATAGTGAAGGTACAGGTGAAGGAAAAAGCAATGGAGAGCAGTTTAGAAAGTTGGAGAATTCCCATGTTCCAGGAGCAATTGTTTAGGCTTCACCCATAAATTAAGGCTAAAACAAATCAAATCCTAAGTGGGAGAGGGCTTTTATCTACAACACTGTTTTTCAATGTTGGCAACTTTAAAGTGCATGGAATTCAACCAGCATAATTTTGGGAGGAGAAGTCCAGACATCTTAAAGTTGCCAGCATTGAAAGACACTGCTCTAGATGAATATGATACACTTCATCAGTGATCAACAGCAAAACAAGGAATAATCTGTTAGGAATTCATCCCTCTCAACATTTACTGAATTGAATTGCATTGCCATCACATAGTATAGCCTTTACTGTCATTGTACATCATGTATACAGTGAAATTTGTTAGGTTTCATTCTTAGATATCTGAGAATCTGATTTCAACAGCCTTATTTATGAAGAAGAAGGATGGGAGCAGGGGATTCTTTGAATGCAACAGTTAATTAAACATACTGTAGATAAAACTTTGACCAGCATTTTTCATGGTCACTCCCAAAGATAAACTACTCAGTACTTGTGCCATGTAGAAAATAAGCTATATTGCATGTCTTGAATTCAAAGATGTTCAAGTGGTTTTTTAAAAAATACTACAACTTTCAATATTATCATTATTTTTAGAAGTTATGTCATTTGGCCAAAGCTGAGTAAAATCTACACTATAATAGGATTCTTTCAAAATATTTTTCCAACATTATTGGTGTTGCTCTATATCCATTTATCCATTATTTCATTGGATGGCAATAGCTTTTTCAATATATAAGGATATTTTAAAAATTCCATAACAAATTCTTCTGAAAGTGGCTTTCAAGTAATCCACTCCCACTGGAGTATATTGTTTATAAGCAGCAGCATCAAACAAAATCTGCTGAGGTCCAAACTTCCTGATAGAAGTTCCACACAAAAAGTACTGGAGAAATAAATACTGTACTAAAAATTATATACAAGCTGTAATAACTTAACTGAAAAGTGAGCTCACATCAGAGGTGCTTGCAGTTTAAAGGCTGCATTAGAGAAATGTACTTGTCAAATAGCAATGCAACCTTTAAAAATATGTTCTTGGACAATCTATCTTGAAGTTAAATAATCAAGGGAGAGATAAATAGAAAGCAGTTGTGATGCTAGAAACATAGATTAATAGGCATTTTTCTATGTATTAAAAGCACTTGTTGAAAAAATGCTGATCTCAGGTAGTATTTTACTAAATGGGCAATAAAGTTGACAGCACTTTTTTAGTCATTTGCACAACTCTTCAAGAGTCAGATATTCTCCTTCTGCATTTGCAGCATCACTGCATTCTGGCTATTCTCCATTAGCATAGAACAAAGAAGTGACTTTTGTTCTATTCAAGAATATATTAAATTTTAAAAATATGCAGACCTCTGCAAGCTGCTTTATATAAAGATGTTATTCAAGCAGACCCCTATTAACTGGCAAGCTAAAACTGATGATGAATATGCCATGAGGAAAACACTGGGCAGCCTATTGATAAACTTGTAATAGCACATAGCCGCATTCATGACATTTAGAAATGTACTTGTGAAATTAATGCATATGAATTGAGGAGATACTGTCTGCTACTCGGTGACAAGACAACAGAAGTTAAATTCTTGATTCATGCAGTTCCTCTGTCAGATGGGCTCCAGATCTTCCTTCAGTGTCAATCCATTTCAAGGGCAGCGCCTGCCTTTTCCTGGTTCTAGATAACATTGTTCAAAATTGGAATAATGTTGTTGTTGTAATATTAAAATTGTGGGAACAATCTGTTTTTGTCTGGCTTTGTCCTTGCTTCGCTGCCCTTCCCCTAAACATAAGCAAGTCCTTGTCAATGTTTGTTAGAATTAAACTATGCTAGGGAAAGAATGCAGACAATCTTATTAATGAGTAGGATCTTAAACCTTCTAGTGAGTTTTACAATTCCTGGTTTGTTTGGCTTTTTTAAAAAAAAGCTTTCCTTTGTTTATCTAGACTATGGCACTTTTTCCCCCCTTATCCCACCTCATAGCCTTTGGGTTTAAGAAAGCCATTGTGTTATTTCCCTTTCCCTTCACCCACGCACACAAACATGCATATGCAGAGGTGTGACACGGCTATTTACAATCACATTTTTACCACTATTGCCAAAATACCACTGTGTTATTCTTCCAGTAACCTAGCCAAAGGTCATTAATACATAAAAAGAGAGGCTCTGTGCCCCACCATCCCTTACAAGATATAAATGTATACATGAATAGCCAAATGCACACAATGTGTACTGAACCCACAGATGGAACCATTCATTTTCTTTTTCTTTTTGCATGGGATTGGATGAGCAGCAGCCAAGGAAACAGAACACTGAGTTTGACTTTTGCAACAGAATATGTGGATGGCCTTGAGAAAGGGGCAAAAAGAAATGTTGCCCAGGAAATAATCAGCAAAAAGATACAGGAGTCTCCAGTCTGAGAAAGAAACTTAGGAAGAACCCTAATAGATCAAGCAGTTAAAAGTGGCAGCCCAAAGTTTGTACTTTCAGATTTGTATGATTGTGCTAACATAGCCTTACAATAAAGTAGAATTATTTCATCTTGCATGTTTTCTGCCTGGTTTACCTGAGAGAGCTGACATTTTTCGACATTTTTTTGAACTCATGACTTGATCAGCTGGAAAAGAATGTATTTGGTCATGGTATTTCCTAACTATTGTCAACATTTCAGGCCAGAAGGGATATAACAGAGAGTGGTTTCTAAAAATTTGTGAGGATGAGTGGTGGAAATTGAGCGAATTCTGAGCCCTAGGAGGTATTTGCATCTTAACTGCTTCCTTTTCTGTCTCCATGTCCCTCTAATACCTATCGCACTCCTTTTTATTTCCATCAAGTGTTTCCCTTTGTCTCTGTCTGAAATGATGTATGAGAAAGACTTTGAGGGTGAAGAGAGGCTGACTAGAGAATGAGCAGATGAGAGACAGTAGAGCCCACAGCAACATAAGAGAGAGAGAGAGAGAGAGAGAGAGAGAGAAAGGTTCAGAACAGACCCCTCCCTCCCCAACTTCTCAGACTGTAAAGAAAATGGCAGGAGATTTCTACTTTCAAACTTGCAAGGTTCTGTTAATGTAGCCTTACAATAAAGTAGAAGTAACTCATCTGGTCTGTTTGGGAAGGCTGACATCAGTCCTCCATTTGTCAAGATCTTATAGGAATTATATGCATTCCGTTCTTTATTCTATGATTGTGTGGTGCCTTTCTCCCACCAGACTAAGCCAGTGTCTTCCACAATGACATGACAATCTTATTTGAACATCCTAAATACATGGCTACGTAGGCAAACATTTATACTTGAAAATATGCAAGGGAAGTCATTGGAGTCACTAATGAATAAGAATAATTTAAAAACAATGATAATAGGAAGTATACCTCATTATTAACTAAATCCCAGGATTGGTGGAATGTATAGGACCGAATTTTTAAAAATGAGCACAAGGGCGTTTTATATACATTAAATCACTGGGCAATTTTGATTTTATTTCCTCAGGAACAGCAAATAAAGTTCCTTAGAGATGCAAAACATTTTTAAAGGGAAAGAAAGAATGGCTGATGAAAATCTCTTCTCTGTTAAAAAAAAAAAGGAGCAGGGATGGAGCTGGTCTTATAATTAATAAATAATTGCCCCATTGTCTGAATTAGCAAGGGACTTCATTGCTGTACTAGCTTGTTACCCTAAAAGAAAATTTTCCCATTTGGCATCTTTGTGATATTGTTTTTTCATGTTTTTTTCTCTCATTTGGCTGATGATGTAAGGTGCCATCAGTGATTCAACAGTGATAGAGCAGGGCACTAATTGAAAATTGTAATGTAACCCATCAGTTTGGGATACTGAGGCCCACTTTCAAAAGCTTCATAGAAACTAGGTTTGTTTGTTAACAAAGCATTCGTCATTTTTCATGCCAAGCTTTACTGAAATTGGCCACAGCAGGTTATTTTTCTATTTTCCATGCAAGTATTAGCATCACTTTAATCCTGTTTAATTAAGACCAATTATCCATCCACAGTATAAACCATATATTGTATAAATATATTAATCCAGTATTCAAGTTCCTGGCCATCTTTGAAACAAGTTTCATTTATAAAATAAATGGCTGTATGCAAGCATTATAAATATTATCTCAAGAGGTATCATAGAAAGACCTCTTGAAATTTCATTTATGACTCTGCATTGGTATTGAGGTTTCTCTTATTGCCCTTGCAATTTGACATAATAAATATGTAGAAGCCAACATCTCAATAATGAAATTATATATTATTCTAAAGAGTAATTATTTAATTCAGACAAATGCTGTCTTTTAAACAAAAATCATTGATTTATTTTGTTTGCAAATGAAATAGAAGTTCATGTTAGATCAGCATATCCTCTGAGTAGTTATGAAGTTCACTGTCTATCTCCTAGGACCTCGGTATTAAATGGTAGATACTCAAGAGGCATTTAGTGCTTACATTGTTTTACATGATGCAGATATTCATTTTTGCGTTTTTCTCTGATATTATAGCCTTTAGGTGGGGGAATTGGAAAACATAACCTTACAAAATTTGTAATACACAGAGATCACAGTCTGTGATATTTGCACTGGAGGACTTGAAATCCTTTCTGAAGTACATAACTCCAAACACTTGTTACATGACTGGTTGAAAGTTAAGGACTTTCTGTACTTTTAACTTCCCTTGCAAATCTAGTTTTCTTTTGCATTTTAGCCTTGTAACTTTCTTTCTGCATACATTAGCAATTTGCTGATATATCAGTTTAGAGATTACACCCATCTTCCGTTTCCTATACATGTTTACATTTAATCAAATATGTATATGATCAACCAACCTTTACATTTTTATATCAATCAAAAGCTCCCTCTGCAACCACAGCAGTTTCCTGAGCTGCCTACTTGTTTCCTCTCATCCCTTATTGGAATGGTGTGAAATTGTACGCCCAGTATTTTATTTGACCTTAAAGTTTCTGTCCATGTGATTCCATGCAGTACTTCTCCAAGCTTGTTAAATTGGTTTTCTTGTAGTCTAGCAGTGACGTGCAGTCAGGTGAGGCAAGTGAGGCACAGCCTAACCACTCATCATCAGGGCAGCGAGTCATTCAATGGGAAACTTGCCTTTTGGGAGGAATGACCCAGCTTGGCTCCCGCTTTCAATCTGCCGCCAAACGACCGAACGGAGAAGCGAAGAGGCAGGAGAGGCAAAGCAGGAGCCAAGCCGAGTCATTCCTTCCAAGAGGCAAGTTTCCTATCGAATGACTCGCTGCCCTAGACTCGAGGCTCCAGTCCAGCCTGCGGTGCTTGCAGGACTCCCAAGCTCGGCACCAGAGAGCCGCCGCGAGAGAGGCCGGCCAGGTTGCCCGGGCGGCGGCAGAGGTTCCCTTTGTTCTTTCGGGTGCAGGAAGCGGGGGGGGAGAGGCTTCCTCCACTCCGTCCGCTCCCCATCTGCGCTGCCCTTGCCCGACAAGCGCGCCCCGGATTTCGCGCAGCTCTGGCAGGCGGTGCCGTGGCCGAATCCCAGGGCAGAGGGTGGCAGGTCGCAACTGAGCATGCCTGACTGTGGAATTCTGGGAGTTGAAGTCCACAAGTCTAAAAAAATTGCTGCCTCACAAGCTGTAAACCTCACCGCACGTCACTGCAATCTAGTATATATGCACAAATATATTCTTTTTCTTTCTTTCTATAGTGTTTTGAACCCCAACGTGATATGGTTACCTCCTCTCAAAGTTCCTATTGCTTTTGCATTTTCAACTAATACTCCTTATCGGTAGAATCAGGTGTAGGAGGGCCAATCCTGTGAAATCTTTTTCAATCTTCTAAAAAATGAAAGACTCAGTAAGATCTCTGAAGAATTTTAGTAACTGGATTGATTTTCAAACCTATAATTTTATTATCTCTCTATATTAAACTTAGCTAAGGGCAAAATGTAGATTTTGATATAACTTGACATCTAATAATGGAACCTCTGATGAAGAAAAAAGCTATACTATATAAAGCAACAATACTATAAGAATCATTTCTGAATTTCCTTATATAAACTCATCATGAGTCCTAGCTTTGACAATCGGCAGTATATCACTGCTAGGGCAAATTCTGAAATGGACTACGTTCCTTTAGCAAACACCCTACTTGCTAAATTTAGACTCCAAACTCGTATTTTTCATTATTTTGTTCCCTGAAAAATAGTAATACCACTATTACTATTACTGTCAGGACAAAAGAGTCTGGGAAAATATCAGTTGACAGAAGATACTGCAAAGATCAGACAGGGTTCAGTGTAAAGCATAGGTCTTTGGCCTACCCTTTATTCAAAAGAAGGAGAAGTATGCAAAGAAGCAAACATATGCAAATAGAATTGAGACTGTATGCATAATTGTCACAAGCTATCTGGGTGTTTTATAAGTGGTGGCCTGCCATAGCATTCAGGAAAGGTTAATCAGCAGGAAATACCTAATTTTTAGTCCACTATTGAATTATATTATGAATTGAGTGCAGTATGTCCCCTTGATAAAAAGAATATATAGTTTTCTAACTCTGAGAGCCCTGACTATAATAATCATCAAAGATCTTGCCTACCCTGAAAATTAAAGAAAAAAAGTTACTCTGAACTTTTCATTTTTTAATAACAAACTCAGGGAATAACCGAAATTTAAGAACCTGGACCTGTAGGCACCTTTCATTACGGAAAGATTGTCATCAGAATAATGCAGTCATTCTTCTCAGCATAAATAATTTCTAATACTTAGTTTGAAGTCTAGAATATCCCAGAGACATTTTCAGAACACCGTTTCTAATGAGGTACCTGTTGAACTTGCTTTTCTTCTTCCTTGCAGTTTTATACTGTGGGTGATCTGTTTCCACTATTTTTTCTTGCAGAGTAATAAATGAAACACTAATAGGAATCAATTAAAACATTTAAATGTCTTCAGCTTACAGGTCAGCCAAACAAACTCCTGGGGCTTTAAACTGAAAGGATTCTTGAAGCTATTTATAAGGCACATCAAACTAAGCTAGGAAGCACGAACAATATAAATCAAAGAACTGTCTAGAAAAGGAATAGTGGCTAACAAAATTCATAGTTTTTCTTGACCAATTTGTCTAGTTCTCTCCAGGTAAAAATACAGATCTACATGTAATTGGACCAAGGATCTACCTTCTAGGACAAGGTTTCCAATCTTGGCAACTTTAAGATTTGTGGATTTCAACTCCCAGAACTCCTCAATTATACAATGCTGGCTGGGGAATTGAAGTCCACAAGTCTTAAAGTTGCCAAGGTTAGAAATCCTGTTCTAGAGTTTCTATCAACTCAGGGAAGGTGGGGAATAATGATGTTGATTTCCTAGAACTCTTCATACCACAGCAAACTGGGGATTTGTCACAACATTGTGGAATATCCTCACTGTTTAGTTTTAAGAATCAACTCAGTTTGGGTTCGGATGTGGATCAGGGTGTTTATATCTTCCTATTTCAGAATTAGAGGCTGACATCTCATACATTCTTACCTGGTTGCTTCCAGGAGATAGTGCTTCTTCTTTTAAGATGGGAACTGAATTCACCATGGCTCAAAGAATCCAAATAGTATTTTGTCTCAGAACCGAGGCTACTATAGTTGTTGTATTTTGCCTTGAAATTGGACTTCTCACAATCCAGAAGCAAACCCAAGTGGGGTTCTGCAGAATTTTTCTTTAGTTAAACTCAAGTCCTATCACTTGCAACCCTCTGAAGCACATCTCACCCAAGATTCATAAGGGCCTCATTCTAAGTCCTTAAAACCAAGCTCTATCCCTGAGTTAAAATGGGTGTTGGACCTCTTGTGTGATGGTCTAATTTTTAAATGTTTGCTGGATTTTTAATAACATATATCTTTTATGTATTTTATCATGTATATTTTCTAAGATGCACTAAGTTACAACTGATTGGGGTAGGAAAAGAGTGAAAGAAAGGAGATCTTATCTTCCCTGTTCAGAATCTCAGTAGAATAAAGGGTAGCTTGAGATCTTGAATGATGATCTTAAACAATTACAGGCATATTTATTGTTTAAAAATTATAAAACATTAATTTGGGGCCAAAGCTCTGGACTTTATTTCCATCCTTACCGCTTACAGCGTTAATTAAATTAAATGGAGTATTTGTTTCAATCAATATCAGTTATTTAAAAAATAATACATTCAGCACATTTCACATTTACAAAGAACCAAGTTAGAAAAAGAAAAGCGATACATAACCATATTTTAATAGGATTATTCATCTGAATGGTATTGTGAAGCAGCATAAAAAGAGGGTTCAATTCCTAGTGTTTCTTTTGGTAGTGTTCAAAAATTCAGCTATTGCATTACTGGATGGAAGGATGACAAAGGTATTATAATCTCATAATGTTTTAAGTGCCTGTTTTTTTGTGTATGGAAGTTTCTATATTAAAGTATATTATATGAGGTAAATAAATCATGGTTTTTCTGTTTATTGACCTAATGTCTTTAAGGCTTGCTATAAATGTCATTGCTGGAGCTAATGGTTAAATGAGGTATTTAAACATCACAAGATGTTTAAATCAATAGATGATTTTTTAAAACTCTTTTGGTCCCTAAGGACTACTACTTTCTACTACACCAACTAGGATAAATATGAAACCAAGTTATTAATATATTGGATGTTTTCAAATTTATTAAAACAATGTGTAACACAACAATTCATAACAACAGTACTAGCACTAATCAATTCTGGAGAGTATCTGTTTCTGAAGGATCTTCTAAACTGTTTTTGTGCCCAGGGAGTTAAATAGGTACAGCCTTTGATTATAAATAAAAGGAGGCCACTAGAAAATCAAGCCTGTTTTGTTCTCAGATACACAAAAGACAGATAATTGTCTTGCTTTAGCTTAACACAAATGGCGCCAAGGCTTGAAATAGATTCAGTATCCTTTTGATTGAGTTTTAAAGATTGTTTTTATACTGCAATCCGAACTGTTGGATACATGAGCCAACATCCTGTTCTGACCATAATTAGTCATATCTGTACTCATAAAGAGATCATATTAAAGTGATGCTAGTTCTAAAAGCCCCTTACTGGGGAAAGTTGACCTATGCTGAGAACCAGGGCTACTATGAAGGTACCTAAGTATTGCTCAATACTTAGATACCTTCATAGTAGCCCTGTCAACAGAAGTGTTTGGAAGAAGACCTGCTCATAGGCACCCACCCCCTTGGTGATTTCGTTATCATTTGGAAGACATTTGTCTCATTCTTTTTTTGCTTCATTCTTGAAGGCAGAGCAATTAACAACTGATTCTCACAAACCACACCAAAGCAGCTAAATAACATCTTTGATTGCATTTCTGGAGACCTACAAGTTTTTCTTATCTAAAATGCCACAAAGCACCATGTTTATTTAATTTATTTCTGCCTTTATTATTTTTATAAACAACTCAAGGCAGTGAATATATCTAACATGCTTTCTTCCTCCTTTTCCCCACAACAACTCTGTGAATCGGGTTGGGCTGAGAGTGTGTGAGTGGCCCAAAGTCACCTAGTCAGTTTTCATGCCTAAGGAGAACTAGAACTCGCAGTCTCCCACTTTATAGCCTTAATCATTAGACCAAACTGGCTCTTTACATTTGCCTCTCACTACCTAGCTTCAAATTATTTGGCAGAAAGTTTTTCCTCAATTCTGAAAAGAATTGTAGATTTAAATGATAGTAGATCCCTGATATCACATTGTTTTTATGGCTTCTTTTTGAATTTAACTGACTTATTCTACACGTCCGAACTGCTTTTAAGTCACTTGTAGAGACATGTCTTAATTTTATTAGCACTCCTGTACAGAAAACCAGCGCTTTATTGTTCTAAACAGAGATCCTGTAGTTTTCACATTGATCTTAGTAATTTTACAAAACTTGAGGAGTAATGAGAAGTCTCTGTAAAATAAGCTATTTAAAACTCTGGATTAAGGCAAGAGATATGGATATGATTATTGGTGATATGTAATTCATCTGATGTATAGTTCTGGTCAAGATGAAATTGAAGAGGAGGAGGAGGAGAACTGGAAGTTTTAGAAGTCCCTTTTGGGAGAGGGGGCGGTCTAGAAGCGCTAATTAAATAAATAAAATAAATAAATAAATAAATAAGAACTATTAGGTACTATAGGCTAAGAGAGCTGTTTTCATCAAAAGTTCAGTTTGATTGCTTTTGAACAATCCATTGAATTAAAGCAGTGCAGAATCTCCCATCAATTGTAATCACTAAAAAGGGATATTTGTACATATTCAGAAATTCCTTTTCACCACAATCAAATGGTCAACTGAATTAAGTGAGCCAGTGTTCTTGGTTGTCAAAATATAAGCTTTTTGGCTGTCAATCGCTGTGGTTTTCTAAGTCTAAGCACAATTTGGTATCAAATTGTGGAGAAAGATATTCCTTTCTATACCTATATATCTCTATCATCTATCTATCTATCTATCTATCTATCTATCTATCTATCTATCTATCTATCTATCTATCTATCTATCTATCCCACCTTTTTTATTTTTACAAATAGCTCAAAGCTGCAAACATACCCAACAAGCCTTTCTCTTCCTATTTACCCCCCAAAACAACAACCCTGTGAAGTGAGTTCAGCTGAGAGAGTGTGGCTGGCCCAAGGTCACCCCACAGACTTTAATGTCTAAAATATGAAATATTACCATACCTTGAGACTAAGCAATATTGTTTTCTATAATCCTAACACACTTAAGCTATGAACCATTTCTTGAATAAGCTGCGAATTAGAGTCTATAAAGAACTATAGGCCTGCTTTGTTAGCTTTTCTATTTACTTTGTGTGAGGGGATTTTTTTTTCATCTTTTACCTGTTAATAAAATTACTCTGCAGTTTTTGCTTTCTCTGCCATAAATCTTATCCTTAATACTAGGAAACAACACAAGGTGGAACAATAAACTGCTTCAAAAGTGCCATTGAAAATAAGAATATTCCTAATCAGTTTCAACAGAGCAGGGTTCTTATGTAAAACTTGTATTAATTTGCTAGATTCTTATTCACATTCCCAGATAAAATGTAGCCTCATGAGCCAAAATACTCATAGGAATACAAAGCAGGAAAATAATGTATTTGTCTCAGTAGTTATGTTAATCTCCAGTAGATGAATTAATACTGATAGTACAAATCAATAGATTACAATGGTATCTGATAAGATTACTCAGGGACATTAATTTGTTCATGAATTCCTCTTTGTTTTAAATGATCTTTCTTTAGTTGAATTCAGAATTTCAAACAAATAATCTTCTGAACTCATTTGAACTGTACCTTCAGCTGTTTCTGCCTAATTCACACTTGTTGACCGCTTAGAGAATCACAGAGCATTTGTTTTTTGAGAAAATTGAAACTACTGTATTCAAGTTAAATGGAAAAAGTGTCGTATTTCTTGTTGCACATTTATTTTACTTTGATACTCAGCTTTAACTTAAAACACATCTCCCTATAAAATGTATCAAAGAACCACCTGGTTGAGTAAAAATAACACAGGTAGGTCAGTGTTTTTCAAACATGGCAACTTTAAGATGCACAGACTTCAACTCCCAGAATTCCCAGGAAGCATTCTGCGAGTTGATATCTTAAAGTTGCAAAGTTTGAAAACACTGATGTAAGCTATCTTAGTCGAAAATATAAAAATCTTACAAGTTTAAAAGGCTTAAAGAGCTTGGAATGTATTTCCTGTTTCAGTTTATTCTCTCATTCTCCCCACCCTTCTGTTTTTAGTTATGTTGCAATGTTCTCTATATATTGCTAGATGCTTTGTATTTTTTTAAAATATATGCAGGGGGAGATCTACAAATGATGCTTTAGATAAGCTGCCAGCTGTCTTAATTTTGTCACTAATTCATAAATGATGTGTGCTAAATCAAGGATCATCCTAGGCAGCTAGAAAAAACATCTTAAATTTGTGATCTGTATCTAAAAATAACTCTCTTCTCTGTACCTATATCTATATGCAGATATACAAATATACTGCTGCAGATGTGAACATACACAAATGGATATTTTTTTAAAAAAGCATTTTTGATCTCTGCAGATGTAGTTTTTATTTGCTTCATTTTCTCCAGCAGCAACTATAGTTTGACTTTGATGAGAGTCCCACTAATTTGAAAGGGCAGCTCTCTCTGTGTTAGTGTTTAGCCTTGGGATGGGGATAGCAAGATATACTGTACATTGCACAGCCCACAGTAAGAAAGTTTTTAATAATTCATGTTAAGATAATACTGTTATTCCCTTTCATTTTGCTTTCACTCCCTTCAGAATTTAGTTCATGCCTGGAGCTCCAACATACAATCAATCGAAATAATAATAATTTTCTGGATTTAATTTAATGGATTTTAACTTCTATCTTACAAGCAAATTTTTAACATGTTCTACTGAATGAATTATAATGGGCAATGTAATACTAGATTTAGTATTAACCTTGTTGTAGCCTGCACTTTCTCACACATGATCATTTTTTAAACTAGCCATTCACCAAAATAATAAAATTAAAAATATGCATTAAAGTTGAATTTTGATTAAATGTATAGCCAATTGGGAAAGTGGCCTCTTTTTTTAGATTTTTTTTTTGCAAACAAACATTTTTAATAGCAATTTATCTGACCGCCCATGCTGAGAAATAAAACAAAAGTATGAAAAGTTTTACATCTTTCAACATGGGAATTTGTGGTAAACAGCCTAGCTATTATACTTTACATTAACAGAAGTTTCGATGCAGACCATACTGCAACATCTAAGATAAAGAAATAATCAATCGATACATACATACATACATACATACATACATACATACATACATACACTTCAACAGAGATGCTTTACCCAAGCTGTAGACTTCTCGTTAGGCATGCAACCTTATTCGGCACACATTGATTCCCAATTTCCTATAAAGCAATAGCACTTCTTCCTCTATTTCTTATAGAGATATAGAAAGCCTGAAACAGTCATCACACTGAGCTATAGCAAGTAACAGTCTTATCTCTTTCAGGAAGGATCTACAATTACCAAAGCCAGATCAGATAATCTTGAAGTGGCAGCTAAGATACCTCTTTACTATGCACTTGGGGAGCGGGGGGGGGGGCATAGGCGTGTAATTATGTGTTTTAAAAAAAAGTTCTGGAAAAACATGTCATCAAAATATCGTGATTCCTGGCATTCTCTAGCCCTCTGTTTCTGTTGCCATGAGTAATAGGAGAAGTAGCAGGGAAAGAAGAAGGGAAAATGGTTCCTTTGCTACAACATACAAATCCTACAAGTGTTTTTTTTTCTCTCTCAAGGGATTAGAAAATCGATCCACCAGAGAGGTTCCATTCTGCTGCGCTTCAGACTAGCAAGTATTTGTGCTTGCCAGGTTTTAACTCAGCATGAAAGGGATTATCATCCTTTGTAAAAAAAAAAAAAAAAGCATGTGTCCCAATGCAGAGATTGCAGGTCCTAATTGTGGAAGTTGCCTGATCAGTGGCAAACTAAGCTATATCCAGGGAAAAAGTGAATTGTCTAATAGAGGTTCTACTTCCTGCAGCAGTATGAGTTGGCAGGCCCAAGGCTACCAGCATCATCTTGGATAGCCTAGTTGATGTATCATCAAAAGATGCTTGGGCCACAGGACCAAATGCTGCAATCAACATGCTCCATTTTGAGCTGAGTGAGCCAAAGAAAAGGCAGGGCAACAATTCCAGTTAGTTTAGGCCAGTCATTGCCAATCCCTGGCAATCAATGGTTGCTGTACAAAACATATTTGCCCATAGTATCCTGAATAAAAGGAGTTTTTTGAGAAAATGGCTTGATGGTTCCAGTGGTCACTCCTAGACACTGTCTAAAGCAACTTGTATATCTTAATGTGTGCATTCTGTTCCTAGATCTTTCCAATCAGTCACAAGAATCTAATCCTTATAACTCAATTACTTTACTCAGCCACTGGCAATAATTCACCAACCTTCCACCTTCCATTCAACGAGGGTGAAGGATGACCACTGTCCTTAAGAAACACAGCTCATCTGAGATGCTCTGAGTCGGTCACTGGATTACCTAAGGGTCATGGCACAGAGACCATAGTTCCGTAATGGCGAACCTATGGCACACGGGCCACAGGTGGCACGCTGAGCCATATTTGCTGGCACGGCAGCCCACTGTATCCATCAGCTCCGGCATGCATGCATGTGCCAGCCAGCTGATTTTCGGCCTTCTGGAATGCTGGGAGCCACCATTTTCGTCCTCCCCAGGCTTCAGGAAAGCCTCAGGAGCCTGGGGAGGGCAAAAATTCCTCCCCCATAGGGGGTCGCTCACACATGTGTGGTGGTGAGGGTGACTCAAGCATGGACAGGAGGGTGGGCACACACGCACATGCAATAGTGGGTGCACGCACGATAGCACACACACACACAGTTTCGGCACACCCTTAGAAAAAGGTTAGCCATCACTGCCATAGTTCATTCTACTGGAAATATGCCACATAATTTTTCTAATTTTCTGATCCGCGCTGGAACGATTTTCACACTTAATGGAGTTTCCACAAGGATCTGTGTGGTTAACATCATCATCTGAGTTGCATGGGATTCATTTACCCCTCTCTTGTAGTCCCCCAGTCCTTCTCAAAGTCACTCCCAGTGTTCTCACTCCATTTATTTGCATCCAATTATTATGTGTTTGGGCCTCAGCCAGCCAACTAAACATAGCGCACTGGTCTGAAGATGTACACCATATGCAGAATGAAGGAGACCATGAAAGAAAAGGATAGATCATCATATCCTTGCTAGGAAAGTAATTTATTGATGCTTTCTTTTAAACAATCTCTGCTACAAGGAAATTAGATTTTGTACTGATGGGTCTATATATATAGACTGAAAATAAAGCAAATATAGCATGTTTTATCCTTCTCATTATGGATATTTGTCAAACTGGGAACTGGTTTGAAAAACAGTGTGTAGTACTTACTACACTTGACATACTGAGCTCAGAGAGCATCGTGACTACACTGGAATTCTGTTGATAATGACGTTGAGGCCTGAATGCACACCACAATTCAGAGAGCATGTACAGAGTGCAGACAAGCATCTAAGCTCAACAAGTCAAGAATATATTGCCTTTCCCAAAACTTCTATAAGATGATTTAGGATGCTCATTGAGGACAGTTTCCTTTGGAACTTCTGAGCTCATTTTAAAAAAATGAAAGGCTAACTCTATATTTGGTAAATGGCTGAGCTTTGGTATTTCCTGTACTGCTTCCTTCTTTTCCCATTAATTTGACATCTCAGAGTGCTTTTGAAATTGCGCAGTGCTTTGCACCAATTGGGTTGAACTTTAGACGAGTATAGTCTGTGCATGTTCTTGTACATTGTTAATGCAATCTGTTGTGTGTTTCCTGCAAAATCAAGCTGTTGTTTTTTATTCAACTCTATGTGTTGTTTGGGTGCATTCTGTGGTTGCTCTTTTTTGTCCACTGCTGTGAGATTTGAGGTACATAATATGCAAGGAGATTTCTGGGTTTTCTAATGGGATCTGAGCAAAGACAGTATTTAGGATGTTAAGTAAAAGCAAAATTTCTTTTGCTAATGGTCTCAGGTAGGAACTGTGAGTTTAAAGCCTTTATTGTTATTATTTTTTGCAAATACTACAAGATGTTATTTCTCTCCTCTCCCCCTCTTTTCACACTAAATTTGCTGCTTGAGCCAGCTGAGTAGGTGGAATGACAGTGTATGCTTACTGGCATCTATCATGCAGGGAAAGTGGATGATTAAAAATTGAAAGAAAACTGTATGAAGTGGGATTGTTGTCTTCATAGAAAGCAAATCTGTTATGGGAAAATTGTTTAATAAGATCATAAGGGTTGAAAGAGCCATTTAAGCCATCAAGTCTAACTATTTAGCCCCCTTCACCCAGTTCTTCCCAACTTTTCCTGCAGTTTGGTGCAGGGGTGGTATGCACTTACCTTCCCTACCAGTTCACAAATGTGAGTGTGCACCTCCACGCATGCACAGATCCTTCCGCGCCTGTGCTTTTGCCAAAAGAATAGTCTAACGGGTGTGGGTGGTGGAGCCACCCGTGATTTCCACTATCGGTTTGGGTGATATAGTCTGAACCAGTAGAATACCACCTCTGGTTTGGTGGCAGATAGAAATTGTCACCAGAATATATACAATGAAACAACATGTTATATATAACATGTTGTATATTTAAAACACATTGGCACTGGACTTTTTCCTGCATCTCACCCACATCGAAACATAATCCAGTTTTGAACTACCTTTGAGAAGCTAAGTAGAGTAACACCTGGTAATGTTTGGGTAGAACAGGATTAGAAAATATCAGAACTGTAGGTGACACTAGGAAGAAAAAAATCCTATAATTTGTCAACAGCAACGACATATTATCATGAAAACTAAAAGGTTCTATACAATCACCTGGAGTCGGCTTCAAATTGGAGGTTTTACTAAAAATGTTTTAATTTCAATGTACTGTGTTCCCTGTAACCTCCACAAGCAATCAATATATAGCAGTAAGATCTACATTGTGGAAATGCTAATTATATTACAAATGGGGGAACAGAATTCATTTTTGTCTCTTAGGAGTAATTTGGTTACAGTGTTTCTGAAAAGATAAAACAAATGTTGTCCTTATAGTGTCATTGCTACAAGATGCAAAGCAGGCTATTAACCTGAATAGCTTTACATGATTACTATGCTCACAGGTATTTGAGTAACAGTTACTGAAGAACACATGAAGTCTCATGCCTTACTTATCACTTCAATGGCATCTGCTTGGCTACTATAATAGCAATAGCACTTAGACTTATACACCACTTCACAGTGCTTTATAGTCCTCTCTAAGCGGTTTACAAAGTCAGCATATTGCCCCGAACAATCTGGATCCTCATTTTACCCACCTTGGAAAGATGGAAAGTTGAGTCAACTTTGAACTTGCTGAGGTTTGATCTGCCAAACTGCAGGCAATCTTGAAACTTCAACTTTATCTTCCAAATCCCTGAAGATTCCACTATCACACTTCCAGTTAGCTTTTGATTTTATTGATTGATATATAGATCTGTTGTTTTTCTAAGTACAGTCTATGATTACCTTTTAAATAGCTTTAGTGACTACAGCGCTGCACCACTTAACATATGTTTGTTTAGGTTTAACTCAATTCAGTGTTACATGTTCAAACTGCTGAAATGTATCTAATCTGTTTTTTATTAACATATTATGAAGTAACAGACTTAAAATTATTTAATTTCACAAAATTAAGGAAATTGAAAATGGTTATTGATATATATGGTAGTGCAACAAATTTGAATTCAAGAATAACACAATATCCCATGTTTGAAATGTAGTACTGTAAAAATGCTAGCTAATTAGATTAATTCAACTGTTCCACCACAGTCCTTGGGGACTACCCTTCCAAATAAAACTCACTACTTCAGGTCCTTTTCAAATTATTTGTACAGAATTCATTCTCAGAATGCATTTATTAATTGGCTACATTTATTTCAGTTTGGAAACATATTAGCAAACTCACATTTAACATATACTGTAGTCTACTTGGCTTTTAACTATTTGAGGCAGTCAAATTACAAAAAAATATGATAGTTTTAGTTTGTCCCTTATTTTACCTCTGCAGACTCTCAAGGTTTTAGTGTCTGTGATGAATTCAGGCACAAATGAATTAGCTAAGCACTGATCCTTCCTTTTTGTGCATATGGGGTTAGAAGTCTTACCAGGAAGCTAAATATAGTTATGTAGATAAAACCATTAATTTAACTATATCTCTGTGGAGGCTAATTTCATGGTCAAAACTGAAGCACTACTAATTCAGTTTTTGCTGATATGATGCCTTAAAGAAACCTGAGGCTAAGGGGATTCAAAAATCTTAGAACCTATTAAGACTTACTTCTTTCACCCTTAGAATAAAACAACATTATATCAAATCAACACATTGACAAAACAAGAGACAGATGGAAACAAACTTCCTATTCAAAAGAGAAAGACATCTATTGCAGTGTTAAGGAAAAAGAGATGTAAAATATGAAATTAGATTTTAGTATAGGTAGGATTTGCTTTTGATGCAGAGCAATTCCTAGAATTCTTTAATGGTAATGAACTAGGTGGGTAGAATAAATTACATACCAGAGGTCCCTGGCCTCTTGTATCCCTGTTTAATTGGTTCCACCCAATACTTCCAATGAAAAGCCTAATCTGGAATGCTGAAAACAAAAGAACATTAAAGGACAACTATCTCATATGATATCAATATATAATAATATTAACACCTGAGAATAGCAGTAGTGAAAGCCAATGCTATTTTTTTTAACTTATAGTTCAGTGCAGGGTAGGAAAAATGCATAAAAAGCGTACACAACATTCAACTATGATATTCATAATATTTTAGTAATAATTCTGGTACAATATTTAAATTATGGTTCTAAAATAAGAAATGAAATGAAAATGATAGATAGATGATAGATAGACAATAGATAGATAGATAGATAGATAGATAGATAGATAGATAGATAGATAGATAGATAGATAGATGATAGATGGATAGATGGATAGATGGATAGATGGATAGATGGATAGATGGATAGATGGATAGATGGATAGATGGATAGATGGATAGATGGATAGATGGATAGATGGATAGATGGATAGATGGATAGATGGATAGATGGATAGATGGATAGATGGATAGATGATAGATAGACAGACAGACAAGCTACAAGGTCAAGCTTTTTATTAAGTTTACTTCATGACAAATGTATGTATTCAAGATATAAGAATTCACACTCAGATACGCATTCTTGCTATGCCAATCTTCTATGGTATTTTTTTTTCTAAATATTGTTGAATTGCATTTTTCACCTATGTCTTGTTTCCTTGAAATATTCAGAAAGCAAAATATCCTCTCCTGAAAATATAGAAAATTATGACAGTATCATATAGATGCAAGTGACCCTAGATGTCTTCTAGTCCAACCACTTGCTTGGTACAGGTTCCACTAGAGAATCTCTGGCAGGTAGCCATCCACCCTCTATTTGAACACCTCCAGTACATCACTGCATGGAACATGGATGATAGTTTGTACAGTAAGAAGTTCCTTATAATATCTAGCCTGAACTTGTATACTTGGAGTTTTAATCTAGTCTATTCCTGTTCCTGCCCTCTAGGGAAACAGAAAAAAGATTTACTACATTTTTAATGTGACAGTCCTTTGGCTATTTTAAATACATCTCCACTGTTGTCTTTTCTGTAGAATAAGCATATCAAGCTCATTTAATCATCTCCATAGATCTTGACTTCCCAACTCTTTTCCACCTTGGTAGCCCTCCTTGTTTCCTTTGCTTAGTCCTATCTTGAACACTGATGCCCTGAGCAAGACACAATTTTTCAAGTGTTATATGACCAGTGAAGAGTACAGTAGAATATTTCTTGGGTGATTTTTTTGCTACTTTAATATACTATATAATAGCATTTTCCTTTTAGCAGCTGGAAGACACCGCTGGATCATTTTTAACTGGAGGTCAACAAGAATAATAAAGAAATATTTTTTGTACTACTTCCAAGCCAGGCTTCTGCCATTCATTTGTGGACTTCATTTTTTCTACCCAAGTGCAAAATTTCATGTTTCTCCATATTAAGTTTTATTTTGCGGTATTCATCTCATTCCACTGTTAAACCTGCCTAGGTCTTTTTTTAATATTCTCTTCTCAAAAATATTAGTCATTTCCCCAGCTTTGTATCATTTGGAGACTTGACAAATATCCCGTCATTTCCCTCATCCAAATTATTAAAATGTTGAACACCACAACGTCCCCCTAAATTATATCAATTGATTGAACTAAGATTTTAAAAATATCTTTATAAAGCTGCTAATTTCCCACTGTTTGTACTACACAATAAGATTTTAAATACATTTGTTAGAATTATTCCCAAATCTTTGCTTCTACTCCAAAGTGTTTGTGTTAGCATTATCTAACAAATGCTGTCTTATACAATTTAGTGAGAGCAAGTATCTTGTGAACTAGTGCAGAATCCCTAAATATATAAACCACCCTGAACTTTGATAAGTTTACCATAGGACCTCTGGCTTTAAAATGCAATTTAAAGCACTGGAGTTTATTTATTGTTATTAATTGATTGATCATATTTATATGGCTGGCTGCCTCACTGCCTCTGAAATTCAGCCTATTAGAGAATAAAAAACCAATGCTACTATTACATACTAGTCCATATTAGTACACATGTATCCAGATTAACTGAGAATTCATGAAATAACAAAAAGTTAAATAATAAGGTTATATAGTTTGCTCTTTATTTCATCAATTTGCTTGTGTTAACAGTTGCATTTGTTCAGTTTTCATTCAAATCACATGAACAAATTGGCCTATTTAACTTATATCAATCAGCATACTTGTGCCAGTTATTAAGAGTAAGAATTAATCTTTGTCCAATATAGATCACCCTATTATGCTTTATAGTATTTGCATAGTTAAGAAATAAGTCATAAAGATTTAACAGCACTATTTTCTGAGCCTTATAGCTGACATTTTAGGTAGTTTGTTTTTACACAAATGTTATCAAATGGTGACAATGGAAATGTTGATCAAGGTAAGAATTCTGACAGGAAATCTACTTCAAAGCATTAAAAAAAATTGCACAAAAGCTCTTTGAGGTCCAAATTTTATATTCAAGGTGAGTAGGCATTAATTTTGGTTTTGGGGAGCATAAAATACAATTTTTAAAATATGAAAATATATGTATTTCATTTTCCCTTTCAAGCATATTTAATGAAAAGAAATGAATGAAATATAGCAAAATATTACTGTGAAACAAAATAAAATCTTTAGTGGTAGCCTTCATAGTGGACCAATGTTTTCTGAGATTAAATGGAATGATTTATTTATTATGATCTATAACTAAAATTATTTTTAAAATCTATTTTTGACTACATTTTATTTTGATATTTTTCTTGCTCACAGTATCCAACTATTTGCAAATTGAATTCCATGACTGCAATAGCTTCAGGTCTGTGCAAGCAGCTTTCCATTCATATATATATATATATATATATATATATATATATATATATATATATATATATATATATATATATATATATATATATATATATATATATATATATATATATATATATATATATATATATATATATATATATATATATATATATATATATATATATATATATATATATATATATATATATAGTATTTTATATTATGTTATATACCTACAATGGCTCAGCAGTTAAGATGATAGGCTTGTTGGCTGGAAAGTCAACAGCCTGGGTGTGAGAGCCAAATGTAACATAACAGAGTGAGCCCCCATCTTCACTTACCTCCTGCCCACCCAGTAGTTTGAAAGCATGCAAATGCTAGTAGATAAATAGGTACCAGTTCAGTGGGGAGGAAACATGCTTCACAATGTCATGCTGGCTGTATGACTGCAGAAATGTCTTTGCCTTGAAACAGAGATGAGTACCAACCCAATAGTTAACAAGGATTAGAAGAGTAAAATCCGCAGGGACTTTTCTTTCCTCTCATATATTCACCTACCTCTGAGTAAAAAGATCTGCCTATACAGAACATAACATACTAGACAAGAAATTGCAGGTTCAAAATAATATTGAATGATTCTGGGCTTAACAACACATTCTGACAGTATTATCTTCCCCTTTAAAAAGAAATAACATTACCAAGGAAAGGTTGTAGCTTTGTACTATATAAATTATATTATTAGAGAAATCATATAGAAAATGATTCTTGGTACCTCCATAACAGTGGTGGGTTCCTGCCAGTCCGGTCCAGCCAAATAGGTAGTAGAAATTGGCTGTACCGTAGCATACCATTAGGACTGATGGCCTGGCCATGCCCCCGTACCGGTACAATCCCCTGGCCTGGGCCTGCTCGCTCCCCCCACCCACCCAGTCGCCACCTCCCCCCCCCCTCTCTCTCTCTCTCACCCCACCACACCATGCTTGCCCCACCCATCCACTTCCTTTGCCTGCCCAGATGACGGGAGCTACAGCGGTGCTGGTCATGGCTGAGAGCTTTCTTTGCCAGCCAGCCGCTGAAATGTTTTCCCTTTTAAAAGCCTCCACTAATGGAACCAGAAGAAGAAAGAACCGGTGATTGGGTGCCTCCAGGTGTGGGGGGGGGGATGTGGGGGGACTGGGTGAGTAAGAGCTAGGAGCAAGTGGCTGCATCCAGCTGGGGATTGGAGGGGACAGCTGAGCAAGCACTGGGCAAGCAGGCAGGAGGGCCTTGGGGTGGGGGATGAGCCCAAATTGCACACCACTACGAGTGTCTCTCAGCCATTGTGTGCAGGGAAAAATCTTGCACAGTAAATAACATTTTCTTGTGAGTGCGAGGCAATTAACAGCTTCTTTCATTTTGGGGAAGTTGTTCTTTTCTGAGCAAACGTTTTCCCTGCAAACAATGGCTGAGAGATGCTCATAGTGGGGTGCACTTTGGGGGTGGCAAGTGAGGCAGGGGATGAGGCGAGCCAGGCCACGAGATGTGCATCTTACCAGAGACTGGCGGCTCTAGATCTTGCAGCTTGAAAACCTGTGAGGTTGCTTTGGAAGGGAGCAGACAGGCAGCATCCCCCCCCCCCGGGGTGCCTGCCACCTCAGAGCCTGCAGCCTTGGAGCAAGTATTTGCACAGTAAAGAAAATCTTCTCCCGTGTGTGAGAAGTTTTTAATTGTCTTTACTGTGCAAGTTGTTGCAGGCTCCAAGGCTGTAGGCACCCGGGGAGGGGGCAGAAGGCTGCCTGTCTGCCTGCCCCCTCCAGAAGCAACTGGGGATGGTCAGCAGTCCACACACCACTGCCTTGTGACTGCCCTGGGGGCGCAGCACTTGTCTGGAGACAGCTGCAGCCGGCAATGGGATGTGAAGTAGCAGCCATCCAGCTGAGCATGCCGAGGTAATTGGGATGGTGAGGAGGTTGCGCAAGGTTGGAGGCGGCAGGGAGATGGGTGCTGAGGCCACCCTGGGTGCCTGCAACGGGACGCGGCAGCTGCTGGGCAGCCGCTCCTTCACATCCCGTTGCTCCTTTGTGTTCCATTGCAGTTGCCTTTCTTCTGGTGATCCTTCCTCTCTAGGGCAGAAGGTCTCTCCCAGCCAGGAAGGATCACCAGAAGAAAGCCAACTGCAATTGGACACAAAGGAGCAATGGGACACAAAGGAGCAGCTACCCAGCAGAGCGAGAGTGTCCTGAGGTCATATCGTGGGAAGGTTGTGTGGGGCTGGAGGTGGCAGGGAGGTGGGTTCCAAGGCCATCCTGGGTGCCTGCAACAGGATGCAGTAACTGCTGGGCAGCCGCTCCTTTGCGTCCTGTTGCTCCTTTGCATCCCATTGCAGTTGGCTTTCTTCTGGTGATACTTCTTCTCCAGGGCAGGAAGTCTCTCCCACCCAGGAAGGATCACCAGAAGAAAGTCAACTGCAACGTGATGCGAAGGAGCAATGGGACGCAAAGGAACAGCTGCCCAGTAGAGCCAGGAGTGTCCCAAGGTCGCATCATGAAGAGGTTGCATGGGGCTGGAGGCGGCAGGGAGGCAGGTGCCGAGCTGCCCTGGGTGCCTGCAATGGGACGCGGCAACTGCTGAGTGGCTGCTCCTTTGAGTCCCATTGCACCTTTGCATCCCATTACAGTTGGCTTTCTTATGGCAATCCTTCTTCTCTGGGACAGAAGGTCTCTCCCAGCCAGGAAGGATCACCAGGAGAAAGCCAACTGCAGCCAGAAATGGGATGCAGCCATTTCATCCCTAACTACAGCATTGTCTCTCCGCAGCCGCCATAGGTTTGTCAGAACTGGCTCTGCTCGGCTCGGGGGGGAAAGAGCGCTGGGCTCTCGGGACCCAGGTCACCCCACCATGGAGGATGAGTTGTGAGCGTAGGATGGGGGAAATCGGGGAGAGGGTTATGGTCATTAAAAAGCTTTATTATTATTATAAACAAATAAAATAAATAAATAAAAGTTTTAATTGTTGAAATGCATTTAGTTGCTTTCCTGCAGCCCTTTTTAGGCTCCCAACTTCAATCCTGCATCCTTCCCCCAATGTGCTCTACTCCAACTCCCATCTTCCGCAGCGGGTGAATAGGGATTATGGTATGCCAAGGATCTCTTGAGGAGGGGTAACCAAGCAAGAGAGATTCGAAGGGGTGACTCCTGAGACTCCTGAGGTGGAGCCTTGTTGTCTTCTGTTCTGCAAGGGACTGCAAGCATCCCATAATATCCTTGGCCTTTGCGCCTTCGTCTCCCCCTCCAAGGATCAAAAGGGGGGTCCCCTTTGGAATTTTAGGGAGGTGGGGGCTGAGTTTTTGAATGGCAAGTCTGGTTGTGGATCTCTTTATTGGGGGAGGGGGCTTATGCACACACACCCCAATCCACAGCAGACCTGAACTCTGGATTCCCCTCTTGCATTACGGAAAATAATGATAAGTGATAATAAATGTATTGCTCTCTGTGTTTGTATGTGTGTGTAATAAATGACACAAAGAATGGGATGACTTCTCCAGAAAAGAAATATATATCCAATTGTACATGTGTGTGTATAAACAAATAGTATATGTATTAGTATTAGCATTGTATGATGTATGGTATGGTAATAGTAATAATATAGTAATAGTATAGTATATTGTATAGTATAGTGTATAGTATAGTGCATAGTTATAGCATAGCATAGCCTTTATTGTCATTGTACAAAATAAATACAACGAAATTGGTTTTAGCCTCACTGGTGCAATCCATGACAACAAATACAAACAACATAAAATAGTATAAGGAATAATCCCAATGCAAGTAATTAGTGGAAAAGAAAAAAGAAAAAGAAAAAACTAGTCATATGTCTCCATGTGTGCATGGAGTGATTATGATTGTGTTTAAGAGTCTGACAGCCCAAGCCCATAAACCTGTGTGTGTAGGTGTGAATTAGAAAGAAAGAGAAAGGAAGAAAGGAAGGGTGAGAGAGAAAAAAAGAGAGAGACAAAGATAGAAAGAAAAAGAAAAAGAAAGAAAGGGAAAGAGAAAAAAAGAGAGAGACAAAGATAAAAAGAGAAAGAGAGAAAGAAAGAGAAAGAAGGAAAGAAAGAAAGTGGGAGAGAAAGAAAGAAAGAAAGAAAGAAAGAAAGAAAGAAAGAAAGAAAGAAAGAAAGAAAGAAAGAAAGAACTTATGACCACAATTGAACCCAAAATTTTGGTTGCTAAGCAAGAGCGTTGTTAAGTGAATTTCACCACATTTTACAAGTTGGCCACACCCACTCGGTCACATGACCACCAAGTCATGTTCTCAAAATAGGCCATGCCCACAGAATAGGTAGTAAAAAATAATTGAAACCTATCCCTGCTCCATAGCATCAAAGAACTGGAAGGAAATTCATGAATTCAAATAACTGATGTCCATCCAGCTTTCCCTGAACTTATCATGAAAAAGGAAGCTCTCTAATTCTTGATTAATTGGTTTCAGTTTCGTTTTTCCCTACAATCATTGACAATTTATCTTCCAGTAACTGAAATTCATTTTTATGGGTCCTGTTTTCTGATATGAGAGAAATCAAGCAGGTTAAAATATTTGTTTAAATACCATAACATCCAATAAACACACCAGTACCTCCTTTCTCTCTTCTCTGTTTTAGGACAGGCTTAGCAGAATCTGAAATCTAATTCTCCTATGTCAAATGACATCCCACATTCACAAATACTGATACAATTCCTCTGCCTGTTTATGAGAGATACTATGAGGAACATTATTTCAATGGATGTTTTCTGTGTAACAGAAATGTAACCCAATACATTTTGTATATTGCCGGATATACAACAAAATATGGCAATAGTTTTGAATTTGTGAATTTGATCCATACTGAAATCAATGTCTTTCCCATAGAAATCAAAGTTGAGAATTGTATGCAAATAAAGTAGCCTCTAATGACTCTATTTATTATTGATAAAAGTAGTGGCCGATGTTCACAAGAAAAATATTGTCAATGTAAAAAAAAAGGTTAAGAATGTATTTTCAAGAAAACTGTATCATCTATTAATATAAAAATTATGAATGCAATTCATAGTAACTGCTGGTGCCTATTTTGTGCACAAAAAGCAATATATCAGAACAAGAAAAACTATACTAGATGACATTCGGTATAATAATGCTGATAAAAAAAAATAAAAACGACAAGAAATTTGGTGAAACCAAGTAATATTTAAGTAATATTGTCATAATACTGGCTGGATTTCAACTGACCTATTTATCTATTCCTAGATAAACTTCAGGGGAAAATGTTATTACTATAGCAAAAATAGATCAAAACTCCTGTACCATTTTTAAATCCAAAAAAAGTATCCATTAATCAACTTATGTGGGTTATCTGTCTTCAATGTCCCAGTGAAAGGATAAACATTGTTTTGTGAGACTATTTAGGACATCGGCTGATCTGGTCTCTAATTATACAGTTTTAAAATTGCGATTAGGCTGTCCATATTGGAGAGATAGCTTATGTTGGCCCAGCAGCCTCTAATAAAAATTATTAAATTCAAGATTACTTTATTAGAAAAAATAATGCTTTTCTATAGCGTAAAAATTCCACTTCTCTTAAACTGGACAAGGAAGGAACTACCAACACAGACAAATAAGCCAACAGCAAACAACAGCCTAATCAATGAATAACCAACACTATGCCCAACAAGCCAAAAGTATATAAAAATAAGAGCAAACTGCACTCCCTTTTAGCCTTGATGATGTTACCTAGTTTGGTAATAAAACATCTGTTAAAAAAATTCACAAATTTCGATGAACATTAAGGACTGACGCCACAATTACTATATAAGAAGCCTTTAGGAAGTGAATAGGAAAGCAAACAGTAATTTGCAACATCAAGTTCAGCAGCAAAATCCTAACAGAAACAACAAAAAAGGCATTAAAGATTTCATCCAATCGGGAGCTATGTGTTCTATCAAGCAAGAGCAGGCCAAGGGGTAGAACTGAAACTTGAGACTTGTAAAAACCTAAGGAATTCCCATGCATGTCATAACCAATAAGAGGTTTTTTTTTAAAATGGGGAAACAATTAGCAAAACAAAGTGGTGGTTATAAGTCCAGAGTGGTGATAATAAGTTATCACTGGATAAGTCCAAGAAAAGGATAGGCAGTCAACTGTTAAAGAAGGATCTGCCCTCAGCAGCATTAGTACGATTCAATGAAATCTTTCAGGTCTATGAAACCACGAAATACCAAATGTTAGGAATAATTGGATTATGATTTAGAGCTGCTGATAAAAGTTATTAGGTCATTTTGGAATTTATTATCAAACATGACCACTTTTTATTAATGTAAGCAACAAAATAGTGCCCCCAAAAGTTTATTCTTGATCAAAGCATTTCCTTCATCTTCACTCAACCCCAACAGTAATCCTAAACTGCTGAAAATATTGCTGAAAATATTACAGAGGGGGCAATTTAAAACTTCTGGACCTTCTCAAGACTTTCCCAAATTGAGCTCTTTGAAAATCAGAATAGCAAAGAAAAGAATCCCTTCTCATATGTGATTTCAAACCTGTCTTTTTTTAAAAAAAAGAAAAAAGAAAAAAAGAAAAGTATTTCTTAGGTACTCGAAAAAATATAGAAAAATGCAAAACTGTAAGTGGATTCTTCTCTTTATAGATTATGAAATGGATCAGGATGTCTCTGCATAGCGTTAATATATCCATGTTGACAAGAATTCCAGTCTCTTTATCTCTATCAAGGTTTCCAGTCTAGCTTTTTCCTCCAGCTTCTGCTGGCCTCTGTCTCCTGATGAGCTTTCCTTTTTCTTATCTCAAATGTTAGAAGTGAGATAAATTGTTGCCTGAAATAATAATTTGTTGGCCCCCGCCCAACAAAAAGAAGCAAAAACATCCCACAAATGCCTCTTTCTTTCCTCAGGTGATCATCTCACCTGAATGATTGAATTATTCAATCCCCCATTTAATTCCCCATTTAATCTACTCCTTGGATGAAAAGGGTATTTTAAAAGGATGGGGCTGAGGGACAGATGCTATCTTGACATTTTTCACACATGCAAGTGTATGTAGGATTTTCTGTTGTAGTGCATGGGTCCTCAAACTACGGCCTGCAGACAACATGTGGACTGCTGAAGTCATTAATCCAGCCTGTGCAGGACCATAAGGCTGACCCACCCACATCGCCCCACCCACCCTATGGCCAAGCGCAGAACTTACCTTCCAAACCACGCAGGCTAGAACTGAAAGATAAGGCCAACCATTTTGGCCTGCAGAATAATTCTGGAGGTGAGGGGGATGAAAAACGGGGTGCACAGATGCCCCAGGAGGTCAAACACCTGGTGAAATTGCCCCATTTTTCACCTCCCTCACCACCAGAAGATAAATAGAGAGGTAGAGGGAGAGAGAGAGAGAGAGAGAGAGAGAGAGAGAGAGAGAGAGAGAGAGAAGAGAGAGAGAGAGAGAGAGAGAGAGAGAGAGAGAGAGAGAGAGAGAGAGAGAGAGAGAGAGAGAGAGAGAGAGAGAGAGAGAGAGAGAGAGAGAGAAGAAGGGGGGGAGAGAGAGATTTTTCAAACTCCTTGGGGCTGAGAAGAATTGCTGCGGAACTGAGTTTCCTGAAGTGGACCACTAGACTGCTAAACAACTGAAAAAATGATCTAGTAAACAGAAAAGGCAACCAAAAGAGCAACATGCAAACAAAAGCAAATAAAGCACCCTCAGGAGCAAAACAAATTAAAGTTTAATTTGTGTGCATTGTTCAATTGACTGTTAAATTGGCCATGCCCACCTAGTCACATGACCTAGCCATGCCCACCCAATCACATGACCACCTCGTCATGCCCACCCAGTCGGTCCAGCCCCTCAACAGTCTGAGGGAATGTGAATTGGCTCCCTGTTGAAAAAGTTTGAGGACCCCTGTTGTAGTGTGTTGTTTGAACCTCTTTATGCAAGTCATTCATGTAAGATGGACACACTAAATAAATAAATCTTCTTTACTAAAGGCATATTTCATTAGGCTACGGGTTAGGAATGGAGGAATGGAAAAAAGAAGGAAAATAAAGAAATAAATCAGACGGGAGATTATAGACAGCTTTATTTGCAACTGTGGGATTACAGAATTCATTCACATTACACACACATACACACACACACACACACACACACACACACACACACACACACACACACACACACACACACACACACATATATATATATATATATATATATATATATATATATATATATATATATAGTGTGTGTGTGTGTGCCTGTATCTGTGTCTGTGTGTGGTCCTTACTTATCAAGCACTCATTCAGCAATCATTTGATGTTATGTTGATGCTGAACAAGGAGACAAAGTTGCAGTCATCACAGCATCATAGCACATATGATCATGATTCAGGCACTTGGCAACTGGCATGCATTTCTCATGTGATCCCCATTTGTGACCTTCACAGTCAGTTTATGACAAGAAGCCACAGATCACAATAACATGATATTGCGCTTAATGACATACAGCAATTCCCTTAACAATCAAGGGACAATCAGTTGTCCCTTGACAACTGATAAACTGCCATTGTAAGTTCATGATGAAGTAGCCAGACCCAATTACAGTTGGTAAGCAAGAACGATCTGTAAAGTAGGGCGGTCAAACTTACAGCCCATAGCCAGGATGTATCATGCGCTGGCTTTACTTTACTTTACTTTACTTTTATTTAGATTTTTATACCCAAAGGGACTCGGGGCGGTGTACAGTCAAATAAAAACACATCAATAAATAGAAAATACAAACACAAAAGAGGAGGCAATAAGAAACTGTACATATCTGAAGCAAAGTAGTTAAAAGCAATATTTAAATACCCTAAAAATATCCAATTAAAATATATGGCCACGCCTAGTTTAGTGAAGGGAGGAAAAGTCCCAATACATCATGTGATGATGCCATGACAATGTGAATTTGACACCCCTGCTGTAGAGAGTGAGAGAAAGAATATATAGTGTAATGCAGCATAGACGTCAAGGCCTTTTATTAGCAGGACTGATTACATCATGAGTATATAGCAGTGGTGGGATTCAAAAAGTTTTACTACTGGTTCTGTGGGCGTGGCTTGGTGGGCATGGCAGGGGAAGGATACTGTAAAATATCTATTCCCACCCCACTCCAGGGGAAAGGTACTGCAAAATCCCCATTTCCTCCCGATCAGCTGGAGTTGGGAGGCAGAGAATAGATGGGAGCGGGGCCAGTCAGAGGTGGTATTTACCGGTTCTCCAGAACTGGTCAGAACCTGCTGAATACCACCTCCTGTATATAGCTTAAATGAGTACCCAAAGAAAGTAAGGGCACTTGTTTTTTAAGGTAACTTTTAATTTAAAAGCCACAGGGCTCACACCGAAGAAGCAGAGTGTAAACTAAGTGAAGCCAATTTACCATAACAGAATGATGCCATTTTTTCCCCATTTTTCCCCAGGGCAAAATAAAATGCGAAACAGATTTCTACATCCCTAATTTTGAAACATAATTTCTCACTTCTTTGGTGTCATTTTGGAAATTTCCAACAACACAGCTTTTATGGGGGCGGCCTGCATTCGGAGGCACAACTGCAATTCAAGCAGAGTGTTTTCGTTTATTTAAAAGCCAGGCTCAGCCAAGAATCTATCAATACTTATCATTTAAGTGCATAATGCATTTTAAAACTATATTGTGCTCAAATGTTTTCATTAACATTCTCTAATTTAAAAAGAAAAAAAATATTTTCCACATAACTCCTGACTTTTCATGAGGTAGAGGGAGCCATTTCCCCCCCCCAAAAAAAAAACCCTTACTCAGTCTTCTACAGAAGAATGCAGGGACCTCATTTAGGGACTGCCTTATTTAATGACTGATTGTAGTTATGTCGTTGATGGAAAAAGTAACTTCACAACTAATTTTTGGATTTATAACCGTTTTAGGTCTATAAAGCAAAAGAAAGCTGAAATAAGATCACAAGCACAATTGCAGTTTCACTGAGTGATCATTCACTTAACAACCAAATTGCCAATCTCAATTGCAGTAATAATAATAATACAATACAATAGTAGAGTTGGAAGGGACCTTGGAGGTCTTCTAGTCCAACCCCCTGCCTAGGCAGGAAACCCTATACCATTTCAGACAAATGGCTATCCAACATCTTCTTAAAGACTTCCAGTATTGGGGCATTCACAACTTCTGGAGGCAAGCTGTTCCATTGATTAATTGTTCTAACTGTCAGGAAATTTCTCCTCAGTTCTAAGTTGCTTCTCTCCTTGATTAGTTTCCACCCATTGCTTCTTGTTCTACCCTCAGGTGCCTTGGAGAATAGCTTGACTCCCTCTTCTTTGTGGCAACCCCTGAGATATTGGAACACTGCTAGTAGTTAAATGTTTCTCTGGTCTTCCACAATAATTCCTCTTTATACTGTAGCTTGATAAAAAAGTTTCTTTACCAAGCGTCCTTCAAAACAAAACAAGTTCTTTTGTTCTTAGGCCAATGTCATTTCTTGCTTTTGCCCAAATACCTATACCATTATGTGCATTATTTAGTTTGCAAATTCTTTTCTTTCCCACTCTATGCAATTGTCATCCAAAACAGTTTATCTTTATACATTAATATAATGCAACCACTGTTGTATGACAAAAAAGTTTCTTTACCAAGCGTCCTTCAAAACAAAACATGTTCTTTTGTTCTTAGGTCATTTCTTGATTTTACCAAGCCAGTTGTACAAATACCTCATGTACACAATAATGCATATTATCTGATTTTGTAAACCCTTATCTTTCCCACTGTATGCAAGACACAAGGAAAACCTATTTTAAACAGCGTAGATCATCTTGAGGTAAGGAGACGCATAGCAAATGCTATAAATTCACCACTAAAAGAGGCACTTTGTTTAATGCTTCATAATCATATTTTTAATGAAGTTGTGTGAAGTTACTGGTGATGATATTGCACAATTTTCCTTGTGCAATGTGCACATTTGAAGATCTTTACTTGCTTGCTATATGTAATCACAGTTGGCAGAACTTTGCTTTTACAACTATCATGATTTATTGGGTACATTTGCATATTCTTGCTGGACAATTATTTTACTTGGCATTATCTTTCTGAAGTCAACAAAATTGTATATGGCAAAGGAGAATCATTTCTATGTATTTCAGTGGATGACTGTACTGTTGAATGCAGTTATTCCTCTCTTATTCCTCACTTTTTCAGCAACAGTTTGAAATTATGACAGCACTGAACGAATAGTAGTTATGACCAACACTGAATGAATGGAAGTTAGTGTGGCAATCCCCTGAGGTTATGTGATCAAAATTCAGGCATTTGGCAGCCTGCCCATATTTATGACTGCAGTATGAACTTCAACTTCCCCCATCCACTTACCATATATTTCAGAGTATAAGATGCACCTTTTTCCCTCCAAAAAGAGTCTTATATTCTGAATGTAGCATGAGCCATACTTGATGAGAGGGGGGAGTGAGAGGTATGGTGGCAGTATGGTGGCAGCAACGGTGGCGATCGATGGAAAAAGTAGGTAGGATGACCTACCACCTGAACTGCCCCGCCGCTCCTGGGAAAATTAAAGCCACCACTGCTGCCCCCACCACCACCTCACTACTGCCCGAGGAGCCTGACCTGCTCCCAGGCAAAATTTAAAGCTGCCGCTGTCACCGCCACTGCCTCATTGCTGCCCGATAAGCCTGATCTGTTCCTGGGCAAAATCAAAGCCACTGCCCCACCACCGCCTGGATAAGCCACCTGCCTCACCTGCTTCCTGGCCGATGCCTCAGACAACGCTGCCTGGAGAAGCCTGCTACCTGCTCCTGAGACACCACACAGGTAAGCACTGGTTAGGGGTGTCATGGGTCTTCAAACATGGCAGCTGTAAGGCTTGTGGACTTTACCGGTAAGTTCCAGAAATCCTGAGGTAACATGATTGGAGGATGTATTCTGGGAGTTGAAGTTCACAGGTCTTAAAGCTGTCAGGACTTTTGCAATGGGTTTGACTTATTGTTTTAAGGATATAAGGCTTATTGCCTGTTTGCAGGTTGGGGTTGGGGTTAGGGTTAAGGCTAAGGCATATTATTTAGGGGGAGGATATCATGATCTAATGTGTGTGTATGAATGTGGTTTCAACTACAGTGCACTGTATTGTTATAAATGACACATTATTGTTCTTTCTTGCAGAAAAACGTCAAAGACAAAAAGGCAGGCATATGCAAACTCTTTCAATCTGGAAGTCTTGAAATATGCTGAGGAACATGGAAACCGAGCAGCAGAGAAACATTTTGGACCACCTCCAACTGAAAAGATGATAAGAGAGTGGAAGAAACAGGTGGATAAGTTGCAAAAGGTAAAAGATAAAAGCAAGCACAACTTTCGTGGGCTTCCTGTAAAGTGGCCACAATTAGAGGAGGAAATGAGAAACTGGATTACAGGTCACCGGAACAGTGGCTTCGCAGTCACCACAAAAATGGTGATGTATGAAGCCAACACATACCTACACGGAGAGGCATTCAGGATTTTAGTGGAACACTATCATGGTGCTTCAGATTTATGAGGCGATGTGGCCTCGCTATGCGCACCAAAACTAGAATTGCGCAAATAATGCCAAAAGAGTATGAGGCTAAGATTCTGTCTTTTCATAGATTCCAGGAGGAGAAATAATTTTGAGATTGGCCAGATCGGGAATATGTTTGAAGTCCCACTAACTTTTGATGTGCCATCAAACAGGACTGTTGATGTCAAAGGTGCCAAAAGCATAACTGTAAAAACTACAGGACATGAGAAGACACATTACACAGTTGTGTTGTCCTGCTGTGCAGATGGCACCAAATTGGCACCAATGTTAATATTTAAAAGGAAAACCTTCCCAAAAGAAGTGATTCCAAGAGGTGTTGTTGTGCATGTCCACGAAAAGGGATGGATGGATGAGCATGGCATGAAAGTATGGATTGTAAAAGTGTGGTCCAAACGTCCTGGAGGGCTTCTGAAAAAAACAGCTTTGTTACTGCTTGACCAGTTTAGAGCATATACTACTGACAACACTAAGAAAAGATTCAAAGAAGTCAAGACCAATCTAGCTGTAATTCCTGCGGGTCTTACCAGCCAGTTGCAACCTCTTGATGTTTCCATCAACAAGCCATTCAAAGTTTAAAATATTTAGAAGTTTAGAATGTTTAGAAGATTAGAAGAGTGGAACAAATGGATGGCTGTTGGTAATCATGCTCTGACAACCTATGGATTAATGAGGAGGCCCACTATCACTCAAGTCTGTTAATGGGTGAAAACCACATGGAACTCAGTGAAGGATGAAACTGTTACACAATCCTTCAAAAATGTGGCATTAGCAATGCCTTAGATGGAACTGAAGATGATATCATTTATGAAGGTAGCGAAGAAGTAAGTGATTGTGAGCAACTGAGCTTCCTAAATTCTGACACCAGCGACGATGATGAGTTCTTGGGGTTTCCAGAAAATTAGAGGAGTGCTTGAACCTTCAAGTCTCTCCTCTTTTGTTAATGACAACGATGATGGTTCTTAATACTGCTGTTGGCTTTACAGAATTGTAAAAAGTATACATGGTTGTAAAAAGTATACATGGTTATAAAAAGTATACATGGTTATAAAAATTCTGCTATACTGGCATTTTATTAAATAATATATTACTACACCATTTGGTTCAGAATACTTTTTTCCGTGTTTTCCTCCTCTAAAATCTAGGTGCATCTTATACTCCGGTGTGTCTTATACTCCGAAAAATATGGTACCTCCCCCCTTCTCTACCTTTCTGGCCACCTTGCACTCCATTACCCACAAAAAACCAAGCTGACCTTCACTGTTTATTTTCTTGTCCGTGATAAGGCACAGCAGCTGTTGGTCCTTCACAGGGCCCTCCCACAACCTCCTCAAAGCCTCACAAGGAGCCATCAACTGCTTCAGCTGGGCACACCTTGCCAGAAATGAAAAAAGATGGCAAACGTCAGCTACGGACTGGTTGAGGCAGCAAGGGTAAACAACAAAGTTCAGGGAAACCAATTGGGAGAGATTGGGGGAATTAAGTGGGGGGGGGGAGATGAAGTTGAGGTGATCATGGTCAGGCAGGAGAAATGTGAGGTATGCTAGTGTGATCCTAGCCTTGTGACCGCAAGTAGGACTATAGTCACAAGGCTAGGACTGCACTATCATTAGGGGAGGACCTTATGCTTTTCCTACCCTACATTGCTCACCTTCACTTTATCTCTCCCCACCCATTTAACTCTCCCCACCATCTCTGCCTAAGCAATGAAACCGTATGATGTTATGCTTAACTACTGCTTCGCTCATGGACAGAAATTCTTTTTCCAGTTAGGTTTAGTAACTAGGTTAAACAATAACTACTTGGATTAGGTTTAATGACTAGGTTTCTTATCATCAATAGGCCCCCAAACATACATACATACATACATACATACATACATTCATTCATTCATTCATTCATTCATTCATTCATATATGTAAGTTTCCCTGCTAAAAGTGAGGAAACAACATTTGAGAACTAATAATGCATGCAGTCACCATCAATACTGAAAACACATTCACTTGGGACTACTGTGTACTGTGATATATTCCATCATGTTTTTCCCCAACCTACCATACAATTCCCTGATTTACCCGTGGTACTGCTTACTTGGAATTTTGGAAAATATTTTTGCACACCACATTAGTAGAAGATGACAAATAGTATGTTTCACCAAAAATGGGATGATTACTTAAATCTGTGTGTGTAAATACTCAATAAATATAAGAAAATATCATATTTGTTTAAAAAAAACTGTGTAGAATATATTTAAAAGGCAGAAATATACATATACATATACCAGAGGTGGGTTTCTGCCGGTTTGGCCCGGATTGGTGAACCATTGGTAGCGGCAGCGGGAGTCTCCGCCCACCTGCCCAGAATGGTAGTTTAAAAATTAGCAACCCACCTCTGACATATATATATATATATATATATACATTTTGTTTTTTCTAAATCTGAAAACTTAGCACCTCTTTCTGATCTTGAGACTTCTTTTCCATGGTTCAATCAATTCCTCCAAGAAACTTGGGAAAGTTAAATGAGCTCTGATCAGAAGATGCTATTATCATAAAAGTAACATATTTGACAAAAAAAAAAGTATATTTGCTCTTTTTTGGCCTAGCACATTCTTTTTATTTCATTTCATCAAGTACACATTTCTTAAATTTTATTTGAAAAATATTTGGGTACAATTTGGTCAACTATGCTGCTAGCAGAAATCTCTAACAGGACTCACATGATGAAAAACTGAGAGATCATTGTTTTTTATCAAGGCTGGCAGAATTTTAGGTTTTCTATATAACAAAATGAATATCCATCATATTGAGTACAAAATTTAAGTATCCTTGATATAGTATTGTTTCATGTAGTAGGTATTGTGAGCAACTGTATTATAATGTAAGATCAAATCATCATCATCATCATTCTCTAGCTTTATTGGCAGGCCCCCAGTGAGATGTTCATTTCTCCTAATTTTCTTTGTACTAGGAAATTAAGCCAAACTGGTCATACTTAAGAGGCAGGACTTGACATTACAAATATTATCTTATCTTAGAAACATAAAGATTCACAAATTATGGAAATATATGTGTTAGAAACCAATTGTAACATAGGAAACTCAGTGGACATACTCATCGAAAAATGTGGTTAAAAACTAATTCCAAGGAGTTTTTGAAAAGCCTCTTTTCCAAGCACAGCCTAAAAATCCATTCTGTTTCCATATTTATCAGTACCTCAAAGTACAGTTCTTTATTTCCATCTATTATGTTGTAATTATTTCTTGGTTCCATTTTGATTGCGTCATGAGTCTGAACAAGTTTTAGGATAGTTGTAACCAAATGCATGTTGGATAAAATTTGTTATTCCATAAAAATCCAGATACTTGTATTTCTTAGTATTACTTAGGGGAGAAGTAATGCCTTGATGTTCCTGTGGATAATAATAAGAGCCCTGACATGGCATCCTTCAGATAGCATGAAAAGAGAATGCTGCCTGTACATCCTGTAGAAAAAAAATGACGTTTTAGTACTGTCTAGTGATTAGATGTAATGGCTTGCATATCGAAATGACAGCATTGAGCACTTCAGGCAAATCACTAAAGAAAAGTGGATGGATTGATGACCTTATTCGGGCAGAAATGGAAACAACAGATATTATTGGTTCCTTGCTGCCGGATAGTCACATTAGAAAAGTAAGAAATATCCATCAGACTGTCGCTTCACATTCATAAATATATTATACTTTTTCAAGTACCCAGCAAAAATTATTGATGCAGAAGAATGTTAGCATTTTTGGAAAATGTATTCCTTTTCCTTTTTATTCTGAACTGTTGATTGATTTGCATCATGCTATATACTTTTTTATCACACAAAATCCATTTATCCATCTCAGGTTCTCCTGTCACATTTACTTATGGTTTCCTTTTATAATAGCAGCCATTTCAGGTACTGGAATAATATGTTAATCAAGATGCAGATGGTTTTGAGGTCATATTGAGTAGCTTTATCTCCCAATGTTATTCCTTCCCTTGACATCCAATGTCATTCCTTCCCTTGACATCAAATGTCATTCCTTTCCTTAACATATAAATATCCATGCAGAGCAGTCTTCAGACATATAAATTCATCAAGGCTTCATGTAGGAAGAAACTGTCATTAGTGCTGCTCATGCGGAAGTTTCTGTGAATTTAAGGTCTCCTGCCAACCTGACATTCATACTGTCTTACTTCAGGCAAGCAACAATCCCATTGGAATAAAGTAGAGCCAACTGTGCAACTTAGAATTAATTTAATGAGTTGCTAGTCACTTGAAAAATGGCAAAAATATTGATAATCATAAACAATCCAGGATTCAGTACTGGAGAATTCAGAGATAAACTGAACAGAACAGTGGGGTGGCAAAAACTGAGTTAGAAGACAGAGCTAAATACTGGAAGATCAAGAATAAGTGCTGGCAAACGTAATTAAATATCTTGGTGAGGCAGACATTTCAAATAAATATATTTAAATCTCAGTTCTGAAGTTTCCATTTTAGCCCAGGTGATGTTAAATTTAAAGTTATCTGAGTCATCATTCTGTTCAGACACAAGGATCAGCTAATGAATAAAGTTCTTTCTCTGAAGCCAGGCACTTCTTAGCCTTCTGATGCGAAATCCAGAGGTGCTTTCATGTGGTATAACTCAGCAGGTTCTCCTCTGTGTCACAGTCAGAATCTCTTGCCATTCTCAGTACAACCCATCCTGATTTTGAAAGTTCATCTTCAGTACTCATCTGTAAGATGTCAAGGGGTGCAACGTCAAGTATCTCATATTGGAATTAGAACCACAGATAACACTTTCTCCAATTGGGATGTCATACATGTTTACCCCAAGAAGCTAATGGAGGACACTAATACATGCTGCTTTCTGTACTTTCATATGATGTGCTTTCAAGCAAATTTATATATCTGTTCACACAGCTGTACACATAATGTCATTTCCTGATTAATTTATTAGCACGCAGTATTTTACTCTTTCTTCATTTTATTACGATTGAATGATTGATTCATTATACATCATTGATTTATTTATTTTTAATACCTAGCAGCCAAATCTATCCCTAACTTTCACAAAAATCTATCCCTAACTTTTAGGTCTCCCAAGGAGGCACCCATCACTACTGTAATTTAATCCACACACTTTGCTGGTGGCTTTTCTCTTCTCTTTCCTCCCACTTTCCTATCTCTGGAGTCATTTTCAGAGAGTTGGGTCTTTACATAATGTTTCCAAAATAGTATCATTTGAGCCTGATCATTTGTGCTTAAGTGGGAACTCTGGAATGATTCGTTCAATGATCCATTAGTTTGCCTTCTGTCCACAATATTCGTAGGAGTTTTCTCCAGTATCAAAGTTAAAAGGCATAAATACTCTTCCTATCCTGTTTCTGTAAAGTCCAACTTTTGCTTCTGTAGAGTGACAAGGATTACCATTGCTTGCATGATTCTGATCTTTGGTGCCTGAAGCACATCATGGCATGTCAATATCTGTTCCAAGGCCTTCATAACTGCTGTATCTGTACTTTTCTATAACCAGCTTAAACATTAGCACTTTTTTTATGTGGGGCTATAAGCTATGTTTGATGATTGTGAGCATTATTTGCTTGAATATGAAATTAAGGATATTGTACAATAGTTTGTACACTTTCTTAAGTGTCATTTTTTTTTTTGCATTGGAATGTAAATTGACATCAACCAAATGGTTGGGCATGGTATTGTACTCCAGATTTGCTGGTATAGTTTATTAGAACCGTAATTAATTCTTCTTCTGTTCCTTATCATATATCAATGGGCATTCAACTACCAACTACTACCAACTTGGTAATAACCAGAGTGCTGATCTTATTTCATCATCTATTACTAGACATTACTGAAAGTAATCTTTTCTAAGATACCCTGAATGTTATGTTGACATCTCTAGTGTATAGTGTTTCCATATATTCCTTCCACTTTTCTTTGATCTGCTTTGAATTGTTAATATCTCCCTATTGGTATTTGTTAGCATACCAAATCAAAATTGATTCTCCTTCTGAGTTCAGAGATCCTTTGAAAAACTTTCCTTGTTTTCCATTTCAATTTCCATTTTCAGTATTTTAACACCTGTTGTAATGCTGTTTCTTGTCTCTTCTAACAGCTCTCTGAAAGTCTTAAGTTCCTTTCTATAGCGGTACATGGGAATGACCTTAAGGGACAAGAGGAAGAGATGCTGTCTAGAAAATGATCAGACAAGACAAGTGGTTAATGGTCAGAGAAATAAACTTAGGAAGGCCCCATCCTTTTTGATCAGGCTATTGAAAGTGGCAGGAGATTTCTTGCAGACTTGCAAAATTGATATCAACCCTGTCAGGTAAATCAGACAAGAAATACGACTAATTCTACTTTATCAAAAGGCTATGTTAACAAAATCAGTAAAAACAATACTGTTTTAAGTAAAAGAAAAAATATCCAAGCCTGAAAAAGAATTGAACAATCAGAAGAAAATAGAAAGAAAATCCTCAGGAATGTGGAGATAGGTGTGGATTATTAGGTTTTTCTTTCTTTTCTTTATTGTTTAATTTGAGCTGTTTCTTTGTTCTCTCTTAGTCCTATTTTGTTCAATCTGCTTTATGTCTTTCCATGTAGATTAGCTGTGAGTTAAAGTCTACAGAATTTCTATTTTCCTTTTTCCTTTCTACCATCATATTCAACTCTCCATTAGCTCCTTTAATCTACATAATAAATGATGTATCTTTTAAATGAATGATTGATTGATATCAATAATATTATTGCTAGTAATTTTGTCTACCATACATTTCAGCCACTTTTTTTGCTACAAAGAATGGGAGCAGAAAATCTTACAGAAAAGTACAGTAAGGTACTTTTACCTTACTGGACAGAAACAACATGCAGACCAACTGAGCCAAAAACTATGGGAGATTACAATAGTAAGATTTGTGGGGGGAAAACAGAGACCCACAACTTGAAAAAGCTGACAGTAGTCAACCAAATATCCCCTGTGCATGTATGCAAGAATGCTCCCCATTACACCAGGTTGTTTCACTTCTTCTATGACTGTGATATTTGTAAAATGAATGAATATCCTTGCTCCTAAAATCATTTCACATTCAATCATCCTCTGTTTTTACTCCAGCATGAAACATCAGTACTATGCTCAGTTAAATTCTCAAAAGTTGCAAGCCATATGTGGAAAAGTAAAGCACAGAATGAGATCAAACCTTTTGGTGCCTGGAGACTCACTTATATTTGCAGGGGTGTGGGGAAGATTTTCTCTCTTTTCTCAGATTTCTTCTTTAAAAAACAATTATGGTCCATTTATTGTATGATTTCCACTTCCAACCATTTTTTTAAAAAGATAAAGGTATCCTTCAGACAAGTTCAATTCCTAGTGACTAAATGAATGCATCCATACAGTTTTCTTGGCAATAGTATGGAAGAGGCTGTCCAGGGCCACCTTCTAGAATGTGTTTCAACTTCCTAATTGGAATGGGACAACTTAGTGCAGTCATCTTGCCATGGCCAACTCATGGCAGAACAACTTGCTGCAGGGCAATCCAACAATTCAATTTAACTATTTAAAATATTTTTAAAAATATTTTATTTTTTGTTATTCACATTTTATTTTGTCCCTCCTTTTGCATCCTTTCTTTAATGATTCTATTTCACCATTTCTTCAATATTAGTGTAACTCTTCTTCTGTGGCAAGTTGTTCCCTGGTTAGTTGTCCCATGTTGAGTTGGCTATAGTGAGTTGTCCTAGGCATTTCTAATTTAATCTACAGCTCCCTAGTGGTCCTATGCAAGGATTAGACCTGAGATGCAAACCTTTAGAACTCAAGAAAAAAATAGGAAAGTGTTGCAACGTGATAATATATACCAACCTCATAAGATAGTAGGAAAGGCCCAGAATAGTGCATGTAAATCTGTAGCCTTGGGTTGTTCATCCTTGATATCAAGAGATGAATAAATATGAATCTATAGAAAAGAGTCAGGAAACATAACAAAGTATTAGTGATCATGATCTACAGTTCCAGATTCTTTAGCACTGTGAGAAGAATATACATCTTTGTCCTTAAAGCTGATTCTTTCATCTCAGAGCTTCTCACAGCTTACAAAAAAATCTCTCAGCATGAAATTAGATGCCAACAATAGCAGGCCAACTCCAAGAATTATGACAAAACCTAGTGTCAACTCTCTTTCCAAATGGGCTTAAATCACCTAATAGATGCCTATAATATCAATCAAACTTTTTGTATGCATGCATGGACATGTGTATGCATCATGAAAAATCTGCAGTGCCATTGTACTGTTGAGTATGCTGAGCAAATCAGGGTAAAAAAATGTGTGTATAAGGGACATAAAAATATAATGAGAAACTTAGCAACAGCATATCTGTTTTCTCCATTGTTAAGTAACAGATTTAAAAGCTGCTACATACCACCTCACCCCACACACTCTACCAACAGTCTTGAAATGGAAACTTAGAATTCATTTGCAGATTTTACAAAAGATGTTTAGCTTACCCTAGCTTACCATTGTCACTCTTTAGGTGTTTAGATAAACAATTACTTGGCCTCAAGAAATCATCACCACCTGGGAGGCTGTTATCTTCACTCTGTTTTAGAACATGGCACTCTGGATTCATTATCATTTGTGCTCTGTGTAGTAATGTGATGCTACACCTCTTATATTGTTAAACTTTCTGGCCTGACTTTGTAATACACACCTATATTTCTGCTTATATCCATCAGAGGCTGCTATTATTTCCAGTGAATACTCTTATGCATACAACTGTATAACTGGGTACATGGATTATTTAAAGTCCTAACTATTCTCTAATAAACTTAGTCACATATTGCTATTTTCAATTATCCTTATTTAGTGACTTACTTTCTATATGCTACAGTAAAATCCTCCTCAGAGTATGCAATGCTCATTTTGAAGATTTCAAGGTTACGGTACTTTCAGGCATGGAGTAACATTTGCAACTTGTTTTGGATGAGGAGGAGCAGGTTAGGGTTAGGTTAGGTTAGGTTAGATTAGATTGGGTTAGATTAGGTTAGAGCAGGTCCCCTGAAAACATGAAAAGGCTGCCTGATCAATTTGAATTGGACTTCAGATTCAAACCTTTATTGTCAGTGTACATGCGTACAATGTGATTGGCTGAGCCTTCCTTCATGCACCCCCCACCCAACACAATACAACTCAGTGAAAGATAAAAAAATCCCTAGCCCAGTTAATCCTACTAACAAACACCAATTCTATCGCACCATGTGAATTTATTGCACATCGCGCCAGCTCCGCAAGTCAATCGCACTATGTTATTGTATGGTTATTTTTCATTCAGGAGTCTGACAGTCCACAGATAAAAACTGTTATTCAGCCTATTTGTGTGGCTGCCTTTGTTTCTATATCTCCTTCCAAATGATAGGAGAATAAAGAAGGGCTGACCAGGGTGTGAGTCGTCCCTGAGGATTTTCCTCAGTTCTTTTGAACGAGGATGACCAATGGAAAGGGACTGAAGAGGTTTCTGGCCAAAACTTTCTGGAAAACAAGTTGTCTACTTGATCAAGTATGCACTTTGGATCTAGTGTAATCTATAAGGATCTATTTAGCAATAGTAGCTAGAAGCCACTTTTGATAACTTTAGCTGGTATAGCAGTAATATACTTACTTAAACAAGGACAGCTTTAATCTTAAATACACATGGACTAGTTACAATCTAACTAATTACTCTCTGTATTACAGTATTAAACCATTTGGAAATGATAATTGACACAAAGACATCTACTGGGTGAACAAACTATATTACTTCTGTTTGATACTAATTATATTGGTTAGCATTTATTTATGGGAGTAATTTGAAATGGGGCCAAGAAATTGATTGGTTCTGAACCTAATTTAATAATTATTTTTATGACTCTCTTTCCCAAAATACCCAGAGATATCATCAAGCTTGTAAATAGGAAATGGAAACAAAATCTTAGCAAAATCTTCCACCCACTTCTAGCCTCTTGGATTCCTAAAACACAGCCTCTAAATTGAAGATTTGTTGATATAATTATCATGCATGAATACTTAATCGTTTTGAAATTAATCCAAACTAGTATCTATGAATACATCTTACAACTCCATAAGTAAAGGATGACCAAAAGCTATATGTAGGAAAGCTGAGGGCACAATGTGAGTGAGTAAAGCAGTGACGTGCAGTCAGGTGAGGCAAGTGAGGCACAGCCTCACCACTCTCATCATTAAAAAAAAAGTAAAAGGAAAAAGCTGAGCTAGTTACTGCCTCACCGTGGATGACTCTGCTTAACTGTTAAAAAAAGCTGGAAAAGGTATGTGTGGGTTGGAGGGAGGGGGAGGAATTCAAACTTCATCCTCCTGGTGCTGTGCAGGGCTTTGGGCAAAGGCTAGAGGGAAGGACCCTGGCTCGCTTGTGCTCTCCTTCCCCAAGAGTAGTTTGATTGCAGGCAGAGCCACGTTGTGGGGCCGGTGTGTGTGCTACAGCATGGCTCTTTGCCTGGCTTCCTGCCTCCTCCTGTGGTCTCCTCACTGGTGCTGTCCCTCCCCAAGTGTAGTGACTTCCCCCCAGGCCCCCATTCATTTCTCTCTCACACACACACAGCTGGATAAAACTATATAAAAATCTAGCCCAGCTTCACTGATTACAAGTTTGAAAAGGCAACGTGGCTCCACCTGCAATCAAACTACACTTGGGGAGGAAGAGCACAAGCGAGCACTGAGGAGACCACAGGAGGAGGCAGGAAGCCAGGCAAAGAGCCATGCTGTAGTACACACACTTCCCCCCAGCCTCTTTTTTTTGGAAGGCTCGGATCGGCTCCCCTCTGGCTTCTCTGCCTCTCCTCTCACCCCAGCCTGCCAGCAGGAGGTAGTGGGTGGGCTTTATTGTGTTCCAGGCATTTCCCACCCAGACAGCAGGCTGCATTTGCAATGGTGGAGGTGTTTGGGAAAGGCAGCAGGGGAATGGGGGGGATGGCAGAGGAGCTGCTTTCAAGCCACTGGAAAAGATATCCAATCCAACTTTTGTGTGTGTGGGGGTTTGTTTGAGAGTGAGTGAGAGAGGGAAGGGGTAGGAGAGATAGTCCAATCCAACTTCTGTGTGTGTGTGTGTGTGTGTGTGTGTGTGTGTGTTTGAGAGAGGGGGAGGAAGGGACAGAGGGAGGAAGGAGGGGAAGGAGAAGAAAAAGAAAAAGAAAGAAGGAGCAAAGGAGAAAAACAAATGCTGTCGCTTTAAATTGGAACTGAGCATGCCTGGCTGTGGAATTCTGGGAGTTGAAGTCCACAAGTCTAAAAATATTTGAAACCCAGCACTGTGTCAGTGCCTCACCAGTCATAAACCTCACCGCACGTCACTGGAGTAAAGCCATAACTTCACACATGTGGGTGATATTCAAAGTTCTTGACAATGTTGATGGTTTCCTTGTGTTAACTATTGTATACCTCTTTTATGCCTTATGATTTAGTTTTCTACCTGAAAACTGTTTTAAAAATGGAACTTGAAATATTGGTGTCCAGCAGTCAAGCTCAGAACCTGGTTTCACAGGGCTGCAAAGAAGAAGTTAGGTCTTCTGTAAGCTAATTTTGAATTAAATGTTTCATTAAATGTTTACTTTCTCTTTCTTGAGTGTGCAATGGGTTATTTTTTATTATCATTTATTTATAAAGTACTTAATCCACTTTTCATTAACAAAAAATAATCCCAAAACAATGCAAACTAATAAAACCACACAGGATTACAAATGTCAAAATCAAAAATGCCATTTGAAAAAGTAAAAATCACGCCAAGGGCTACTACTTGGAGAAGCCCCTCCGAGCTTCTAATGGTCACCGGCTAAGGTCCCACTTAGACTGGCTATACCCAAACTACTCTGCTGCATTGTCCCCCTATTTGACAAGCAAAATAAGGAACTTAGCATAGGGGATTCAGTTTACACCCACAGCTACACTGGGGGAACTCTGTGGATTCCTGCCACAGTGATAGGCATCACCAGGCCTCGCTCTTACCTAGTAGAGTTCGAGGACGGTCGGAATTGGAGAAGGCACATTGATCAACTCCATGACCGCCTCTCCAACTCCAATCTTGGGCAACCAGAAGTAACTCCTGCATGAGTTAGCCAAAGCCCTACCCAAAAGGAGCACGAAGTCACTCCTTCCACAGACAACTCAAGCCCGAAGGTGCCAGGATACTCATCTATTAGTGTTGCAGGCCCGCAGCGAGCTCAGAGTGAACCGGCTCTAGAAGCTCCAGCCGCAGCCTGGGAAAGGTTCCAGGAGCTTCCATCAGGCGAAGCTGCAGAGTCAACAGGTCAGTTCGACCTGACCGATGAACACCCACCTACTGACCTGCGCAGGTCTGGCCGAGCCACCAGAAAGCCCACCTAACTGTGTGACTATGTCACAAGTCGGTTGATCCCATCTAAGAGGGGAGGGGTGTTAGATACCAGAATCAGTTACACTGGTTTACACCAAGATCCTCTGTTCCAGCGGGAAGAGAGATTTAACCGGATTGGTCGAAGGCTCTGACAGCTCCCTATAAAAGGGCTGAACAGACTGAACCTTCGCTGGGTTGTACCAGTGGTGGGTTTCAAAATTTTTTGGAACCTACTCTGTGTGTGTGGCCTCCTTTGTGGGAGTGGCCTGCTGGCCATGTGACTGGGTGGGAGTGGCTTGCCGGCCATGTGACCGGGTGGGAGTGGCTTGCCGGCATGTGACCGGGTGGGAGTAGCTTGCCGGCCATGTGACCGGGTGGGAGTGGCTTTGTAGTCATGTGACCGGATGGGAGTGGCCAAGATGATGTCACTGAATTTTTTGCCCCAATGGATGATCTACAAAAAGAAGATATAAAAAAGGAAAATTATTATTTTGTGCACTTATTACTTAAATAAGATTAAAATAAGTACAAAAAACAATACTACTTGTATTTCAAAGGGAATAAATACATATTTAATTTTACACATGTTAACAGCTGTTGGAATTGTGTTTGCACAACAGTGGAAAAAACAAAGATATGAAAATGAATAAATATTAGAATGTGCAAGCATGAATAAATTGACAATTAAAATCAAGAAGGCTTCGAATACTTTTTCACATGGAATTTGTTTTATCAATTGCTAACTAACAGAAACAGCAATTAGAAATCTAAAAGTATGAAAGAAAACACCAATTATGAAAGGAAAGGTCACTAAAATGTATAAGGAAATATTATTAGTACTTGATCATTATTGTTAAATTCGTAATGAGGAGACTGAGGCAGCGGTCAGTTCAACGTAGGTTTATTAAAGGAACAGGCTAACTGACAACGGACAAAACGCGAGCCGGCTGACAGCTATTTATACTTACAGCTGTCAGCCGGTAGAACCAATAGGAAACCTTGAATTCTCCCGCCGGCTGGAGCGCGCGCCTTGGCCAATCAGAGGGCTTCCTCTGAACGCCCTCTGCTGGCCAGGCTCCTCAGTACTCAACACCCCTTTCCCCCGGATTGCGCATGCGTAATCTTCCAAATATCTTGGTCGTCTGCGCACGCGCTGGGAACGCCTTGGCATAGTTGGTGTGGCGTTCGAGGAGGAAGGAGTGTCGGCCCCGCCCGTGTGACGAGGCCCTGGAGGAGCGGCCGCGACAGGCCCAACCCTAGGAGATGGATGCGTCAGAACAGGTAATGAACCAAACGCACCGGGGGCAACCTGCGCCGACTCGGAGCTAGAGTTTTTTGTACGGTTGGGCCGGCAGGCGGCGTTGTTAGGGCCTGGCTGTTTCTGTCCGCTGGCTGCAATTCCGGGAACTTCTGCCGGTCGTCGCCGCAACAGGTCTACATGGCGCCTCCAAGATCTCCCATCGTTGAGGAGGACCCTGTAAGAGCAGGGCCCTGTTACATCTGAGATCTTCCCAGGCACCCATTTGGGTTCCCCCGCATAATTCCGGGCGAAAACTTCCTCCCCCACTAGAAAGGATCTCGGGGAGGTGGAAGGGTGAAAGGGGGGGGAAGAACAGAGGGGATGCAGGCGGTCTAAAGTAGACCTGAGGCGGCGACCCATGAGTAGCTCGGAGGGGGCTTTGCCCGTGGAGGAACAAGGGGTGGTGTGTTGGGTACGGAGGTACGTGTGAATGCGGTCTGGCCAGGGTAGTGCTGCCATACGGGCAAAGGCATCTTTTGCAGAACGGACCGCACGTTCCGCCAGGCCATTGCTGGCCGGGTGATATGGTGAAATTGGGGCATGGCGGATGCCCAGGGAGGTGAGAAAGGAAAAGAATTCGGAGGAGGCGAATTGGGGCCCGTTATTGGAAACGATAACATCGGGCAGCCCATGGGTTGTAAAAAGTGAATTGAGAACGCGGATAGTGGCCGCGGAGGTGGTAGAGGTCATGGGGAATAGCTCAACCCATTTGGACCATGCATCTACCACGACTAGGAAGGAATGGCCATCAAGGGGACCCATGAAGTCGATGTGCAGTCGACTCCATGGGCCTGAAGGTTGTTCCCACTCGCGGGGAGGTGCAGTGGGGGGGGCAGCCTGCACTCGCTGGCAGGCAGAACAACCTTGAACGTAGGAAGCAATGTCCGCATCCATAGACGGCCACCAGACATATCCGCGGCCAAGGGCCTTCATTCGGACAATGCCTGGGTGGCCGTCATGGAGGCGAGACAGCACAGAGGCGCGCAAGGAAGAGGGAATAACGACGCGGGAGCCCCAGAGGAGGCAATCCTGCATCACTGAAAGCTCGCAGCGGCGGCGGAAAAAGGGCAAGAGGAGGGGGTCCGTAGAGTAAGCCGCCCATCCTCGAGTTATGGCGGCCATAACTCGGATAATGACAGGATCGGTTGCAGACGCCGCAGCTATGTCCGAGACGGACATAGGAAGGGACAAGTCACCGATTAGGGATACCTGAACCGTAGGAGCCGGGTCAATAATGGGCACTGGCAAGGGGCAGCGGCTCAAAGCGTCTGCGTGGGCTATATGGCCGCCAGGGCGATAGGCAAGATTATAGGAATAGGCAGAGAGGAATTCAAGCCACCGTAACATGCGCGGGGAGAGGATGGGAGGAGTGGGGCGATCCCCGGCAATGATACCCAGAAGGGGCTTGTGATCCGTAATGAGGGAGAAGTGACGTCCGTATAGGTAGTGGTGGAAGCGCTTTACTCCCGCAACGGCAGCCAGCGCCTCCTTATCAAGCTGGCTGTAATTGCGCTCAGGCCTTGATAAGGTGCGGGAGTAAAACGCTATGGGACGCTCCGAGCCATCAGGAAAGGAATGGCTAAGAACAGCGCCCACCCCAAAAGGAGAGGCGTCACAAACTAAAGTTAGTGGAAGGGACTCGTCATACTGGGCGAGGACTGGAGGAGTAGTGAGGGATTGCTTGACAGCCGCGAGCGCCTGCGCTTCGCGGCTGCTCCAGCTCCAAGGGACTTTGGAGTCCAGGAGGCGGTGAAGGGGCTCGGCCAGGGAAGCTTTGTGGGGAATGAAAGAAGCATAAAAATTCAGAAGCCCCAAGAAAGCTTGTAGCTCTGCTTTAGATTGGGGTGGGGGGGCAGCTAGGATGGCGTTAAGTTTATGTGGATCGGGGTGGATGCCCGCGGCATCGATGCGGTAACCTAGGAAGGTTACAGCAGAGACCCCCAGTTGGCATTTTTCGGGCTTTAAGTGGAGTCCCGCAGCGCGGAAGCGCTGTAGGACAGCGCGCAGCGTCTGAACGAGGCTCGCAGTGTCGGGGGCTGCAATCAAGACATCATCGAAGTACGGGGTGACCCCGGGAATGGCATGGAGCAGGCGCTCCATTAATCCTTGGAAAATTCCCGGGGCCACGCTGACTCCGAATTGCAGCCTTCGACATTTGAAAGCCCCGCGGTGGGTTACTATGGTTTGCGCAAGCGCGGTGGGCTCGTCAACGGGCAGCTGCTGATACGCCTGCGCGAGGTCTAATTTAGCGAAAATGCGCCCATTGCCTAGTGTGTGCAGAACATGCTGCACCACGGGCACAGGATAGGGGTGCGCTTGCAGGGCTTTATTTAATGTAGATTTAAAGTCCGCGCAGATCCTCACGGATCCGTCGGACTTAAGGGGAACTACTATTGGAGTTTCCCATGGAGAAAAATCCACGGGTTCCAATATGCCTTGGCGGAGAAGCTTATCTAGTTCCGCGTCTACCTTGGCTTTAAGAGCCAGCGGCAGACGGCGAGCCTTCAAGCGTATGGGGGCTATAGAAGGGTCGAGGTTCAGGGAAATGGGGGAACCTGTATAGCAACCCAGGGAGGGGCTGAAAACGTCAGCGAATTCAGTTAGGAGAGAAGAGAGAGAATTAGAAGAGGGGAGAGGAGAGGGAAGTAAGGAATGCACCCCCGCTATAGAGAGCCCTAGTGCCCTAAACCAATCTAGGCCCAGCAAAGAGGATAGAGGGTTTTTCACAATGAGGAGCGGAAGCCTGGCGTGGCGGGAACCATAGTTAACATTAAATCTGCCACAGCCCAGCAATTCAATGGGGTTTCCCTGATAGTCTCGTAGTCGACAGTCTGGGGGAAATAGGCTTGAGCGCCGGATTCTAGGTAGCAAATAGTGAAGTGTGTCCCAAGACATGATAGATCTAGCTGAGCCCGTGTCCACCTCCATGGAAGTTGTCACCCCCTCTAAGGTTATTGGGAGGTACAGCTTACCTCGGCCCTCCGCAGAGGAGGAGGCCGAGTCCACCAGCCATTCAGGAAAAGCAGTGGCCGGGTCGCCAACGGTGAGGGAATTTTGGCGACGGCCAGGTAAATTGGCTGGAGTACGGGAATTTTGAGGAGGTTGGTGCGGGAACCGTCTGTCAGGAGGCGCGGAGCGGCAGACGGCGGCCAGGTGGCCTTTTCGGCCGCAGTTGTGGCAAAGCGACTGACGAAACCGACATTGAGATCGTTGGTGGCGGCCGCCACAACTCAGGCATTGACGTCCGTCTCTTGTGGCGAGTGACTGTAAACGGTCGACGGCCTGATCGACCTCATTCTGGAAGGTAGATGCTGAGGATTGCGCGTAGGATGCGGTGGAAGCCGAGTACGGGGAAGGCGGTACACCAACAGCATGAGGGTGCTGGCTGAGGTGGCTGAAATCCGGGGTGGATTGGTCAGCCATCTCATAGGCTCTGGCATCATCGACCGCGATTTTTAGTGTTAGTTCTGGTCGTGCGAGGATGCGGCGATGTAATTTTACGTCGCGGAGGCCATAGATGAACTGCTCCAGCAGCGCCTCTTCTAAATCGCTGAACTCGCACAGACTCGCCTCAGCCCGCAGAGCAGCAACGTACTGGGCAATGGTTTGGCCGTCTTTTTGTATGCACCGTCGAAAGTACTGTCGCCGGGCGAAACGAGATGGTGCGGGCTCGTAGTGGTGTTTGAGGCGAGCCATCAGGTCTTCCCACGGCAGCGAGTTTGCTGGTTCTGGGGCAGCGAGAGCCCTAGCAGTGGCGAACATCTCCGCGCCGCAATAGTTTAGGAAGATACCGCGTTTCCTCTCCTGAGAGAGATTAATGAGGTCATGGGCTATGAGGAAGCAGTCAAACCTCTCTAGAAACGCTTCCCAAGCCTCAGCCTCTGGCCTGAAAGGCGAAAAAGCGGCGGAGGTAGCCATTGGTGGCACGATGAAGGGGTCCGTGTCGCCCTTCCTCGTCGCCAGTGTTAAATTCGTAGTGAGGAGACTGAGGCAGCGGTCAGTTCAACGTAGGTTTATTAAAGGAACAGGCTAACTGACAACGGACAAAACGCGAGCCGGCTGACAGCTATTTATACTTACAGCTGTCAGCCGGTAGAACCAATAGGAAACCTTGAATTCTCCCGCCGGCTGGAGCGCGCGCCTTGGCCAATCAGAGGGCTTCCTCCGAACGCCCTCTGCTGGCCAGGCTCCTCAGTACTCAACAATTATTAATGTGTAGATAACTGTGGGACATTACACACCCACACACACAAACTATGACAGTGCTAGGAAAACACCAAAAAATAACAATTTCCCTCCAAAAGACTGCAGATGAAACCAGTTTTTTTCCCTAACCCTAAGAACAGGAAAGACAAAGCCACGGGAATAAAAACCATCAAGGCATTGTGGGAAATTATAAAGGACAGTGCCAGGAAGCTCACAGAACCAGCAACCACCTCACAATTACCTAAACAACCAGGTATCACACAGAAACACACAAAATCTGGCAAAGCTGCCTTGCACCAACCTTGCCTGTCCATAGAAAAGCAGCCACCTTGAGACACATAAACCATGCACCAACCTGTACACTTAAAAGCAACATATTGCATCACAAATAAAACATTTGCAAAAAGCAATAACATTCCTTGTAATAAACATTCTATAAACAATAAATAAATAAAAATTCCTTAAAAATAATTGAAAACCACCAAGCTCACTTCCGGTTCCGGCGGCTGACGGCGACGGTAAAGCCTTGCTCGCCCCGCGCTTCCCCGGTGGGCTCCCCACTCCTTGGGGGGCACAGGACGCCCCGTAGAGGCTCCTGCTGGAGGGGCAGCACCACGGGGGATTCCCTGGATTGGTGGCGGCCGGTGGGGGGCCTCCCGCCTCGCTCCAGGCACTGGGGAGCATGATGGGGAGACGCTCCGGCGTCTTCGCTGCGAGGCTGTGCGGAGAATAAGCGAGCAGAAGGACGCGGCTGCGGTGCGGTGAGGCGAAAACTCCCTTCCATTCCCTTTACCAAGCTGGAGAAATTGTCAGCAGTTTAAATTTCTTCCTTTCGGCTTGACTTGGAGAGGCGCGGCTGGAGGGAGGGGGATTTCCCCCCCTCGGACAGGCGGCTTGAAACAATTTTGCTCTCAGCCCCAGGGGAAGGAGGAGGGGGAGAGCCAACCAATGATGTCACGCCCTTACTAAAAGTGAATTTTCGGATTTAACTCCATAACATAATGATGATCTGGAAACTTTGGGAACTTTGAAAACTTTGTTATGCCTCTAAACCCGAAGCTGGCAGAGCAAGATGGCACACTTCCGTTGTCTTTATGAACTGTGAAACTTGACTCCACCTTTAAAACTTCAGGCTTCCAGTCCTTGTCTCCGTGCTACTCAGACAAATCTCTTGTTGATTGCTACCTTTTGAACTCCCTGGAGTGAAAAACTTTACTCTATTGCCAGGGTGATTAGAAAAATCCTCTTCTGCCTGGACCTTCTGTCTCCTGGACTCTCCTGGCTGTTCTACCTCTCTGACTGATCACTCTCTGTACTGACTGAACTCTTTATTCCACCAACAATGTCTCCTAAAAAACCACCCCCTGGAAAGCCTGGCTTTGCTGCCTCTGCCCCGACATCTGCAACATCTAGTCCTAGTACACAATCAACGATAACAGCTTTGATGCAACCTAAAACTACAGAGACGGAGTTTCAACAAATGTTTCAGCAACTTCTATAAGGACAAGAGGAAATAAAAAACAACTAAAGGAGATGAAAGAAGAAATTAAAGAGAACCAGGCCCAAATTAATAAAAACTCACAGAGACTGGATCTTTTGGAGGGTGGGACGGCTGAGATGAGGGAGGGGATGGAAGGGGTGCAGAAGGGGAACAAAGAACTTGATACCCAACAGATGAAAATAGAATTTGAGAGAATGTCCTTTTACCTTAGATTTCAAAACGTGTTGGAGGCAGATGACGAAAATATAAGGGACATCATGACAAGTATTTTGGCTGAATACATCCAGAAAGAGAAATAACAGATGGGGAGGGAAATAGATTTGGTTTATAGAGTGAACTCAGCTTATGCTAGAACACATAATGTACCCAGGGAGGTACACATTAAATTTCTCAGAAAAAGCATGAGAGATGAAATCCTGAGTGCACAAAGGGGGCAAGCTTTGACATACCAAGATAGGGAAATAACCATTCTGAAACAGATCCCCAAGAAAGTGAGGGGGGAAAGAAAAAGCTATTCGCAATTAGCGAATAAATTATACCAGAAGGGGGTGTGGTTCAGATGCCTGATGCCTGAAGGTATGCTAATATTCTGGGAGGAGACATGAGTTAGAATTAATACACCCATAGAGGCGCAGGCCTTTATGGAAAAAAATTAAGCACTCCTAGAAAAACTAGATGATCCTACAACAGATATGCAGGACACAGGAGGGGCCGGAGCTCTGTCAGCGGGGGGAGATGGGGCAATACCGAGAAAGCTCAGATCACAAAAATGAACAAGAAAATCTACCTGACATAAACTGATCGAAATTATTAACTGAATTCATATGCTGACTATATGTTACTACTTAGTAATGAATTTTGTGTAAATGTATACTATGAGTTTGGAGGGAGGGGGCACCTACCGCACATCGCAACTGCCAAAATTTGTAACCTTTCCATTACCTTTTTCCCTGTAAATTTTTAAAAAACCAATAAAACTTTGTTTGAAAAAAAATTGAAAACCACCAAGATCAGGGAACACCAAGGACCCTGCTGTCATCTCCCTCCCACCCACCCACCCAATCCTCTTCCTCCTCTCAATATATCCCACTCTTTCTAGCATTGATGATGATGATAATACCTGGTTTGGGTAATGAAACATCTGCAAGAAAACAAGCAAGCTCAGAGAGCACCAAGGACCACACAATCATCGGCCTCCTCCTCCACCTTCTCCTCTGTAGCCCATTTTTTCTATATATATATTTTCTGATAATACCTGGTTGGGTAATGAGATGAGAAAACCACCAAGCTCAGAAAGCAGCAAGGATCCCACTCTCCTCCACTTCCTCTTTCTCCCTTTCTTTCTCCTTTTTGTCCTTTCTCCTCCTTCCCCCCCACCCCACTCCCTTCTAGCACTGATGATGTTACCTAGTTTGGTAATGAAATGTCTGTAAGAAAACCACCAAGCTCAGAAAACAGCAAGGATCCCACTATCCCCCACCTCCTCAGTTGCCAGCGCTCCACCAGCTCGGGCGCGACCAGAGAAGTTTCTCTTCTCAGAAATGTCTTCTCAGTGGAGCTGTGGCAGCCTGCCTGTCCCTTTGAGGTACTTTGACCCCCGGGAGGGAGGGTGCGGGGGGGAACTCCAGCCTCTCTCTCACACACACACGTTGCTCAGTAACCCTAACCTTTGCGCTCTTCTCCACGCTCTCCTCGGCTCCTCATGACTGCAATAGATGTCCAGAATTGGCTTTTGGGGCTAGGGTTTCCAGCCCCCGCTGCTTCTGGACATCTATTGCCATCGCGAGGAGCCGAGGAGAGCATGGAGAAGAGCGCAAATGTTCTTGGCGCTCCAGGAAGCTACGAAAGTGACTGGGAGAGGCGCGCAACTTAGTTTAGCCTCCTTGGACATCGCAGCAGCAGCCCCAAGTGCATTTCGCCATTTTTTCCATCGGGGCATGCTGCAAGGGGGGAGTGAAGACCTTTTCCAGTGGCGCAAAGGACTTCCCCGGACTTGCACGGGCCCGCACCTCCACCACCAACAATCTGGAAAAGGTCTTTACTCCCTCTCTCTTGCAGCACGCCCCGATGCAAAAAACGGCAAGGCCTTGCAAGGGCCCCTGCGCCACGTAAGCTCCTGCCACCACCACCACCCCCGTGCTTTCTGGCAACCCTGCGGCCCTCTGCTATAAGCGAGCCCGGGATCCTTGCAAGGCCGCAAAAGGTCACCGGACTCACTTATAGTGCAGGACCACGGCAACCCTCCCCCCCCTCATGCTTAGTTGCAGCTTACTTACCTTCTCGGAGTCAGCAGGCAGCAATAGAGTGCCAAACAGGACAAAGGGTAAGTGGGTTTAGATAGGTTCTTAGAGCACTTCCGGTTCCGGCGGCTGATGGCGACGGGCAGAGACTGCTCGCCCCACGCATCCCCGGTGGGCTCCCCACCCCTTGGGGGGCACAGGATGCCCCGGAGAGGCGTTCTGCCAGAGGAGCGGCACGGCGGGAGGGCCCCTGCATCAGCGGCGGCCATCGGGGGGCTCCCGCTTCGCTCCAGGCACCGAGGAGCGCGAAGGGGAGACGCGCTGAAGCGTCTTCGCTGCGAGGCTGTCTGGAAGAAAAAAAGAAAGTTGAAGGATGCGGCGGCGATGCGGTGAGGCATAGACACCCTTCATACCTATCACCAACTCTAAAACTCGTCAGTTGTGTTAATTGGAACTTTTGGTTAATTTGGAGAGGTGCGGCTGGAGGGGAGGGGGATTTCCCCCCCTTTGGACAAGCGGCTAGAAACGAACGTGCTCGTAGCCCCAAGGGAAGGAGGAGGGGGAGAGCCAAACCAAAGAGGTCACACTCCAACTAAATGGATCTTCAGATTTAAACCTTTAGGTTTTAAGACAATGCGATCTGGAAGCCTTGGAAACTTTGAATTTTGAAAACTTTATTTGTTGCCTCAGTACCCGAAGTTGGCAGGGCAAGATGGCACACTTCCGTTGTCTTCATGAAAGGTGAACTTGACTCCACCTCTTAGCTTCAGGCTTCCGGTCTTTGTCTCCGTGTTATTTGGATAATTCTCTTGTGGATTGCTTGTTTTTGAACTTTCTGGAGTGAAAAACGTCTGTTCCCTGCCAGGGTGATTAGAGAGTTCCCTTGTGCCTGGTCTCTCTACCCCCCGGACTCCCTTGGCTGCTCCACCACTCTGACTGATTCTTCTCTATACTGACTGGACTCTTTATTACTAACAATGACATCTAAAAGACCACCTCCTGGAAAGTCTGGCTTTTCTGCCTCTGCCCCGACATCTGCAACCTCAAGTCCGAGCACACAATCAACATTGACAGCCTTTAAACAAGCTAAAACTACAGACTTGGAGTTTCATCAAATGTTTCAGCAAATTCTACAGGGACAAGAGGAAATAAAGACGCAACTGAAGGAGATGAAAGAAGAAATTAGAAGGAACCAGGAAAAAATTAAGAAGAACTCACAGAGACTGGATCTCTTGGAGCAGGGGGCGGATGAGATGAGGGGGGGGTGGAGGGCGTGCAGAAGGGAAACAAAGAGCTTGACACCCAACAAATGAAAATAGAGTTTGAGAGAATGTCCTTTTATCTTAGGTTTCAGAATGTGATGGAGACAGATGATGAAAATATAAGGGACATCATGACAACTATCTTGGCTGAGTATACCCAGAAAGAAAAACAACAGATGGGGTGGGAAATAGACCTGGTTTATAGAGTGAACTCCGCATATGCTAGAACACACAATGTCCCCAGGGAGGTACACATTAAATTTCTTAGGAAAAGCACAAGAGATGAAATTCTGAATACACAAAGGGGACAAGCCCTGACATACAAAGATAAGGAGATAACCATACTGAAACAGATCCTCAAGAAAGTGAGGGAGAAAAGAAAATATTATTCGCAATTGGCGAATAAGTTATACCAGAAGGGGGTGTGGTTTCGTTGGTTGCTGCCTGAAGGTATGTTAATATTCTGGGAGGAGACAAGAGTCAGAATTAACACATCCATGGAGGCGCAGGCCTTTATGGAAAAAAATAAATTACTCCTAGAAAAACCAGAAGACATCCCAGTAGATGCACAAGACACGGGAGGGGCCGGAGCACTGCCAACGGGGGGAGATGGGGCGACATCAAGAAAGCTCAGATCACACAAATAAGTAAGAAAATCCACATGACATAAATTGATTGAAACTATTAATGAATTTACCACACTGACTATATGTTATTATGTAATATTTGAATGCTATGCAAATGTACACTATGAGTCTGGAGGGGGGGTATACCTACCGCAGTTTGCGGCTGCCACAATTTGTAACTTTCCCCATACCTTTTCCTTTTGTAAAACACCAAAAAACCAATAAAACTTTGTTTAAAAAAAATAGATAGGTTCTTAGAGGCGGGTGAGGCGATTGGTGAGGTAGCCAATCAGTGAGTGGTGGGCGGAGCTAGGATAGTGCAGACGGGTGGGGGCAGCGAGCAATGGAGCGGCTTCTGGATGGGCGGGGCGGGGCGAGCGAATGAGTGACAGGGGCGGGGCAGGAACTTACTTCCGGCTTCATTGACCATCCGGTTCGCCCGATCCGGTGCCAACCAGCAGAAACCCACCACTGAGTTGTACATAGTTGTTCTGTTACAATAAAGAGCTATTGCTGCCTAAGCCTGAGTGTGCCTTTCCTTTACCCAATCTAACACGAACCCACTCAAATAAATCTCTGTAGGTCTTTTCATATTTTATATTTTACAAATTCCGCAGAGATTGCTGAAGCTGAGTGAGTAAAAGAAAAAGAAAAAGAAAAGACTGGTTAACCAAAAGTCACCAAGTAAGCTTTTTCTCCAAGGAGCCTGAAAAGAGGAAATAAAGCATTCAGCATGACTTTTCACAGATGATATCATCCATTTGCAGACTAACAAACTGAATACTGATGGCATAGGGACTTTATTTATTCTTCGGCACTGCAATATCTCTTTCTGACCTCAGAACATGAATCAGATTCTATTCAACTATCACTAGTTAAAATATTAATTACTAAAACTACAAACTTAGAAATCTCTCTCCCTCATTCTTCTTTCCCTTATTAAGTATGCTTAAATTGGATCAAACATCTGTAAAAGAAAGACTTTTTTTAAAAAATGTATTTCACTTCAGTATTTTTCAGCATGAAATATTAGCGTTTCAGGGCTTTGTTTTGCTCTGTTTGTTTAGCTGTCTTTAGTAATTTTAAGCCAGCTTTTCTTTTCATTACCCTTAGGGAATGAACTCTGGGGTCTGTTAGCTTAATATTGTGAATAAAATTAGCTTTTTCCGAAGCCATGTTTTCTGATGGAATGATGAAAGCTTTTCTGTTTTGCTCCATATATTGAATTGAATTGAACTGATTTGAATAACCTTTAACAAAGTTAAGTAAACTTTACAAACATACGTATATTTTCTATAAAATATTTACATATCAAAATATATGATTTTAACAAAGGAAGGAAGGAAGATCTGAGTTACAGAATAAAGAATAGAATAGAATGACAGAATTGGAAGGGACCTTGGAGGTCTTCTAGTCCAACCCTTTGCTCAGGCAGGTGATTCTATACCATTCTGGACAAATGGCTGTTCAATCTCTTCTTAAAAACTTCCAGTGATGGAGCATCCACCACTTCCAAAGCAAGCTGTTCCATTGATTAATAGTTCCCATTGGCAGGAAATCTCTCCTTGGTTCTAGGTTCGATTTATCTATTAATCCTTGTCTTGCCCTCAGGTGCTTTCAATAATAGGTTCTCTGCAACAGCCTCTCAAATATTGGAAGTCTCCTATCATGTCACTCCTAGTCCTTCTCTTTATTAGACTGGATATAATCAGTTCCTGCAATTGTTCATCATAAATCTTTCTTTCCTCAATCCTATGTTTTCCTGGAATCAGATCAGTGAATAAAGGTATACATCGGTTTGCAATACATCAGGAACTTACAGAGAAAGAACATGGAAATCTTCTGATTATACTAGATACAAAAATGTCATGAGGCATTTATTTGAACAGAAGAAGGCTTTAAAATGTGTAGAGCGACCATTTCCTTTTTCTCCAGGTGCAGCTATTGCTACACCAATAACACAGTTGTCATGAGACTTTGCAGTTCAACATATGAAGATCAGGCATGCAGGCATGGACAGCTTAGGAAGGAGGTCCACTACTAAGTGATTCTGTTATTCTAGTCAGCTTATTGCCCTCAAATATTCAAGCTACCTGCCACAGTCAGTGCTCAGGTGTAGCTAGATAAGATCAGCTACAGCTGAGACTTGGTCAGAAGACAAAGCTATCAGTTTCTCACATTTCCTGACAGGCCTAATATGGTGCAGCTAAAACGGCAATGGCACCAGGTATTTAAATTAAGCCCGTTTTTGTAAAATTCATATTGCTGCTCATTCACAATGACAAATCTTCACTGAAAGCAAGGGCATGAATCCAGTGTGAAAGCAAAAAGATTTGGCTGTCTGGTACTGAATGTTGGGATGTGGAAAATAAAAGGCTATAAATAAGTACAAGAAGCATTCCTGAAACTTTCATGATTATTCCCCTTCCATTATCTGTCCGTATAAATAAAAATAAAGCACTGCTTAAAAATGTTCCCTGGCACTTCAAAAGGCAATATATTAAAGAGCTGCTTGGTACAGCATTTACAACTTCCACATTGATTTTAAGCTCATTGATTTTCCTCCAGCAAAGGCCTATCTTTTCATCTTGCCACTGTTTTTATTATTTTGCTTGTTTTCGTAGAGACCACGTGCAAAACAGATATGTGCAACGTGTTTGTGATTAATCTATGTCCTGACTCCCAGGGAAAACAGGATTTGTTCCTCTTGCTTAACTTACTTGATCAGGGACCTTTTTTCTTGTTTTCAACAAAACAAAAGTATAGAAGTGTTCAGAAGTGACGCAATTCACCATATGGCTTAAGAACTTCTTAGATTGCAAAATGGAAATAATAGCTTAGTTTTCTTTGTCCTTTAGTAGCTCTTTCCATTGCACTAAACTAGAGATAGTTTAAAATTAACTACCTGCTTTTAGAATTGATTTACTTAATTTGTATTATAATATGTTGTATACCATGTGGGGTGACATGACATGGAATGTGTACATGTGTAGTGTAGTATTAATGTACAATAATACAGCATAGATCGAAATCTGCATGGATCCAAATCTATTGGTCAATGATCTTTTTTTTTTTTTGTAGAGTTTGAAACACTGTAAAGAATATGGACATATACGTAACTATTGTAGGAAAGACCTATTTGCATGCCAGTTAAGGGTTATGGAAAATCAAGTAACATCACATGAACTCTACACAGTCTGAATGAAGTAGAGGGATAGCGCAGGAGTGATCCCACATTGATGGCAACCCATGCACCAGTCAAACAAATCAACCAACTTGGAGATGCCATGGCCTCATATTTTGCTTATATTAATTCTATAACAGGTGTGCCTCTTTAGCTCACTTATCATTTTATAAAGCATTACTTCATTAACACTGAGTTCTAATCAGCAGCCTGGGGGTTCATAAAATTCAATATGCCAGTCATGACCACATGTTCAAAATCCCACCCCTTTGTAGTTACATGTAAAAGGAGATAGGCTTTTGACCACACAGTTATGACCACTTCCATCATTTTTGAACCATTCTTGTGGATGACCTGCAATATTGCCTTATGACAGTACTCCAACAAATTTCAGTGAAATGCTTTTAAACCTAAAGACATTCAAGAGTAATATTAAAAAGTAATAATTGTTAGATATTAGCATATATCGCTGTAAGTCTCCACTCAGGTCCGCCACTAGGGCGGGAACTAGGGATCATTCTGATTGGTCGAGAGGCATACCCGATCCCTATAAAAGGGGAACCCTCAGACCACACACCAAGCTGGATCACTACTACTATTAATAAAGAGCTGTTAAGTCACTACTTGTCCGGAGTCTGTTCGCTCGTTGCCCGAATCTAACAATAATGTTATTTTAGTAATAGCCTTTGAAAAAGAGTAACAGGAACAGTAAAGATGAAATTCTCTCAGGAAAAGATGTCTGGAGAACAACCACTGATAGTTGAAATCTCTATTTGTAGCCATTTTAATTTCAAACTGTTCAAAAACATACAACCATTCAAATTTAGTAAAATGATTACTGCATTGCTGCAATACATTGAAGGAATACTTTCATAAAACATTTAAAATAATTGTAACAGTTATAATGGCTGTCATCCTGCAGCTATTTCCCAAAAATTGTGACTATTAATTGCATCCAAATCTATTGTTAGTCTAACCTAGGTTCTATAATTAATAGCTATTGTATATTAACAACCACATTCAAGTTCAAGCAACCAACTTTTCATTTTAGACTTTGATTGCTATAAGTCATAAACAATATAATTATTCCTGAAATCCATAGACAATTAAACCATGACATTCAATTGACAATAGCATCATATTGTCATTTTTGTGGAATTTAAAAGGTTTTTTTTAATTGTGTACCACAAATATGAAACAAAGCAGGCAATAATGCTTCAGGTTGCTATTAGTTCCACTGGAAGGAATGCCATCTGCTCCTCTATTGTGACAATCCTACGTATGCCATCTTGAGTAAGAAGAGGGCTCCTAAGTGGCACTTTTATTTAAGAACACACTGAAAAGCCACATTCCAAAAACTTTCCTAATTAATAGTAAATTGATTTTAAGAAACACTATAAAAACTGATGATGGCACTGCTTTGTGTATTTTAATACAAAAGGAAATTAATGTTAAATTTTATAATGAGATACATCAAATTATCTAGATGCCTAGGAATTAATTTTTCGTCTTAACATTTATGAAACATCTGATCTTGTTCTGATGTTTTAATACATATTAACTTGAAGTTATTTATTAAATATACTAACATTTCTGATTTGGTGCCTAATTGTAGGCACTGAAATAAACACAAAAAACACTTGTATTTTGTATTTATATATAATGCATTTCCCTCTTCTTACAAATTATTGGTAAGTATGCATTGTATGAGTAACCTTTAAAGAAAATATTCCATTTCAGACTAATTAGTTTCAAAAATTCTCTTAAACCTGAACAAAACATGAGACTAAGTCATACTATGGAGCAATAATGAAATCAACAAGCCATATCTTCTCAGGCCAAATTTCTACTAAAGTAAGGTAAATGTTCCCCCGCACATGTGTTCTAGTCATTTCCGGCTCTAGGGGGCGGTGCTCATCACCATTTCAAAGCCTTCGAAGAGCTAGCGCTGTCCAAAGATGTCTCCGTGGTAATGTGGCTGGCATGACTAAAAGCCAAAGGCACCTGGAGCACTGTTACCTTCCCACCAAAGTGGTCCCTATTTTTGTACTTGATTTTTAATGTGCTTTCAAACTGCTAGGTTGGCAGAAGCTTGGACAAGTAACGGGAGCTCACTCCATTATGCGGCACTAGGGATTTGAACCACTGAACTGCTGGCCTTCTGATTGATAAGCTCAGCATCTTAGCCACTGAGCCACCCTCCCTTTTACTACTCCATCCTAAATTCCTGTTACATATGTTTAAAATGTATGATTTATTTTATTTAATTTAGTTTAGAAATGTATAATCCACTCTACAACAGTTCTGGGCAGTGTAAAAACAATCATACAATACAATTAAAAGAAAAAGAAAAGAAAATCCATCTACATATCATAAAAAAGCAAACAAAATTAAATACAGTCAAACACATAGGAAGAGCCAGGTTTTCAGACCTCTTTGAAACATGACTAAGGTGTGGGCTAAAAGTATCTCAAAAGGGATGTCATTCTAGAGAGCAGATGCTTTGATAGAGAAGCCACACGTCCTAGAATCCATCAGGTTTTTAGGTATACGTGCCAATTCTGTCTGATCATACAGACCAACCGAAGTCATAGAAGATAGATAGTCCTTTAGGTAACCAGTCCCTATGCTATGCTTTGATTTTAATATTAAGGATCTGTTATTAATATCATTGAATATTAAAGGTAGCACACAATTGTTCAACAAGGCTTACAGAATGCCACAACACATCATGCTATTCTCCTGGATAGTTGAATTGGACATCCAGTTATGAGGCCACTGCCTAGAGGTTTTGTATATAATTATCTGGATTGTGTGTATATGCTTACTTCTCTTCTTCCATGTTCTCATCATATGGAAAATAATAATAATAAGGGTATCACGGGATTGTTTGACCTGGTTTGCAGAATGCCACAACAAACGTACTCATCATGCTAGTCCCTTTTATAGTAAGAAATATTATGTGAAGCTGAGGAAAGGATTAAGAAATAATAAGAAAAAGTAATTAAAATATGCACTAAGAAAAAGAAATATAGTTTAATCTACTTAGCACCAGCATTATTCACTATACTTCTCCATACTCTTCTATATTTGCAAATTTTCTAGCTTCCACCACTTGAATAATCCATTCATTCAATGTTATTCTCTAAGTTTCTCTCTTTCTAAGGATCTCATTGATTTCATTCAGTAAAGAGTTTTGACGATCCTTTTCTTTAGAACTACTCACTCTTCCTTCATATAGTTGCTTTGCTATTTGACTTTGATTCATACTTTTTGACATGGCCAATTCACCTTAATTTGCTTCTTTCATACTATACATATTCCTCATGTAACAATGGTAATTGGGACTGAAATATGCATCATTAGGCAACATTATCATAAAGCACAATGTCACATAACCTCACCACTTAGCAAAGGAAATTCTGGCACTTCCAATTGCAATTGTTAAGCAAAATACCTTGAGTCAAGTAAGGATATCACACAGTTGTCATTTGTCAACCCTTGCTGGCTTCCCTATTGACTTTGTTTGTAGGTAGCTGGCAAAAAATGTCTCCAATAGTGATCATGTGAACAGCTGGATGCTGCAACCAACATAAATATGAGGACTGGTCATAAGTACACTTGTTTAGCATTTTCTTTAGTTCAAAAGTTCAGTTAAGTGAGGACCACTTGTATTCAGTCAACATTCATTCATATCCTAGTCATTTTTTACCTTATCAAAAGATACAAACACATACACACACACACAGAGGGAGGGAGGGAGGGAGGGGGAGAGAGACAGAGATTGAGTTCAATGAAAATTGTTTCTATAAATATACGGAAAAAACAATCCAAACAAAACATTAGGAGAGTTGAATTTGATTTTAATAAGTAACTTGAATTGTCGCTTTTTCATTCCATAGCATGTTATAAATAGATGCATGTCATATCTTCCCTGGATCCTAATAGCTTAGATTTAGTCTGACCTAGCATTTAATTCAACTAGTAAAAAGTTCTGTCTGTCTGTCTCTCTGCTTGCCTATCTTCTTATATACCGTAAGTAAAATCATGCTTTTCATCATTTAGATCTGTCCAAATGATGTTATCCTCTTTTCTACAGTCTGGGTTTTTTTAAAAAAAAAACTTTTCTTTATTTAAAAAATATTTTCATTATTTAAAAAAAGAACAATGGACCATGTTTATCTTGTCTGAATTGGTTAATGACATTGAAAACAAAAACTGATAATAATCCATTTTTAGCATAACACCCAATAATCAGACATTTAATTAATTTGAAAACTGTAATATTATTCAGCAGCAGTTGGATCCCACCATAAACAGATTTTACTAAATAAAATTTAGTTTAAACTGAATTATTTCTTCCATCATAATTGATACTGAAACTTAAGTTTGCCTTAATTAGCTCAAACTACACTAGGACAGCATAATAACTGCACATCAAGCAGTTCATTTATGTGCTAAAATACTTTATGCAATAATTCCACAGATGCCAAAATAAAAGAAGCTAAACACTTTACAGTAACAGGATGCAAATCAAAGTGTATCTGCTTTTTTCCCCAAATTCCAACATGTCAGCAAGGAAGTGTCACCAAAATTTCAAATAGCAGATCCTATAATATCTTATTTTGTAATCCTGATCTTTCAAACAGATTTCAAAGAATCCTGGTGGGTCGCAGTTTCTTAAGAAAAGGTGAATAGTCAAGAAGATCTTAGATTTAGTGTGGATAACCACTTTAAGCAAGAGGGCTGCGTGTAGTGCCAGATGGTTTATCAAACGTTGCAGCATGAGGATTCTTGATTTGTTGCGAAGTAACAACCTTGGGGAAGGAAGGAATGACCTTAGGGAAGGAATGAATGAGCTATTAAGTTGAGAGAAATGGTGACTTTCAGAAGAAATTTATTCATTTATAGATATAGGATAGCATGAAAAAGAAACTCAAAATAATCCTGTGTTGATTTTGTTTAGTATAGGATAAGATAGACAGGAACTTGGCACTTTCAGGATTCTGTCAGAATCTGCCATGATTCTGGAATTCTGCCTTAGTAGTATAAAGAGCTTTCTTGGGCCTCTGGTCATTCCAAGCCTGATATCAATCTTGAAGGCCTGTCCAACTTTCTTTGTCTCATCTTATACTAAATAAAAAGTAGGATTATTTTGAGTTTCTTTTTCATGCTTCCTTTTCCAGGACCAGCCAATCTCTTCTGCATGTCTCCCCTTAAGGTGTCACTCACCCTTTCTGCAAGACCATCTCTATATTCCTTTATAATTGTATACAATTCTATGAGTCTTTAGCTCAACATTAACAAATTTCCTTCGGCCTTCAATAGAAGAAGACCGAGGGTTACAAACAGAGGAAGAAAAATATTGAAGTGAGACAGAGGACATATTGACCTCATCTATTTTCAAATTCGGATGCATTGGGGAGAATTAGGAAGTCCCAGTGGGAGCTATCATAAAACATAAAATATTAAGATAACTTCCCATTGCTAATATATTAATTAGTTAATTGGACAGAGCAATAACTAAACATGCAACAATTAAAAAGCAAATTTTGAATATAGTGCTTTCAGTATGAAATCCAATTTGGTATAGTGTTTAAGGTGCTGATCTAGAAATCAGGAAGCTTTGAGTTCTAATATCACCTTATGCATCAAAGGCAGCTGGGTGATTTTGGCTCTCTCACTCATCTGTTAGGGTTATGGAAAAAATAGGAAGAGGAAAGAGCATTATGTTCACCATCTTGAGTTACTTATAAAGTAATAAAAGTGGGATAAAAAATCAAATAAGTAGTCCCTAATATCATTTCTGATACTTTAGATTCTGAAATCAAATGCGTAGAAACTGGACTTGGAATTAAAGGACTATTGACCAGTGTGGAAATTCTTACATTTTTCATTTTGTCTTCTTTGAAATTAAAACTAAGATACCACTTTTCTGACTAAAGCTAAATGAACACTCTCAAACTAGAGGCAATTATAAAAAATGTCAGTATTTGTACTGAAGAAATTGCTCACAAGAAAGGTTTGAGTTAAAGTACAGAGAGCAAATATTGGCCAGCCAGCTGGTGTCAATACACTGAAATTATATCAGTTATAGAATATGCAACGTATGTGCCAATCTAAACTCTTAATGCCCTACTCCGACAGCTCATCTGTGGATAAGTATTCTAAAATGCTGTATATAATAAAACTTAAAACGAAAAGTTTTATAGCTGTCGGAGTAGGGCATTTTGCAATAAAAATAGCCACTAGACATATTATAAAGTAGTTCACTCATTTTGCTCATCAGCACTGAATACACACAAAAAAGTTTCAGCGACACCTATTAGTTGGAATACTATTCCTGTGACAACATATGCATGCCTTGACAGCAGGATCAAAAGGTGCTAAAATTTAATTGGACAGAATAAGCTCACAGAGTTTCAGCCTCTACGGATGATGGTAGAGAATCAACTAGAAATGTAAGTTGGAAAGTTAGAAGGAAAAATAACTTAATACAATGACTCAGACACAACTATAACTTTGGTAAAGACCAAACCTTCTTCTAGATAGGTCATTATATCCCTAGTCCATCTATTTTTCATCGACTAAATTTTTATAATATAAAAAAAATAGAGATGTACAGTGGGAAAACAGAAGAAGCTAGAAATAAGACACAATATCTGCCATATAAAAGTCCAAGAATGCTAAGAAGGATTTTACATTTGTCTTATGCAGACAATTGTAGAAGGAGCTTCCTCATATCTATTATAAATTGAATGATTCGAACATAGTAAACCAATAGTTTAGGTGCACCTACAAATTATACAAAGGGCCTGATGGCTCACTGGTTAAAGATACTAGAAAGCTAACAGCCCAGGTTCGAGACCATACAACAGGGTGAACTACCATTTCTACCACAGCTCATGCCCACCTTGCAATTCAAAACAAGCAAATGTGACTAGATTAATAGGTATCATTTTGGTAGGAAGGTAACAGTGTTCTGTGCACCTTTGGCATATAGCCATGCTAGCCACATGATGATGGAAAATGGTTTCAGACAATGCTCTCTCCCTCAGTCAAGAAACAGAGATGAGTACCACACCTTAGAGTCGGATATGACTAGACAGGGAAACCTTTATCTTTACTTATAAATTATCCAGCTGACTGCCCACTTAAGAATATCTTTTTGTGATCTATTCCTAATAGATCTGACAGCATTCTTTGAGTTGAGAATTCTGTCAGAACCATCCACCCAGTATAAAAGATATGAAAAGAAATGTGTTTCCTTTTTTCTTGGAGGTGTACTACAGGTCAATTGCCAAAAACTGTTCAAAGAAAGTAATCCTTCAGCATTTTTAATACAGATAATACAAACCATTTTGGAATCCAAACAATGAAAATGGTGAATCAAAGAATGGTAAAGCAGCTTAATTGAGCCAGACCAACAACTACCCAAAATACAGCAGAAGTGTTCTGGAGTCTTTTCAGTTATAGTTTTTATCTGATACAATTTCTGATTTTTTGCTTCTGATATGGCCCAGGGAATTTCTTTTTATTTTGTAGCAACCTTTTCTGAATTACTCTTTTTTTTAAAAAAAATGTTTGTACATCATGATTTTTTTACATCTCTACAAATCCAAACAAATGTATAACATAAGCAAGTAATTTTTCCCTCAACTATATTGATCTGACCTATTTTAAAACATTTGGCTTACTATCAAAGAACATTCAATGTGCTTGTAAATCAGAGATGGCACTTTAATTTCCTGCAAAAAGCAATCTGATACTACTCTGCTGGAAAAATTCCTATTGTGTTTAATTTCCTGGAGAAATTTGTCAATACGAAATTTAGCATCTTCTACTTATAAACAGGACTGTATAGAGACATGAATGGATTTCATAATCAAGAATCTAGAATGAAAGAAACCAATTTAACAAAATTCTTAAGATATTCGGGGAAAGGGGCTCAGGATCTTTTCTGCACAAATAAGGTTTTTGGGAAGAGGGGGTGCATGCTTCCTTTCTTTTAAAGTATATTTTCTTTGGAAAATGCATCACTTTGCACTGAGTCTAAATGCCTTTGCACATTTGTCCCTCACTTTTCCCTCGTCTAATAATATTACAAATCACTAAAGAATGGGTCACACATTCAAATCTTTAACTATAATTATGATCATCGTTAAAGTGCTTTAGAAATGGGCAGCAACACTCAGAATGCAGTTTGGATATACAACTAGCTAATTTTCTATTGCTCATAGATTTAGAAGCCTGGCATAAATAAACAGCCAATATATTATTACCTTTATATTTTATATTCAATATCTGTTTGGTTTTAAAACTTAATTATTCTTAATTAACTTCTTCATTTGGATAACATAGATTTAGTGACATAGTTGCTCCAGATTTGCAGTTCTAATTTGATGTGTAAACAACCTAAGACTAAAATAGCTGACTATTCTAGAGGACATTTTAGCTGACCAAGAGTTTAGGTTTTACTTCACATTCAAAGATCAGAAATATACTATTTTGATTTTTCCCCTATTTGATCACCAATACAAAATATTGGGATGATTCATCTGACATGCCCAAACATTATAAAATATCTTTTACCTAATATAGGTTATTTAGAAATGTGTTTTCCTTCTTTATTTTATTTCTTCCCTTATTCTTCATTGTAAGAAAATTTATAAAATTGAATTTTTAGAGGTAAAAAAAATCTAAAATTAGAGCGGGTATTTTGTGTAGCCAAGTGTACAATGCTTTTCCAGATTGCATGTTTATGCTGCATACTTTAACCATGAAGAGAGGGAGAAAACAAGCTATTTTTCAACTGTGTCCCTAGAGAATTTTAGCTGGTAGTTAACCTCATGTAAAAACCCATTAATCATGTGAATTTCATCAACTCAATTCTAGGCCAAAAGAGGAGCAATGGCAATAAACAAAGTGTTGGAGATGTGTCCTTCCTATAGAGCAGTTGTGTGTCTCATTTTCTACCCTGAATTCATATGAGACTACATATAAACCTCTAACTTATATTCTCTTGGTGGACTCATTGATCTTCATCTAAGTGGTTACCTGCTATATCTGAATCTGGTACCATAGCAGAAGACATTTTATTTTCAGAAAAACATTACTATTACTAGAAGTAAATTAAACAGATTGTCCGGGGAAGAGGAATCATTCACACTGTCCTCCTGAACTAGTTCATATGCTGTACCAAGCCATAATGTTCTTTTTTTTTCCAGTTTAGTGTGACATTTCAAACCAGTCAGTTTGGTTTAGTTTGTAAATTGTGGTATGGCTTGGCATTTCAACCAGCTTACAGATCATTGTTAAAGCAAATCATGGTATGTACACACACACACACACACACACACACACACACACACCATCCATCCATATATATGAAACTGCCAGTAGATTTTATGGTATGTGTTAATCTATACTTTAGGAGCTCCACGTTTCAGAAAGATATCTTAAAGAAAAAGTTATTTTGGAAATATACGGTATAAATTAGTGTTTATATTTAAAGCCTTACTATAAATCAGGACTATATTCCAGGGAATCTCTTGTCATCATTTTCTGTGTTTATGGGATACTCCTGCCTGGCCCTTATTTAATTCATATTGACAGCACTTTGCAGGATACATGAAAGAGAGCTAATCAAACCAAGTCAGAACTACCTTCCCTGATGATGCAATGGTTAAAGTGCAGTATTGTAGGCAAACTCTACCCACAGTTTAGAGCTCAATCCTGACGGCTCAAGGTTGACTCAGCCTTTCACCCTTCCAAGATTAATAAAATGAGGACCCAGATTGTTGGAGGCAATATGCTGACATTGTAAACCACCCAGAAAGTGTTGTAAAGTACTATGGGGTGGTATGTAAATCTAAGTGCTATTGCTATTGCTATTGCTTCCTATCTCTAATAATTATATTAAGTGTGTATTATTAAGAGGGAAACTTGGCCCAATCATGAGAATGCTATCTCCTTGCAATAGGAAGCTTCTCAACCAAATAACACTTTGAAGAAAGAAACATATGGCAAAATCATATACATGCTTCCAGTTTCACTAATTAGAGCACAGATGATCATATTTTTTAAAAAAGCAATCTCAGCCATACATTTTAAATATGTTATTTCCAGATTGTCTGTAATTGCCATGTAATTAAATGTTTACCTTTATTCATACTCACAATAGTAATATTTGGAGATATAGTATTTTTTCAGCATCTATATAAATGCTGACCCTGTAATAAACCAGATAAATTGTAAAGTATATAATCAAGCATTATGACAATAGTGATAAAAAAAATACAGTCCAATTTTACAAAGCAAAAATAAAACAGTTTTATAAACACACACACATACACTATAAATTATATAATCTATAAACCCTAACCCTTAATCTTGTGGTTCTCAGTTGCTTTTGAAATGTAGAAAACCATATCCCCATGAGTTCATTGTCAGAATTTCTTTGTCTCATTGCAGGAATTTCCTGCCATGCCATCCAATTTCCCAGGTTTATCCTAGTCTGTGTTTCACTTAGCCCACCTTAGTACTATACTAGTATAGTTAGGGTTAGGGTTAGGGTTAGGGTTAGGGTTAGGGTTAGGATTATTATTATTATTTATTATTTATTAGCGCTTATAGACCGCCCCCTCTCCCGAAAGGGACTCGGGGCGGTGTACAGTCCGTATCAAAAATACAACAAATTAAAATTATTAAATAAATAGATACATATATACATATATGTGAGGAGGATAAAAAGGTATGCAAAACTGTACAGCTAAGTAAATAAATCAGAATATACAAAATTTAAAATCCCAATATCCTGTAAGATTAAATTTAAAAGAGACAATCCCTCTAAAAACCAATAAAAATGTGTATGCCAGGAGGTAGACATTATAATTATGCCAGACCAGCCAGTCGGAACAGGTGAGTCTTCAATTTCTGTCGGAAGGAGTGGAGGTCAGTAGTGGTCTAATGTCAGGGGGGAGGTCATTCCAGAGGGTTGGGCCCATCACAGAGAAGGCCCTACTCCTCGGTGTCGCCCGTTGGCATTGCCTAGTGGACGGCACCAGGAGAAGCCCCTCTCTGTGAGAGCGAATTGGCCGCAGGGATGTGTGTGGGAGGATGCGATCCCGCAGGTAGCTAGGCCCTATGCCATGGAGCGCTTTAAAGATGGTTAGGGTTAACTCTAATCCTAACCCTTGGGGCTTCTGTAGAGCATAACCTCACAGGATGCACACTGTCATGTAGTTCTGTCCCATGGTGAACAGAAAGCTGCAAGTTTCTTGGCATATTTTGTTAATTTATATATAGAGAGAGATTTTCATCGGTATGATGGGTGCTCCTTTTATCTGTTTGTATCTTTGTCCATTATGGATGAAGTAGTATGTGTTAGTTAGGCAATGTTTGGTCAGGTCCAGGATGTGTTTAGGGGGGTTGTGTTTGTTCTGGATAGCTGTCAAGGCTTCTTTTATAGGCACTTGGATGAAGAGGGATATGACATTAAAATTCACGAGTAGGTCGCTGGGTTATAGGTTTTGTTTCTTTATTGTTTCTATGAAGTGGAGTGAGTTTTGTACGTGTGAGGTGATGGATTCTGCATAGGGTTGGAGTTGTTTGGTGAGGAATTTGGCAAGATTCTGTAGAGGTGAGCCTATGGAGCTGACTATGGGTCTGAGTGGTGTTCCTTCTTTGTGTATCTTGGGGAGGCCATAGAGTTTGGGGCATCTGGAAGATTTCTCTCTGGGGATAATTCTTTGCTGGATCTCTTCACTGATGGGAGAGGCTTTTATTTTGGATTTGGTGGTTTTTCCAGGTAGGTGGTGGGGTCTGTGTTTGGCCTAACATGTAAAATAGCCCAGGTTCAAATCCCAGTAAGGGTATGGCTAGCTGATGAGAGCTAAATAGCTTGAAATAGATCTACACTAGTCTCCCTTCATTTATTTATCAGCAAAAAAAAATCAATACAAAAGGATTTTGGCCTAGAAGGCTCCTAGGGTGGAAGGCAAAGCATACACAACACACACACACACACACACACACATACTTACTAATCAAATATCTTCCAGTGCATTATGGTTTAGTTCTTAGTCAGTATCTCCCTATGAGATTCTATATCCTGATTGATTACTAGATGAGTAGCTGTATATGATTACATGAATGTTCAGCAGCAAAGATCAATACTGTTTGCTGAAGAACTTTATAACTAATCTTACTAGTTGCTTATGTACATTTATAAAAGGGCAAGCACTGCCTCAAAACAGTATGACAGATTTTTTTTTCACTAAGGCAGCAGAAATTGAACGATACACAGGGGTATTTTCCTCAAGAGGCTATGTCAAAATCCAGAAGTATTACTGTAGTCTATGGACTTAGTGTCAACTTCATTTATTTTCTCATTGACCATTATTTATTTCCTGATTCACAATGATCAATCCATTCAAGCATCCATCCATCCATATGTTTATTAGATGTATAACTCACCATAACTTTTTAAAAAACATTAGTGATTAGCTAATTTATAGTTAAATCTATCCAAACAAGGATGGTTTGGGATTGTACAAAGAAGAAATAACAGTGAAATTTTGATCCATGTATTAGTTTGTTTATAAAATTTGTATAATACTTTAATCTGAAAATACTCTAACATGTATACCTTTATACTCCAGGAGCTACACAATAAATATTGTAACTGAGGGTGAAGGAATATGAAAGGAGAAGAAATGTGTTGATGTTAGAGAAAGCAAAATTTGCTATACTAATGGAATAAGGCTCATATCATTACAATATGACATCAAAAATTGAGGTTAGGGAAATTATAAAAAAACACATACAAAATGAGCATTTAATTTTATTACAAAACCTGGCAAAGATATTAATCATTTCAATATGCTGTCATATTATTTCTCCCAACAGACAACCAAGAATCTATCTGCATATGTGAAAACCTGATAAAGTGCTACATTCATTATGTTTCTAAAGTTATCCTTAACTCTCTCTAGATGCAGTGATTAACTTTGAAACAAGACAACTTTGAAAGAATGCAATTCACCTTCATGAATTAAGAAGGAGTTTGAAGATCAGGAATATAAAGGAAGCCTGTAAAGAATGCATAATACCTATTGTATATATTGAAAGCTTACTCAAACTTCTACTTCCCCTTTGCTCACATCTTATCTTTGATCTCCAGTGGAAACATCAAAATTGAGCTTTTAAAAAGATTTGATGTATTGTTCATCCACCCTTCGCCTGCCTGAGTAGTAACAATTCTCATATGTTAGATAAAAGAATGTATTTTCTCTCCAAAACAATGTTGGTGTCTAAGGCCCCTTCTAAATAGACTGAGGTCATTTATCCCCAGTTCTATGAAGATAAAAGAGGTAATACATGGTAAACCATAACCCAGAATAGGAGGGTGGGGAAAGAAGCAGAACAGTTGTGAGGCTCTAATTGAATATGTTTTTTTTTCCTTGTCATTTCTTAGTGAAAGCATGAAGCCAATATTTAACATCCTTTGGGCCTTTGCAAAAGTGTTTTGCAAACTCCAGACTCTTGCCTACCCTTTTACCAGGCATACAAAGTATTCTGTTGCTTAGTGATCTCATTTCAGTCTTCCTCTCTCCAAAGACAAGGAGAGTGGCTTGTTTTTGCTTTGCTGAACAATTAATTTCCTCTTCATCTAATAATCCCACTTTCAAAGGTCAGGTGCACACAGTAGGCAAGCAGCTTCCACTGTTGGTACGGTTCAGTGCACAAACATTTCATACTCGCAAAGGTTAGAGTCTTCATAGAGAGGGTATGCACAATTTTAAGCCCTCCAGTGCTGAAAAAGCCTAGTCCATTAAAGCATCCATGAATTGCAGTTTCCCTTGAGACGCCCTAATTGAAAGAAGGACAGGTATCTACTGACCCTGAATGAACTCAGTCAGGTCACAGAGCAGATGTTCCTAAAATCCCACACACACCCTCCCAGTGAACTGAGAGTGCTATAGCACAACCTTTGATTAGAGAAAATGCTCTGCGGTGTAGACGCATTTATTTATAACCTCCAGGATGGATTGAGAAGGTTCCCTTACTATGTAGAGTGACATTCAAAAATGGGGAAGAGGTGGAGGAGCCGAAGTCGCGATAAAACGACATGCAATCTCAATGCTCTGAGATTGCAGTCGATACTTTTGCTGCTGGGTGGTCCAAACGGACCTAAACCGCAGAGATGGTGAACAGGAAAAATATGTCTTGCTGATCTCAGGGACATCGCAAAGTCCCTGATTGATCCAAGAGAAGTTCTTCAAGCAGATGACAAAAAATCCAGCCATTTGGCTGATAAAGTCAAGGCGGCTCCAAAATGGAACAATATGAAAAGAGAAAGTGTTTCCAGCTGGTGAGGAATTTTTATTGTTTTAAAAGTGACTGCCTATAAAAAAACTTAAAATTAATTTAAATTGGAGAACAGAAGAAATAAGCGGCGGAATTAAATTTGGAATGGTTTTGGACAGTGGGTTATCTTACTTTTTAAACACCATCTCCATGGATGGAATTTATGCAAGCCTTTTAAAACGAATGGATTAAGTTTTCTTCTTCTATTTTTTCCTTTACTATTCTTTGTAATCTATGGACTAAAATTCTCCTCTTTCATTACTGTGGGTGTTTTTCTAACTCATTTAAGAATTGGACTTTTTTTTTAACTTGAAATACAAAAAAGATACAAAAAGAAACAAAGAAAATTGCAACATTGCAACAATAACACTGTACTCGGAGGCTGGAAGTTTGTGTATTGAAAACGAAACACTTTTATTTTTTTTCACTGATTATCCTGGCTTGGCACTTCAAGATCTCACTGCTTGTTTATAGAGAGTGATAAGAAGAAAAGCACACAAATGTTCATTTGAAGTATATTTTTAACCAGAGAAAGATGAAAATGAAATGTTATTGTGAATCTATGCTTAATCCTGTTAAAACCTTCTAAGCTAGAGCAGCAGTGTTTGTTAACTGGAGATAATGGCACAATTTCAACAGCAGAAAGAAGTTTAAGTCTGCAAAAGATATTCTCAGAAATACAGAAATTATCAGATACACGTGAGAGGATAGAGAAGAAGTTGGAAGACTTAGTGCATCTAACAGCAAAATATGATGAAGAAGTTGAAGATGTTTATCAAATGGAAAAAGTGGTGGTTAAAATTCTAAAAATCGAAGAGGAAAATGAATATAAAGAAATTAAAATTGCTGATATTTATGGTGATTGGTTTGTCTCTGAAAAGGGAAAGAGTGGAATACTGAAAGAGGAATTAAATGGAGGGAAATCTACCCCAGATGGCAGGATACAGAAGAAGAGAAAACAAAATAATTTATGGATTTAAAGAGAGAAATTTTATTAGCAATGTCATTGATAACACTACCGACAATCAAATATAAGCTGATTAAGGAAACAGAAGAAGGGCATCAAAAGTATATGAGAGATTTTATAAGCAAAGAGTTACTAAGAGGATTCCATAAAAAGTTGATTAAAGAGATGATTAGAGGACTGACACCACAAATGACAGAAGATATGAGACTGTTTTGCTACTGGAAAGATACAGGTTGATAGATGGAAGAGTATAATTTAAAACTAGTTAAACTTAGTGAAATTTAGTGACAATAGATATAGTTAAATAAATAATTGATAATGATAATAATGTATACAATGTGTAGTGTTATGATAAGTAATAATTGGATATGAATATTGAATGGTACCCATGAAAGAAAGATTAAAAACCCTTTTGGGTTATATATAAAGGTTAATAAAAAAGAATTAAGTTAAATTCAGTTAAGTCTTGATTATTAGGTGGGGGAAATGATATGATACAGGATATAGTCAAATAAAGGAGGGATAATGATAACAACGTATATATATCTATGGGTACAACTTAAGGAAATGGGATGTAAATTGTAAACAGTGATTTGGAAAGAAGGATCAGAAAACTTTGTTATTAAATATTATGGATGTTTAGCCAGAATAGGCCATAAGGATTCAATGTTATTGGAGGATATTAGAAATAGCAAATGAAATGCCAGTATGAGGTTATGTATTAAATCTTGGTATATTTTATGATGAAGGACATTTAAACAATTATAGTCAAATGAAAATGGAGGTATGGTGATGGTAACATGTATAAATATCTGAGTTAAAATACTTGAGTTAATATGAATTATGTTTGTTGACTGTGGAAGAGATGCACGTAAGCCTTTTTGTAACCAACTGATACACTTTCTACAGTATGTAAAGAAGGGTGTGTTGTGTTTGTTTTGAAAATAAAAAATAAAAAAACTTTTATAAAAAAATGGGGAAGAGGTGTTGCTGTTAGATTAGCAGCTCCTCAAACTGATCTCATGCTTCAGTTTACCACTAATACTTACATTCTATATAAGAATGTAGATTCCATTGCAAGATAGCTATGTTAGTGAAAATACAACAAATATGTCTCAAATAAAATCTATACCAAAAGACCAAAGTAAAAATAGTGTGAAGCTAGCCGCCTTCGGCAAAGAGCAACACAAAATGAATTAAGAGTTAAGACACAAAAAGAGGTCACTTCATCAAACTTTAGGGTGCAATCAAAGTAAATACTGTGTGTACTTAGAAACAATGCAATCCTTGAAGGACAGATGTTAATGTACATCTGTGGCTTCCACACTGCAATCAGTTGTATTTTCTGAAGATGCTAATCTCAAGTACAGTAGATGTAACAAAAGTGTGTGTTACACAGGGATGTGAAACTTGAGGAATAAAATTTGATGCAACCCACTTAAAATAACAACTAAAATTTGCTCAAGAGAAGAAAGTTATTCTTTCTTTATTATACTGTTTGAAAGACACAATCTATTATAGTATCAACATGTCGCAGCCAAACAGAAGTGATCCTTCACTAATGAAAAATAATACCAGCAAAATATGGAGATGTTGAGAATAGGCACAGCTTCTGCCTCTGATTTGGCTTCAGTATCTGTAACTAGGCAATTATAATCTAGAAGGAAAGCTGTTTATGTGTGTATGTGGTACATTTTCTTCTAATTATTCTAATATTTTTATAAACATTGTGATTTATTTTATAGCATATTAAAACATCTAATAAACAACTATAATTATACATACTGTGATTATTAATGTAGAGAACTTATATCTGCACAGACACTACCATTAATACAATTTTAATTAATGTTTGAACTTCACCACAAATGATTTTATCACTGAATTATAAAAATAAAATTTAGAAATATGCTGAACGGAACAAAGATTTTTAAAAGATTTGTCACTCATGTTCTAGGATATTTATTTCTCTAATATAACTTTTTGCTCCATACTATTAAAAAAAACAGTTGTTTTAATCCTGAAGCATAAGATTTTTTTCTAAAAATGAAATTAATCCAACAGTGTCTTCCAGCAGAGATGATGAAGGATCTACTTTCAATAGACAAACTCTGTTTATCAAATTGATATAATAAAACAACTAATGAGCATGTTCACAATGGCAAATCTTTCCAATAAAGAAAATCAATGAGTTGACTATTTCTTTATAAATATTAATGAACATAGAAGCATGTGTTGCTTCAAATCTGATTTCCTTCCTTGGCACCCATGTAGAAAAGTTGCAACATGAACATGAAATTTAAAAGCATCTACTATTTGCAATCCACATGCAGGCTGCTCTGTTCCCCCCTGCCCACCCACATAACTTAATGCCCCCCTCACCTACATGGACCATACATTTTTGCGCATGACTTCCCTGCAACTTCCTGCTCTGGCTGCTTCCCCTTGGCTAACACCCAGTGAAGGGATAAGTTGCTCTGCCACAAATGGGCAGAGACCGGGGATGGGGATGCTCAAGTGTGCTCCTGTGTCAAAAAACCTTATCATTCTCCTGTGTAAAGATTGGACCCTTTTTGATCCAGCAGGTGTGAGTCCAGTTGCTAAACGTACCCCCCCCCCAATCAAAGAGGATCCTGGGGGCTACAGTCAATAGACAAATGAGGAAGAGATCTGCCTGCATGGGGGAAAGACAAGCGGCAAGGAAAGAAGAAAAGGGGCTTCTTTCCCTCATGCTGGCTGCTCTGTTTCCCACACTCCCCTGTGCTAACAAAGAGGATCCTGCCTGGTCACTGCAATCCAAAGGGAAATGAGGAAGGGAGCTATCTACATGAGGGAAAGACAAGCAGCAAGGAAAGAAGAAAAGCGGCAGGATCCTCTTTAGTAGTGTGGGGCAGGGGGGAACAGAGCAGCCTGCATGAGGGAAAGAAGCCCCTTTTCTTCTTTCCTTGCCATTTGTCTTTCCCTCGTGCAGGCAGCTCTCTTCCTCATTTCCGGTTTGTGTTGGGCTGTTTTTCACCCTTTGGTGGCTTCAGGGAATCTTCCAGAGAGAGAAAAATCGCCGAAAATCAGTTGGCCAGGGCACGCATGCGTGCTGGAGCTGACAGGGCAACGCCTCACATGCCCTCAGAAATGGCTCCGTGTGCCACCTGTGGCACGCGTGCCATGGGTTCACCATCATGGGCCTAGGCTGTGGATTTTCTTCTTCTTTCCCAAAGTTATTCTCACAGCCCATTACAGTTGGCACTACAAGAATTGATAGTCATTATAAACAATCTACACCAGGGGTGTCAAACTCGATTTCCTTGAAGGCCACATCAGGCTTGTGATTGATATCAGGGAGAGAGGGAGTGGACATGGCCAGGCTGGGCATGGCCATCTTGATGTCACTCATGTTGGGGGCACCTGCCAGAAAAAAATGGGCTCCTAAGCTCCATTTTTGGCTGTGATGGCCTCCTGCAACTCTCTGCCAGCAAAAATGGAGCTCAGCAGAGCCGCATGCAGCTTCCCAAGCCCCATTTTCGCTGGCAGAGGCCCTGCGGGCCAGTCCTTTGCTGTTTCCTGGGTGGCCCCATGGCCCAGATCTAATCACCCTGTGGGCTGAATCCGGTCCCCAGACCTTGAGTTTGACACCCTACACCATTCTAGGTAAATAAGTATTACTTCAGAAAAGAAGACAGAAAAAATTATATGTCAGATGTCCTACAGCCTACTATAACCCTGAAACAACATTTTCAGCTGCTTAGAAACATATACATGTCTCAAATATTAGTCTCCCCAGTGGAATGTCTCTTCCCTTCAACACTTTAACTGTACAAATCCCTAACACTGAAATAGAGGCATACCTAAGATGGAGATTTTTATTTTTCAGGAAAAGGAAATACAGTTCAGTCTTCAGCCTTAGAGCTGCATACCCTGAGGTTTTGGGTGCCATTTTATAATGCTCAACTCTATGCAATATGTGCTACAGAGAATGATTTGGTTGCATTAGTAATGAAAAATGTATGTGCAGATTTCATAGATGCATTGCCGCATATATGAATTGTAAAACCTCTCAGGAGAGAAACATGATTAGTAGGATAGGAACAGCAATACGAAAGCAAATGGAGCACAGAGGTCGCATTTAAAATCAAAATTCCTTGATGGTAAACATTACAGGTGCCAAAACTAATTACCTATACAACTATCTTTTGAAGAGGTATGATTAAATGCATTTGAAAAAAAATCTGGGCATAATATTTCTTGGCTTAATGAGCTGAATGTGTTATGTCACCAAATGCATTTTTAAACTCTAATAAAAAAGCTGTTTCCACAGACATAGTTTTCTTTGAAATTGTGCAATCTTTATTTGTAAGGTTTGATAGGAGGTTTGCTTGCATAAATATGCTTGTCTCTATCCTCACCTCTTTGTGGAGTGTCAAAACTGAAGATTTACTGCCTTAATTTAGCATTGTTTCATGTTTTGTCCAAGCTAGTTTAAAATCTTGGTTTATTCTGATCTTCAGAATCAATTTCAATTTAAAGGAGTTATGGGGAATTAATTGACTTCAGTGTATTCTTTTCGGTGTACAAAACATCTTCAGGGAATGATAGCATGGAAAGAAAATACCCGTACATGAGGTTCAAGGGATATGCAAATTTTATTAATTAATGTATGTTAAACATGAATAATCTAATATATAATTTCTATTGATTCCTCACTTGTCATTTGCAACAGTACTCCTACCTACTCAATAGAGGTCAAAAACAAGTTGTGCAATTAGCTTCCTCATTTATGCTTCTTTACTACTTTAAATGCAGAAGAGAAATGAGTTAATGATGCCCTGGTACAAGTTTTAAACTATAGCTGAAAGTTATAATATTAATGGAAAGTAATAGTTTGTAGCTATAATAACTCACGGAAAAAAGCAGAAATAACACCCTGTTACTAGCTGATAAACAACTTTTCAGACTTCGTTACAGGAGGCAAGATTCATAGCACACACGGTCCGTCTGACTAAATGAAGTAGATAAATGCAGAATGCAGCCCTTGTAAGTTAGAACAACTCAGTTTTTCAAAGAATATTACATGATAAATTCTGAACATTGTTTTCATATATTAAAGTGTAAATAGCTTTCAATTCAGTATATGCATTTTAAATAAGTAGAAGAAAGAAAAGGAGTAATAGCAACAAGTATATTATTAATAATTTACTTTTGACTGTTCATATCAATTAATAATATTTTAAAAACTCAATTTCCAAATGTGTGTGTTGTTAGATAGTCTTCACACTACGTCTCCAATAAAAAATAGTTGTTGATAACAAAGAATACAGTTAATCTTACTGAAGTTCACCAGAATCTAAATGTACATTTAGCATTTAGACTATATGGACATTGCAATTTCTGTTGACATTGTTATGTAAATAGATTCTTCTCCATCACAACATAAATCTCATGGCATTTCATCATAACTCCTCTAGCTTTCTCTTGTTGTCATAAATATATAATTTATGATGCACCTTAAATAGATAGGCTCACTTGGTCTATGTAATGACCAGTGCTGACTTCATCAGCACAATAATTTCAATAAGATTTTCTCCTTAAGATGACAAGATGATTGCATCTCACATCTATCATATCCCTCCATATTTCATAGATTATTCCACAGTAGCTTTTTTCCAGAACTGGAAGCATCTGAAGCATAGTCAGGAACTCAGCATATTTCCCACTATTTCCCAAATATTTCCTGTACTGTTGAACTGCCCCACTGTGCAAGTTGAACAATTTATCAGCATGTAACATAACAATGCTTCAGTCTAGTTTTAATAGATCAACCATATTTGAATTGAAAACAACCTGACAACCATTAAATAGCAACAGAGTTTGAATTTTCTGCAAGGGTACCCTGTCACTGGATGCTCATCTGAATGTTTGTATTCCAAATATAATAGCCCTAGTCTTGAAGGCTGCTTCTTCCTATTCTTGCTGTATGTATTTATGATTATAAGTTCCACATTTCTTTCATGCCACAATCCAGAAACTCTTGGCAGCTTAAAGTATAAAAAACCAAATAAAGCATCCACAGTATAACAACTATAAAAACAGTAAAGCATTAACACCTAGACAGAAAGCTACAAAAAATAAAAATAGTCAATGAAGATATGTTAAAATCAGAAGATCTCAAGAATATAGATAGATGATAGATAGATAGATAGATAGATAGATAGATAGATAGATAGATAGATAGATAGATGATAGATAGATAGATAGTTAGATAGATAGATGATAGATGATAGATAGATAGATGATAGATAGATAGATACACACACACACACACACACACACACACACACACACACACACACACTAGCTGGATACCTGTGCTTCACTATGAAATCATATGATCAGGCCAGCCAGCAGGCTGGATGAGTCATACTCTGGTCACACCATATAAGAAAACTGGCAATTGGAACAGAGTTCCTTTCATGTGGGGAGGGGGAGTAGAATGTCTAACTCCTTAGCATCGAGGCATGTTAATATAATATTGTATAAGAAATAGTGATGATCTGGTGGTCATTTCAAAATATCCTTTCTTAGTGAGCAGCTAGAAGCCAAGAGGAACATACATGCCGAATTTCTGGAGATTTCACAATGAATGAGTGGTATTTGGCATGCATCTATCTATCTATCTATCTATCTATCTATCTATCTGTCTGTCTGTCTATCTATCTATCTATCTATCTATCTATCTATCTATCTATCTATCATCTATCTATCTATCTATCTATATCTATATCTATCTATCTATCTATCTATCTATCTCTATCTCTATCTCTATCTCTATCTCTATATATAGATATAGATAGATAGATAGATAGATAGATAGATAGATAGATAGATAGATAGATAGATAGATAGATAGATAGATAGAGATATATCTGTATACACACACACACACACATGCACACACACAAATCACAAATACAAACATATTATTCCCTGTGGCATATTGTTATTTATTTAAGAAATAATAGTTCATTATTAATGTCTATGGAGATTCTTAATCATCCAGATCATGGTTGTCCCAAAAGTGCTTTTTCAAAAGGCAACTCAGTTTTGGACTGTTCAGCAAAAGAAGCTTCTTGGATGAGAAGCAAAACGTCTTCAAGAAAAAACAAAATCCAATTGCATTTTGAAAAAGCACTTTTGGGCTTTCATTATTAAACATTGTCATGAAATTTATTCTGCCATTTATATATACTGTACATATTAGGACAGGAGAACCTCATTAACAGAAGGACAAAGAAAGTCCATATAGGCAAGTCTGCAACTTTTTGAAAAATCTAAAATAATAGTAATTATCATCTAAAAAATGCAAAGTAATTTTGCGATGGTCACATCTTGGACATTCAAAATTTTAATGAGATAAATTAACACAAAGTCCCATTGCACCTGCAGGTTTTCAAGGCTTCCCTTTTAAATTCATGTTTCCCTTTTAAAACTCTAAAATACACTTCGATGAAATAGAAAGCATTCTGCCAAGTGACAGGTTGTTTCCATCAAGGGTCCCCAATAGTCCTTACTGTTCTCCCACATTCCTCAGGAGAGTTTCCTTGTTACTGGGCTACCAATCTAATCTGCACTGTTTACTTGTGCTTAGAAATATGACAAAATCTGTGCTGCATTTTTTAAGTTTAGTTATGGAGAAAGAATGGGCTAAAGGGAAAGCCCCTTTGGAAAGAGAATGCTGATTCAGTAAATAAATCTTCAAAGCTTTTCTTATGTATAAAATTATGTATAGAATTCCTTTTAGAGTGTCCTGTGAAGATCATAAATCTATAGTCTGACTTTCTTGCAACATTGCCCAAAAGAAGAAAAATCAAATGTTATGATTTCCTGTCCTTCATTTTAATTGTCATTAGCTATTTTATAAAAACACTAATCTAGGATTTATTGACAAGCAATGTAGCACTGAGTCACAGTCAACTAATTTTATTCCCAATACCAACTAGCATAATAATTTCACAAAAGTGTACTTATTTTCTTGCATCGTGTCTGTGTATTTGTGTGTATGTATGTGTGTGTGTGTGTGTGTGTGTGTGTTTGTACATACGTACAGCTGATACAGTTCTGACAGAGGACTGTATCTGCATCTTTATAACTCTCTGGTTTGGTTTTGCAACCCAAAAAGACAGACACAGACTTCAGAGAATAATTAGAACTGCAGAAAAAACAATTACTACCAATCTGCCTTCTGTTGAGGACCTTTTTGACACAAGTCAAAAAGAGGTCTGTGAAAATATTTACAGACCCTTCGTATCCTGGACACAAATCGTTTCAACTCCTACCCTCAAAATGATGCTATAGGGCACTGCACACCAGAACAACTAGAAACAAGAACAATTTTTTCCCCAAATGCCATCACTCTGCTAAACAAATAATTCCCTCAACACTGTCAAACTATTTACTAAGTCTGCATTACTATTACTATTAATCTTCTCATCATTTCTATCACCCATCTCCTCCCACTTATGACTGTAACTTTATTGCTTGTATCCCCATGATTTATATTGATTGTTTCCTAGTATGATTTGATTGCTTATTTGTAGCCTGTGACTATCATTAAGTGGTGTACCTTATGATTCGTGATGAATGTATCTTTTCTTTTATGTACACTGAGAGCATATGCACCAAAGACAAATTCCTTGTGTGTCCAATTACACTTGGCCAATAAAGAATTCTATACACACACACATACACACTCACCCATCTGCAAAGCAGAGCAATACAATTAATTTGAATTCTCACATATCTATACATATGTATATCTTCTCGCAGTACTTTTTTATGATGATAATAGAGATCCAAACCCAAGGCGTCTTCAACAACCTTGCCTGGGGTTGCTGCTACATCTGCTGTAAATCAGTCTTTTCTAACTTGATGTGTGCTAGATGTGTACTAAAAACTTCCTAGGCATATGACCAACAGCTAGGGGAAGACTATAGTAAACCACTTAAGAGAAGCAAAACTGTAATTTTTAACATGATGGAAAAAGAAAACAGTAAAGAAATAATGACAACTTGGGAAAACAAAACATGGTACATCAAGAAAACCAATAGGAAAGGAAATTATTATTACTAAGAGACATAAACTTTGAACAGCCAGCTACTTAGATTTTGAAGTTTCAAAAAGTTTCAGAAATAATTGTTTGTCCTTGACTAGCATACATAACTAGATGCAATACTTTAATTACATATTTACAGGGTTTTGCATTGTACCAGTGAAATTGGGCTTTTGCTTCCTGGGAACAGGAACAATTGAACATAAATTCAATAAAGAACACAGAACTCATTTTTTAAAAGAAAAAAGAAAAGAAACAAATTGGAGAGAAATCCAACACTGGCATACTCAGAAATCTAAGAACAGGCTTTTTGTGGATATAGCTGGGCTTTACAAAGCATAAGAATTATGTTGACTGCATCTTATTGGCTTTTGTATTTTGGCCAGAAGCAGCCGTTAGACGACACAATAAGCTTAGCCTCAATCTTATACTTTATGGTTTGAATTTCCCAATATTTTACTGACTGAATATGGCCAAGGGAAAACAAACAAACAAAAATGTCCCATTCACGGAATCAGTTTCAAGAGAGAGAGAGAACAAACGAACAGGCGAACTTACTCAGCTATATATTCTAGATAGAGAATTGTAATGAATCTTATAAATACTTCTCCAGGGTGTAATTACGTATTTGGTCAGATTTTCACTTGGAATTACTCTGTGATCCATAGGAACAAATTATCATCAAATAAAGTCTGTTTACATGTAGGGACCAGGGGAACAGAACCTTTAAGAATTATGACACCTCATAAAACAAAAAGCGAAAAGGCTGTTGGCTTTACTTTAACGTAAATGAAGATCTCCCTTGTGCTCCTGCATGATGTGTTTTCCTTATATTCAGACTCTTTGTGGAATGACAGTTTTGCTAACAGGCCAGTGCTTGATAAAGCCAAGGAGCACTACTCAGTGAGCCATTATTAAAATAAATTATTCTCTTTGTCCCCTTTTCAATAAAGGTTTTATGCAGCAGTATAATTGTATAATCAGGAATAGTTCCTTCTTTGAAGCCAATATCTACAGTTGCTTCATACATCATGCCATCAAGTCCAATTTTAGAAACAATATTGGTGCATTTAGGGGTGATGGTGTGCTTTGCTGTGGGATAAGGGGAGCAACCAATAATTATTCCATTCTTTTAAATCATTTTATCATGACAATTGTATTGATTGTGGAATATCTTTCTACGTACTTCTACAAAGAAGAGTTCCATTGTAATGAATTTGATTATGTGAACTATAATTGCAAAACATTCCTTCATTCTTACAATTGTGAGCCCTCGATATAGTACATGATTTTATTTTTAGACAATACGGTATGTTCTGATAATCAGACTTTTGAAGTGACAACAAGAGGTTTCATTATGAAAAAGTCTTGTAAGCAATTTCTCAGTTTATGTTTTAAATCTCATGTGATCACTTTTCTGGACACATAGTTTATGAATGGCTTTAAAATACAGTGTTAATATATTTTATTTTATTTTGTTCAATCATGTCTGCTTCTTAGAGACTGCCTGGAAATGTCTCATTTTCTGGACAAGATTTTTCAGAAGTACTTTTCCATTGTCTCCTTCCTAGAGATGAGGGAAAGTGACTGGCCCAATATCAGCCAGTTTCTTTTAGGTACAAGGCAGGACTAAAACTCATGGTGTCCTAGTTTATAGCCTAATGGCTTAACCACCACACTAAACTGGCTCTTAATAAATAACATAATGTAATCCACCATGAGTATAATTTATCCTGTTATCTTCGTTGGGTCTTTTTTAAAAAAAAAACTTCAATAAACATAAGTTAACATTTAAAACAACAGTACTGGTGGCATCTTCCCATGTTTTCACATTAGCACAAGTTATAACAATCCTACCTATTCAAGAAAATAATTGGTACACCCCCTTCAGGAGACATATGGTCTATGCTTCTCAAATTATAAGCTAGCAATTCTAAGCCCAATAATGTGAAAGGAAGTCTCACCAAAACTGAGGTAAATTTGCTCCCAAGTCCACATGCATAACGAAAAAAACAAATAGAACACAAATAGAAATGTGCCAATATAAATGAAAGCACAGCAGTTTTCTCTCGTTTGTGCATATCTCAGTTTAAATATCTGAAGCTTTCTGGTTTTTCTAAATCTCATACAAGCATGCCAACTGCGCATATGAAATTTCAGATCCTAATATAAAACTATATTTCTTCTTTAGCAATAGTACCAAATGATGCATAAATAATGAAGAGGGCTGTTTTTAAAAAAAGAGATTAAATACCCTGAGCTTTTTGGCAGTACATAATGAATTACCATTCATTAATGGGAGAATCTAAAAGAAAAATGGTGTTGTACAACTAACATTTTTTTCTATTATCTTCCACATATATCTCATTAAAGCAGCCATATCCACTGCTTTCCGGTACAGAAATATCTTAATGCATGAAGAAGCTGAGTGACATTCTTACAGAAGGAATTCTTTGCATATTGTTTCATATGGAAACCAACACTGCAGCTCTGCAAAGAGGCACTTGGGAAATGCAGGTGTTAAAACAGAGATGTTCAAACACAGCTGCTTTTGAGTAAGCTGTGAAAAGGGAGCTTTTCCTCAACATTTTTAGACCAGTATTTCTGTTCAAACCATGTGCCTGAATATATGTATACTTACAGTATCTCCTCTGCACCTGTTGTTTTTTTTCTCAAATAGGAGACAATTCACGGACTAAATGATGGCTTGGGAATATTGGCATCATCTCTCTTCATTTAATAACAATTCCCTATAGGGCCAGATGCTTTAGGAAGTTAAGTCATATTTTTCAGCCCAGGAAAGTCTTCTTAAGTTTCTGACAAAGCTAATTCAAAGCTAAAAATGTGAACTGAAAAATCATTTTGTCCTCAAAACAAACATGTGTTTTATCTCAATCCCAATTGGTGATGTAAAGGAGCAAATCAATGGAACATATCTCAGTTGCAAAAACAATCCAAAAATAACAGAATAACAAAATGGTAAGGGATCTTGGAGATCTTCTTGTCCAACCCTCTGCTACAGCAGGAAACCCTATACCATTTCAGACAAATAGTTGTCCTTTCTCTTCTTAGAAACTTCCAGTGTTGGAGCACCTACCAACTTCTGGAGGCAGTTGTTCCACTGATTAATTATTAATTTTTCAATTGTTTAAAATAAAGCCTATTGGGTTTAATAACAAAAACAATAATGAAAACAGATGAATGCTCTTAATCTTTCTAGGTCCAATCTGAATTGATGCATTGAACAGGGGAGTTGGACTCAGTGGCCCAAAGATCCCTTCTATTTCTATGATTTTAACTATGTTAGAACACAAGTGCAAGAACTGAGAAGACTCTGTGTTAGATTCGGGCAATGAGAGAACAGACTCCGGACAAGTAGTTACTTAACAGCTCTTTATTAGTAATAGTAGTGATCCAGCTTGGTGTGTGGTCTGAGGGTTCCCCTTTTATAGGGATCGGGTACGCCTCTCGACCAATCAGAATGATCCCTAGTTCCCGCCCTCGCGGCGGACCTGAGTGGAGACTTACAGCGATATATGCTAATATCTAACACCCTTCCCTTCTTAGATGCAGTGTTCCTGTTAGTTACAAAGTCCTTCAAATATGTTGGTTTCTGTCTTACACGGGCGGATCGACGGAGTTCGGGTTGAGTTGGAGTAGGTGTGGTATCAGCTTGTTCCACTCTGTCCATTTCGCGGTTGGGGGTTTGAAGGCTTCCCTCGCTCGGATGCTGTTCCGATCCGCCGTCGACCACTGGTTCTACCCTGGGCTCCAGGGTGCTGTGTTCTTCCGTGTTTGGGCTTTCGGTTTGCTGACCTTCTGACGGAATATAGTCCTCGTTAGCGGATCGCAGGTCTGAGTGTGCCAGGCGACCCCGGAGTTCGTCTATGTGCCTTTTCCAGTTCCTACCATCTTCTAGTTCCAGCAAATATGATCGTGGACCCGTGATACCAATTACCCTTGCCAGCATCCACAGTGTTCCCCCTGCATAGTTGTGGGCGTATACTGAATCCCCTATGCTAAAACTCCGGATTTTGCTTGTGGAGTCTGGGGGCGAATTGGCAGAGTAATTTGGGTGAAGTCGGTTCAGGTGAGACCGTAGACAGCGGCCCATGAGGAGTTCAGCGGGGCTCCTACCCGTCGTTGCACTGGGGATAATGTGCTGGATTAGAAGGTAATGATCAATGCGTGTTTGCCAATCACCTGGACCCATCCTAGCGAGGGCCTCTTTTGCAGATCGCACCATTCTCTCCGCCTGTCCGTTCGAGGCTGGATGGAATGGCGCGACGAGGGCATGCCGAATTCCCTGACTTGCTAGATATGTTTTGAATTGCATGGCCGTGAATTGGGGCCCGTTATCGGAAACCAGGAGGTTGGGCGTGAATTGGGGCCCGTTATCGGAAACCAGGAGGTTGGGCAGGCCATGAGTGGCGAAAAGTCGCCGTAATACCTTAATGACTGCCTCTGCCGTGATTGAAGTCATTAGGACTACTTCCAACCATTTGGAGTATGCATCCACAACTATAAGAAATGTTTGTCCCTGGACTGGCCCTGCAAAATCAATGTGTATTCGCGACCAGGGTGCTTTTGGTTTGTCCCATTCTGTGGCGGGCGCTTCAGGGGGTGCTGGTCTAGACTCTTGGCACGGATCACAAGTGGCCACCCATTCCTCTATCTCTTTGTCCATGTTTGGCCACCAAACGTAACTCCTAGCTAACGCCTTCATTCTAACGATCCCCGGATGCCCAACATGTAATGCTTCTAAAACATTTCTCCGCAAAGCATAAGGAATAACAACTCGATCCCCCCACAATAAACAACCTTGTAACACTGATAGTTCATCGCGTTTCGACCAAAACAGTTTGAATTCGGGTCCCACGTTTCCCTTGGGCCACCCCCTCCATACCCAAGTTTGAACTTGTTTTATTACATTGTCTTTAGAAGAGAATCTAGCAACGTCGAAAGAAGAAACAGGTCCTGAGTCCAAACAGTCAATTAATAAAACCGGTACCTCGGGGGTGGGGTCTGTTAATAGCTCTGGAAGTGGGCAACGGCTGAGTGCATCTGCATGCCCCAGAGTGGAGCCCGGTCGATGTATCAGCTTGTAGGAATACGCAGCCAGGAAAACAGTCCACCTGGTCATGCGCGGGGAAAGTGAGACTGGTGTGGGGCGGTTTCCCGCCAAAAGTCCCAGCAGTGGTTTGTGGTCCGTGATAAGTTTGAAATCGCGGCCGTAGAGGTACTCGTGGAAGCGTTTGACTCCAGCCACAGCGGCTAACGCTTCCCTGTCCATCTGGCTGTAGTTCCTTTCGGCCGATGAAAGAGTCCTTGAGTAGAATGCTATGGGCGCTTCGTTCCCGTTTGGCATTCTATGGCTGAGAACTGCGCCGACGCCGAATGGTGATGCATCGCAGGTCAATACCAGTGGTAGCGTCTGGCTGTATTGAACGAGTAGCGAGACGGTGGTTAGCAGGCGCTTGACTGCGGCGAAAGCTGCTGCCTCGGAATGTCCCCATTTCCATGTCGCGTTCTTGGTGAGGAGTCGATGTAGCGGCTCAGCAACGGTCGCTTTCTGTCTCAGAAAAACGCTGTAGAAGTTAAGTAGTCCGAGGAATGCCTGCAACTCAGTCTGATTTCGTGGTGTGGGGGCGTCCTGGATCGCCTTAATTTACTTCGATGTTGGGTGTATGCCCAAACCATCAATTCTATATCCCAGGAACTCTACGCTAGGCACGTTAATTTGGCATTTTTCCTTTTTGAGGCGGAGACCCTTTTCTCTGATTCTGGCCAAAACCGTTCTGACTCTTTTTAATAGTTGCACCTCGTTTGCAGCGGACACCAAGATGTCGTCAAAATAGGGGACGATTCCTGGTATTCCCTGCAATAGCTGTTCCATGACGCTCTGGAACAGACCGGGAGCTATGCTTACACCGAATTGTAACCGGTTGCATTTGAATGAGCTCCTGTGCGTCACTATAGTTTGGGCCTCCGCCGTGGCGCTATCCACAGGCAGCTGCTGATACGCTTGTGCCATGTCTAATTTTGCAAATATCTTTCCTGGCCCCAACGAGTGCAATAGGTGTTGGACTACTGGCACAGGATATGCGCTTTGTTGTAGTGCGACATTAATTGTGCATTTATAGTCCGTGCAGATGCGGACTGACCCATCTGGTTTAGCTGGGGTCACAATGGGAGTTTCCCAGCGCGCGTGATCCACCGGTTCAAGGATAAACTTGCTCTACAAGTTTATCTATCTCCTTATCTATTTTGGGCCGGAGTGCAAAAGGCACTCTTCTTGGTTTAAGTCGGATTGGCGCCACGTTTGGGTCTAGATTGAATGATATAGGTTTACCCACATACTTACCAAGACCGGGGCTGAACACATCCTCGAACTCCTTAAAAATCTGCTCAGCACTGCTGTTCTCCACGGCGTTGATTCCGGTGACTTCTAACCCCAGGGCTTCAAACTAATCCAGTCCCAGGAGGCTCTGTAAGGGCGCGCTGGCTACGGTTACTGGCAGCTGGGCTACAATGTCCTTGAACTGTACCCGGAACGTGCCTTGACCCACGATGGGGACCCTGTTCCCCTGGTAGTCTCGTAGCAGGATGTCTGGTGTATGCAGTTGGCGCTTTTTGAGGCTCGGGATATCCTTTTTCATGGCGGACCATGAAATGATCGTCAGGGACAATCCTGTGTCAACTTCCAGCTTGCAAGGGGAGTCCTCCAGGAGGACCGTGACTTTCAGCTTTTTAGGCCGCTTGGTGCGGACCTGACCTATCGTTGTGAGATAGGTTCACAATTGTTCTCTCTGAGTCAACTCTATCTCGGCATCGGTATCCTGGAGATACTCTCTCTCTGCGCTCTGGTAATACGCTCTTTCAGCTCTTTGTGTGTAATCTCTCTGGGAATACGCCCTTTCAGCTCTTTGTGTGTAATCTCTCTCGGCAAACTCTCTCGGGCTTCTCTCTGGGTGCCTTTTGTGCTTTCGCCAAGCCCCTGGGTTGGGCTTCTGTTGGCGGTACATAGGAGGCTGCCGTTGCGAGGCAGGGACTTCGCTCCGGCACACTCTTGCGATGTGCCCAAGTTTGTCACAGTGCGAGCAAACAACGTTTCTGAACCGACAAGTAGACCGGGGGTGGTTCCCTCCGCAGCTTGCACAGGGTGGCAAACGGAATTCGGGTTTACCCACCAGTCTCATGTGACTGCTCCGCATACGGTGACTGTCCTCGAACTCGGGATCCTCGACTTCTAGGTCGGTGTCCTCATAGTGAACTCTGGCGTGTCTGGATCCGGACTGGATCGTGCTGAATCCGCGTTGTATAGTCTCGGAAGATCTATCTGCCGATTCGGATGCCCTTGCTTCATTTAGTGCAATCTGTAAGGTTAAGTTTGAATTGGCCAACAACCGTTTCTGTAGAGAGATGTCTCTCAAACCATATATGAGTCTTGCCAGGATTTGCTCGTCCAGATCCCTGAACTCGCAGTGTGTTGCCGCTTTCCGTAGCGCTGCAACATATTGGTTGATTGATTCTCCCGCCTTCTGGTTCCTCGTGTTGAATTCCTGGCGGCGAACGTGGCGGGAAGGTTTTGGCGCGTAGTGTGTTTGTAAAGTCTGTTGTAGCGCCGCCCATGATACCGCTTGTATAGGCGTTGGTTCAGAGAGATCTCTGGCCGTCTCGAAGACTTCTCGCCCACAGTAGCTCAGGAATATGTTCTTCTTACGAGAGTCAGGTACTCCCGTGTATTTGTTTGCTTCGAGAAAACACTCGAACTTGATCATGTAGGACTCCCAATGGTCGTTCGTTGGGTCGAACGGAGCTGGAGGAGTGTGCATCGCCATCTTGTCTGCGTTTGAATTTGCCGCGCTGAGATGGCTGCCGGAATTTCTGCCGAATTCCTAGGCTGGATCGAATCCTGGGATTCTGGAGGTAGCTTTCTTCGTCCTATCTGTCTCTCGATCCCACCTTCGTCGCCAGTGTTAGATTCGGGCAACGAGAGAACAGACTCCGGACAAGTAGTGACTTAATAGCTCTTTATTAGTAATAGTAGTGATCCAGCTTGGTGTGTGGTCTGAGGGTTCCCCTTTTATAGGGATCGGGTACGCCTCTCGACCAATCAGAATGATCCCTAATTCCCGCCCTCGCGGCGGACCTGAGTGGAGACTTACAGCGATATATGCTAATATCTAACACTCTGGTTCCTTCTCCACGTGTGGTTTGTAGAAGTAGCATGAATTAGTTGTCAGATCAGTTTATGCTCAAAAACAAAGATAATAGATCTTAAGTGGTTGATTGATAGAAACTCCTGTCCTGTCACACTTCCTAGAACCTCCTACCAGGCAACAAGGAACCATGATTAAAAATAACTAATCCTGCAGTGAGGAAAGAACAAGGATTGAAAATAATATCATGTACTCTACCACTAAAGTAAATTATAGAGACCATTGTCTGGCAATGTGGAAGGATGGATTTCAGTCATCAGAAAGCTGATACAGGGAGTAAAGCGCTCGAGCTGGAAACTCTAAAAGCCCCATGTCCTATATCTCATCACAGATCTTTGAAAATGTATGTTGAATATTCCAAACACATTAAAAACTGTTACCCAACATTGCTTCAACTCTTTCCATAGGAAAGGAAAATGTGGTGAGACTAAGTCACCTATATAAGAAACTTTCAGAAAAGTCAAGTATATCAATGTATTACATTGGAGGGTTGTCAATTTTTTTACTACCGGTTCGTCCGTGCATGCGCAGAAGCATCTGGATGGGTGGGCGGAGCCTCCCACCACTGCTACTACCAGTTCGCCTGATCCGGGCCAAACCAAGAGCAACCTACCTCTGATGAATTTTTTTGAATATGGTTTATTTACATAACAGTTATGAGGCTCAAAAAAACCTGTTAGGTGAACATACAATATTTCAGCTGCCTTCCGTAGGCCATCAAATGGAAACATATCCATTCTTTGAATGGATCCTACACTTTGAATCCTGTATTATAGATGAATATAGAGGCTGTGGTCCACAATGGATAGAATTTCTGTTATATATGACTTCATCTAGTCTGCAGCAAAGTAACTAATCTCGCCAAAATGTGTACCTGGGTGAGCTTTTCTGCAAAATAAATGCAAATTGAAAATAATACTTTGGAGAGCTTAGATTTACAGCTGTAACAGTTGTGAAACACAAGAAAAATGATCTCAGAAATGACCTTCACCATTAGAAGTGAATTGAGTGTTTCTGAATAAGCCAATTTTCAGATTTACATTTAAGTCCAATTGTACACATTATAAGAGTTTAATGTTCAGAAAATTGTGAACCCCTAAAATATTTTCAGCACATAATTTTACATGGTTTGTATCCATTGTGCTTATATTATTTTTATTTTAAATTACTCTTGCATTTCTTTTAAAACAGCAATTAAGGTTTTTCTGCAATTACATTTTTCAAATATTTTCAAAACACATATTTAAATGTTGATTTTAGTTTCTATACAAATAAATTGCATGTGTTGATCTATTTTTTTTAAAAAAGGCATGAACTCCATTAGAATGGTGGGATTCATATTGGATGCACAATCCTCAAGGTGCAGATAAAAATAAATGTGCAAAGAATGAAATGCTCAAATCTCTCAATGCCATAAGACATTGTAATGTTACAGGTACAATTCTTTTTCCTTTGTACTTTACTCGATTTCCTTTGTGGAAAAAAATTAAAAAGTTATAGCCTTCTAGGTACATCAAGCTGTAGAAGATAATGAGTAATAAAGACATAGTTTCACTGAAGATATATAGACACTGTCTTCAAAACATTTAGAAGTATCCTATTGCCCGCCCACCTCCTCCCTGGTAAAGATTCTTGCTAAAGAATCTAAGAATAAGGATTTGTTTCATCCTTAACAGCATCTGTGCAAAAGCTGGTGATATACAGTAAGTAGATCAGTCAGATCTCTAGAGCAAGCACCAAACTCATTTCTTTCTCTGGTGCTCCAAGCTAATTCAGGAACTGAATGTAGATCTGTAGCCTATTGTTGTTCATTCCTTCTTTTCTTAGAGTTTTCTTCCGTATGAAATAATGAAATAATAAGATCTAAGGACATGGGGAATGCTTTGCTGCCAACTGCAGAAACATTTTCTGTGCATTGGCATATATTCTCAAAGGAACCTGGGATAGTCTTTGAAGTAGTTGATCCAAAGCCTCAGAAGGACTCATCCATGTCAGAACTCTTGAGTACTATGAATTGCATGGATCTAATAAATAGTCTCTTTCTATGCTGACTGTCTGTAAGCACAAGATATGGATGTGATATCAGAGACTTCATGATGTAGTACCCAGACTCTTGCCAGTAACTTCAGTGCAAAAAAAAAAAAAAAAAGGTGCAGGACTAATACCCAGGCTTATTTAAATCTCCCCTAAGAAGCCAAATATTATATGAAATAAAAGTGTCTTTTAGGTATAGAATATGATTGTATCATTACAACAATAATGTGCCCAAGGTTAACTCTTCAAGGTTAACAGTCTCCCTTCAAACAAAATATGTTTTAAATAATTTATTTGTTGATTTTCATACATTATTGTAATTAGACACATTTATCAATACTGTCCATTCATTTATGTACAGTTTCATTGATTCTACTTCAAGTTTACAAAGTACTAGAAGTTCAGGGAGAACATTGGAAAAAGAACAAATTGAAAACTGAACATATTCAAGCTTCTTACTTATTGCAAACATATAAGAATCCTGCTCTATTATGATCTTATTTGATTCTTTTAAGGAGATGTTGCAAAACCTTTGAAAAGTGGGATCATAACGGGATCTGGTTCAAATGGCTATTTCCAGAAGGCATGTTGATCTTTTGGGAGGGCAACAGAATCAGAATTCATACACCATTGGAAGCAGAGGTTTTCGCTAAAAAACATGCAGCTCTTCTTGGTGAAGTGGGGGATGCTACACAAAAAACAAAGGAGGGAGGGGCTGAGGCACAGCCGGTGGATGGGAGAGAGGATGCAACAGCCAGAATACTCAGATCACAAAAGTGACTTGGAATACTATTGCAATTGTTGCTACAATGTATTTTGTGGGAAGTGATACTAAACAAATGATTGAAACAAACAGACGATTATGTGCTAAATTTAAAACTGCCAATATATAGTTAAATGTTGATTTTTCTCTTTATCAGTGTGTGTACAAGTTGCAAGGCCTGGGGGGGCTTCCCCCCCCCCCCCCCGCACAATGTAGCTGCCAAAATGTTTTATAGCCTTATAACCTTTTTCCCTGTAAAAACTTTTTAAAAACCAATAAAATTTGATAAGATTAAAAAAAAAGTGGGATCATAGTCATCCTCACAGAAGCCATCACATGTTACAAGAAAGAATGGATGCAGAACATGCAAACCCATATTGTGGGTTGCATATATATCATTAAAAGTTTGTTGATAACTGTTAATTAACCTAACTTCAAAACAGCTTACTCCTCCTCCTTGGCAGCTAGACTCTAACCCCATTTAGGTTAAGAACTAAGCTACATTATCAGCCATCCCTTCCCTCTTCCCTCTCCCCTTCCCCCCTTACCAAAGTCCAGAATTTGCATTAAATCTACACTATTTAAGAAACTGAAACAGAGGTTGTGGCGTATAAACACACAATAAGGTAGAACAGAATAAAGAGGAGAATAGCTATAACAAAGAAAAGTGGTTGTGAATGTGAAGAAGGAAGATCATGGAGAAAGAGTTGCAAAAATGTTGAGAAAAGTTATGTGAAACAATCATAAAAAGATATATGGGTAGAAAAATAGAGAAAGACAGTTGTGATGGGGTGGGGCGGGGTGGGGAATCATATCTACAGAATTAAAGAATGTATGAGAAGGTAAGAGATAAGGACAAATGGAATGAAGGATTTGGAGAATATGCAGGAATGGCAACTACTGTACTTTTTGGGGGTAAAAACTGCAAATAGAATGAACATATGCTGTGCTTGTTGATTAAGCAGCAAAAGTATGTTATGAAAGCTGTCTCTCAGATTGATAAAAAGCTTAGTAGTCGTTTTCAAGCCAAACAAGTTCAGTCTCCCCCTTTTATCAAAGGGACACACTTCCATCCCTTTACAATGAAAAAGTACCAGGGAAAACAAGCGTGATATCCCTATCTCAATTTCCTTATATAGAAGGTTTTGCAGATAAAAGTAGAATAGTTGCCAAAAATGTGGGGTTGTATTATGGATGGATGGGTTACTTTTATGCATTCGGCAATCAATGAGATTCTCAGCAAGGTTGCAACTTTAAAGCAAATACAACCAATCAAGATACTCTTGATAAAGCTAAAATTGCAGATAACAAAAGCTAATGTAAAATAAATAACTGATATATTGTTATTCTCCATAAGCTCTTTGGAATACTTCAGTTATCCCCCCCCCCCTGCCCAAAAAAATCAACAGCTAGAACAATGGAGGCCAACCTGATTTCTATCCAGAAACTATTCTATAGCATAGGTCCTGTCACTGAACACCTTCACCGTAAACCTTACTAAATCAGGCATCCACAACTTGTGGGCTGTGGCCCACTACCACGCCACAGCCTATTGATCATTGGACCATGTGAGTGGCTAGCCAATGCCGCCAACCCATAAAGGTTGGGGAATTCTGTACTAAGTGGCCAGCAGCAGAGTGGCCAGCAGCCAGAAAGCTAGATAACCCATAAACTTATCTAGCTTTGAAAGTGTACCCAATAGCTCAATTGGGAGGGAATAAGGTGATGGGCAAAGGAGTATATAGTGGGAGATGTTGTACTGACCATTATTCCTGAAGAAATTACACCGCCCCCAAAATGGTGTAAATCACTAATCTGGGACATATGAGGAGAATGTGACAGATTCGATGACTGAGGATCTTGGATGAAGGGAATTATCTAATTATCTGTCACATTGGTCAGTTTTATGGGTGACCTGTGACAGAACCTGAATGGCTTTGAGCAGAGCAGAGTAACAGAGTAACAGAACAGAATAATGGGGATGGAAGGGACCTTAGAGGTCTTCTAGTCCACCCACCTGCTCAAGTAGCAAACTTACAGTTTCTCTGAGTAGCTCAATATCAATGATCATGATATTCTTCTGGATCATTTGTAAAGGTAAAAGGTCAGGAGCCATACAAATATGGCTTGACAAAATTAGAAGAAATAGGAACAAGTGGCAGAACAATTGCAGTAATACAAAAGTCCCAGAGCAAATTATTGAACATTGATTATGACAGCACTGAAAGTTGAGAAGGAAGAAAACACTTGCTCCCATTCCTCCACTTTCTGTCACCTTAACAGTTATCTTTACTAGCTTGCTAAATAAAAATCATAACTATTGTTCTGCACTAGGTAGGAAATCAGATTGCAAAGAACTATATGACAATATAGGAACACACTCACATATTTTTTTGAGCTACAGGAATTCAAAATATCATAAAAATATAACTCATAAATACATCAGTCTTTTGTATTTGTTCATGGATCAGGCAAAGAGATCAGAGGTCAAGCAATAATTCTTACTATATATCAGCATATTCCCTTAATACACAATAAGAATTTAACATCTTCAATATTGTCATTTTTCTGTTAACCAGAATTTGGGAGTAGGGGTGGATCCACATTTAGAACCACAAAATACATCCATTTCCACTTCATATTTATGGTTGAGAAGACAGTTTTTGAATTGTGCTATCTTTATTATGTGTGCTTTTAAAAAGACACATTCTCTTATTTGGCTTAAGAGAATTGTAATGCTTGTTTATGTTGTGACCATTAATTCATATAGTGTAGTGAGAATTGCAATCCTAATGCAGAAAGTATGCTGAGAAAGTCTAGGTTATGTCCATTGATACTAAGGTCCAGTGGTGGGTTTCAAAAATTTTTAGAACCTCTTCTGTAGGTGTGGCCTGCTTTGTGGGAGTGGCTTGCTGGCCATGTGACCGGGTGGGAGTGGCTTGCCAGCCATGTGACTGGGTGGGAGTGGCTTGCCAGCCATGTGACTTGGTGGGCGTGGTAAACTTGTAAAATGTGGTAAAACTCACTTAACAACACTCTTGCTTAGCAACCAAAATGTTGGCTCAGAAACTCTTAAGCCTTAACGCTGTCAAGTTACAAAACCCTTGCACCCCTAACCCTTTAGAAAAAAAACCTCAGGGGTATTCAAACTTGACAGCTTTAAGACTTGTGGACTTCAGCTCCCACAATTCCTCCGCTCGCTCTTCATCTTGATGATGTGCGGATGGGCAGGGGGAGGTAGCTGGAACCGGTTCTAAATGGCACAGTAGATTTGTGGAACCTCTTCTATAGAAGTTAGAACTGGCAGCAACCCACCCCTGCCAAGGTTACTTCTGATCAATCATATTTATCATGTGCTTTTTAAATATAATTAAAATACATGAACTGTTTATTGAATTATATCTTATGGATTGTCTGTTTCCTTATCTACTCTTAATAGGTAATTAAGATCGAGTATGAATGCATTTGCTATGCAGCAAACTAAAAAGACACTCTCAATATAGGTATGTAAACACTGGAACTCTATTTCTGCTTCATTGACATTAGTTCCAACTAGTGTCTAAATTCTTGCTGAATTTTTAAAGTTATATTAGTATTTGTTTCTGATCTGTACCGTTTTTTTTCTACATTATAGTTTTAATTTGTTACCACTTTTTATTATTATTATATTGTTTTTGTAACTCTATTCTGGAATTTAAAAAATGAAAATATCAATTAAACATTATTTCGTATATTATAGTATAATTAAATTTATCCAATATTAACATTTTAGAATGATTAATTGCTATTCTGAGTTGCTTTTTTACTCATCTCTCTTGTTAATAATATGGTCTACAAATATTATATTTAAAAACAAGCCAAATCAATTCCCAGACATTACAATTACAAATATGTGTGGTGTGTGTGTGTGTGTGTGTGTTATATTCCTTATTGAAGGAATGCAAGAACTATTAAGTAAACATTAACCTGGAAAGAAAGAGGGGGTGAGAAAGAATCTCAAGATAGCAAAGCTTAATTTTGTTTGGTATAAGAGATACCAAAGAAATTCTGAGTAGTGTTCAAGATTTTATTGTTATAATTATGTCTTATAACCATGAAGTCCTCCTCCAATAACCCTTGCATTGTCTGTTTTCTGAGGTGGCCTAGTTCAAACAGCTGATGGAAGATCAAAACACACAATCAGCTCCCTATTTTTTCATACATAAAGGACTATCAAAAGAAAAGTACACAAAACTGGCAAAAATAAAGATAATATCTTTCTTGTATTTATTGTTCACCCTCTTGTGTGCATAAAATTATTATTGTTTGGTAGACAGAAGCATAATTAGATAATAGAAAAATCTCTAAAGCAGAACATCATCATAGAATACACAATGTGCTTGTTTTGTTTTATCATACTGAAAATTAAGCACACGAGACTAGATGCACATTTAGACTAAAACAAAACAATTCTTCTCAGTTGATATTACAGTCAGATGAATAAACCTACTCCTGAAGTTTGAACTGGAATAATTTTCACCTTCTGCTCCAGTCTCCCAATTTAGGACTGAAATCACAATGGCCTCTATTTCTACATATGCAGCCTTTAGTTATTTATTTTAAAATGTATATTTTAATTCCTTGACATCAGACTAATGCAACTTTCCTCAAACTCATTCCCAGATTCAGCCCTTAAAATTCCCAATTACCAAGAATTATGTTGGCTGAAAATTCAACAAATCTGGAAGAAACGTGGATTAATGAATAGCACCTGAAAAACTCTTTTTATTCAAAAATAAGTGCTTGCATTCTAGGGCTTGAATTGCCTTAAAATGCTTCATGAATTTATCAGTCAGATTAGGAATATGATTATAACACTCTGCTGCCATGGGCAGAATATTAGGTTTCTCTTATTCTTAGACTAAAGTACTCCTTGTTAGGCCCACCATATAAACCCAGCTTTTAAGTACAGGCAAAACATCTACCATTTAATTCCGCTTGATAATTAAGAGGGCTGACACTTAGGGTTTGGGACTGGAGTGAAACTAGCACACTATTTATAATCCTGACTTGACTTACTCAACCTCTGGTTGTCTCAAACATTGATTAATTTAAGAACCATCCCGATCAGACTGGTGTAGTAATTATAGAAAGTTCATAGCCAAGAAGAAAAAAATCATAAGAAATGAATGCACTCCCTTCCTTTTTTTCCCTAGGAGAAAATATGACAACCGACAATAATTAGATAGATATTACTTTCTGGGACACCTTTTTATTAGCAAGCTGGGTGGTTTTTGTTTAACTGAAATGTGAAGCCATTTAGAAACATTGCCATGGCAGCAAAGTAAGGCACTGATATACTGCACAATTAACCCTGGTAGTAGTTCCTTGAACTCTGGCAAATTTTACTTACCGTGATGAGGTAAATAAAACTCTAACTTTTATGACAGGCTAAAAATAAAAGAGCCCAAGGGACAAGCAGCACTGATTAAAACTCGGTTGAACGCAAACTGTGAACATACTGTAGTTATCATTAAAGGGGCCACACACAAAAAGCAGTAAGTAGAATAAAACATTTTTCTCACTCCATGAAGTAGCACCTCTTTCTTTTCTTCAATGAACCTGTTATAAATCAGCGAAACTGAGATGAAATAAAAAAATGAATTTTCCATCTGGCTACTTCGATATTACATTATTCGAGTAAATAACTAGTCAATTTTACGTTGAAAATAATGTTCCTTTCATCAGCAATGTTACATCCAACATTTGCTTCTTGTGGCAATATTTATACTAAATGTAAATATGCATAAATGAACTTTTAATGGTTATGATTTACTCGATGATCCTTAGGTTTGTGCTCTGGATTATAAATTAACCATACTGACAGTGTTCATGAGAGCTCTGGGATGCCACAAACCTGTAATTCACTTTTTTAATCCTATATGGTATATAAAATTAGTTATTCTGAATTGTGCATTGCAACTTCAGTGTGTTTTAGGACAGCCTATCAACATGAGCTGCCACATGCTTTTGTTACAATATTGAAGCAGGGCTGGAGAAACATGCTCAGCTGTGAATTTGAACTTGGAGGTTAGTCTGTCTCTCAAGCTAATCTACTCAAACTATAACTAGGGAGTGCAAACATACTGCTTTGAGCTGTTTCAAGAAGTATGATAAACTGAAAAGTTAATGACCTTTTTTTCAAGCTCCACACCATTTTTATTTAAAAATCATTCAAATCCACAGAATGGAAGTTAATCTTGATTAACTTTTCCCATTGATTTCGGTAGCCTGCTACAGAGTGATGGTTGAACCTGGATCTAGGCAAATTGCCTTTTGTTTTAAGGCAAATCTTAGGGAATAAATCACTGGGCTATTTTTTTAAAGTCAGATTTAAGCTTCTTAACTTTGTGGCAAAATACACGTTGAAAGTTCTTTCTGTTTTTTTCTTTCTTCTATTTTCTTCATAATAGCTTTTACAGATGGCACTGATTTGAATCAGGACTGTACCATAACAGGAAAATAAAAATCCTTTCCATCATGCACTGTCATTTGTCTATATGGAATTACTATTGGAGAAAATGAAGGGAAGGGTTATACTCTGTACATATAAGTAGTCAATATACACTAGAAGGGGTGGTCTGGAATGAAACAATTATGTGTATTGCATGTAACCCTCTTCTACGCTCTCATACTTGAATCCAAATCTCTTCCCCCTTTAGCCCTACTTTTACAAGCAGTAAATAGTACTCCAAAAAATGGGAAATGGGCTAGAGAGGTGGAATTAAGCATTATGGTCAATGGAGTACTGTTTGATTAGAGAGCCATTTTTGCACAAGTGCCTGTACAATCAAATTTCCCTTATCATCTGCTTAGACAGTATTATATTACATCTGGACACAAGAGCTCCTCACAGAAAGAGATTGTATAACTGTATATCACAGTGATGTTATTCACTGCTGATCACTAAGAGGTCAATATATTTGGAATATGTCAGGCAAAGCGGCCTCTACAATGACAGATAAATTAATACCTATGGCTCACTAGTCTGAAAGTAGAAACATATAAGAATGGAAAGTGTATCCTTCATAGCAGTTTTTAGCGACCTTGCATGGCTGGGGATTTATGGGAGCTGAAGTCCTTAAAGTTGCCAAGGTTGAGAAACCTATAGACATCTATAGACTTCCCTAAGCTATTCATATCCAGGCCAAATATAGCTCCAGTCCAATACCTATATTAATTGTGTTAAAGTCATCAAATTGTATGACTTGTAAGCCAGCCTCTTTGCAAAGGTTTGCATATGTATATACCAAATGCTGTATACTTGTGAATATAGGGACATGATGGCTCAGTGGCTAAGACACTGAGCTTGTTGATCAGAAAGGTCGGCAGTTCGGTGGTTCGAATCCCTAGCAACTGAGCTCCCATTACTTGTCCCACCTTCTGCCAACCTAGCAGTTCGAAAGCATATAAAATTGCAAGTAGAAAAATAAGAACCACCTTTGGTGGGAAGGTAACACCACTCTGTGAATCTTCGGTGTTTAGTCATGCCAGCCACATACCACAGAGAAGTCTTCAGACACCGCTGGCTCTTCGGCTTTGAAACGGAGATGAGCATCGCCCCTTAGAGTCAGGAACAACCAGCACATATGCATGAGGGGAACCTTTACTTTTACCTTTAATACTAATACCTAAGTTTTACAACTTCCACCCACAGGGAAGATCTTAGGGTTTCTAATATGAGGTTCAGACAAATTAAGCCATCTGTAGCTCTCAGAGTGTAAACAAAAAGAAAAGTGCACCAATTGACTTTATCTTTTAAGAACATGTTTTAATGTGAGCTATAGGACTCTGCCACAAACAAATAAATAAATGATAAGTGACAGCAGTGTATATTCTTGTGGATGCATGGCTTATGGAATATTTAGTTGAAATATTCCACAACTTGATCATGTCAGAATTTAATAATGATGATAATGGTCCTTATTTTATCTTATTATTGATTTCCATTTAACAGTTTGATTTATGAGAATACTATAGCGCATACTAAGTAAATACAAGCCAAGTGCTTATTTTTCTCAATATAACATACTTAACCGCTTCACCTAGCAACAGATATTTCCCCCTGTAGAAGCGATTAGAATTTCCTGAATTTTGTCATTTCTGTATTGCCTTTATTCTTCTTTTCAGAGACAGTTATATCAGAAACGTTGCTGAAGTTTTCTTCAAGCACCATTTTGATGGACAGGTCAATCCATTTTGTCAACTAACTTTCCATATCAAACTGACACATAATTCAGTGGTTTAATGCCTAGAGAAATATTAACCACATGTATGAGATTTAGATAGCAACTGCTTCTCTAATAATAGCAAAGATGTAAAGCACACACTTTCAAAATCATGATTTTTTAAAAAGAATTCCACTTTGCAGAAAATAAAGTTATTATGCCTTTTGGAGCCATTCTTCCAAAGTATTCAATCAGTACTGTGAATTGCTACACTAACAAGGTAATTATTAATGATGCAGCAGTAACAATTATTTTCCGCAATCATCATTAAACCAAATACATTTTCCCCCTTACCCTTTCCTCCAGGTTAGCTCCTTTGATTAAATGAGTTTGCATTCAAACTAGGGGATCAATAAAGGTGAAATAACTGTTTATTGTTGAATTAAGAGTTGCTGCTTTGAATATAATATTGGATTTTGTTAAAAGAGAAAGAATGCAAAAATGATATTAAAAATACAGTGAATTTTCTCTCAGATCCTCAAAAAACAACAATATAGATGGCCCTTATGAGAAGTTCTGATAACATTTGCCAGAAATAATGAAGGAAATAAAGCCAGTTCCCCCTCCCCTTAATTGCAGTTGATAATAATAATTATCTGCCAATAGTTTCCTCAATTAAGTTACTTCTGCTAACACTTTATACTAGTTTTACACAATCTGGTGGTATCCTGATATGTTCAGACTGAAGTTCCCAGAAATCTTCAGCAATTTGGTTAAAGATGTTTTATCTCATTCTCCAGTCTCTGGCCCAGTAAAACTTCATATAGATGTGATGGAACTGTGCATGCATCAATTCCAATTCCACTGCGAATTCCACTATTTTTTTCTAGCTCATGTTGGAAGACTTGAAGAGAGACAAAAGCCATGTTTCTATAAATGTATCAATAATTTTTGCATCAGGGATCCAATGTTCTCCTCAATAATGCCTTCACCAATTTAACATATCAGGTATTTGACTAGCTGCATTAAAATCTGCTAAGAAAAAATAAAGTTAGCTGGAGTTTATACTGTTCAATATTCTACAAGTCCAAAAGGCAAGTGCAGAACCTTTATAACAGAATAGCCTTGACAAACCAACAAATGACCTGAAAAGTCCACAATTTTTGGATAGTAAAATTGGAGAGATGTGTCATCAAATATTCTCCAATATGAAGAAAAATATATTTTGGAAGCATTTTTCAACAATTTGTTATGGACAAGACTTAATCATTGGCAATAGTAGTAACACTGTATTTTTCCTTTGGAGCTTCTTTGCTTTCTTTTTTATTCTTGAGTTAGTGACAGGCACCATTTTGCATCCATATTTCATTTGAATTAAAGTTGTTCCAGGATGGTTGAAGGTACAACGTTGTCCACCACAAAGGCAAAAAAAAGAGCAGACACACAGAATTTGGCAAACATGTCCCTTGTTTCATGCATATCTGGGGAAATGAAGACAGATATCTTTTGGGGAGAAGGGAAGAGGAGAAATCAGAAAAATATAAGCAAACATAATAAAATAATAATAATCAAAGTATATTTGGTAAACCAAATGGTTTTAATTATTTGATGCTAACATTGCTAAAGGTAAGAATAAAAATTCTAAAAAGCTGTCTGCAACAAGTTTTTTTTTCTTAGATTGTAAAGGCAAATTAAACAGAAGGTAAAGTGATAATATTTTCCGGAGGTATTGCTGGCATAATATTATATTATCAGTATGGAGATTGTGTTCAGAAAGCCTAAAATGAAGATTACCTTTGCTGCAAAGATAGTAATTTCTCAAAATTCAGTCAGTTTGTGTTTTTTTTCTCCTATATTTTCCATGGTTCTATAGTGATGTTTGAAGAAGCATCATACATGCTATTAGCACTAATTGGCACACTTGAAGTGTTGTCCAGGAGCTTTTGTGTTTACGATTTTAAGCCCTGAACTTAAAGTGAGATGTATGTATGGCAGTGGAGGGTTATTGACACATTAATGAAAATCATTTCTCTTTCTCTCATGTCTTTGATATATAACCATTAGTTGGTCAATTAATAATTATTACCATTCTTAATAGGAATCAGGAAAGAGATAGGTGCAAGGTACATGCCAAAGTGTGGATCATGAGGTTGGCAAAATGAATTCTGCCCCTTTTGCACTTGCATCACAACATCACACTCACATAAAGTTCATGAACCCCATGATAGACATCTCACTCACTGAAACTAAGACTATCATTGTGGCAGTTCTGTATTGCCATCTATGGTTTTATATTGTCAAAGCAATGTGCTATTAATTAATGTTCATATAATTTCAGAAAATAATAAATACAGAGCATCCCTCAGCTCCAACTCTTCTAGCATTAAGGACTACAGGAAATTCATATAATTTGATGTATATTGAGGCTAGAGGACTGTTTGATGCTTCTGGTGCAATTTCCAAAAGAAGCTTGAGAATACAACGTCTTAAATCAGCAGCTTCTTTTGTCAAGCTCTCATGGCAGTTATGCAGGGCAGATAAATGATCCCATGGAAAGACACAATTGCTTGAGGGTGTTTCTAAGAGGTGCTCTGTTTTGCATTCCCGTGTACTGAAGCAGATTTTGGAGCTAGAGTCTGTACATGTTAAATAGAACTCCAGAACTGCATTTTTATTCATATATGTTTGCTATGACTTTTATCTCTTTGGGTGGATATAATATAATCAAGTAGTAAATCAGAAATATTTTAATTTGATTATTTTTTCAACAGTTATGACGTTTTAAAGTGCTATTGGGAGGCAGACTTTAAGCTGACATCTTACAGCAACTAGAGGAAGGTCAAGTTGTGATAGCTGAGTGTCATTTACAGCAGAAAAAAATGGAGGTTGGAGGATAAAAACAACACTGCTGATATGATATCTAAAGTCCAGAACTGGTTGCTAGGTAGAGAAAGTATCAGTTAACTTTCATCCAGTTAGCAGAATTTATTACTGGAAGGCTTCAAGCAAAGGCTTTGTTCACTACAGGGAACTTCAGATGAGGACTTGCTGAGTGGGGAATAAGAAAAAGTTCAGAATTTTAAATGGCTATGGATGCACTGATTCTCATTTCAGATGTTAGCCATAACACTGTAGACTGAGTCCTCAGAAGTAGCCAGCAGACTGAAGCTATCAAAGTTGATTCCTAAATCTGAGAAACACGGAGAAGGAAACATAAGATGGAACAAACTCTCCTCTTTCTGACTCTAAGATCTCTTACACACATGGCAGATTTATGAAGAAGTGGTACTGAAATGACACTCCCCCTGCAAACATCTGCTCTGTATAAAGAGAATTTAATGGGCGAGAGCAACTTACTTCGTTAAATACAAAACAGTGAACCCTCATGGGGATGTCTGTGCAATTCGGCCTTAGAACTAAATGATATTTTAAGCTCAGGATTTTTCTTCCCTAAATGGTAACATCATGCCATTGCAAATAGGTACTCTACAATAGTTTATTTAAAGCTTGGAATTAACCAATTCTCATAATTATAGTGGTGTTTCAGATCTATAGAAACACAGTGTGGGTGGCATCTCTATGAACAATCCCTTTTCAGTGATACACAAAACTTGACTAAATACAAATGCACTGGGAAATTTTTCATTTCTAATTCCAGTCAAATAAATGATCAAGGTCATGAAATTTGCAGTTTCCTCATATTGATAGAAATACAACAACAGAGATCATTGAAGTATGCCCTCAGATGATCAGATATGATTAGTTGAGAGACAAAAGAGCAGAGAATTTTAAAAGAATAATAGAGTTGGAAGGACCTTGGAGGTCTTCTAGTCCAACCCCCTGCTCAAGCAGGAGGGCCTATCCCAAGTGGCTGTCCAATCTCTTCTTAAAAGCCGCAAGTGATGGAGGACCCACAATTTCTAAAGGCAAGCTTTTCCACTGGATGATTATTCTCACTGTTAGGAAATTTCTTCTTAGTTCTAGGTTGTTTCTCTCCTTTGATTTGTTTCCATCCATTGCTTCTTCCTCTGCTTTCAGGTGCTTTGGAGAATAGGTTGACCCCCTCTTTCTTTGGGGGGGGGGTGTCAACCTTAGTTATTGGAACACTGCTCTCATGTGATAATATATCCAATTCCTGCTACTGTTTTTCATATATAGCAATCATCTTTGTTGCTATTTGTTGTTCTTTTCTGCTTTCTTTCCAAAGTTTCAACATCTTTTTTTATAATATGGTGACCAAAATTGGATGCAGTATTCTAAGTGTAGTCTTAGTAAAGCTTTATAAAATGGTACTAATACTTCCTTTGGCATATGTCATTAAAAGAATTGTCAGGATTTCCCAATTAAGAATTCATTGCTTTAAAAATATTCCTGTGGAAAATAATGAGCAAAAACAACATTAAAAGCTCCAGTTTTCTTATTGTTGGCCAGCTTTCTTGAAGTGATAGCACTAAACATGAAAAAAACCATTGTAGAACATTGACCAGTGAAAGCCTTAAAACCACATATATTTCCTATTTTAGAAGTACAGGGTAATAAGATATGGCTGCAAAACATTGGTATTTATAAGGCTAATATTGCTTTAATGAAATATGAATACTGCTTGATAGGAAATAGGGTGCTGTACCTCCCAGTCTGTATCAGTATGTTTCCCAAATGGTTGACAATGGTGTGACACTCACTGATCGTCAAAATAATCCAATGACTTGTCTAACAGAGCTTTTCTCATGTATTTATTATTATATAAAAATACTAGTGTCTAGTAACAGATGAAGAATAAAATAAAGGTATTTTTTAATTGAAAGATAATTTGTCAACTTAAGAGATAATTGCTATAAGACATCTACTTTTTCATTTGAAAAAATGCCCTGAGTACTAAGAACATAAAAAGGTAAAATTACACCAGGAATTATGCACCCATTACTGAATTACACCACATTTAATTGAATGCCATAGATTTTCTTTCTGATATGTCAGCTATCTCCCATTCCTACCTCTGTTTTAATTCTTGATAGCCCGGCTGCTGGCTGTAATAGCATTGCAGTAACCAGTCGTCTTGCCTGCCAAGCAATTGTCCAACATTGGGCACCCAAACCTATCCTCTGGGTTAACCATCTATATTAACTGGAAGAAGCTACTGGATTCCCTCCATAGCACTGCTGCCATCATGTGGTTGTGAGAAATGTTCCAAAAATATATTGCAGTAGAAAAGGAAATGGGATAAATGTTATTGGTTTAGCAACTTTTAGAAGCTGTTTCTTTAATTAGCAGTTAGGTCTTTCTCCATCCTCACTACTGAAATTACTAATATATTCTATATTATCGCTTTCATGCCAAAATAGAACAGCTATTCTGAAACTGCTCAATTTAGCAAAGAAATTTAATGTAAAAACCTAGTTTTTATGTTAAAATATGACTTTTTTTAATGGACAGAGTTGGAAATATTTTAATACACAGTTTGGAAACTGCTCACCACATTTAGATTTGTAAATTATGCTGGGTTTTTTTCAATAGAGCAGGAATTTTGCATAAGACACTCCATAGCATTACAAATAAGCATTGTTTATTTACTTCACCTATTTGCTACAAAATCTTATTTTCACAAAATCATTTATTAAGCATTAATATACATTTCAGTTCATTGAAGTTTGTTAATTATAACAAAAAGCACAGGTGAATGTAGTTTACTTACTGTTTTTTTTTAATTAAAAACAAATGTGTTGTGAGAAATAATTTTTCACTCCAAATATTTCCTAATTTCTCTTTCTCACATTTTGGTACATATCAAATATCATCATGAAAAATATAAATTGAACTAAAAATAGGACAGTCACAAAACTCTGATCAACCTGAAGAATTTTTTTAACCAGATATATTAAATAAATATATGTCCACTGAATATCTTTGTACACTTCACTTATAATACTCAATAGGAGAGTGCTTAGACTACAAGATTTGCTTATATCTCTATTTTCCAAATCAGTGAAATGGCCCACTTTGCTTTGTATTATTCAGAAGATACCCAATGATGTGTACTTTCTCAGAAATTACCTAAAAAATGTATATTCTGATGAATGTAATAAAAGACACACACTGTCTGTCTGTCTGTCTGTCTGTCTGTCTGTCTGTCTGTCTCTCTCTCTCTCTCTCTCTCTCTCTCTCTCTCTCTCTCTCTCTCTCTCTCTCTCTCTCTCTCTCTCTCTCTGTGTGTGTGTGTGTGTGTGTGTGTGTGTGTGTGTGTACCTTAATGCAGTGGGGATTTGGCTGAAAAATATATTATCTCTCTTAATTCCCTTTGTTCAAGAAAATATATGATCAACCCCATATGTTGTTTTTTCAATCGTGAATGCATCAAACAAAAGCAATGGTGTTAATTATTTTTCCATAATCAAAGCAAATATTACTCCTGTGTAATTCAATTCCATTACTATATGGTCAAAGACCCACAAAACTTTTTTCAAAAGATATTTAAGTAAAGCAAAACAGAATAAGACAAACAATTAATAGTTTTTTTAAAAATTAATTAAAAACCTACAAAGAAAAAGCAATAAAAACCCCAAAACAAATAAACTCTAGAACATTCTTTTCCAGATCTATATAACTGAGAAAAAGAAATTGGCAGCAGTAAAAGTCTTTATATTTATTAATATTGACTACTAGCCAAAACCCTTTTAGGGAATTGTTTAAGAATAGGAATAATAAATATTCTATTCCCTAACCAAAGTAACCAAGGCACTATTGCAACTATATTTTCTAAAATGATAAGGGAAGAACAGGAGAAGAATTGCATCTTCAGTCTTCAGCCACAATCTAAAAGGTATAAGCCAAGCACATCCGGTAAAAGGAAAACCTGCTTTTGAGCCAAGGGCATCAAATGATACACATTTAGCAGGCATGCCAATTATTGAACATAAGGAGAGAAAGGAAGAGAAACTGTTTAGTAGCTGAGATTAATTCCAAGATCCATTATGGAGTGTCATATAACAGCTGAAAAAACACTTTGGCTTTAAACAGCTGGTAGAAACTGCCTACCCATAATAATGAAAAATGTGCAAAGGTATTGATGCTATTAGTAGAAGACTGGGATGCATCTCTATAGAACTTAATAATCTTCAGAGATAAAAGCCAACACTTGTGAAGCTTCACTGATCTCACTAAAATTCTCTGCTACCACGAGGTGTTCATGCAAATTCAATTAGACAACATTTCACGTGTTCTCATTAAAGGAATGATGAAAAGTTCACTTGTATAATATTTAACTAATGTTTATGCTTGTTTGAAATGTGTTTCTTAAGTTTCACACTGAGAAAGAAAAATAAGTTACATCCCAGGAATTTTTCATTATTTCCCAATGTTTCTTCCATGTTTGCAGGGAATAGTTGGGATTGTGAATTAACCATTAACAATACTACTAACGATCTTGTTATTTGGTAATAATGGTATATGGTCTAAAATATCTTTGTGTGCCACATAATTAGTGTGCTGTCCTACTCATACACACATAACTGTGGTTTAGTGGGTTTATTAATATTCCCCCACAACTTCATTCACCAAAATCCTTGAACTGTCCCAATGAAGTCCAGCCATAAGATAACCAATGCTAGTCCACAGAGCAATGGCCAATAAGTCCACAAGGCACTTGAAAGTTTCCCAAACAAAATAAACCTACCAGGCAAAATTAAACCCACAACACAATAGGGTTCATGAGGCAAGAAAAATCCAAAGTTCACAAGACACAATCCAAGTCACAGCAATCCAAAGCAAGGCAAGAATCACAATGACCAGAAAACACGAAGCTAGGAAATGAACACATTCCCAGCATCACATCCAACTGTCTGCTGTGCTAAATAGCCAGCTTCTGATGCAGCCCATCAAGAAGGGCAAAGCTTTCTCCTTGCGAGTAGTCTGGATGACCTTCTCTGCTCCTGACTTTTTTCTGCTCCATGTGCTCTTGGGTCAGGTGCAAAAGGCTGTTCCTCTTCCTCATCCCTGATTGGCTGCATCTGTGTGCTTTTACCACCCAAAGCCTCAGGGCTGTCCTGCTGCAGCTGTGTTTCAGCCAAATCTCTCTCAGCCAGCTGCTATTGACCATCTTCCCTCCAGATGTGCCTTGAACAGGTTCATCCTCCTCCGAGCTGACATCTGGAGAAGTATCTGGGGAAGTATCAGGGGGAGTGATCACACTTAGCATTATACTGTTTTTATAAGGGAATTGTGTTAGCCTTTTTCATAGCTTGCGTTGGTTCTGCTGTGGTGAGTTGAGTGGTCAGGCACTTTTTGATAAAATTGTGTGGGTATCCATTTTCTTGGAAGATATTGTGTAGATGAATTGTTTCCTTTATCTGATGTTCAGGATTGCTGCAGTGTGTTTGTGCTCATCTAAATAGTGATCTTCTCTTGTAGCTTCTCTTGTAAGAGGTAGGATTGTTACTTTGGTAGTGGAGAACTTGGTTAATATAGGTGGCTTTATGATACCCTTAGGTTTCTAATTTGCCATCCCCATCTAATAATGAGGACATCCAGAAAGGGTAGTGCATTGTTATTTTCTTCCCTTGTGAATTTTATTCCTTTGAAGAAGTTGTTAATAATTTCATGTTCTTCTCTAGTTGTTCCTTTTTTTATTATAATGAAGGTGTCATCTACTTACCAGATCCATATTTTGAATTATATACATGGGAATGCTCTGATTTATAGGCATTGCATTATGGTCCCTACTATGAGCCTTGAGAAAGATAATTCCATGGGTATTCCTCTAATTTGTTGCTATATTTGTCCACCAGACTGAAAGTACGTAGTGAGGCACGGGTTGAAGAAGTCCATAATTCCTGGGTATTATGATTTTAGCATATTGGATTATGTAAATAGACACAGTGACCTCTTCAAAGAACGTGTGTGTGTGTGTAGCTTCCGTTTTCAAAGGCTACAACAGGGGTATTAAACTTGTGGCCCATGGGCCAGATGTGTTATGCATTGGCCATGCTCATGCCCAATTTAGCAAAGGGGGGAAAAGTCATGATATGTTACATGACGATGATTTGAGTTTGACACCCCTGGGCTACAACAACTGAATAAAATTGATACTGATTTCAATCCGATGTGATCACATGAGAAAAACCTATTGCAATGCTTAGCTCTTTTAGTTATATTATGAACTCAAATGCATATATTGGGTTATTATTAACAAATAAATTAATGCAAGCAATGCTGTGGAAGCATTCCTGTGACATCATTAATATCCAATATATTTGGACTCACCATCTTTGTCTGAAAATTCTCATTCCAAATATGAAAGTGTCCAGCCATGCCTTTCCTGTATCAACCTATTGTCTAGCAAGTATGATTCTGTAATTGGAAATGGTTGGTATTTAATGAATTTTATAATGTATCTGAATGCTTCAAGTAGCTTTTGCTGAGTTCAACACCAGTAGAGAAAGCATTAAAAACAAATGGTGTGTCTGTCTAAAGTAATGCTTTTACAACAATAGCTTTGTAAAGTAAAAGCATATTTTTCTTTGCAAAAGCAATACTCTTAATGTAATAGCTTTCTATTAATTTACTTTTAAGAATAATTTCACATATCAAAAACTGCCAAGTAAAACTGCCAGGAAATTGGTAATACACTTGCTTTCTTTTAAAGTACGGGGTTTCAAAAACTTCCATTGCAATGTAACATGAAGTGCCACAGTACCAATTTTCCAATTTTTATTTTATCTATACTGTCTCATCCAATATTTCATTGTTGTAGGATATTCACAATTACTATTTTATATTGTTTAATATTTAAATAAAGCACAATTTAAAATATGAGCATCTTTCTTTTGTGCTGAAGATAAGCAGTTTTTATATTACTTTAAACTGAAGATGTTGCTCAATGTTCTCCATTAGAATATCTAGCAAGCTAAGTACCATTCTATAAGACTAAGCAATCATAGCCAATTGCCTATCTGTTCTGACCCCTCTTCCTCCTTTGCCCACACAGAACACGCTCCGGAACAGTACAAGGTAACAAGGTTTATTGCACAAACAAACAGAAGGTTCCGTGGCAGTAAACCACCAAGACAAAACTCACAAAAACAAAACATGAAAGCAGCTATCCAGCTTGCTAGAATTCCAGACTAGAACTTCTGGCATAAGTCCTCTGTTGACTGCTGCAAAGGGCGTATGCACAGTCAACCCTTTTATAACCTGGAAAGGAGCCTCCTGATCAGCAGCTGAGAGCTCTTACCGCCGATAATTACGCCCACACTCCTTGCGTCTATGGGCGCGGCGATAACGAGCGACCAGGAACTCCCTGTTCAGCTCTGACTCACTGTCTCGTGACTCCTCCCCACTGCTCCAAGGCATGGCATTGGGAGCCCCCCTCCTCTGGCTCTCACCGCTGTTCCATGCCTCAGGCACCTCCTGGTGGCCGACCAGACTCTCTGATCCCTGCTCAGCGTCGGAACCCAGTCCAAGGTCCCCCACCTCCTCTTGAGCCGACTCATAGGAACCCTCACTCTCGGAGTCTGGTGGCAGCGGCAATGGCTCCTGCTGGGCCACAACACTATCTTCTATCTTCCAAGTTCTTTTCTTATAATTGTTCATTACATGCTGTTAATATTACTATTAAAATCCATTTCCATTACCTCAATAAAAACAAAGGTTGGTAATATATTTTTGAATGATTAGTGAACCTCTATACCAAAGTATATTTTCAATAGGTTTTCAAGACTGATCTAGCAGACACATGTTCAATGTATAAGTGTACATTATATATGTCACAGGTCTCAAAGAAATGAAGGGTGGTGCCAAAATGGAAGAAATGTCAATAATATGATGTATGCAGATGATACTACATTGACTATAGAAACTGAAGATCTAAGAAATATAATAAATGAAGATTGAACAGGATGGGCTTTCTTTGAACATCAAGGAAGCAAAGATTGTATCTATTAGAAAATTGCAGGGATTTAAGATAAACAATGAGATAAATAGAAGTAGTTTATAGCTTCAATTTTCTAGGCACAATCTGAAGGTGAAATGTAACACTTTTCTGCAATTAAAAATCCTGTGACCAGGATGCATGCATGTCATATTTTTAAAAACTTCAGGGCTTCAATCATGTAGACCAGGGGTGTCAAACTCACAATGACACAGTGAAACATCGTGACTTTTTTCCCCTTCGCTAAAATGGGGGTGGGATTGGCCAGCACATGACACACCTGGCCCGCGGGCCATGAGTCTGACACCCCTGATGTGGCGTAATTGTATCAACTTGACTTTTCCCATCTTTCTTGTAGTGTGTCTTGTATTTTCTTGAACAAAACATTCCTGTCCAATTGCACATGATTGTAAATATGGAAAAAAAAATGATCCAGACACAACCGATCACAAATATTTGAATGAGAAAAATGTTAACCATTTGCTTAGTTCTCCCAGCTCAAAGTTCTACAATGCTAATGCTAGCCATTGATTTAAAGGCTATCTATTGACCAATTTAATCGATGTAGTCCTTGATTTACAACCATAACTGAGCCTGGAATTAGAGCTGTAATTCACAAGGGTTATTAAATATGTCACCACATGACTGTGCATGATTTTAAGACCTTTTTCTGTGAGCAGTCATTAAATGAATGCTATGTCATGAAACCAACACATTTTAGCCAATAGACACTTTTTCCAAAAACTGGAATGTCAGTTCCTGATTTTAAAAATGCTAAAAATTGCAATCACGTGACTGCGAAATCCTGCAAATACCTGTAAATGCAAGCAGGTTGCCAAGCACCCAAAATGCATTTATGTAACAACTGGAGAAGGATGTCTGAAGTTTGAAACAGGGTCATAGGCAGTTCTAACGAGGTCCATTGTAAGCAACTAGTCATAAGTCGAAGACTATCTATATAGTTAATCATTGGCAACATTAGGTATAACACTTATTCACAATTGTGCCTAAAAGAAAGTCAGAAATATCTGCTTTTGTTTTCAGTTAACCCTTTTTTCATTTCATATGAACTCAGACTTTCATATACTTTTCAAGAACAAGCCAATATCAGGAATTACAGTAGAATAAAATGACAAATAGGTTGGTCAAATCTAGCAGCAGATACTTCCTATAGTTGCAGGGCCATGTAAATGAAGGACAAATGTGAGAAACGATTGGGAGTGTAGATAGATTATTATGTACAGAATATTTACATCAAATATTACATCAAATCCCTTATCCTATCTTCTACAGCAGTATAAACAATGTGGACGTGATTTGTATATGCTATATGGTCCATGTCATAGACCAACATCTTTGACATGGCCATATCTTTATCACCTAATACAAACAAAAACAGTTTTCATCATTGCAGGCTTCAAGAAAGAACTTCTTGGGTGATTACAACCATATCAGCTCAATGAATGTGGATCATGAAGTAGCAATCCCTGTATGTTTGCAAATCAATAGGATATATTGTATTTCAACTTAAATAATTTTCATTAATAGCATGCATGGATTCAGTCTTCAATGTAAATACTTTGTCCTTTTTTTGCCCCTTTGCACACTATAAAAGTGTTACGTTTTCAGGCAGTTTTATATTTGATTCTTAACTACACTCTTTTGCAAAAAATTTGAAAGATTTATTATTGAAGAGCTATATCTTCAATGAGTATATTTTTCCCTTCAAAACATTAGAAATTATATTTCTATTTGGGATATTGACAATTGCCATCCATCATTTATGAAATAATCTCCTTTGCTTCTTAGCAGGGGAGCAGATTCATATCAATCACATATAAATATGCTGCTTGACACCAAGAATATTGATCAGTTCACACATTTTATCAAGTAACTAGCATTCATATCACACATTGTTATACCATTGTTGCTGATTTTGCTCAATAATTATATCCTAGTGATGATAAACAATGTTCATTGGAATAATATGTGTAATAAATGTTTCAAAATGAGTACCTTGGTAATGTAGTTTTCTGTGCTTAGTATAAATATGTAAACTATCAGGGGAAACACTCAATATTTTTCAGTCTTATATCAGAAAAAGTATTCCTCAATATAAGTACCATTACTATAATGTACTGAATACAACAAAATAGATTTAGGGTTTATACATTGCATTGGCTTTGATAGAAAGCTAGTGTCATTGAGTTGGAGGAGGCCATTTGGGTTTCTAAGTCAAACATGATTGATGTTACGCCAATCAAACATTACCAAATGAGAGGGATAAAACTTCTCCATAGAAAATTGGTTATATTGTCAAACTATGCTTAATGATATGGGGTGTCGGGTTTTTTGTTTTGCAATATTCATAAGACTATTTCATCTGTTATTTAAGTTCATTACTCCACGTCTGAATTCTGGAATAGCCGAGTCATCTCAAAGTACTTTAAAGGAAACAAGTACTTTGAGAATGCTATCATGGATTTCTGTGAACTTGTGAACTGTGAACTTCTTTTCTCAAGGTTAAATACTTCCTTAATATTTCCTCATAAGACTCTTTGTTTTCATTTCTTCCTCATCCGGGATTCTGAAGCCCGTAAGTCCTGCTGCAATCGGAAGTGTAGAGCACAAGGAAGGTGAACTATTTTGAAATGTGTATCATAGTGTTGGAAGAAATGTCCATCTGGGTTCAGTTCCAAATAGGGAGAAAGACACTGGAAACATAGAGGCTGCTTGGAAGCACAAGGTCCTGGTGCAGCTGAACACATGGAGTGGACAGTGTGATATATTTATACCCTATCTTGGGCCTTGCAAGAAATGTATCCTATTAGTTGCCAGACTCCCAGGGGGCTATAAGGTGTCCAGCTAACCTGGTAGGCTGTCTGTGTCCCAGGCTTGGTTGAATCTTGCTGGGTGATGATGTAATGAAGAGGCTTGTGTTCTGGAAGTGTTTTATGCAATTCCTATTATGGCTTAATGGCTTTGTCATGGTTTGGATCTTGAGTAAGGGCTTCCCTATCACTCTGGAGCTGAAGGCCTTTTGTGCTGTAGATAGGATGGCCCAGTCTTTCTGGGGCTATTAGCAAAGGTGGGGGCTGCTTTCCAAGAGCATGTTTCTCTTTTTCTTATCCAGGGAGGTATAATACTATGCCTTTTTAATTTTTCCTGGAATATTTCATTCTTCTAGGAGAGGGGTGGGTGCTAATTTTCTACAATAGACATAGGAAAGGAGCAAGGAAACTCTTCCTTGGTTTCTTCCCACTGTATAAACAGCTTCATTTGGCTTTGTCATAATCAGCACAGTCCTCACTTCATATGTCATTATTGTTCCTACTGAGAATCTCTTTAGCTCTCACATCTATTCTCATAACTGAATGTTGACTGATTATAACAGGGATAAATAAACCTTAAACCTCATTATCCTTTTTGTTGAATTATGCATATACCTACAACTAAAGTTTTAAAAAGGAAACATTGGATTGAATTAAGTTTACATTTTCCATGAAATATTGTATCCCAATGAGATAAAGATTATTGGCGAGATAAGAGCAGAGCAATAGAAATAATATGGTCTAATTACAAAAGTTCATAATTTGAAAAATACTTTTCATCCATGATGGAGAAGCAGAAAGTTCTTTTTCAATATTTTAACACAGCTAATATATTAAAAGCTAATATGAATAATTTAAAAGCATCTTTTCAATATTTCCCTCATTTTATGTAAACAATCTTCAGCCCTTCTAAAAAAAAGTGCTTTCTCTGATAATGCACATTGTGATTTACAAAATGTGCCATTTTTGTTTACAAAAGATAAATTATTCAAAACATCTCTTCTTGCGCTTGCGGAGCTATTTAATCTGTCAACAAGGCTATAACTTTCATTCCATGTTTCACATAAAACAAAGCAAGGTAAATATGAAACATTTGGCACTCTTGCTTAACTTTACAGTTCTGAAGTCTGAAAAAGATATGGAATACAAAAGGAAGGTGCATAAAATAATACAAATGTGCATTTGTGAATCAGATGTACAAAATAGTTTTCTGTCATATCGTGCTATGTAAAAGTATGGGGAGTTATAATAAAAATTTGGATTTGAGCCAACACTGTGATCATGCTTTCCCTTCAGTACTGCTATATGTTTCTTTTAGATCCTAGTTGCTTTTCCCCATACTTCTTCTTTAACATCTTTAGGACTAGAATTTTTATTACTGTGCCAACCTGTGCCTGCCAGTGACTAATTGATCACAGAGTTCACACCTTAGAGACTCAAGGATTTATGTTAGCCTGACTCTTTATCTCGACCTGCTATAAAAATGCAGGCTCGAACTGTTAGAATCACAATTAGGGTCTTGGCTTAACTTTCATGTCAAAGCTACTATGTTTCCTTTCTAGTCATAAATCTGCAGTAACACCAGACACTGTGCCTGTGAAAAAAATATGGAGTCCAATAGCACTTTTCCTGACTAACAAATTTTGTTAAAAGTCTTAAGCTTTCAGGAGTGCAGCTAGTGGAGCTTCATTGTCCTGTCCTAACAAAATCCCGATGTAGTTGAAATTCCAGGGTAGAGATAGCACTGGTGATTAATCTTTGCTTGTTATTGCATTTTCTGTGCAGAATGAGAAGAGCACATTTTCCTTCCTTACCACTTTCTATAGAGGGACGACTGAAAGCATCCTGTCGTGTTGTACTACTATTTGGTTTGGAAGTATTACTGTTCTGAACAGGAAGGCTGTGTAGAGACTGGTGAGGATGGCAGAAAAGATTATTGGAAGTTCACTTCCTTCTATCCGGGACATGGCATATAAGCACTGCTTGACTAAGGTCCGCAGTATTATCAGGGATGCTACACATCCTCTCCATGACTGGTTTTCTTTGTTACCTTCTAGGAGGAAGCTTTGGAGGAGTAGCTGAAGCAGAACAACCAGATTCTGTTATTAGCTTTGTACCATATAGTAAAATAATATCAACCTTGTTAACTCTCAGGACTCTTTTTTTCTGCTATATTTTCAAAATAGACTGTGAATAATATAGATATGTGTTGTACATACTTGTGTGTTTGTTTATGTATATGTGTAGGTATTCTTTTGAGAGCGGGCATCAGAATTTCATTTTTAATGCATAGAGGAAAAAGTGACAATAAAGCTTAGCTGTAGCTTTAACTTTAGCTTACCCTTAAACTTAGCTTAGCTTATTTTAGTTTACATCATTAAGAGGGACCCTAACTACAACATAGTGAAAGAACTTGCAAAAGCTTGAACATCTCACAGAGGAATGAAACATTCTTTCAACTCCCTACCACAACACCAGAAAATCAAAGACCTAAAAGTAGAAGATGAAATTATAGTTTCATTCAATGTCACAGCATTTTTTATGTCCATAGATCCAGTATTAGCAAAGGAATAGCAGTAGTAGTACATAACACATTTAACCAAATACACTAAGATCAAAATATCCAGAACTATGGACCTCACCAACCTCTGCCTCACTAATTTCTTTCAGTTTGATGGACAAATATACCAATAAATCAGAGGAACACCCAAGGGATCATCTCTCACAGGACTCATAGCAGAGACAATAATACAATGTCTATAAACTATCTCACACATTCAACCAAAAGTATGGTTATGGTACACAGACAACATTTCATCAAAATAAAAAAAAATCAACAACTATATAAGACACATGAAATTATCAACATCTTCAAAAGAATAAAAGCACTCTAAGACTCCACGGAAACATATCTATTTTCTTTAATAGATGATTGCACATTAAATTAGCCCACATCATGGTGTGAGTTTGGCCAGGAAGCTTCTCGACACATTATTATGGAAATACTAAAAATTGGGGTTCTCTGATGGGATGTTTGAACTTGTCAACCTTTAAAAAATAATTTCAGACTGTTAGAGGGGAAAAAACAGCATGAGATACAATGAATGATTTTCAAAGGCCATTAAATTCTTTAAATAACTGTGAGACCTCCTACTGTTCATGCTTTATTTGTAAGCAGTGAGGCAGACTTTGCTCATTTCAACCCCCTTGTTATCTGAGCTGGCAAAACATGCAACATACAAAACTAATGCGTAGAAAGCCTGCAATGAGTGCATAGAGATATTGCTTTAAAATGTCATCTTGCCACCTGATAATCATTAATGACTTTTAAATGCCTAACTATGTATAATACCATAGCAGCAAGCCTTACAAAACCATAAGAGATACAGTGAATTTTTTTGTGGATCCAACACTGATTTTTTTTTAAAAAAAATTAAGAAATATGTTACGGTTGTTGTATCTTATTTCTCCTTTCCTTTTCCTTTTTCTCTCCCTCTCCCTCCCTCCATTCATCCATCCTTCCTTTGTTGTGATACAATCATGTTATACTACTTATTTGTACAGGAGTATCATTTGCAATGTTTGTAAAATCATTTGTTAAAAAATGGGGGATAGTTTCTTCTCCAGTAATCCAATGTTAAACTAAAAATGACCCTTTCCTTCAATTATCAAATTCCTGCATAAATCCATTGTGCTTTTTCCCCCTATATGATTCTCCCAGGAAGAAAAAGTTTTAGCGTTGGAATTGAGCCAGTTGTTGTATCAATTTGGGGGGGAAACTTGTCCCTTTCATTCTTTGCTTCCTAAGAAATCTAAGAACAAAATTAAAATGATCATATCCATAGTTTCACAGTTCAGAGCCAATATTACGATAGTGAATCTTTTAATGTAGTAATATATTGGCATTTGTATGTACCCAACAACCAGTGGTGGGTTCCGGCTCCTGTTGCAACAGGTGCGCTGCAAAGGGGCCAGGCGTCCACCATGTGCACAGCCCATGCATGTGTACCCACCGCCCGTGACATTCCAGGTGCTCAGCGGACCATCGCGCAGGCACTGTACACCCCGTGTGCATGCGCAAATCCCCCAGTCGGCTCAAATAGAGGTAAGGAGAGCAGGTGGGTGGGTGGGTGGCCCCTTTGGAGCATTGTACCGGAATGGTAACTGGTGCACCCAGCAGGCACCAGTACACCCGTACCAGGGCATACCGGTCGTATCCCACCACTGCCATCAACTCTACACTAAGTGTCTTAGAATCTCACCTGTTAGTAGAATGAGGCTTTCAGTATCTTCTTTTCCACCTTTAGCTGTAATATCATAACATAAAATTATCCAAAAAACCTTCAGCCCCCATTAAAAGAAGATTCAAGGGATACACCAGACTCGCGAGAAAATGGAAGAAAAAGAAAGCACCACAATAGGAACGTAAAGTACTATTATCATCAAGGCAAGATGTTAGAGTCCAATCCAACCCAACTTCAAGAGCTTTCATTCTTTTAGTTTAAGTTATTTGAATAGATTAGGTTTTCCATTCCTTTAATACCTGTCATTTTTAAGACTAATAATCTTGTGCCACCAATTTTATGAAGAATGGTATTTTCTTTTCTTTTTTAACTTGAAACTGTTGTTCCATGATCCCAAGAATCAAATATCCACTGACTTTTTATGTCATTTATCATTGATATTTGTTTGGGAACAAGTCGAAATCTATCTTCAGCTATCTTTTTGATTAGTCAGCAAATTTCAAAAGAAATAACTCTTATTTTATTTCACTGAATAACCTTTGATATCCATTTCATACGTCAGTGCCAGAGTAATTGAAATTTCCATGATTAATGATCTGCCTTTTCACAAGTATCTCTTCTGCATATAAACATTTCCCTAACTTGTTGCTGTCATACTATTCTAAATGTTTATTTTATTTATATATTATTAAATTTATGCATGTTCCTTTGAGTTTTTTTTTAAGTCTCCATCTTACATTTCCATTTATTCTGAATATTTGTCTCCAAGAATTCACTCGTCTTCAGCTGACACAGTACACTGTTGTACAGAAATTGGACATGATTTCAGAAGTATATTATCTTCCAAAGCAATCTACAGTTTGATTCTGGACATGGCTCTTTTCTATATAATATGCTTAAGTCACAGATGATGAGAATGTTTCTGAACTCTACTTCTGTGGTTATATTAGATTTTGTACAAAGTTTTGAATATGACTGAACCTCAGTGTGATCACACAGGTACAGTCCCCTTTTAAAAAAATAGTTGACTGTCTACAAGATAATCTTAATAACTGAGTTTTATAAAACAGATCCAATACACTGTGTATGCATACTTTGTACTGCATATTTAGCTTTTTTCTAAATGATTCATCATAACTGTTATAATAAATTCAGACTAATTTTTTGAAGAAACCCATCAGTTTCTCTGAATGCACATCTGTTAGAAAACTTACTTTTCTTGAAGGACAGTGAAACTAAAAGCAGTGAAGTATTTCTTAAAGTTGCTAAACATTTCAAGTGCCATTTTGTTTTGCATGGTTCCTTGCAACTTCTGCACGATGTCTGGTTTTATATAAATTCAACATTCGCCATAATAAAAATGATTTGTTAAATCACAACTTATACTATAAGAGGAGGGACACTTAAATCTTCACACTTTCAAAGAGATTTAAAGAAAGTACTATATCCAGTACTGAGCATCACACTTTCAGAAAGAAATTAAGTGGAGTAGTTTCAAAAAAGACAGTGGGGAAGATCTGAAAACTAGAAGCTGTTCTGTGAAAAGAGACTAAAGGAACTGATACTGCACACTCCCAATACCCAAAAGGATGTCACGTGGAAAGCCATACTCTCTTCTTTTACATTTCAGTGTCTAGAAATAATGCATTTTCATTGCAGAAATATTCCAATTATTAAGGGATAAATCTGTTCTTCGGTGGTTGGTGGATTTCTTCTTTACTAGATATATTCACGTGCAGGTTAGACATTTAGACAACCATCTGTCTGAGATGGTTTAATTTGGATTTTGGCAATGAGCATAGAGTTGGATTCAATGACACAAACAATTCCTGCCAACTTCTGTTGTAATTTACAAAAAGTGAAACAGAGAGAATAATATATCTTTAGTTGAAAGTTCTGATCAGAATATTCTGTTTTGATATTATTCTCTGTCTAAGCTATTATCCCTGGTAGTTGTGGCTGGAGAGGTAAGCTCATATTCCGAAACTGGGGAGAAAATTATTATTTTCTTCCCTAATAGAATGAAGTATTTTAAAAGTTTAATAGAAAGGACTAGGGGAGACATTATAACGGTGTTCCAATGTCTCAGGGGTTGCCTTAAAGAAGAGGGAGTCAAACTATTTTCCAAGGCACCTGGGGGTAGAACAAGAAGCAATGGGTGGAAACTAATCAAGGAGAAAAGCAACTTAGAACTGAGGAGAAATTTCCTGACAGTTAGAACAATTAATCAGTGGAACAGCTTGCCTCCAAATGTAATAAAATAAATAAATAAATAAATAAATAAATAAATAAATAAATAAATAAATAAATAAATAAATAAATAAATAAATAAATAAATAAATCCAGAAGTTGTGAATGCCCCAACACTGGAAGTCTTTAAGAAGATGTTGGATAGCCATTTGTCTGAAATGGTATAGGGTTTCCTGCCTAGGCAGGGGGTTGGACTAGAAGACCTCCAAGGTCCCTTCCAAATCTGCTATTGTATAATTGTAAAAGTATCCTGAAGTGCCACTTGTAAGGAAATCCTAATCCAGGGAGTGGAATGCAAACTGTCTATTTTATATATAGATTGCTACACTAGAAATCAATTTTCATCCTTAGCTATGAAAAGTTTGAATAATGAGAATCCAAATCCTATTCTTCATGAGGATATCTTTCAGGAAGAAAGATGGAACATTTAGTACTGAAATAGTCATAATGATCAAATGTAAACTTGTTAATTTTAAAATGTAGTTCTCGCCTTACATTTTCATATTTCAAATTCCGGTCTCTTTCCCAACAACAATCTGAATAGGTTAGTAAATCTAGCTTGCAATATGAAGTAAACGTATCAAATGGTTAGGATGATCCTTAAGTTATGTGCAATTTCATTATTTTACACAGCACTCTAAAAGGAAGGAACAAGAAATCCTTTGACTAGAAAAACCCAACTATCATCACTATTATTCTATTTCAGTTTAACAGATTTAATTTAACAGTACTTTCGGAAATCTTGAAGTGGTCACTAATTATGGTAATGCTGAAAGTTGAAAAGTAAGAATTACACTGAATTCAGCATTCCTATATTTGGGAGTATTCCCAACGGAACTCATTTACTTATAGATTTGTATACATTTGTTCCTTTGCAAATAAGAGTCGTATTTGCTTTGTGCAAAAATTGAACAAAAGAGAGTCGGAGACAAATTTCTGGCAAAACATTGTTCAGAGACTGTTAGGCTTTATCAATTATCTGGAAGATTAATTACTGGTAATTGATTTCTTTGTAAAGAAATGTTGGTGCTAAATTACTTTTTATTTGTTTCCGTCTACAGCATTGCTTCTGTTTTTAATGATGTGCAAAAAAATGGCTGTCATTCTTTGAGGCACCATCTCAAAAACTTTGAACTCTAGTTCAAGTCCTGCATTCAGTCTTTATTTGCAAAGAATATATGAATTTTGGAAAACAAACTTTGTGACTTATTGGTGATCTATAGCTTAGTCTTATAAAGTGCCTTATTTTACTGTCTTGTTATTTAATTCTCCTCCCTATTCAATATTACGAGCCTGATCCATTACTGTTTAACTATAGCAGTATGATGTTTATTAAAATTAAACCTTTACCACTTTGCTACATGTCAGAATGTTTACATCACCATAAACAAAACTACTAATCATCAGAAAAGAATAATATTATCTAAGGCAATTGTATTGGCATAAAAAATGAATTCCAAATAAATAGTTTTTTTTCTCCTGTTTGACCTATCCCACTATGAGTTTGTTTGAATGGTGTTTACAATATCCTACATCTTGCTATTGTCCGACTACTGTCCATGCATCGGTGTTCTGACCCCCTCCTCTTGTATACCAAGACACTCCGACACAAAGTCTCTTCAAAGATGTTTATTGACATACAGGTTCCACCTTGGCAGCAATCCAGCCTGCCAAGGTCAAGATAGCACTCTGGGCAGCAGTCCAGCTACAGCGACACCCCTTGGCAGCAATCCAGCTACCAAGCTCCAGATAATCACCTTAGCAGCCAAGGTCCAGGGAACAAATTGACAGTAATCCAGGTAAAACCTTTAGCAGCAATCCAGCCTGCCAAAGTACGACACAGATCTGAGCTTCTCCAACTCCAATGATCAGTTGATTCCTGCAAAGGGTGTGTCCACAAGCAGTCCCTTTATAGTCTGGAGAGGAGTCTAATGATCAGCAGCTGAGAGCCATTAACTCCAGTAATTGCTCAATTGCTCCTTACGCCGGGTAGCACGTCGGTAACGGGCATCTAATAGCTCACTGCTGTCTGACTCACTGTCCTGTGACTCCTCCCCACTGCTCCAAGGCATGACATCAGGAGCCCCCTTCCTTTGGCTTTCACCACTGCTCCATGCCTCAGGCGCCCCCTGGTGGCCAATCAGCCTCTCTGCGCACTGCTCAGCGTCGGAACCCTGTCCAGGGTCCCCCACCTCCTCTTGAGCCGACTCAGAGGACACCTCGCTGTCAGAGTCTGGTGGCAGCGGCACTGGCACCGGCTGGGCCACAACACTATCCCTCACCGCAGGGCCCTTCCCCCGGGCCTGACGCTCGGGATGCGGTCGGGAGGGAAAACGTCCATGATAGGCCCGCACCAAAGCTGGAGCATGCACAGCCGTCGCATCGGTCCAGGTCCCACCGTCCGAGTCCTCGTCCGCCCAGTCGACCAAATACTGGAACCGACCCTTGAGCCATCTCGAGTCACGGATCCGGGTCACTCTGTGCGATGGCCGTGTGTGCACCTCAGGCGACGACGGCAGGGGCAAAGAGGGACGTCGGAGAGGACAATCCGACCGCTCAGGGATCAGGAGCGAGCAATGGAACACCGGGTGTACTCGCATCGAGCGCGGGAGGGTCAGGCGATAGGCCACCAGATTGATAATGGCCTCCACAGGGAACGGCCCCAGATACCGGTGGTCCAACTTCCTCGGAGGCCGGTGGGATGGAAGATGCCGTGTGGACAACCACACGCGATCACCCATGGCCAATTCCGGCACCGCACGGCGAGACCTGTCTTCCACCCGCTTGTAATCCTCCTTCGCCTGATTCAAGTAGCGGCGCACCATCTGGTGAACCGCCTGAAGCTCAGAGAGGAAATCCTGCGCTGCGGGGACCGGAGAGTCCACGGGGGTGAGAGGGAAAAAACGAGGGTGGTACCCGACGTTCGCCATGAAAGGCGTCGTCCGTGTGGAGGAGTGCTGCGAGTTGTTGAACGCAAACTCCGCCACGGCGAGGTACTCCGCCCAATTGTTCTGCTGCTGGTTCACGAAGCAGCGCAGATATTGTTCCAGAATCCCAATCACCTTCTCCGTCCCTCCATCGGTTTCGGGATGGTGCGCTGAGGACAGACAAAATTGAACGTCAAGAGCGGCCATCAGCCCTTTCCAGAACTGGGCCGTGAATTGTGTACCATGATCGGAGACGACCCGGTCAGGTAGGCCGTGCAGCCGGAACACGTGCTGGATGAACATGCGGGCGGTGGCGCGGGCTGTCGGCAATCTCCGGCAGGGGATGAAATGCGCCATCTTGGTGAGCATGTCCACCACCACTAGGACCGTAGTGAAACCGGACGACGGAGGCAGTTCCGTCAAGAAGTCCATGGACACGGCTCCCCAGGGTCTGTCCGGGGTCGGCAATGGCTGTAGCAATCCTGGAGGAGCTCCCGTCACTGATTTGGCCTGTCGACACTGCACACATGACGTGACGTACGTCTGCACGTCGTGTCGCAGGCGAGGCCACCAAAACGTACGGGAAACCAGGTGCAAAGTTTTGAACAGGCCAAAGTGTCCCGCTGCCGGAGTGTCATGACATTGGGAGAGAACCAATCCACGGAGCGGTCCTGCAGGCACGTAGAGCCGATCCCGATACCTCAAAAGGTCCTCGTCAAAGGTCCACGGGGATGTCGGCCCTACCTCTGCCCGCCGTTGTTCCACCCACTCGTCGTTTCGCTGCGCATTCCGTATCAACGACCGTAAATCCACGGGTTCCTGGATTGCAGCGAAGGACTCGATGGGTAGGACCGTCCGGGGGGGCAGTGAGTCAGCAGGGTCTGAGTACTCTGGCTTTCTAGATAGGGCATCCGCCCTCTGGTTCAAGGCACTGGGGATATACGTGACCTTGAAGTGGAACCGGGCAAAAAACAGAGACCACCGGATCTGGCGCTGATTGAGCTTCCGTGCTGTTGTCAAAAACTCCAGATTCCGATGGTCTGTCCGGACTTCGACCTGATGCCTGGCCCCCTCCAGGTGATGTCGCCAGGCTTCGAACGCCGCCTTGATAGCCAGCAACTCCTTCTCCCAGATGGTATAATTGCGCTCGGAACGATTGAGTTTCCGAGAGTAATAGGCGCAAGGGAAAAGGGTGCCATCAGGGGCGTGAGCCTGCAATAACACCGCCCCCACCACGATGTCGGACGCATCCGCCTCGACTACAAAGGGGCGATGGGGATCAGGGTGTTTCAAGATCGGCTCCTTTGTAAAAGCGCGCTTCAAGGCCACGAACGCTTGTTGTTCCGTGGACCCCCAGTGAAACGGCACTTTCTTTTGCAGGAGCCGAGTGAGGGGCGCGGTCAAGAAAGCAAAGCCGGGGATGAAGGACCGGTAGTAGTTGGCAAACCCGAGGAGTCTCTGAACGTCTTTCATCCGTCGAGGAGATTGCCAACTTCGTAATGCCTCCACCTTGCCTGGCTCCATCACAATTCCTGCAGGGGATATACGGTGCCCCAGGAACTCGATGGTGGTCTGCCAGAACTGACACTTCTCCAGCTTGGCAAACAAGCGATGCTTTCGAAGGCGCTGCAAGACCTGACGCAAGTGCTGTTGATGATCCTTCCGAGACGTAGAGTAGATCAAGATGTCGTCCAGGTAGATGACGACAAACTGATCCAAAAGGTCCCGAAAGATATCGTTCATAAAATGTTGGAAGACAGCTGGGGCATTGGTCAACCCGAACGGCATGACCGTATACTCAAAATGTCCGTATCGGGTGCCCAAGGCTGTCTTCCATTCGTCCCCGCCCTGACTCGAACCAGATTGTAAGCTCCACGTAAGTCCAGTTTTGTAAACACCACGGCCTCCCGGAGCCGCTCCAACAACTCGGGAATCAGAGGCAATGGGTAGCGATTACGGATCGTGATGGCGTTCAAGCGCTGGTAATCGCAACAAAGTCTTAGATCCCCGGTCTTCTTTTTGACGAACAAAACCGGGGCAGACAAGGGCGAAGACGAAGGCCGGATAAAACCCCGGGCCAGGTTCTTGTCAAGGAAGTCCCGCAGTGCAGCCAACTCCGGTTCAGACATGGAGTATAGGCGGCCCGTCGGGAGTTTCGCATCAGGTACCAGGTCAATGGGACAGTCGTAAGGCAGGTGCGGTGGCAGTTGATCTGCCTCCTGCTCGCTAAACACGTCCGCGAACTCCGCTAAATCCGGCGGCACTGTCACCTCGGCCGAACTGGGCACCTGAGCCGCGCAAACATGACGGGTATGGTCCATGCATTGCAAGGACGGGAACGAGATGCGGTTCTGCGACCAGTGGATCTGGGGATCGTGCGCCCGCAGCCAAGCCAAGCCCAACACCACGGGGAAATGCAGACTCGAAGCCACGTAAAATTGAATGGCCTCCTCATGCTCCCCGAGGATCAGACACAAAGGCTGCGTGGCGTTCTTGATGGGCCCAGACAGAAGCACCCGGCTGTCAATGGTCTCCACTCGCATCGGAGGGTCTACCGGGCACAGAGGGACGTGATATTTCGTGACAAACGCTGCATCCATAAAATTCGTGGTAGCCCCGGAATCGACCAAGGCATGGGCTGGAATTCCCTGTGGACTACCCGACAAGAGAATGTGCGCTGCAAGAATCAGATGTCGTGGAGGCCCCTCCGCCTCTGTTCCGGCCTGTGCCCGACCCGAAGTCTCCCTCAGAGTGGGCCTCGCCCATTTCCCAACACGTTGCTGAGGGGAGGCCGCAGTCCACACAGCCCCCCTACCCTTTTTGGGGCAAACCAAAGCCAAGTGTCCAAAATCCGCCACAGTAGAAACACAACCCCCCTGCACGCCGTCTGTCCATCTCCGTGCGCAACAAGCGGGGTTTGGCGGCACCCAACTCCATGGGCTCCTCCCGTGCAACTGCAGTCTCGTGAGGGACCGGCATCCTTTTGGTCTCCTGGGACACGCGGCGAGGCCTCCGCCTCTGCAGCCGGGCGTCTATCCGGAGGCACAAATGAACAAACGCATCGAACGTTGGAGGCCTGTCCACCCTCACAAGCTCGTCCTGCAGGCCATCTGATAGGCCGTCCTGGAAAGTGTCCATAAGGGCTGGCTCATTCCAAGCAGAGTCCTGACTAAGCAGCCGGAATTCGCTGACATAATCCTGCAAAGAACCACGCCCTTGGTGGAACTCTTTCAGGAGTCTGGTGGCTGTTTCCCCCTTAATGGGATCTTCAAACATCAGCCGGAGATGGTTACAAAAACCCTGAAAATCGTCCAGCAGGGGGCTCGGTTGGGAGAGCAATGGAGTGGCCCACCTCGCTGCTGTGCCTGAGAGCAAGCTGATGATAAATCCCACCTTCGTCCGGTCAGTGGGAAAGTCCTCCGCTCTCAAGCTGATAAACAGCTGGCATTGGCCCAGGAACGCTGCAAACATTGCTTGTTTGCCATCAAACTTGTCTGGTGTAGCCACTGGACATTTCCTCCTTGGCTGGAGGGGGTTTGCAAGCCCCTGGAGCTGAGAGACCTGACCAGCCAGCAAAGCAATCAGTTGAGCCAACTGGGCCATCTCAGCTTGTAGGTGCTCCATTGCAACTTAATGGAGTTTTGTTTGGGGCAGGAATCAATCTGTTCTGACCCCCTCCTCTTGTATACCAAGACACTCCGACACAAAGTCTCTTCAAAGATGTTTATTGACATACAGGTTCCACCTTGGCAGCAATCCAGCCTGCCAAGGTCAAGATAGCACTCTGGGCAGCAATCCAGCTACAGCGACACCCCTTGGCAGCAATCCAGCTACCAAGCTCCAGATAATCACCTTAGCAGCCAAGGTCCAGGGAACAAATTGACAGTAATCCAGGTAAAACCTTTAGCAGCAATCCAGCCTGCCAAAGTACGACACAGATCTGAGCTTCTCCAACTCCAATGATCAGTTGATTCCTGCAAAGGGTGTGTCCACAAGCAGTCCCTTTATAGTCTGGAGAGGAGTCTAATGATCAGCAGCTGAGAGCCATTACCTCCGGTAATTGCTCAATTGCTCCTTACGCCGGGTAGCACGTCGGTAACGAGCATCTAATAGCTCACTGCTGTCTGACTCACTGTCCTGTGACTCCTCCCCACTGCTCCAAGGCATGACATCAGGAGCCCCCTTCCTTTGGCTTTCACCACTGCTCCATGCCTCAGGCGCCCCCTGGTGGCCAACCAGCCTCTCTGCGCCCTGCTCAGCGTCGGAACCCTGTCCAGGGTCCCCCACCTCCTCTTGAGCCGACTCAGAGGACACCTCGCTGTCAGAGTCTGGTGGCAGCGGCACTGGCACCGGCTGGGCCACAACACATCGGTATAATGGTAAGGGTGATAGGTTTTGCTGTATTAATATTTTGATTATCTTTTTATTTATCAAAGTTATAGATTAATTTGCAAGTATAGTAAAAATTAAATGACAGCCATAAACATTCACATTAGAAAATAATTCTAAAAAGTTCCCTTTCAAAATAGCTATTTTAAAATAGTTTCTCTTTCATGTGCTATTCATTTTTAAAATGGACATTGCACTGTTTTTATAAGTTTCCTTAACAAGCATTGTAACATTCTAGAAATATAATCATTAGTTAATCTAATGAATAGGTAAATTCAAGTGAGGTGGGTCATACCAGGGCATCTCAGAGTTTATCAAATCAGGTCTCTACAACATCTTTGAATTAGTGCTTTGATTTATGTTCTTAGGATAATACATGTAGACTATTTTCTATATCAGCAGATCTATCCCATTATCCTATAGATGCAAAATAAAACTGGAATCTCTAGTATAGTATCAAATTAACTTCTAAATTTTACATTCTATGGCAGAGAATATATATATTATATATATATATTAGTCTCTCTAAATTGCACTCACTATTTTCATATGCGAATATTTTCTTAATCATTCTTTGGTTTCAAGAGAATATTCCATTTGAAAGCATCACTTCACAAATTCTTTGCTTCCATGTTTGTAGAAGTTTGGGAAACCAGTTGTATTTAAAAAAGAACATTCATTTTTAACACCAACTCTTTCCTGGTATTTATTTTAAAAATCTATATATCCATTAGTTTATGCTTTAAACCTCATTTCCCTTCCCACCTCCAAAATAAAGCTATTATTGTTCTATATTTTGTATTTTGGGGCAAGTGCTTTGTTTCTTTACCTGAGCTACTCATGTATTGTTGAATTAGCTTTATGTGCTAGCTGTGCATTTCTTATTGACCGTGCACAATGTGGTTACTGGGGTTACACGGCACCTCAAATACTAATCAAAAACTGTGCTTTCTAATTCATTCACTTTATTTAGTTTTATAATGACACCTAAACATGTAACATATAGCAATTGTAAGCAACAAACGTAAGCTCTCTGCCAAAAAGAAATGGGAGAAGGATGTAAGAATCATCTTCTATAGATCAAGAAGTTTCCACAAATTTGCCTTAACTGAAATTCTTCTATACATCAGCTTCATCAGTTTAACTATCAATGCCCAAGAATGTTTTGGCCTATCACATTGTGATACAATACAATACAATAGTAGAGTTGGAAGGGACCTTGGAGGTCTTCTAGTCCAACCCCCTGCCTAGGCAGGAAACCCTATACCGTTCCAGACAAATGGCTATCCAACATCTTCTTAAAGACTTCCAGTGTTGGGGCATTCACAACTTCTGGAGGCAAGCTGTTCCACTGATTAATTGTTCTAACTGTCAGGAAGTTTCTCCTCAGTTCTAAGTTGCTTCTCTCCTTTTTTTTTAAAAAAAAAAAAAGAATTTTATTGGTTTTTTTAACATTTATAAGGGAAAAGGTAAATGGAAAGGTATACAAATTTTGGCAGTTGCAAAGTGTGGCAGGCGCCCCCTCCCTCCAAACTCATAGAATACATCTGAGTATAAAACATTAATACATAATCATATATAATCAGCATGTTAATTCTATTGATATTTTCAATCAGTTTATACATTGTAGTATATGTTCCACATATAATTCCATTATTACTTTCGGTCAGTTTATAACAATGAGATTTTCTTATTCATTTTTGTGATCTGAGCTTTCTTGGTATTGCCCCTTCTCCCCCCGCTGGCAGAGCTCCGGCCCCTCCCGTGTCCTGCATATCCGTTGTAGGATCTTCTGTTTTTTCTAGGTTTGTTTTGTTTTTTTCCATAAAGGCCTGTGCCTCTATGGGTGTGTTAATTCTAATTCTTGTCTCCTCCCAGAATATCAGCATACCTTCAGGCATCAACCATCTAAACCACACCCCCTTCTGGTATAATTTATTCGCCAATTGCGAATAATTTTTCCTTTTTTCCCTAATTTTCTTGGGGATCTGTTTCAAGATGGTTATGTCCCTGTCGTGGTATGTCAGTGCCTGCCCCCTTTGTATGCCCAGAATTTCATCTCTTGTGCTTTTTCTAAGAAATTTAATATGGACCTCCCTGGGTACATTGTGTGTTCTGGCATAAGCTGAGTTCACTCTATAAACCAGATCTATCTCCCATTCCATCTGTTGTTTTTATTTGTATATGTATTCAGCCAAAATGTTAGTCATGATGTCCCTTATATTTTCCCTATCTGCTTCTATGACATTTTGAAATCTAAGATAAAAGGACATTCTCTCAAATTCTGTTTTCATTTGCTGGGTATCAAGTTCTTTGTTTCCCTTCTGCACCGCTTCTACCCCCCCCCTCACCTCCGCCACCCCACCCTCCACAAGGTCCAGTCTCTGTGAGTTCTTATAGATTTGGACTTGATTCTCTTTAATTTCTTCCTTCATTTCCTTTAATTGCTTCTTAATTTCTTCCTGGCCCTGTATAAGTTGCTGCAGCATTTGTTGCAAATCCATCTCTGTACTCTTAGGTTGCATCAGGTCTGTGATCTTTGATTGTGTGGCAGGACTGGATGTTGCAGATGTCGGGGCAGAAGTAGCAAAGCCAGGTTTTCCAGGGGGTGGTCTTTTAGGAGACATAGTTTATAAGGTAAAGAGATCAGTCAGTATGGAGAATGGACAGCTGGAGAGGCAGAGCAGCCAGATGAGTCCAGGAGGCAAAAGATCCAGGCAGAAGAGAATTTCTCTAGTCAGTCTGGCAATAGAGAAAAGTTTTTCCCCCAGAGAGTTCAAAGGATAACAATCCACAAGAGATTCTTCTGGGTGGCACGGAGACAAAGACCGGAAGCCTGAATTTTAAAGGTGGAGTCAGGTTTCACAGTTCATGAAGACAACGGAAGTGTGCCATCTTGCCCTGCCAGCTTTGGGCTCAGAGGCATAGCAAAGTTTTAAAAGTTCCCAAAGTCCTCAGATCATCCATAAGTTATGGAGCTAAATTCAATAAAAAATCACTTTTGCAGGGGTGAGGCATCATTGGTTGGCTCTCCCCCCTCCTCCTTCCCCTGAGGCTGAGAGCAGAATTGTTCCAAGCCGCTTGTCCAAGGGGGGGGGAACTCCCCCTCCCTCTAGCCGCGCCTCCAAAGAAATCCGAAAGTTAAAGTTTTAAATTGCTGAAAGGTCCTTCAAGTCAAGAAAGGGAATGAAGGGGGGAAGTGCCTCACCACACCGCCGCTGCTTCCTTCTATTGTTTCATTGTCCGATCAGCCTGTTGCGAAGACGCGAAGCGCCCTCCGAAATTTCTCCCTGATGCCTAGAGCGAAGCGGGGGGCCCCCACCAGCCGCCGCCGATGCCAGGATCCCCCGCAAAGCCGCTCCTCTGGCAGGACGCCTCTCCGGGGCATCCTGTGCCCCCCAAGAAGTGGGGAAGCCCACTGGGGAGCCGGAGCGGGCAAAGGACTTGCCCGTCGCCGTCAGCTGCCGGAACCGGAAGTCTAAGTTGCTTCTCTCCTTGATTAGTTTCCACCCATTGCTTCTTGTTCTGTCCACAGGTGCCTTGGAGAATAGCTTGACTCCCTCTTCTTTGTGGCAACCCCTGAGATATTGGAACACTGCTATCATGTCTCCCTTAGTCCTTCTTTCTCTTAAGCTAGACATACCTAGTTCCTGCAACCGTTCTTCATATGTTTTAGTCTCCAGTCCCCACAGGTAAAGCTGCAGATTGGAAAAGAAGCTGTCACTTAACAAAGCAGAAAGATTATACATAGAAGGCAAAGGGAATTTTAAGTGGCTATTTTTGACATATGTTTGGGAGCAATTTCGCATAAAGGCTTGGTTGGAGAAATAGGTGCATGTTGAAACAGAAAGGTATTATTATTGGAAAGACATTTTAAATCTTTAGAGATATTCTGTTTTGGCCAATAAAGAATCAAGGCTGTGAACTCTTCACATTAGAATTGTCAAGCAAAGCATTTTCAGGCAGTAAATGCTTCAATAAATTAAACACATGAAATATGATGTGTACATGATGCAGAGAAATACATAAAGCAATATCATCTGTGTCTTTAAGGCATCTGACAATGCTATCATGGGATATCAGTTGTCAAGGTTAAAGTAGATTAGTACTATTGGAAATTCTGTCTCTGGAATGAGAAACTCTCACACCAATGGCATCAAGGAGCATTTATTCCCTTGCATCTTGGCCTAAGCCAATAGTTCAGAAGAACAGCAAAACCTAAAAGGTATGTACATCCAACAAAATCATTCCTTTCGTCTGCCAGGTAAACCACAACCTCACAATTTTTACCTCTCTTGGCATTTGTGGTATTTAAATTGGGAACTAAAATTTAATGGAGCACCAATTGCTGTTAAAACAAATGGCCATCTGCTGTTCCAGACTATCGGAGGAAGAAGCTATCATTTATTAAAACTTATTCCCTTGACTTTTCCAACTTTTCTTTCCTTGAAGTTTTTTTCCCTTTAATTATACTTCAATTGCGTTATTTTTAATATTTCAGAAATACGATTTGATGATTATCTTTAATAGCTTTAGGAGTTTTGCTGCACTTTGGATTTAAAAATAAAATATATTTCAGAGTATCTGGGGGCAAAGGCATCCAAAGCGAGCCAGGGTATGGAAGCAGCTTTCAACTGGTATTTATTGCCCCAGCATTGTTAGCATATCCTCAGAACCAATTTCTGCCTTGGGGGAGGGACAGGGACAGGCACCTTTAGTACATATGCACTCACACGAATGGGGCTGCAAGCACACATAAAACGCAAACCAGGCTGCAAGAGCAAACACAATGGTCACAACAATGCTAGCACGAGTGGGGATTGCACACCAGGAATGGGTTCCAGCAGGCACTACTGCTGGTTTTCTCGTGTGCATGCATGCGCAATGCAATAAAAATTGTTCTGTGCATGCGCAGAAGCAACAAACAAGATGGCGGCACCTATGGAGCCACCCAAAGAACTGGTTCATGGGCGGGGCAGGCCTGGGTCGCTGCCGATGCCAGCGACCCAGGCCACCAAAACGCTACCGCTTTGGCCAAACTGGTCTGAACCGGTAAGAACCCATCACTGGTGCATACATGCAGATACGTGCACACTGGCCAGCCACTCACATGGCCCAGTGGCTACAGCACATAGGTTGGGGACTCCTGAATTAGAGGATCAAGAGAAAAGGAAAGAGAAAGCTTCTCCTTTCTGTTCTTTGAGAAATACTCAGGACTTAAAGCCACTCTCTGATACTCAGTGGTAATCAACCTAGAGATGTCTAGACCTGCTAAACTATATTACCAAATGATACCAGCACATCCCAAGATGCAACTTGGCACTATAGGAAGCTCCCCAATTTTGGGGGGAATATTAAAAGAGGCAAAATATTAAATTTATTCAAAGAAGAAATGGACAAAAACATCTTAACAAAGGTAGAAGACAGCCCTAACAGTTTTCAGCAGATGCCTGAAGTCTTTAGAGATGGATATTTTGTGCCCAATAAGAAATCCAGGCCAGCCTATTCACAAACAAAACAACTTCAGCTCCAACTGATGGGATTAAAATTTACATCCCCCACCCAAATTTTAACAAGAAGACATGACCTTTAGGACATAATAGGATTAACCCACCACCATTAGAATAGCAAAAGGCGCAAGGCTCACTACATTGCACAACCCCCTGCAGCATCTCAGAATCCTATAAAAATCCATCCATTTCGAAGCCAAGCAGTCAGCTGTCCCAGAACTACATGCTGTTGTTAGTTCTGCTCATCAATAAACAGAGTCCTTCTTTCCAATCAGTCTCCATTTTATTTTCAGCTTCGAACCTAACAGAATTTTTCTTCTAACACCACCCAAAAAAAGCTATTGAAAATAGTATGGTACTTAGAAAACATGGATAGTGTTAGGAATGTGTAAATAAAGAAGTAGTTGATAGGCCCATTATTATTGAGCTTAAGAAGGAATACAATTCATTGCTGATCAGGTAAGGTTTGAGCACAAATAAAATTGAAATATTAATGCATTGTGATTATATACAGTGTCTAGAAATCTAGATATGTTGGTCTTATGTCTCAATTCTGGGAAATTTTACCTGCAATGTGGAGTGACCATAAATCTTGCTTCCCCACATCTAACAGGTGCTGCTCCAAGAACACACCTCTGAGATTTAATAAATAATAATAAAATAAATTCAATTTGTTAGCGGCTCCCTCTCCACAAGGGACTCGGGGCGGCGTACAATAAGAGCACATACATATATACATATAAACATACACATACACGCATACACATACATGGAGGAGGTAACAGTCATTAAATACATACAGTAATAGTAATAAAATTAGCAATTAAAATACCCCAAATTAAAAATTACAAATATAAAAAGACTGTCAGGAGGAATAGGATGAAACTACGGTTGAGCCAGGCCAGATAATTGAAAAAGGTGGGTCTTGAGCTTTACACGGAAGGAGCGGAGATCGGAAGTAATCCTGATGTCAAGGGGGAGGTCATTCCAAAGGGCTGGGCCCATCACAGAGAAGGCCCTGCTCCTGGGTGTCGCCCCCCGACACTGTTTAGTGGACGGCACCCGGAGAAGTCCCTCTCTGTGTGAGCGAATTGGTCGTAGGGATGTATGGGGCAGGATGCAATCCCGCAGGTAACTAGGTCCTGTGCCATGGAGCGCTTTGAAGATCGTAATCAAAACCTTGAAACGCACCCGATAGACCACAGAAGCCAGTGCAGCTTGCGCAGGAGAGGTGTTACATGGGAGTACCTAGTACTCCCCATAATCACCCGCGCGGCCGCATTCTGGACCAACTGTAGTATCCAAGTGCATCTCAAGGGAAGCCCCATGTAGAGAGCATTGCAGTAGTCTAGGCAAAACGTCACCAGCGCATGGGTGACTGTGCGTAAGGCATCCCAGTCCAATAAGGGGCGCAATTGGCGCACCAGGCGGACCTGGTGGAACGCCCCCCTTGCCACGGCTGTTACATGGTCATCCATGGACAGCCGGGCATCCAGGAGGACGCCCAAATTGCACGCCCGCTCCATGGGGGCCAGTTGCTCGCCCCCGATGGCCAGAGATGGAAGCAACTGGTTGAACCGGGGGGCTGGAAGCCACAGCCACTCCGTCTTGGAGGGGTTGAGTTTGAGTCGGTTGTCACCCATCCAGACCCGTACGGCCTCCAAGCACTGGGACATTATTTCGACGGCCTCGTTGGGGTGGTTCGGGGTGGAAATGTACAGCTGAGTATCATCAGCGTACAGATGATATCCCACCCCAAAGCCACGAATGATCTCGCCCAGCGGTTTCCTTTATGTGTTGAACAGGAGTGGCGAGAGGACCGACCCCTGCGGCACCCCACAAATGAGGGGGCTCAGGGTCGATCTCTGCTCTCCTGCCAACACACGTTGCGTCCGGTCGGAGAGGTTTGGGAGGAGTTTGACTCGGTTGCCATCGAGGATTTGGACAGGTTACGTGGACGTCTGCGACCCACCACATGTGTATTGGACCCGTGTCCCTCCTGGCTTGTACTGGCATCCTGGGAGGTTACGCGCGACTGGCTCCTTGGCCTGGTGAACGCCTCGCTGGGTGAGGGGTCTCTACCGGCCGCCTTGAAAGAGGCGGTGGTGAGGCCCCTGCTCAAGAAGCCTTCCCTGGATCCAACGGACCTAGTCAATTATCGTCCTGTCTCCAACCTTCCTTTTTTAGCGAAGGTTGTAGAGAGTGTGGTGGTAGAGCAGTTCCCACGTCACCTGGAGGAAAATGATTATCTAGACCCGCGCCAGTCCGGCTTCCGACCCGGGCACAGCACGGAGACGGCCTTGGTCGCATTGGTTGATGATCTCTGGAGGGCCAGAGATAGGGGTTGTTCCTCTATCCTGGTCCTATTAGATCTCTCGGCGGCGTTCGATACCATCGACCATGGTATCCTGTTGCACCGGCTAGAGGGGCTAGGAGTCAGGGGCACCGTTTTACGGTGGTTTGGCTCCTACCTCTCTGATCGGACGCAACGTGTGTTGGCAGGGGAGCAGAGTTCGACCCGGAGGCCACTCACATGTGGAGTGCCACAGGGATCGGTGCTCTCGCCTCTCCTGTTCAACACATATATGAAACCGCTGGGCGAGATCATCTGTGGTTTTGGGGTGGGATATCATCTGTATGCTGATGATACTCAGCTATACATTTCCACCCCGAACCACCCCAATGAGGCCGTCGAAATGATGTCCCGGTGTCTGGAGGCCGTACGGGTCTGGATGGATGGCAACCGACTAAAACTCAACCCTGCCAAGACGGAGTGGCTGTGGCTTCCGGCCTCCCGGTTCAACCAGGTGCTTCCATCTCTGGCCATCGGGGGCGTCCAACTAGCCCCCATGGAACAGGTGCGCAATTTGGGCGTCCTCCTGGATGCCCGGTTGTCCATGGATGATCATGTAACAGCCGTGGCTAGGGGGGCGTTCCATCAGGTTCGCCTGATGCGCCAATTGCGCCCCTTATTGGACCGGGATGCCCTACGCACAGTCACCCATGCGCTAGTGACGTCTCGCCTGGACTACTGCAATGCTCTCTACATGGGGCTTCCCTTGAGATGCACTCGGAGACTACAGTTGGTCCAGAACGCGGCCGCGCGGGTGATTATGGGGAGGACTAGATACTCCCCTGTAACACCTCTCCTGCGCGAGCTGCACTGGCTTCCTGTGGTCTACCGAGTGCGTTTCAAGGTTTTGATTATGATCTTTAAAGCGCTTCATGGCACAGGGCCTAGTTATATGCAGGATCGCATCCTGCCCCACACATCCCTACGACCAATTCGCTCACACAGAGAGGGACTTCTCCGGGTGCCGTCCGCCAAACAGTGCCGGGGGGCGACACCCAGGAGCAGAGCCTTCTCTGTGATGGGCCCAGCCCTGTGGAATGACCTCCCCCGTGACATCAGGATTACTTCCGATCTCCGCTCCTTCCGTGTACAGCTGAAGACCCACCTCTTTCAATTATCTGGCCTGGCTCAATCGTAATTTCTCTTATTCCTCCTAACTGTTTTTTAAATTGTCTTTAAATATTAATTCTTAATTGCATATTGGGTTTTTACAATTTGGGGTATTTTAATGCTGATTTTTAGCTGTCTAAATGATGAAATTTGTTACCTCCTCCGTGTATGCGTGTATGTGTGTTTTGTATTTATGTATGTTTATGTGCTGTTATATATCTTTTATGTTTTATGCTCCATTGTACGCCGCCCCGAGTCCTACTTGGAAAGGGAGCGGCTAATAAATCCAAATTATTATTATTATTATTATTAGAGGTAGGAGCCGAACCACCGTAAAACGGTGCCCCTAACCCCCAACCCCTCCAGCCGGTGCAACAGGATACCATGGTCGATGGTATCGAAAGCCGCCGAGAGATCTAATAGGACCAGGATAGAGGAACAACCCCTATCTCTGGCCCTCCAGAGATCATCGACCAACGCGACCAAGGCCGTCTCCGTGCTGTGCCTGGGTCGGAAGCCGGACTGGCGCAGGTCTAGATAATCATTTTCCTCCAGGTGACGTGGAAACTGTTGGGCCACCACACTCTCTACAACCTTCGCTAAGAAGGGAAGGTTGGAGACTGGACGATAATTGGCTAGCTCCGTTGGGTCCAGGGAAGGCTTCTTGAGTAAGGGTCTCACAACCGCCTCTTTCAAGGCGGCCGGCAGAGACCCCTCGCCCAACGAAGCATTCACTAGGCCCAGGAGCCAGTCACGTGTAACCTCCCAGGATGCCAGTACAAGCCAGGAGGGACACGGGTCCAATAAACATGTGGTAGGTCGCAGACGTCCACGTAACCTGTCCAAATCCTCGATGGCAACCGAGTCAAACTCCTCCCAGAGTGGTCTCTCAAGACTCGCCTCGGGCGTCTCCCCTAGCCCACTGAAAGGGACCCATTCCCTCCGGATTTGAGCGATTTTATCCTGCAGATATTTCCCAAATTCCTCTGCCCTGCCCTGTAGAGGGGCTTCCCGTGGCCTCTGAAACAGAAGGGAGCGGGTCACCCGGAACAGGGCGGCAGGGCGGTTGTCTGCAGATGCAATAAGAGCGATCCTGCATTTCCTTATTAGAGCTAGAAGTGATTAATTTAAAGGTTACCTGTGTGTACTCACCTTTCTGGAAGCTTGTCTTGCTGTCAGATGATCCCAGGGAAAGAAGCACATGACTTATAGAATTTCAGACAGGGTCTACATTCACACCTTGCAAACTGTAAATAGCTTTTTTTTAAAAAAAAACTTTGAATTTAACGTATCACACAGCCCTAATAATATAACATGTATTGTTAAGTAGCTTTATCTACTTTTATTGACTATGCTATCTTTGTCTTTAGTTCATCTAGACGATTATACCAATCCACAATATAATATGTTTGATCACACAACCGCTCAGATATTTAAACGGGATTTGGCATTTTAACAACCTGTGGAATTTTTCTTAAGGACCTGGTGTAAGACTAGGTGGTTTTTTGATGGTGTTAAAGATATTGTCAAAGGATATAAGCTGTCTGAAGTAAACTGTTTTTGTTTTAATAAAATAATGTATTAATCTTATATGTTGCCCCATTCTCAATAACTTTGGTTACATTTTATTAAATAATTTACTCAGTGTCCTTTCCTTGTTGCCTTTATCTTCTGAATTTATAGAATTACATCCATTTTGTCTTTTGTTTTACTATTGACAGTAAATATACAGAATTTTCTAATTCCCTGCCACATTTTTACCACATTACATTGATAGCTAAACTGGCTTTCCATGTTGCTCTACCTGTTCTCATAGGAAAGGAAACCTTTTGTTTCTTCTCAACTTAGCATATATACTTTTTAATTACATTTTGTCCTGTTTAAATAAACACACCTTAACAAATTTCCTTACAAAACTTTAAAAATTTCACTCTAGTAGCCACCTTAGAATAAAATAGATTTGTTCATTGTCATTTAAGTGTGATTATCTTTTAAAAACTTAAGGTTTTGAAAAACAGATGGATGATCAGTATTTTTCAGCGAATAACCCTGGGAAGAATGTGTCAACTAGAGGAGCCTTGAAACTCAAAATAAGAATTGGGAATGGGTGGGGGGGGGGGAGACGGGACAGTACTGAAATCTTTAAAAAAATAGATAATATCCCTTTCAGTCAGCATTGTATGTAACCAAAACAAAAATTTTATCATGCATTTATAATGATTACCTCAAAAATTGTAGCCTAAAGGAAGAATGATAACATGGGGAAATAAACCAAAATGGCTATCCGTTGGTTTTGTGAAAAACTAAATATAAGCTTCCTTTAGCTGACATTTACCTTTCTAGCAGTTCTAAGTCATCAGACTCTTCTCTGGCATTTGTAATAAACTAGAGGGTGGAAGTAAACTTTCTTCAAGAACCTCTTTGTTTTAATGAATCTGAGTCCTTTCATGTTTGTATTTTGCAAACTGTTGAAAGGCAGTTTTATCTCCTGAAGGTGCGTAAATGGCAGACTTGCCAATTTAAATATGTGAGTTGCAGGCCAAGTGCAAAACAAGTACAAAGACAGCTGTGCCCATACATGAACAGAAATGGGGGGGGGGAGAGAATGGAAGAGGCAAAAGGCAGAACTAAAAATGGTCTTTCACAAGCCTTCTTTCCCAAATAGTGAGAAATAGAGAATCAGCTAGGGCTAGGCCAGGGGAGTCCAAACTTGGGAACTTTAAGACTAGTGGACTTCAACTCCCAGAATTCCCCAGCCAGCCATGCTGGCTGGGGAATTCTGGGAGTTGAAGTCCACAAGTCTTAAAGTTCCCAAGTTTGGACATCCCTGGGCTAGGCCATATGCAAGCTCCTCAGGTCCAAAACCATGTGACTGCAATTGTTGAAATGTGAGCTCATTTGAAATAAAAAACTATTTGCCCCTAAAGTAACAAAGGTAACCAAATATTATTCTCCCTTACCAAAATAGGAAAAATGAAAAATCCTTCTCAAATAATTCTGGGTACTTTGCCTCACCCTTCTGCCTATTGCAACTCTCTTCACCAATGGTGGGATTCAAAAATTTTTACTACCGTTTCTGTGGGCGTGACTTGGTGGGCCTGGCAAGGGAAGGATACTGTAAAATCTCCATTCCCTCCCCATTCCAAGGAAAGGTTACTGCAAAATCCCCATTCCCTCCCAATCAGCTGGGACTCGGGAATCAGAGAATAGATCGGGGCAGGCCAGTCAGAGGTGGTATTTACCAATTCTCCGAACTATTCAAAATTTCTGTTACTGGTTCCCCAGATCTGGTCAGAACTGGATGAATGCCACCTCTGCTCTTCATCAAATAAAGCAAAGCATAGCCCCCAGCCTTGTGAGAATGCCTGCATCTTTACAAACTAATAGTTTCTTTTGTAAAAAAAAAAAAAAAAAGTAAAATGGATGTTTTTGTAACAAACAGCAAATGGAGAGTTATTAGAGGGATAGTCGGACAGCACCCAGATAGTGTTAGTTCCCCAGAAATATTTGTACAAAACTGATAAGCACCCACTGAATTGTTTCCTAAATCCAAAAGAGATAAAGGGAAAGATTCAGGATTTGCCATATTGGACACACTGTACATCCTCCCTAATACTTTTCTTATCTTAAGAATTTTAAAGCGTCTTAATTATTCTTTTAGGACACATTCTTTTAGGAATAAATAAAGGAATAAATAAAATAACACAATAAATGTTGTTGATTACAGTATGTCTGCAGGTAGCTTAACACAAGCAGAACTTTTATTAGAATATTATCAAATAAATGGAGATGAAAGTCCTTGGCTGTTAAGCTTTATCATGCGCAAAACAATGCAGGGCATGCAGAAAGGAATCCATCTGAGTTTTTATTGTTGCCATCTGTCAGAATGCAAGAAAAAAAACATTTAAATTGTACTAGAAAAGCAACTTAATGTGTTACAGTCTTCTGAAGTCAGTGACTAATACACAGCTGCATATGTGACATGTCTCCTAGGCTAAACTGTATGCAAATGTTGAACATTTATTTTTTTCAGGGCAGCATCTTAGAAAATCCCTTCAGGCTCACAGAGTAAAATAAAGATATCTAAAGCAGGAGACTTACAAAAATAATATCAATGCTTCAATTTGTTCAGGGTTTTTTTTTTTTTTTTGATTGTAGGATTCATACTTCTGAGTCACACGTTGTCTTTAATACGCATCATGCAGTCTTGTAGAAGCATGAAGAGGTTGCACTTAATTTTTAATCTTCCATTGCAGTCTGTCTAGCTATAAAAGTTCTGTATCTTTCTTGTAACTTGCAAAAGAAAACTGACAATTGAAGTTACAGTGTGTGCTTCTTTTGGATTATGTGCTTATTTTAATTTTGCTTCAACATAAATATCCCCCCTCTCCCCTTGGAAATTGCATCCATAGGAGAAAAGGTAAAGAATTCAGCTTTCTTTGGCATGGATCAATTATGTATGTGAATGTGTGTGTTAACAGAGAATACATTTTGGGATGTGCACTTGATCTATCCTTTAGTCTGCAGAAAACTACCTGGTATGAAATTGTCGGTTTCCATTGCCAACCACCATCTTCACTTTTTCATTTCTGTTTCCACTCATTGTCAGACATGTAACTTTTTTCCAAATATATGAGTAACGATGTTGTACAGGTTTTGATGCTACCTTTGGATAGTGTTAGAGTAAAGGCAAAAATATTCCTTTAAGAGCAGTATGCTAGGGATGGTTTAAATCTGTCTCAGTTATGGATGGAGCCAAGATAAAGACAACATCATGGAGAGATAGCAGAAAAAAGTAGGGGTCAGTGAAAGTTTTTGTTGTAGTAAGAAAGGAATAGCCATGGTCTTTTTCTAGAGCAGAGGTGTCAAACTCCCAGCCCATGGGCCGGATGCGTCACAAGCTGGCCATGCCCATGCCTGGTTTAGCAAAGGGGGGAAAGTCCTGATATGTTACGTGATGACGACGTGAGTTTGACACCCCCGTTCTAAAGTCCAAATGATGACTTAAAGTTAATTCATTTCCCTGTGTGGAAGCAGTAAAAGAAAAATATTTATCAGAGACTTTTCAAATGCTAATTTAAAAATAACCAGAATTTGTTAGTGACAGTAACTTCTTATGATCAACTAAATGCTACCTGCAAATTAGAAAACTGTAGTGTTCCTTTTTAAACCACACACACACACACAAACACATACTTAAATGTAGTTATTTTTGCTTATTGACTGAAATCTTGCACATATGTGGTAAATGAGGCTTCAAAACCACTTTGTCAAAGGCACACTTTGAAAATAGGCTATGCTGACAAACGCAATTCTAAAATGAATGCTGATTATCTTGGCCAGCTCAGTATGGACTGTCACCCAATTGTATTGTGAAACATAATCAATACTATTGACTTCAGGACAATTTCTAGTTGTATAGAATCCAGTTAAATAAAAGTTGAAGCAAAACCTTTAGTTTACCATATTTTGGAGTATAAGACGCACCGAAGTATAAGACGCATCTAGGCTTTAAAGAGGCAATTTAAAAAAAAAAGTTTTTGCACTCTGCAAACCTCCCAAAAACAGTCCGTTTTTGCGAAAAATGGAGCTAGATTTTTTCCCCAAAAAGGCATGAATAGCCTTTAGGTGGCTTGCAGAGTGCTCCTGGGGAGTGGGTTCCCACCAAAACAAGCAAAAAATGGCCCATTTTTTGCAAAAACGGGCCTATTTTTTTGTCCAAAAAAATTGCATGCATAGCCTTTAGGAGGCTTATAGAGTACACCTGGGGCTGGGGGGCAAAATTGAGCAAAAAACAGCCGGTGTTTCACTCATTTCTGCCCTCCCCAGCCCCCAGGTGCTCTCTGAAAGCCTTCTACAGGCTTTGCAATGCCATTTTGGTGAAGGGGCAGGGTTTTGGGAGACAAAAAATGCTGTATTCAGTGTATAAGATGCACCCAGATTTTCAGCCTTTTTTTTTTTGAGGGAAAAAGGTACGCCTTATATCTGAAAAATACGGTATATATAGAAGTTCCTGTATTGTGGGAAACTCTTTGCAAATGAGTTAACAAATAGAAACAGCCATTTTGATATCAACCTAGAACTACTAGGTAAAAACTGGTTGGACATCAGTATCTGAGGAACATCACATATGTACAGCTGGGTGGTGTGGTGGTTCAATAGTTAAGATGCTCTGATTGTTGGCTGGATAGCTGGCAGCCCAGGTTCAAGACTGATGTACCACACAACGGGATGAGTTCCCATCCTTATCCCAGCTCCTGCCAACCTTGCAGTTCAAAAGCATGCAGATATGAGTAGATAAATATGTACCACTTCTGTCAGAACGTAATAATGTTCCATGACATCACCTGGCCACATGACTGCAAAAATGTCTTCATATAGCACTGGTTCAATGGCCTTGAAAAGGAGATGAGCACCACCTCCTAGAGTCAGCAACAACTAGCAGAGTAAAATCTGCAGGGACTCATAGATTCGTACATTTATAGCAAATAATAGGGATGTGTATATAAGTGAAAGACAGGGCCATTCCATGTTAGAAAGGAAGTGTAAATTAGCTAAGGGCTTAAACCGTAATGGAATTGCAGAGCACCTGCTGATTACCTTCATTTCAACTCTACTTATCTAGTTTTAGAAATAAAATAAATATTAGAAAGCAAGCTTAAGCCTGTTATCTTGATGGATTTAAGAAATAAAGTGCACTTGAAAAGTTCTGTTGATCAGATCTTTAGCACTGTGAGCTACAACTTCAATGTCTTGTCATGAACAGCATTAAGTTAGGCAGTACTTCCACAGAATTTTCTATAGTTTGGAACCATGCAAAAGTTGCATTTTCTTCCATTCTTCCTCAATAATTTGATTGCTGGTATTTTAATCCAATCTCCACCCCACAGAATTCAATTGCCATGACTCATATTCTTGATCTGAAGTTTTAAACTTCAGTTTCAAATTTTGCAATGAGCTGCTCCAGTATGATTATGTTGTCACAAAGACAGTAATAGAGTTCTTTGAATGACATATTATCAAGGAGAGATTACCTCTGTATATGTTAAGATAGTAATTCCATCAAAATGAAAGCAGATTCTGAAATAGAGGGGAGGGAGGCCGTTTGAGAGAGAGAGGCCGTTTCTTATGAACAGAACAAGTTGTCTTCGATGTATTAGCAGCAGAGTGAAATGTGTGTTTTTCCACAATCAGTCTGTTAAAATGCAGATTTCCAGTCCAAAACAAATTAATGCTCAGTAAACCTAATCAAGCCACCCAAATGCAAGCCTTATCCATTTTACTAAGATCTGTGCCAAATCAACAGCATGAGGATCTGGTTATAAGCAGCTTCTATCTGAAAAATAAGATTATGTTCAAAGGGATTGCTAGACTTTAAATGGAAATATGTTAGAGTAAACTTGTAATTCTTTAACATTTGAGTTCAAATTAAGACATAATTTGTTATGAGCGCATAAGCTTTTGAGTTTCAAGAACTCAGAAAAGGAGAGTAAGAATCTAAGCAGAGGAAGGTATATTAGACATATTATTAAACAAAATTATTGATTGTAAACTGGATCATCCCTTAAACAGACATTAAGTAAAATCTAAGACCATATAGCCATATTGCTTACTTTTTAAATTTATTTGTCAGAGTTTTGGCAGCGTGACTAGTATTATGAGATAAACCCAGGAGTACAACAGAGCACACAGCACACAGAGCTTTTATACAATTAATAGTGGTTTATATACAAATATATACAGACGTACACATGCAGGAGATGAATTCCTTGCCATACAGCTACTGACACAAGGAGAGAGAAATGCCCTCTAATGGCCAGCTATATATATAGGCACTGGATTGCTGAATCATCCTCAATGCATCATCTTTCAGTTTACAGTTTACAACATTACATCAGCTTCCGCTTTACAGCTTAAAACCTTACATCAGCTGGCAGCTATTAAATCCTCATTACCTGACACTCCTCCCATTTAAAGCTGTACAGCTGATAATCCAAACGCTTTGACATAGTCATTTCTACAGATACAGGGTTTTGTTAACATTTTTGTTAACATTTTTGTTAACATATTACAATCTATATTACAATTGCTAGAACAATGCTGTAATCTGCTCAGTTTCTATTTTACAACTTCTCTCATGTAACAGTATTTAATGTCTACATGTTTACACTATATTACATTAACATTTACATTTCCTTTTGAGGTTCATTTCTAACACTGTATGCTCTGACCTCAGTCACAGTAAACCGTATATGATGTCCTCGCCTCCTGCTTCAGTTACTACTCTCCCTGCTACAAATGCTACTAGTACCATCTCTACTATTGCTGCAGGCAGTACTCCTTCCTTCATTATCTACTGCTTCTGTACACTCTGTCTCATTAATCTTCTCTATAACATGTGTATACCATTGTCATGTGTAGGAATATTTTTAAGTACATATGCACAATTATGTTCTTGCATTCTCAGAACATACAAACCATCCTTTTTAACCCCTTGTGCACATACTTGTCCATTTTTCTTTATGCTATATAGTCCCCCAGCAAATACTATTTCATAACCCTGCCTGACTAACATGGATATGGTACTCAACAAATTGTGTTCTAAAACAGGTACATATAACATGTACAATGTAGCATCTATTTCTGGTATGTACACATTACCTTCCCCTTTTACAGCAGTTCTCTGTTCATCAGCCAGACTAACCCACGTTTGCCTTGCTGATTTCAAACCAGAAAACACATGTGGATCATTAACAATATGCCAGCTTGCCCCACTGTCCAACAACAGACCATATTTCTAGTCTGTTCAGTTGTTGACACTGCCAGGGAAAATGATGCTGGAGAACCGCTCCACATTCACTGATTAGATCCATGTCCTTGTCTCGCTGCTCCTCTGTTCCTCCTCTCAGGACAGCGTCTCTGGAGATGCTCAGTAGAACCACATGTGTAGCATCTCTTCACAAAGTTAACTGTCTCAGTAGCTCTGCCGGCATCCTGGACTGTTGCAGATGCTGGTCTGTGCTGAACACTCTCTCCTCCCTTTCCTGGTCTCCTCTCCAACCGTTCCAGCTTCTCTTCCAACATCCAACCAGTTAACTATGCCATAGTTAAATCTTGTATGGACTCTAAACTAGTCAAAAGAACATCCCAGGAACTATCCAAGGAACTAAGCACCACATAAACCTTGTGTGCTTCAGTAAATGTTATTCCCTTTCTTCCAACTCAAGGAATGTCCTTCTCATATTCTGCAAATATGTGGGCATACACTCTCCCAGCTTCAGCTGTGCTTTATACAGTTTCCTAGTCAGCAATACTTTACTGCCAGCAGTCTCTCTCACATACACACTGTGCAACGTCTCCCAGAAATCTTTTGCAGACTGGAGACCTCTTACATGTAGCAGCTGACTGTCTTCTAAAGCAAGAATTATGCTAGAGAATGCTTTTTTGTTTCTCCTTTGGTCAGACGCCTGGGATGTGTTACCATCATTCACGACTGCTGGTGGATTAGTAACAATCATTGACAAATCCTCCCTTTGTAGGTACATCTCCATCTTGACATTCCAGGAGAGGTAGTTTGTTTCATTCAGCCAAGACACCAGGAAACTTTCTCCCATTACACCAATGGAGGCCATTCTGCCTGCTAATCACTATTTAAACCATTTACTCTGGTACAAGCTCACACTGGGTTGCTCCTTTCTCTAAGCTCTCTAGTCACTCTGGCCCTCTCTCTGAACTGGGTCCATAACCTATCCAAGTTTTGGCAGCATGACTAGTATTATGAGATAAACCCAGGAATACAACAGAGCACAAAGCACACAGAGCTTTTATACAATTAATAGTGGTTTATATACAAAAATATACAGATATGCATATGCAGGAGATGCATTCCTTACCATACAGCTACTGACACAAGGAGAGATACATGATGAGAGAGAAATCCCCTCTAATGGTGTGTGAGCGCGCGCACCCACCCACACTTACACAAACATATATACACATACATACATACACATATATATACAGTATACATGTGTGTGTGTGTGTGTATGTGTGTGTGTGTGTGTGTGTGTGTGTGTATGTATATATATATATATATATATATATATATATATATATATATATATATATATATATATATATATATATATATATATATATATATATATATATATGTTGTAATTGTACTGATAAATAAATAAAGGGAGACTAGGATAGATCTATTTCGAGCTAATTAGCTCTCATCAGCTAGCCATACCCTTACTGGGATTAGAACCCGGGCTGTATATATCTTAGGCAGGAGTCTTAACCACTAAGCCACGGGTTCTCTTCCTTATCAGTTGAGCCAGGGAAATAGGTATGTATTTGTGTTACAACCCCTGGTATGACTAAATATGGGAGGAAGGTCACTACTCCCTCTTTCTGTCCTTCGGCTTATCACAAAGACCATGCAGGCAGAAAACCATATTTTTATTTTTACTGTTGCCTTTTTATATTTGTGTTGTAATTGTACTGATAAATAAATAAAGGGAGACTAGGATAGATCTATTTCGAGCTAATTAGCTCTCATCAGCTAGCCATATGTAACACAAATATATATATATATATATATATATATATATATATATATATATATATATATATATATATATATATATATATATATATATATATATATATATATATATATATATATATATGCTGGTCTTGTTGTATTCGGGTCTTTTCCCATGTAAGATTGAGATTGTCTTGGCAATGTTTCGGCGAGATCTCACTCGCCATCTTCAGGTGGTGTTTTCAGTTTAAAGCGTGTTCGGAGCTGCCGTCTTTCTATAAATCTTGGTGGGAGGGGATGGGGTGCTGGCTTTGTTTCAGTAAGTGGAATGATTGGTTGTGTGGTTGTATCATGATTGGTAGATTGGTTCTCGCTGTGTGTGCATTGTTGTTTTGTATTGTAACGGCCTGGGTTGTGGGTGGTTTTTGTTTGTTGACTAGCGCTGGTTTCCAGATGTTTGGTGGGCGGGTGGTATCATCACGTTTATTCATGTTGTGGGGGTGTTTCTCTATTTCGATGGCTTGCATAATCATTCTCTTGTTGAGGTGTTCTGTTTTGGATATTAACCTGGCTCCTTCAAAATTGATTTCATGTCCTGTTAGCTTTAAGGTGCTGGAAAAGGGAGGAAGTTTTTTCTTACTGCGTTCTTGTGTTCTGTGATGCGTGCATTTATCCTTCTGTTTGTTTGTCCTATGTATATTGCTGGGCAGATTTTGCATGGTACTTCGTAGACTCCTTGGTTTTCTAGCTGGATTTTGTCTTTGGGGTTTCTTAACATGTTGGCTATTTTTTGATCAGTGGTGAAGGCTGTCTTGATATTGTGCTTGTGGAGAATTTTGCTGATTTTATCTGTGGTGCCTTTGATGTAAGGGAGGAGGGCGATGCCTTGTCCTGTTCTGTGTCTTGGTTTTTTTAGGGGGGTCTCCTTTTGGATTAGGTTGGTGATTGTTTTTCTTTGGAATCCATTGGAGATTAATACATTTGTGAGTTTTTGTAATTCAGTTTTCAGGTGGTCTTTGTCGGCTAGGCGTTTGGTTCTGGAGATGAGGATCTTGGCTACACAGTTGATCTGTGTAGGGTGGTGATGGGATTGTGCATTTAAGTAGTGGTTGGTGTGTGTTTTTTTTCTGGTAGATGGTGTGTCCTAGGCAGCCATTGGGCAGCCATTGATCACATTTTAAGCCTAGCCGACAGCAGCCTGAAGATGGCAAGTGAGATCTTGCCAAAACGTTGCCAAGACAATATCAATCTTACACGGGAAAAGACATATCTTGTCTTTCCTCCAGAACTAACAAATCCTACTCTTTGTCAGATAATACATGATGAGTATATTAATTAAAACACAATTAAAACTATAATTTCATAACATTTCATCAATATATATATTTTAAAATCAATTCAGGTAAGGGCTGATGGAAGATGGCAAACTACTGACAGAAAATCTTACCCTTTGGACTGGCAATAAACTTTAAAATAAATGAATAAAACAATAATCATAAAGCAAAAAAGAGCATCCCAATTTTCAAAGAATAAATTGTAATATGCATTTTGATGCCCTTCTTCAAATCAGATGCAGGAGGAAGAACTTACAACTCCAAATGGCATAAAAAGGAATACAACTTTTCTCACAATAAGTAAAGTATCTGAGGAAATGGCTTCTCTTGAAGATTTTGACAGCCTGGCTTCTTTTTTTAACAAAACTTCACACTCAAGGAAGGAGGTCTCAGCCTGGACAATTGGCAGTCACATTCAGGTTCATGAAAGGCATGCGTATTTTCAAAAGTGTACTCCAAAGAAGGTTAGAGCCAACCATCCACATCCACTGGCACCCACACCAAGCTACAATGACACTAAAACAATGTCACACCTGACTTTATTATGCAAATGCTGTAATATTCCCATCTGTTCCTGGGACATCCTGGTAATTAAACTGGTAGGAACAGCCTGCTCAAATCCTGCTTAATTTCAATTCTGAAATCAGAAAATTCATCTGAAAGTGCCTATATCTCACATTTTAAAATGGAATTTTCATTTATAAATCAACAATCTGGTTACACCCTCACTCTTAATTACTCGGAAACATTTACATTCTGTATTAATAAATTCTTTTTTTATATATGTCTAAGCATGATTATCATCTACATAGTCAACTTTCTTAAATAAAATACTATCAACATGTAATTATTTTTATCTTTTTAAAGATATCAGCCATATATAATAAGATTGATGGGGCTTCATCATCATCATCCCCTATCTAGTAGAAAAATCTCTCTAGCACACATTTCTACATAACAGTTTTCAAGCAACACTCATTTCAAATTCTATTTTTAAGAAAGAAAAATGTTCATACTTGCTCATATTTAAATAAAACTAGAACACTCTCAGACATTCCCAATAGATGGTTGAATGCTTCTCTGAAAGTTCAGCAAGAACTTTTTTTTTCTATTCTTCTGTCTCCATTATCTAGGCATGGCAGTACCTGAAGACAGCCTATTATTATTATTATTATTATTATTATTATTATTATTATTATTATTATTATTATTATTATTATTATTATTATTATTATTATACGATTGTATCACAGCGGCCAGTTGATTCGCCGGATTTGGCATTGATTACTAGTCGGGCCCCACCCAGGGGCCTAGGACGTCGTAACATATTTTCGTAATATACGTGCAGATCCAAGCAGTGCAGCTTTTTGCATTTGACTGATGGTGATTTTGTCAAGTTTTAACTGTTTTAAATGTAATTCCAGTGCTTTTGGAATAGCGCCCAGTGTGCTGATTACCACTGGAATTACCACTGCTGGTTTGTGCCATAATCGTTGGATTTCAATTTTTAAGTCCTGGTATTTCGTGACTTTTTCATGTTCCTTCTCCTCAACCCTGCTATCACCTGGTATTGCGATGTCTATGATTGTAACCTTCTTTTTCTCAACCAGTGTGATGTCTGGTGTGTTATGCGCTAGAATTTTGTCTGTTTGTATACGAAAATCCCACAGGATCTTGACCATCTGATTTTCGGTGACTTTTTCAGGCTTATGTTCCCACCAGTTTGTTGTTGTTTTAATATTATAATTTTTGCACAAATTCCAGTGGATCATTTGTGCTACTGAATTGTGCCGCAATTTATAATCAGTCTGCGCGATTTTTTTACAGCAGCTGAGTATGTGGTCAACAGTTTTATCAACTTCTTTGCAGAGTCTGCATTTGGCATCATCAGAGGATTTTTCAATTTTGGCCTTAATGGCATTTGTTCGGATAGCTTGTTCTTGCGCAGCCAGGATTAGTGACTCTGTTTCTTTCTTTAATGTACCTGTTGTTAACCATAACCAAGTTTTTTCACTGTCCACTTTATCTTTTATTTTTTCCAGAAATTGACCATGTAATGCTTTGTTCTGCCGACTCTCCATTCTTGATTTTATCTTTTCTGTATTCTTGTTTCGTCTGTTGGGCCTTCAGTAGATTTTTGTTCTTTACTTCGATTAATAGATGTTGTTGTTGTTGTTGTTGTTGTTGTTGTTGTTGTTGTTGTTGTTGTTGTTATTATTATTATTATTATTATTATTATTATTATTATTATTATTATTATACGATTGTATCACAGCGGGCAGTTGTTTCGCCGGATTTGGCATTGATTACTAGTCGGGCCCCACCCAGGGGCCTAGGACGTCGCAACATATTTTCGTAATATACGTGCAGATCCAAGCAGTGCAGCTTTTTGCATTTGACTGATGGTGATTTTGTAAAGTTTTAACTGTTTTAAATGTAATTCCAGTGCTTTTGGAATAGCACCCAGTGTGCCAATTACCACTGGAATTACCACTGCTGGTTTGTGCCATAATCGTTGAATTTCAATTTTTAAGTCCTGGTATTTCGCGACTTTTTCATGTTCCTTCTCCTCGACCCTGCTATCATCTGGTATTGCGATGTCTATGATTGTAACCTTATTTTTCTCAACCAGTGTGATGATGATGATGATGATGATGATGATGATGATGATGATGATGATGATGATGATGATTAAACTAAAAAATGTTTTGTTTATTTAAGAGTCTTACATTACTGCCTATCTAATGATCTAATAATACTTTCCATAACTCTGGAAAGCTCAGAGCAGCAGTGATAAAAATATTCAAAAGACAATTTAAAAAACCCCAACATTCATAAAAACAGTTCACACTTCTTATGTAAAAGACGTAGTTTCATTCCGAGCATAGAATTTCACCTTCATTTTCCCCCACCAGTTCTTATCTAAAGAGATTAAAGAGAATTTGCTCCAAAGAGAGGGGGGGGGGAAATAATGAACATTCATGGGCAGGATGTGATCATCTCATTTTATTACTATTTTTAATGCAGTGGCTCTACTTTCATCATTATAGGTTCTATTGCTGAAAAACTGTAGAAATTATCTTTCTCTGGAGAAATATGAAGAAATTACCTACCAAAAAGATTTAGAACAATTAATTAAGAGCACATGGCTGCTCCCATTCCACTGTGGACCCACCACCACATCTGACCCATTGGAGCATTTATCATGGGCTGGTCCTCTGCTAGTGTTCTACTCGGCCAGTGGTCCATTGGCTCTCATCCAATCATCTTCCTTGTGGATAATTTAAATCAATACAATACAATACAATAGCAGAATTGGAAGGGACGTTGGAGGTCTTCCAGTCCAACCCACTGCCTAGGCAGGAAACCCTATACTGTTTCAGACAAATGGCTATCTAACATCTTCTTAAAGACTTCCAGTGTTGGGGCATTCACAACTTCTGGAGGCAAGCTGTTCCACTGATTAATTGTTCTAACTGTCAGGAAATTTCTCCTCAGTTCTAAGTTCCCTCTCTTTTTGTTTAGTTTCCACCCATTGCTTCTTGTTCTATTCTCAGGTGCCTTGGAGAATAGTTTGACTCCCTCTTCTTTGTGGCAACCCCTGAGATATTGGAACACTGTTATCATGTCTCCCCTAGTCCTTCTTTCTATTACACTAGACATACCCAGTTCCTGCAACCGTTCTTCATATGTTTTAGTCTCCAGTCCCTAATCATCTTTCTTGCTCTTCTCTGCACGCTTTCTAGAGTCTCAACATCTTTTCTACATCATGGTGACCAAAACTGAATACAGTATTCCAAGTGTGGCCTTACCAAGGCATTACAAAGTGGTATTAACACTTCATGTGATCTTGATTCTATCCCTCTGTTTATGTAGCCTAAAACTGTGTTGTTGTTTTTGACAGCTGCTGCACACTGCTGGCTCATATTTAAATGGTTGTCCACTAGGACTCCAAGATCCCTTTCACAGTTACTACTGTTGACCAAGGTACCACCTATATTGTACCTGTACATTTCGTTTTTGTTGCCTAAATGTAGAACCTTACTCTTTTCACCATTGAATATCATTTTATTAGATATTTCCTGAAGTATACTTGTCTCTGGCCAATCCACAGCACAGGACAAGCAACTGTTCATCCCTGCTCTCCCTTCCCATTGGATGCAGTCCCTTTTCAGCTTGGCCCCTGGTTAATTGTCCCATTCCATACCAAAAAGACCATCTTGCTGAGATCAACTCCATGCTATCATCTATAAAGCAATCTCATAAATTATTATTATTTGAAAATCTTTTCAACTGTAGTCCATTAAACTATTCCCAATAAGGTGTGTGAAAGGTTACATCTGAAAAGCAGGTTCTCATTCATGATTATTTTGATATAAACTGATTATAATTTTAATCCAAGAGTTTACCTCTGAAATCTGTGTAGCACTACAACCCAAGGCTTGAAAAACAGTTACACAGACCAGACTGTTTAAATATTTCTCCTTCTAAAATTAAAAGTAATTGAATACTTGGCAAGAAAGAGGAGACTTCCTGCAAATCTTCACATTCCAGGCAAAACACAACCTCATTGAAGTAAATAATGTTACTCCAATTCAATTTTCTAGTGAATAACATTATTTAAAATATCTTAAGATAACCTAAGATATTTCATGTCTTCTCATGCTATGCAATGCTTCACTAATGGAAATAAAGGGGAAAATGTAAATCAAATGAAATCCTTTTAAGTTCCATGAATTTCAAAGGGATGCTTAACGTCTATTATAATCCAGGGGATAAACTTTGGCTGAAAGCAATTTTATCCTACAAACAACATTCAGGTTCTTGATTTTAACTAATATTCTCTATATGCTGCACCTTTAATGCCGGGCTTTACATCATTGTAAATAATTCAAATAATATGTACAAGCTGTTGTCGACCTGTGTAGTCTTCCTTTCAAAACTAATTGGCAAAACAGCAGGGAGTGAGCTTTTCCTAGCAAGCAGTGGGAGGGTGTGTTCAGTGAAGTTTAAATCTCCACCTGCACCACCAGATTGCTACACATCCTGTGTTCTACAATATCATAGTTCTCACTAGCAATAATTTAAAGCAGTTCAGTCTATAACCCTTTTCTTCTTCAGATTCTATTTTGATGCATCCTTTTGCTTCTTTCCACCCCCACCCCTCCTGCCTACTCCTTCACTCTTCTTGCATCAAAATCTTTTAACACAATGGTATTTTTGCAGTGATTTTGGTCCTGATGCAGTATATCAACTTTTGTAGACAACAAGGGAGGAATGTAGGGAAAGAGCTCAAAAAGAGAAAAATAATCACATGTGAAAATATCTCATTTTACTGCATGGCACTTGAGCAAGAATAAAAAAGCTTTTGGCATCCTAAGGCAACTTTGCAAAATGTGCTGCTGGTTAGCAACCATTTTCTTAATATATCCTCTATTTGTTCTTTACTGCAACATACATTTGCATGAAAACAAGGATGCTGTTTTGTCCTCAGCTCTTCCATCCCAGCTGTTTATTCTGGAGCGTAGGCTGATTTAACAAGGAGTTGCATTTGATTGGGTGTTTCTGATGTTTCTTTGTCTGATTCTGTTTCTCACAGAGTAATTTGAAAAGCTGGCTCCTAAGATAGTTCTCTTCAATATGACGGCAGAACCATTGCACAAGACTGAAAAAGACACTGCTGTGAAAATTTGGCTCTTCGTGATATAGGAAGGGATGAATCTATCCAATTCAATTTTATTCAGTTTCTCCTTTTTCCCCAAATGTATATTTATCCTAACCTGTTTCTGCAATCAGTTCATGACTGTCTTTTTTAAAAAGCAACAGGAAAATGTGTACAAATATAAATGTCCTCACAGAGATAAAGGAAGGGAGGCAAAAGTGCATTCAAGATTCTATTTCTTTATCTTTACCATAAGAGTGGCATTGACCTACATGACTTTAGTTCCCTAATCTGTTCTACATTGTCTACATATCTATTAATATAATAATGTTGTTATAGCCAGTCACAGTAAAAGTAGTTTTAGCCTTCCTATGAAGATGATTACATGGTCTGATCTAACTAGTGTACCATTAATAGAAAATGATCACAACAGTACATTACAATCCCAGGGCAGGCTGGAGATACTATTTATTTATCATGGTGCCTGGAAGCTGGGAAAACCTGGATGGGAAATAGGATTAAACTGAACCCTAGTCAGATCCAGCCTTACTTGGAGTAGGAAGACCTGACTATAGCATTTCACACCCTCATCAATATCCATTTAGAATTCTGCAACACATTCTGCATGGGGTTGCCTTTAAAGACCAACCAGAAGTTACATTTGGTGTAAAATGCTGTAGCTCATGTACTGATGGGTGTTTTCTGGTAGATTTATATTATACCTGTTTCAACCTATTAGCTTCCTATTAGCTTTGGATGAGATTAAAATGCTGCTTTTCAGCCCTGTATGGATTTGTGCCAGGTTTTCTATAGGGGCCTACTTGCCCATTGGAATGAGCTCAGGTCCTCCATTGTGATAGGGGAAGCGGATCAGAGGTGGTATTCAGCCAGTTTGGAACAGTTCGCCTCAACCGGTATCATTCAACCCGCCCCAGCTCTAAAACGTCCTATGTTGCCTCATGTTTGATGCTGAGCACATGCATGCAGGCCATGCGCATGAGCAAAGTGCATGCGTAGAAGACTGCACACATGCATGGAAGGCACCTGTACTATGCAAGCATGCACGTGTTCACAGTTGCGAAATGGTGGTAAACCTAAGTGAAACTCACCGCTGAAGCGGATGGTTCCAGAAATTCAAAAGGGCTGAAGCCCAGAAGTATTTTTATTTCTTAGAGAGAAGACTGCCCTCCAGAATTGATTCCTATTATATATTAGTTTGTCTCCAACTGTCTGCTTTTTCTAGAAGGTCTTGGTGCTGTTTGTTTGTTTCTGTTTCTGTTTATTTGGATTTATATGCCGCCCTTCTCCAAAAGGACTCAGGGCGGCGTACAACATTAAAAAAACACACATCCCAAAGTTAAAAAAATTATATACATATCCAAAAAAACCAACCAAATTTAAAAGACAATACATTTAAAATAAGTTAAAATTAACAGTCCAGGCCGGCTTGCTGGAAAAGCCACCTTTTTAGGGCGCGTCAGAAGGACCGGAGGTCAGGGATTATGAGAAGCTCCGGGGGCAGCTCATTCCAGAGGGAAGGCGCTCCCACAGAGAAGGCTCTCCCCCTGGGGGTCACCAGCCAGACACTGTCTGGCCAACGGTGCCTGATGCTATATGTTGATTGGGAGTTTTAAATGCATGTTTTTACATGCTATCACTGTGTTTGCTTATTTTGATGAGCTGCCAAGCCTTGTGATTGTGGCAAAATACAGTATATGTTGAATAAATACGTAACAAAATAAATAAAATAAAATAAAACTTTCAATTCATTCTACTGACTGTTGAGGAGCTATAAGCAGATTACAACCAAACATTTATAACCTACCAACACAATTGTGAAGAATTGAAGTGCATATAATGTGATCTTAACAGAATGTAATACCTATCAATTATTTTCATTTTTTAAAATATTTTTTTATTTTTAATTTTCAAAACAAACACAACACATCCTTCTTTACATACTGTAGAAAGTGTATCAATTGGTTAAAAAAGGCTTTCATGCATTTCTTCCACAGTCAACAAACATAATTCATATTAACTCAAGTATTTTAACTCAGATATTTATACATGTTACCATCATAATACCTCCATTTTCATTTGACTATAATTGTTTAAACGTCCTTCATCATAAAATATACCAAGATTTAATACATACCCACATACTGGCATTTCATTTGCTATTTCTAATATCCTCCAATAACACTGAATCCTTATATCCTATTCTAGCTAAACATCCATAATATTTAATAACAAAGTTTTCTAATCCTCCTTTCCAAGTCACTGTTTACAATTTACATCCAGTTTCCTTATGTTGTACCCACACCTGTATATACGTTAACATTATCCCTCCTTTATTTAACTATATCCTGCATCATAACATTTTCCCCTAATAATCAAGACTTAACTGAATCTAACTTCTTTTTTTATTAACCTTTATATATAACCCAAAAGAGTTTCTAATCTTCCTTTCATGGGTACCATTCAATATTCATATCCAATTATTACATATCATAACACTACACATTGTATACATTATTATCATTATCAATTATTTATTTAACTATATCTATTGTCACTAAATTTCACTAAGTTTAACTAGTTTTAAATTATACTCTTCCATCTATCAACCTGTATCTTTTCAGTAGCAAAACAGTCTCATATCTTCTGCCATTTGTGGTGTCAGTCCTCTAATCATCTCCTTAATCAACTTTGTATGGACTCTTGGCAACTCTTTGCTTATAAAATCTCTCATATACTTTTGATGCCCTTCTTCTGTTTCCTTAATCAGCTTATCTTTGATTGTCAGTAGTGTTATCAATGATATTGCTAATAAAAATTTTCTCTTTAAACCCATAAATTCTTTTGTTTTTTCTTCTTCTGTATCTTGCTATCTGGGGTAGATTTTCCCTCCATTTAATACCTCTTTCAGTATTCCACTCTTTCCATTTTCAGAGACAAACCAATCACCATAAATATCAGCAATTTTAATTTCTTTATATTCATTTTCCTCTTCAATTTTTAGGATTTTAACCATCACTTTTACCATTTGATAAACATTTCCAACTTCATCATATTTTACTGTTAGATACTCTAAGTCTTCCAACTTCTTCTCTATCCTCTCATATGTGTTTGATAATTTCTGTATTTCTGAGAATATCTTTTGCAGACTTAAAATTTCTTTCTGCTGTTGAAATTGTGCCATTATCTCCAGCTAACAAACACTGCTGCTCTAGCTTGGAAGGTTTTAACAAGATTAAGCATAGATTCACAATAACGTTTTATTTTCACCTTTCTCTGGTTAAAGATATACTTCAAAGGGACATCTGTATGCTTTTCTTCTTATCACTCTCTATAAACAAGCAGTGAGACCTTGGAGTGCCAAGCCAGGATAATCAGTGAGAAAAGTAAGTGTGTTTCATTTCCAATACACAAACCTCCAGCCTCCGAGTAGCAGTGTTATTATTGCAATCTTCTTTTTTTCTTTTTGTATCTTTTTTGTATTTCAAGTTTTTAAAAAAGTCCAATTCTTGAATGAGTTAGAAGAATACCCATAGTAATGAAAGAAGAGAATTGTAGTCCATAGGTTACAAAGAATAATAAAAGAAAAAAATAGAAGAAGAAAACTTAATCCTTTTGTTTTAAAAGGCTTGCATAAATTCCATCCATGAAGTTAGCATTTAAAAAGTAAGATAACCCACTGTCCAAAACCATTCCAAATTTAATTCTGCTGCTTATTTCTTCTGTTCTCCAATTTAAATTAGTTTTAAGTTTTTTATGGGCAGTCTCTTTTAAAACGGTAAAAATTCCTCACCAGCTGGAAACACTTTCTCTTTCCATATCCTTCCGTTTTGGAGCCTCCCCGACTTCATCAGCCTAATGGCTGGATTTTTGTCACCGGCTTGAAGAACTTTTCTTGGATCGATCAGGGACTTTGCGATGTCCCTGGGATCAGCAAGACGTATTCTTCCTGTTCACCATCTCTGCGGGATGGTTTAGGTCCATTTGGACCACCCAGCGGCAAAAGTATCGATGGCAATCTCAGAGCATTGAGATCGCATATCACTCGTCGTGACATTGGCTCTTCCTCCTCCAATTATTTTCATTCTTGTTGGCTTGCTGACATTGTAAAAAAAATATCAAGATTTCAGACTTTTTTTTCACAGTTACTTACATGCAGAGATGTTCTTGAAATGCTATGACATAATAGAGTAGCATCTCCACTTATTTCAACTGGGAAGAAGATGTGCTCCTATTTTCTACCCTGCTGACTTTTTCCCCATCCTGTTCTGATTGAAAGCTCTATTATAGGAAGGAAAAGTTTGATTTTGTTCTTAGAGACAATTCTAGAGCTCTCATACCATCATTTACAATTGGATAAAGCTGTTCCTGAAATAGCACCATTTCCACCCCAAAAAATCCATGACTACTCTGCAAATACCATAAAAGTAGGTCAAACTCCATATCCCCCATCCCCACTCCTAATCCCATCTTGCAATTGTCATGAATTTTCTTTAGGAGAAGATGTGTTTACTTATGCATCTCCCAGCCTTTTGGGGGGAGGGGGGAATGATGTCTTGCCATGCTTCCTTAATGCCAACAATGTTACAAATGGCAACAGTTGAGAATGATATGATTGGGGAAATCAGACTAACTTATTCTTCTTTTGAGATGTTGGTGTCAAACAAATTGTGGTCTAACAGGGTTCCTTGACTCTGTTTTTTTAAATCATTTTATTGAAAAAACAGATTTTCTTATTTTAATTGAATGAGTTAGTAACAAAAATCTTTGTATCTGAATTAAAAAGCAAATAATAAATTCCACATCTGTATTTTCTTGATTGATTTATCTTCTCTTTTGAGAATATTGCAGCCAAGTGCAACTTTTACAAAAATTTACTTTGGCAGGACCAATGATAAAATAAACCTACTTTCAGAATTTATTTTATTGTACCTCTTCAGTTTAGGGCCTTTGCCACAAACTAAGTCATTTTTTTTAATATTTTATTATTTTCTTTGCTTTAAAATGTACTTCTTTAGGTCATATCTACTAACTCTGCAGGTAGTAACATGTCTTTAACCTTCTCTGGATTCAGCAGCTAAGTAGAATTGAGCCCGATAAGCATTTGGATAGAGCAGCCAAATCTTAGTAACATTCTGTTCAATTATGCTTCATCATTTCTATAAAGATTTTCAATTACATGGAAAATGAGAGAGTAAAAGAGGTAATTCAACCCAAATTGTGTAACTAAAATATAGTGTACTACACTTTATATTTTGGAACACAAGGTCTCTAAAATGTCTTACAAATTAAAAAGAAGATGGAAATAATAAAATAAATTATAGTTAACAGCACTCCAAGAAAAAGTCAATAACACATCTGAGAAGTAAGCAGCATTTAAATATTGAATACCATGGAAAACTGTTCAGTAGAAAACATTATTTAATACTTTACCATAATGGAGATTTTTTTCCCTAGAAATAGAAATAGAGTATTGTTTACTTAAGTAACTAAAATACTATATGCTACTAACACTCTCACTGTGACCTTATGCATCTAGGGCAACAACGTTTGAACCAAGGAACCACAAATGTACTAACTTAAAGAATGTGTCCAAAATCCTGGACCCATGACTCCTGAAAGAATGAAATTTGGGGAAGTTGTGTCTGCTACAGCGCTACTGGCTACTGTTGCACTGCTGGGCATCTGCTGCAACCACATGAGCTTCATTTTCAACATTCTGTGACAGTTTCCCAACCTGATTTGCAATCCCTTGCTCCTCTCTCATATAGCAGTACATGCAGGGAAGGGGAGGGGAGAGAGATTTCCAATGAGTACACCCACCGTCCAACAAGGAAATTCAATGGAGAAGCCAGCAGGAAGTCAGAAGTTGCTCCTGTTCCCACTGCTTTTTTTGCCCATCCATGTTTCTGCTTAGATAAGGAAGTATCTCTGAAATGATAATCCAATGGGATACAGGTTACCGAGGTACAATCATACCTAGTTTAGACTACTAATATTAAGTAGTTTGGACTATCCTAAAGCAATATTTCATAATAAAAATAAATAAAAAACATTGTTTAAAAAATAGGAGTTGAGTGAGGTGAATAATTTTAAAACTGTAAAATAGGCCTTCCTTTATTTAACTTTTGTATAAAAGATAGCAGAAATCCAATTTCTAGGCTACCATTACATACAGATAGTGGAACCCATGTAGCCAGTTAGTTGTAGTGCTTAAGACATCAGGCTAGAAATCCAGAGACATTGGCATGAAGTGGCTGGGTGACCTTGAGCCAAAAAAGCCAACACAGTTCTAGGCTGCATCAACAGAGGGATAGAATCAAGATCACGTGAAGTGTTAATACCACTTTATAATGCCTTGGTAAGGCCACACTTGGAATACTGCATTCAGTTCTGGTCGCCACGATGTAAAAAAGATGTGGAGACTCTAGAAAGAGTGCAGAGAAGAGCAACAAAGATGATTAGGGGACTGGAGACTAAAACATATGAACAACGGTTGCAGAACTGGGTATGTTTAGCTTAAGAGAAAGAAGGACTAGGGGAGACATGATAGCATTGTTCCAATATCTCAGGGGTTGCCACAAAGAAGAGGGAGTCAAACTATTCTCCAAGGCACCTGAGGGTAGAACAAGAAGCAATGGATGGAAACTAATCAAGGAGAGAAGCAACTTAGAACTGAGGAGAAATTTCCTGACAGATACAACAATTAATCAGTGGACAAGCTTGCCTCCAGAAATTGTGAATGCCCCAACACGGGAAGTCTTTAAGAAGATGTTGGATAGCTATTTGTCTGAAATGGTATAGGGTTTCCTGCCTAGGCAGGGGGTTGGACTAGAAGACCTCCAAGGTCCCTTCCAACTCTACTAGTGTATTGTATTGTATTGTATTGTATTGTATTGTATTGTGTTATTTTTTTCTCAGCCTAGGAAGGAGGAATAGCAAACCACTTCTGAAAAACCTTGCCAATAAAACTTGCAGGGACTTGTTCAGACAATCTTCGATAATCAGAGACAACTGAATAGAAAAAGAAATAAATAGAACCAGAGCTTTGTGTAGTTTTTAACATTATCAATTTTACTTAAGCCATTTTCTCAAAACTAAGGAATGTATAATAATTATAAGTAAAGTAGAGCAAACTATATAGCTGAATTAGGAAACAATGTGCCTTAGAATATGATTCGTTATTTTCTCATAAAAAGAACTTTAAAAACCTTTTAAAGGGAAATTTATGTCTGATTCATGTCATTTTTAGAAAACTGTTAAAAGTAGTGTTGAAAGCAATATATTATAACATAGAACACATAAATCATTAAAATCAGCTTTGTTGCATGCAGAAATTAGTACCAGATCACAATAATCACAGATAAGTAGCCTCAGAGCAGATTATTTCAGAAGCAGTCATATCTGTAAGATTTTAATTGGGAAATTAATTTGGAATTCATTGCAGATGTTTTTCTCAGTTCTGTAAGTAAGGCAAAAAAAGGACCTCTCCAGATGGTGATTTTTCACACAATGGTTAAGTGCTTGTTACTTAGATTTTTTCAAGGTGTCCAAATATCATTAATTCACTCAGTGGTTTCTATTGCAGAAAAATCTCATTTTCCCTATACTTAGGTGTCTTTTTATGGTGGAAATATGCAGCGATTAATGCTAGCCAGAATGTGATTTGTAGATGCCATTAGCACCTTTTGGATAACTGCTGTTCAATATTTCACAGTATACAAGTTAATATTCATTTGGTTCTTCATTATTATTTTAGGACATTCTGGAAGTTTTATATATTCACCATATTCACCATTTTATATATTTTAATTCCTCTTAAAATTGGGATCCAGATTAGATCAGAACCATCTAGTCCAGCATTTTGTGTTAATCTGTGGTTATCTAGATGCTTTAGTACACATTTATCAAGAGCATCCATGGAGTATAAATAATGAAATAAAGACAAAGCATAAATTCTGCCTCGTAACATATTTATAGACTATGTGACAATTGAGGTGTGAAAGAACAGAGCTTGTAGATTTCGTTATTTGGATTCATCATGGTTAAAAATTAATACCTCCGCTAGCCCACCAATTCACAGAAGAAATTATAGAAAGAAGTCAAAGTAGTATCCACTTGAAAGATCAATTGGGTTCTACATTGAAAGTAAAGCAGTTTCAAGAAATTTTGTAACAATACCTTTACTCTTTTAAAAGATCTGCTTTAAAAAGGGTGCAGAGAAAACGTACTAGCCTTTGACTAGCCTCATGTAAGATTGAGTCTTAATAAATTACTATTGTTCCTTCATCCATTTTCTTATCTGTTCAGTATTTTAGTTTCTCAGATCACCTCTCCCAATACATGCTCTGTACATTTTTATATGATGCCTAGATATCTCTTTTTTCAAAAGATAAAGCATTAAACCACGTGGTGTAGGAGTAATTGGAAATGATTCTTCTTTCAGTATTTTACTTTTAAAATTCATATAATGTAAACACATAAAATAGTCCTGTCAATATATTATTATATATTATTACTATATGTTATTTGCAGTATACTTTAGCAATAGCAATAGTACTTAGGCTGATATACCGCCTACAGTGCTTTACAGCACTCTCTGGGTAGTTTATAAATGGCAGCATATTGCCCCCAACAATCTGGGTCTTCGTTTTACCAACCTTGGAAGGATGGAAGCTGAGTCAACTTTGAGCCAGTCAGGATTGAACTCCTGGCTGTGGGCAAGGGTTAGTGTGCAACACTGTATTCTAACTACTGCACCACCATAGCTCATCCACTTTAAAAACAACTGTCCATCATTACATAAAGCTGTATCAATAATAAATGGCCAAGAAACATTCTACAACCTAGTTTTTTGGCATAATAGCCATAAAAGCCTTGGAAACAATACACAGATGCCAGGAATTGTCTTTAAAACATAAGAATTGTACAAGCAGTGTAATATCTGTGTGAAGTGGCAGGATAGGAAAAATATTGGTGATTTTAAACTTTGATGTTGGAGAAGACTTCTAAGATACCATGGATAGGTATGAAAAGAACTGATATAGTGTAGTTCATAGAAACATTAAAGCACACATATTGTTTTAAAAAATCTGCCTTCAGTCTCTGAGAACCAAGATTGTCAAAATTGTTACCAAGCAACAAAAATGCAGAGTTCTATCTACAACCCAGTTGCCATATGACAAGTTATACCTGCCTTCACTAATAGCAAGCTACCCAGTAAAGTTTATTGCAGTGTGGTTTGCTTGTAAAGGAAACTGTAGGTAGAACGTAATCAGTATGCTGTAACTTCTAGTCCGGCCTTACGTAGGAAAAACTGATTGGGTGACTTTGGGCCAGCCACTTTCTCTCTCAGCTCTACCCACTTCACATGGTTGTTGATGTGGGGAGAATAAGAGGAGAAAGGAGTATTAGGTATGTTCACCATCTTGAGTTACATATAAAGTACTAAAGGTGGAATAAAAATCTAATAAATAACTAAAAAATAGAATTAAGTATTCCACCGAAAGTTTTCTAGGATGAGCAATATGGGTAGTATTCATTTACCAACTGCCACTTTTAGCAACCTTCGGGAGTTACAATGATAACTTCATGACCAATTCTTATGTTTACCACTGTTCCATGCTCTTGCAGCTGAGTATCATCACCTCTACGCTGATGATACTCAGCTGTATATTTCAACTCCAAACCACCCCAACGAGGCTGTCGAAGTGATGTCCCGGTGTTTGGAGGCCGTCGGGGTCTGGATGGGGGACAACAGACTTAAACTCAACCCCTCCAAGACTGAGTGGCTGTGGCTACCGGCACCTCGGTTCAGCCAGCTGATCCCATCGCTGGCCATAGGGGGCGAACAATTGCCCCCTGTGGAACGGGCGCGCAATTTGGGCGTCCTCCTTGATGCCCGGCTGTCAATGGATGACCATGTGGCAGCCGTGGCAAGGGGGGCGTTCCACCAGGTTCGCCTGGTGCGCCAATTGCGCCCCCTACTGGACCGGGATGCCCTACGCACGGTCACTCATGCGCTGGTGACGTCCCGCCTGGATTACTGCAACGCTCTCTACATGGGGCTGCCCTTGGGACGCGCCCGGAGACTGCAGTTAGTTCAGAACGCAGCCGCGCGGGCTGTGATGGGGAGTACGAGGTACTCCCACGTAACACCTCTCCTGCGCGAGCTGCACTGGCTGCCTGTGGTTTTCCGGGTGCGTTTCAAGGTGCTGATTACCATCTTTAAAGCGCTCCATGGCACGGGACCTAGTTACTTGCGGGATCGCATCCTCCCACATACATCCCTGCGGCCAATACGCTCACACAGGGAGGGACTTCTCCTGGTGCCGTCCACTAGGCAATGCCAGCGGGCGACACCGAGGAGTAGGGCCTTCTCTGTGATGGGCCCAACCCTCTGGAATGACCTCCCCCCCCCCCGACATTAGAACCACTTCTGACCTCCGCTCCTTCCGGCAAAAACTGAAGACCCACCTGTTCCGATTAGCAGGCCTGGCATAATTCAACTGTCCCTCCTGGCAAATGTATTATATCTGGTTATTTTAGGGGCTTTTTAATTTACTGTATTTGTTTTTAGGGGTTTGAATTTATTTTATATCTGCTTTGTACAGTTCTTTTAACTACATTTTAACCTCCTCCATGTCAATTGTCAACTGTACATATTTAATTTAATTTTATTGTATCCTGTTATATTTTGTATGAACTGTACACCGCCCCGAGTCCCTTGCGGGAGAGGGGGCAGTCTAGAAGCATTAAATATTATTATTATTATTATTATTATTATTATTATTATTATTATTGCAATCATTCATGTGCTTCTCAACTGGCTTATGACACACAGAATTAATGGACAATTCAGAAGTAAAATTATAAATTGCAGTCATGTGATGTCTCATTTAATGATCTTTATGATTTGCTTAATGACCAAATAGGAAGTGAGTTTGTAGGCCCATCGTATACCTTTCCACTTAATGCTAATTTATCTGTATTTTCAAGAAACAGAAGTTTCCCACGGCCAATTGAGTTAGAGATATGGCAGAAATTCTGGTCTCAAAATTATAAAATGACAACGTCAACTGCATGTAAAGAAAATTTGTATAAGATGTTTTACAGGTGGCATCTACTCCCAATGAGAATTGCAAGAATGTTCAAGAATAAATCAGAAAAGTGTTGGAAATGTCACCAGACACTGGGCTCATATTACCACATGTGGTGGACTTGCACTGAAGCCAAAAGATACTGGACTAAAATTCACAAGTGGTTGGAGAAAATGATACATAAACACATAGACTTTAAATCAGAGATTTTTTTCATTGGGAATCATACCAGAAACTTACAATAAAGACTTGAAATATCTGATTGTAAATGTTTTAACAGCAGCTAAAATTGTATTTGCAAAAAACTGGAAAAATGAAACAATACCAAAACAGGAGGAAGTTATTTGAAAAATAATGGAGTGTGCTGAAATGAGTAAATTGACATTTGAAATTAGAGAACAAGAAGATGAGCAATTCTACAAGATATGGGATTTGTTTTATCAGTGGCTTGATTAAAAGAACCTGGAAATGAAAAATGTTTTATTCATGTTTCAATTGAAGAAGATAAGTGATAATATAATCATGTTGTTAAATAGATTAATAATGGCACAATGAAAGACTGACATATATATGAATTGAATAATTTAGAATATTTTCTTTTAAAATGAAGGATAAGGATAATAATGAATCTATGTATATTTGATAGATGATTGGTGATACTATGCATAATTCTAAGTAGTGCTGTATATTATAAAGATATTTTGTTGATAAACAGTTTAATAAGGAAGTAATGAAAGATTGGTACATGTATGAAGTGAATATTTAGATTACTCTGTTTAAAAATGAATGAATAACATTTGTACTTGAATGTATGATGTACAAGGACAACAATGAACATAAGCATACTTGATGGATGATTGGCAGGACTATGCATAATTGAAAGTAGTGATGTATAAACATAAACAGTTGGAAAATTCTTTCACACTGTAAAAATAATCAGAATGAGATAAGTGATTATATAAAGGTATATTGTTATTAAATAGATAATTAAGGATGCGAGGGAATTAGGTTTGCTGAAAAGAAAGAAATATTAACTGTAACTGAATATATGATGTACAATAAAAGTGAGGTACTTAGTTATATTTGATGGAAATTTTGTGATTGTATACGTAATTGAAAATATGGATGCACAAACACTTGTAACCAAATGACATGCTGAATGTAATGGATGAGAGTTTTATATGTTATGTGTTGTTGGTCTTTTATGTTTAAAAATAATTTTAAAAACATTTTTTTAAAAAAAGAAGTTTCCCATGGCCAATCCTGTATGGATTATGTAAGGTTTTATATTTTTGTCATTCTAGGTCTGTTAATGATGGGTCATTGGCCTGGGATTCATTGTTGCCTAAATAATTTTTGTTAATATTGTGAGAATTTGTTTTTTAAAGGGTTATCATATTCTGGATTGATCTCATCTAAATTCTGAAGAATAAAATTCCTAGAAAGGAAATAGCAATTAGATGCTTGAAGCCAAAAATTGGCTCCTTCTTCAATTCAGTTTGTGGCAAGTGATGTCTAATATCATTTTTATCTCTATCACAGATACTTTCTCCTTCAGATTTCCAGATCACACTGCTAGCAGAGGAAGCTAGCAGAGGAACAATTCTTTCTTCTTGCAACTCTTGCTATACAATCCCATATACAAAGTTATTCAGAAGTAATAATTTCTCCTGTGCTCAGTGCAGTTTTTTCTCTAGTCTATAAATGCATGATCTCAGCAGCATAAATGCAATGATTCAAAAGCTCATGGCAACCTAATTTGTAGGCTTTCTGTCCTATTTCAGTCTCTTTGACAGGATGAGATTGTGAATTATTGTAGATAAGGATGCATCTGTGTCTGTCACTCAACAGCTTGCTTTATCCTGTTCTTTCATCTATCCTGTTTTAGGCATATTGCCCAGTATACATCAAGATAATTTATTTTTACCTGAAAACATTGGGACTAGCTTAAATGTGGCTATCTGAGAACAAAGTTTGAAGAGATTCTTATATGCACTTGTGAAAATATGTCATACTGTATAACTTATTTTTATATAAATTTAAAGTAGTTTTATCTTTTTCCAGAAACACATGGCAGTTGCAGCATACAAACCTGGGGAAAATTCCACCACTTTCAAGACATTCGTCCCAAAGGTGCTTTTTCAGGAGGCAACTGGACTTCCTTGTTTTTTCCTTAAAGATATTGTTTCCCTTCTCATGTGTCACGATATTAAAAAGTTCGCTAGGTCTGAACTGCCTGAATTGACACTCAAGAGTTAAACTAAGAAAGCTTTATTGCGCAGGTCATAAAACAAAATGTTATCTGAAAGTGATTTATTGCGCACGCGTTACACATTCCAAAATTCTTTTTCTTCTTTGTTCGGCAGCCAACTTTGGCAGACGTAGCTTTCATTATCAAAATGTAACCATTAGTTATTTTTTGTTTCATTTACTTTTATTATTTTCGTATTAAAGTTTGTTTATTAATTAGAATACTTAAAGACTTTTATTTTTCTCAATATCTCAAAAGATATGCGGAAGGGAATCAGCCACGGTCCATTGATCTCAGATTTCCCCAGGGCATTTTTTTTCCCTGACAACATGGTAGCAGAGGATGGTTTTGATGATACCAGCTGAGATGGTTACAATTTATGGCTGTATTTTCTCTTCGCGCTATCTTAAGATAACCGACTAAGCCTAATTAGCAATGTCGGAGAAAAAGAAAAAAAAGAAAAAGAAAGATGGGGTGAGCACAGATGAATCAGCTTCCTCTGACGAGGAGGCTTCCTCGGACACAGAGAAGCAAAAACCTTCAAACGTATTCCAGGAGCAACAAAGTGCCGAGCCAAATGTGGGGGAAGGAGTTACAGAAGGCAAGATCTACGGACTGAGGTCAGTAAATCTTCCTCATTATCAAGATACAATTAACGAACGGCAAAAGTCTAAACGGCAACTGCCGGCAGAGAAAAAATCCTCCCACGCAGAAAGCAAATTTTATGAAATCCCCCCAGATGATGAGCAAGAAATGCAAAGCTATCTTGATTAAATAGAACGTTTCGAAAGATATGCTAGGGAGGCGAGAGTGTGTTTTGAAGAGATAAGGCGAAGTAGGAGAAGCTCCCCCATTCCCAAAATGTCTGAGGACGCCATCTTGTCTTCAAAACAACAGCCTAAGACACACCCCACAGAGTTCATTGGTCAATCAGAACAAAGAGACATGTACACGTCACCGAGGTCACGTGGTCCCTTTGAGTCAACTGAACTTCCGCATACGTATAGAAAGGTGAGGCAGCCAAAAAGTGAAGCTGCACTGCCATCTGCTGGCGGAGAAAAATTATTACAGCAAAAGATGAAGCAATTGGACCAGATTTTTAGAGATCTGTCTATGAGTTTTACAGAAGCCCAAACTTTGCCCCCAAAGGTTAAGTCTTCAACACCCCCTGGCGGCGTTGAATCCTCCCTAGATGGAAAAAGGCAAAGCCAAAGGCGAATTCGAGGAAGCCAATTTGATGTTGCCACGCAAAGGCCAATGATGCAACCCCAGCATCCCCTGGTTCAACAACCAGATTTGCAACCAGAGCAACAAATTGTTTCTCAGCAGGTATTCACAGTCACCCCCTTGACTGGTGAGTCCAAATTAAAGGAGTCAGGAGAGAATTATAAAGCCTGGGTCAGTGAAATTGCGCTCTTACTTCGAAGAGAAGGCACACATTCCATGATTTTTAATCCTCCTCCTCCACCGTGGACGCCTGCAATAAGAGACCTCGAAAACAGAGCAATCACGACTTTACTCATGTCAATGGAAATTGAGATCCAAGGTATCTTTCCACCTGATGCAACTGCCCAAGAAATATGGGCTATTTTGGAAGATTGCTACAGGCCCGTTTCAATTGAATCTTCATGTTTGCTCATGTCTGAGTTCCATGGTTCGAAGTTAAAACCTGGTGAACGAATTGGTGGATATTTGACCAAACTGAAAAGAATGAGAAGTGAATTGAGACAAAATGGCCATGTAATCGATGATATCCAAATGATTAGCATCATCATTAACTCATTGAATTATGAATGGAAAGATGCTGTTGCAAAGATTAACTACGTGCCTATTGCTCAACGCACAGTTAACCACGTTTGCAGACTTTTAGTGGAAGACGAAGCTATCAGGTTAGCTACCCCACATCTGCAACGACCTCCAGCGTCAAAGGGTCCAGCCAGACATCCCTTCCGAGGAAGAGGCTACGCTCCAAGGATGCCAAAATGCTACACCTGCAACCGTGTGGGACATGACACCCGGGATTGTCCCCAACGAGTTCCAGCTCCCGCCACGTACCAGCCCAGAGGAACAGATTCCAGAGGCAGAGGTAGAGGCGGAAGACAAGGTCGTCGTGGTCCAAGGCGTGATTCACAAGCTCCACTTGTGACACTGGCCATAACCAACGTTCCACAACCTGATCCAACCTTCGACAGACGTCTTTTGTGGACTTTAGATAGTGGAGCAGCTGTGCACGTTACCCACAGAAGGGAACTTTTCACAGAGATGGGCGAACCAGAGCCCGAGTATCGAGAACTGTATTCCTTCACCAACCACACTTGCAAGGTCATGGGAAAAGGAACTGTTTACATTGAAGAGCTCGATACACACATCCCTGATGTTTATTACATACCTTCAGCAACCAGTAATTTGCTTAGTCAAAGTCACTTGTCTAGAGAGTTAAAGTTCCAGGTTCACCACCTCGAAAAAGCAAGTTACTTAGTTAAAGATGGTGATATTGTTGCTGAAACCATGCTGATTGGTGGTGTTTATTACTTAAAGCCAAAGCCTAAAGGGCAAGCACAGGCAAGTATGCAAACTCCAAAAAGGCACAACGCAGACCCAGAGAGAGTTGTCCCAGAGAGAGAAAGCGTTACTGTGCCAAAGGCTCCTAAAGCCAACAAACAGAGAAAACAAAAACAGATTGCTCAGAGCAAGCCTGAGGGTCCTCATGAAACTGTTAATGTTGAGAATTCACTAACTGGTAAACCTTTGCATTCCAGGTGTATTCATAAGTGGCACAGAAGATTGGGGCATGCCAGTTTCCGTGTTCTTAGAAAGATGCCGGAGTTCGCAAAAGGTTTGGATCTAAAGGGGTGTAAGGTGTTTTTGGATTGTGCGGTTTGCAAAAAGGCTAAATCCAAGGCGGCTGCAATTCCCAAACATGCTACACGCCTGTCAACACGCATTTTTGATTTGGTACACACTGACATAGTGGGTCCTTTCCCACCAACACTTGGTGGCAGAAAGTATTTTTTAACAATTGTAGATAATCATTCTAGATATAGATTTGTATATCCTATGAGAGAGAAATCTGAGACCTTTCAGATCTTTAAAGACTTTGCAGCGTTTGTTTCTACACAATACCAAGTTCGCATCGCCAGAATCCAGAGTGACCGTGGTGCAGAATTCATGTCTCAGCGTTTCCAGGACTGGATGCGTAAGAATGGAATTCTTCATCAGACATCTGCTCCATATACACCGGCTCATAATGGAGTCGTAGAAAGAAGACAAGGGGTTCTACAAACCATGATGCGTTGTCTTCTAGAAGATGCCAATCTCAGTAACGCATACTGGGGTGAAGCAATCAAATATGCAAATTACATTGTCAACCGTACTTGGAGCAGTGTAATCAATCAAACTCCTTTCTACATGCTGTATGGCTACAAGCCTGATCTCAAGAACCTCCACATTTTTGGTTCATATGCTATGGTGAACACTCCCTTAAGTCAAAGAAGAAAGGGAGGTACAGTAGCAAAGAGACTGAGATTTATGGGTATTGATGATAATTCAAAATGGTACAAATTCATTGATACTAAACATGTGATTGTCATTTCACAATCTGCTAATTTTGAGGAAGACATTGACTGGTCCAGGATTCATTCCAATGATCCTGAAGTTTATTTTCCTAGAGATGGTGTTCCAGATGCCACGCAGCCTGATGACAATTTGCAGGCAGATGTTCCTTCTACCAGCTCTTCACAACCTGATGTTCCGTCTTCGCAAGCCGCGGATGCTGATGCTAGCGACGAACGTGAGGACGAGGATGATGATGAAGAAGAAGAAGACTGGACTGATGTTCCTAGACGCTCCAAGAGGGCCACAAAAGGAATCCCTCCACAACGTTATTCATGGCAACTGACAAAAACACCAGTACCTTTGATTTGCAACGTTACTCTTCCTCCAGAGACATTCACACAAATCAAACAGCTTCCTGATTCAGAACAAGACAAGTGGTATGATGCAATGCAGGATGAAATGGACAGTTTAAAGAAACTTAATGTATTCACACCTGCAAAACCTCCAGCAAACAAGAAAGTCATTGGCACCCGATGGGTCTACAGAATCAAGAAGAAACCAAATGGTGAGTCTTTATACAAAGCCAGACTTGTAGCTCAGGGTTTCGCTCAACGTTATCCTGAGGACTACACAAACACTTACTCACCAACAGTCAGAACTGAAAGTGTAAAAATTGCTTTAACCACTGCAACTATTCTTGGTTTAGAAGTTTTCCAATTTGATGTGGACACAGCTTATCTACATGCAGACCTAGATGAAGAGATCTACGTGAGAAGCCCTCCAGGATTCCGAAAGCAAGAAGGGGATACCTGGTTCCTGAACAAAAGTCTTTATGGTCTGAAACAGTCAGGTTTAATGTGGTATTTATGTCTTACTGACAAACTAAATTCAATGGGCTTTATTAAGTCCGAAACTGATGAATGCGTGTTCACAAAAAGATCTAACAATGCATATGAGATAATTCTTGTTTATGTTGATGATATTGTTTATATTGGTCCAAATAAGAAAATGAGTGAGATTTTTGCCAAAAGTTTGCAGAGATACTTCACACTAAAATCTTTAGGACACATTAGCACTTATTTAGGTGTTCAAATTGAAAAGACACAGAAGGGGTTTAGTCTTTCACAAGAGGAGAAAATTGACCACATTCTACATCATTGCAACATGAAAGATGCTAGCACAACAAAGACACCCATGCAAACAGATTTTCACAACTTAACACATGAACCAAGTCCTGAGTTCGAGGATCAAACACTTTATCGTTCAGTCATTGGTTCACTATTATACATTAGTAGTTGGACCAGACCTGACATCGCACTTAGTGTTAATCTTTTATCACGACACGTAGGTAAGGCAACACAATTTCATTGGTCATGCATTAAGAAGTTGTTGAAATACCTGAAACACACTAAGCACATGAAGTTATTGCTAGAACCAACACACACTGATCAACCAAAGTTGATTTGTTTTGTTGATTCCGACTGGGCGAGCGACAAGAAGTCACGCAAAAGCACTTCTGGTTACATGATGTTCCTAAATGGTTGTCCTGTTTACTGGCAAGTGAGAAAACAGAGTTTTGTTTCATGTTCATCTACTGAAGCTGAATATGCTTGTGTTTCAGATGCTTGTAATTCTCTAACGTGGTTTGATGCTTTGATCACAGATATCTGGACACGTCCGATTCGACCAATCACCGTGATGGAAGATAATGTATCTGTGGTTTATATTTCTGAGTCACATTTTACAGGTTCTAGGTCCAGACACATTGACATTCGTTATCAAAACACAAAGCAATTAGTTAAGCAAGGTTTTGTTAAATTGCAATATGTTTCTACACATGATCAGATTGCAGACATGCTTAACAAACCACTCGCCGCAAATCAACACGAGTATCTGCGAAAGAAGATGTGCCTTAATTGATGATTTGATGACGTCAGCCCAGACTAGCAAAAGAAGGGGTGTCACGATGTTAAAAAGTTTGCTAGGTCTGAACTGCCTGAATTGACACTCAAGAGTTAAACTAAGAAAGCTTTATTGCGCAGGTCATAAAACAAAATGTTATCTGAAAGTGATTTATTGCGCACGCGTTACACATTCCAAAATTCTTTTTCTTCTTTGTTCGGCAGCCAACTTTGGCAGACGTAGCTTTCATTATCAAAATGTAACCATTAGTTATTTTCTGTTTCATTTACTTTTATTATTTTCGTATTAAAGTTTGTTTATTAATTAGAATACTTAAAGACTTTTATTTTTCTCAATATCTCAAAAGATATGCGGAAGGGAATCAGCCACGGTCCATTGATCTCAGATTTCCCCAGGGCATTTTTTTTCCCTGACATCATGCAAGAAGCTTCTTCAGCTCTGGTGAATGGAAGGATTTATATTCCTTGTAGACAGCTGGTCATTTGCATTCTTTTAGAGAGTCATTGCGGCCACTTGGAAGTTTATCTGTGTCCTCAGGATCACCTATGTAGTGCAAATGGTGTGGAGCATTTTTGGCTGCAGGATACTTTCTGCCCTATGTCCCTTCACTGTTAAAGACAGACTCAGGCTGTTGGGGATGAATCTGTGGTGAAATTCAAAAAATTTTACTACGGGTTCTGTGGGCCTGGCTTGGTGGGCGTGGCAGGGGAAGGATACTGCAACATCCCCATTCCCTCCCCACTGCAGGGGAAGCATATTGCAAAATCTCCATTCCCTCCACACTCTGGGGCCAGCCAGAGGTGGTATTTGCCGGTTCTCTGAACTACTCAAAATTTCTGCTAATGGTTCCCCAGAACCTGTCAGAACCTGCTGAATTTCACCCCTGGGATTAATCTGTGTTGCCCACACATCTTCAATTTGCCAAGATTGAAAAATACTGTCCTAATATAAATTTCCCTAATTTGGAATTGTTTTAAAACTTTAATTTTTTGCCATCAGTGTAAAAAAAATCAGGACATTTTTCTATAGACGTGGTTATGAACGCATTATTTCACATGAACAATGTTTCTTAGCAAGGACTCTGAAAGCAGTAGATGATAGGTTTTTTTTGGAAGTGAAAATTGCCATAAGTGTCCTGAACCTCAAATATTTTTAGATACGTTCCCAAATATCAGCTATCTGCTTATCCAAAAACAAATGAATATTTAAATATAGAAATCATATTCTTCCATTCTCCCGTAACAGTTTTCAATCGAAGACAAGAACCTCTAATCCATTCCTCTGAATAGTTCAAAATGTTTCATTATCAATATATTCTGGTGGAAAAAGGCTCCAAGAACACTTGAAATGAAATTATAGAAGAATATTACAAGCTATTTTTAGATTAGTCTGTTCCTTACTTAAAGGAAAGTATTCCTGCATATATATTGATGTGTGTTGTGTATTCATCTTGTCAAAAGTAAATAAAATAAAATCAGGTGCCAGACTTCTATTTGATAAATTATTATTAAAAGTTTCTCCTCTCCACAAAATGTAAACCTTTGACTACAACAAGGAAAAAATTGATAATGCTTATGCCATTACATGACCCTCCAAAACCATTTTTCTAGCTCTCTAAAACGTTGTCTTGAACATGTAGTTTCAGGGAAAGAAACTAAGTGAAATCAGCCATTCTCAACTTGGCGTCTTCTAAAAGGATCCAGAATATCTTATCAAAATGGTCAGTGGCTAGACTGCCTGAAATTTACGTCCAACACACGTACATGGATCTCAGGTAGATCCATCTAGGGCTAAATCGAGCTTTTGATAACAAGATGGTGACAAAGATGATGATTCACATAAGAACTTCATAAAACAATACAAAAAGATGAATGTATGGTATTTTTAAAAAAATACAAAGGCCTCCTCATTATACCCCATTTCCACTAATATAAGTCCTACCCCCCAAAATAAGCCCTAGTTAAGGTTGTCATTAGCGGGAGGACATGGCCAGCCCTGAAGGCAGTGAGGGCACAGATGCTGATGATGTCCAGCAGAAGCCACAGTCTGAGCAGCACAGGTGAGTTGATTACCTGTCCAAGCAGGAAGCAGAGGTGAGTGGGAGGCACACAATCCGGATGAATGATTGGGATACAGGAAAGCTGAGATTCGGTGGCCCAGAGAAGGCTTTTGTCCACAAGAGGCTCACCTTCACATGGCGGCACTGCCAGCAAATGGAGGCAGAAGGTTTTTTTTTGGGGGGGGGGTAAAGCAGGCAATCCCGACTCACCACGTGGGCTGCAGGAAAGCTGGGAGATGCAAAGATGAGCCTCCCCTCCCACTCCGTCCTAATAAGCCCTAATGTTTATTTTGGAGTCCCAAAAATATAAGACTGGGTTTTATTTTCAGGGAAACACAGGTAATAAAAGAAATTAGCGACCCAACTTGATTTTGGTTTTTCAGACACATGAGACAATTATTCCTTGTTTCAAGTGCTTAGATCTGTAGTAACTGTTTCCCTTTAGGCATGTTAATTTGCTTCTGCCTAGCTTAAAAATCAGGAATAGATTTTTATGGGCTTCTTTGCCAACAAACAGTTTTGCTAGCCCCTGATTGCCCCTGACAACTTTAAAATTCATTGACAAAGAAGTGAATGAGTACTTCAGAGCCCCTTCATTAACATTGCAGCATTTTAAAGAAAGGCAATAAATCTTCACCAAATTAAGAGAAACAATGCCCATGTTGCCATTGTTAAGACAATGGTTTGGGTCTATGTGAAGAAGGCAAAATAATTCCCTCTTTTGGCATCTAGTTTTGTCTCCATAGACATCTTCAAAAGAAGCACAGGAAATAAATAGCACATAATTTTGCATTTTTATAATAAGTGTGAGACGAAACACTGAAAAACCTTGTCAGGCCCAGCTAAGCTGATTCCAATTAAAGCTCCTGACAGAGTTCCAGCTGTTTTACTACCTCAAATAGCACTGAACATAGCAAGGTTTATGAAGCATTCAGAAGTCAAATACCCTATTAACATAAACATGGAGTGAAATAAACTCGACTAATTTCAGCTTTCTTTCATTCATTAAAGTTGAACTAATCTAAGATGTTTAGGTTTCCTTTTTATGCAAAACATAACACACTATTTGAACTGTTTCATGATTTACTCCACACATCTACCCTTAGGGTAAAATCATTTTATCATTACAATTTTTATTATATTTTAGAGAGATGGAAACAGAAAGAGAGAGAGAATGATGACTGTAAACATTGGGAACGAACATTGAGAATGGTATCTTTTCTTGCTTCTAAGTGGAATGGCTTAGAAATTTTTTTGCAAACTTAAGCTTTGGTTTCAGTAATTTGTGAAATGGTCTTTCAAAATACTTTATGGATAACAATATTAAATATTAAAACTGACAATGAAACAAAGCAAGAATATTTATATATGAATAGGACATAATGTAATAGTATTCTAACTTACTGCACTGAGATTTGTATATTTGTATGTATTTCATTTGAGCAAATCTTTCATCAATTAAACATAAAACAGATAAATAAAAAATAAGTTTGGACTGGCATGCTTCAAAAAATATTTGGAAGAGATCCACAGAACCTCTTTAAAGCAGCTGTAGTTTATTGTTTGTTCAGGCTTCAATTTCAATCCAAAAAACCCTGTGTTCTTAAGAAATGCTTTAGATTCAAATTTCCAAGCTTTCCAAAAAAACTTGTTCTAAATTATTTCATAGGCTATGATATAATTTATATACATCATGTGGATCATAGCACCCATAATAACTTTAGCTGGCTTTGGAGACCCTCAAAATGAAATTTGATCCAATACAAGACCAAAGATCAAATTCAAGATGTCAGCAGGGCCAGCCCAGAGGCCTGGAGTTGCCATTCAGGGGAGAAATCCGGGCCAGCTGCCAAGACTCACCAGGCTTCACTCCTACACAAACAGTTGAGTAAATCTACAAAGCTAGTGATAACTGACTGACAACAATCCACGATTAATTTCCGGGTGGTGTTTGTTTTAGGGTTACGAGGGGATGGGTGTGCGCATTTCGCATTTCACCTAAAGGGGTGGAGATGAAGGTGGAGGTGGTGTTGAACTGGCAGGCTCCCAAAACCCGCAAGCAATTGCAGAGTTTTTTGGGGTTTGCCAATTTCTATCGCCAGTTCATTCCATCCTTTGCCCAAGTGGCCCTTCCACTAACCGACCTCTTACTCACAAAACATCTCACAACAAACCCTCGACCAGGAAGCCCAGTTGTGTGGACAACAGCAGGTCCGCAAGTGTTTGAGCATCTGAAGTCCTTATTTGTACAAGAGCCAGTACTGAAACATCCAGAGCCCACTAAGCCATTTGTGGTTCAGGCAGACACCAGTGATGTGGGGGTGGCCACAGTCCTCTTACAAAGAACAATGAAGGAGTTCTACAGCCGTGTGCCTACACCTCAAGAAAGTGTTAGGGACTGAACGCAACTGGCCCATTTGGGAGAAGGAGGCGTTTGGTGTGCCTTGTTGATGTGGCAGCATTTACTAGAAGGGGGAGGGATACCCTTTGAGGTCTGAACAGACCGTAAGAATTTGGAGACCCTCCAGACCCTACGAAGATTGTTGCCAAAACAAGTTAGATGGGCCTTGTATTTTCGGTCATTCAACTTCCAATTAAAATAAATACTAGGGGGCAAGAACCTCTTAGCTGATGCCCTCTCCTGCAAACCACAGTATCATAATAAAAGGGAGGATTTAGTGCAGGCTATCATCCCAACCCCACAGCCTAGGGTGCTAGCCACTCAACAGGCCCCACTGGCACCAAACATGTATGCCCAGGGGTAGGACCTCTCCAGAACAATCAAAGCAGCACTCCCAATGGACCAGTGGTTTCAAGAAAATCAAACTTTATTAACACAGCGAGAGGGCTTTGCCTGGAAGGGGTCGAAGTTATATGTACCAAGCGTGGTATGGGTGTCTGTGCTGCGTCACTGCTATGACGTTCACTCATCTGGACATTTTGGGTTCCTCAAGACTCTACATTTAGTAAATCGCCAGTTCTGGTGGCCCCACATGAAGAGGGACATAGAAGAATATGTAAGGAGTTGTGTTGTTTGCACTACCATGAAGGCCTGGCCTGGCCCGCCTCCTGGACTTTTACAGCAGGTGGCAGATCCAGTTCGGCCATGGGAACAGATAGCCATGGACTTCATCATAGATTTGCCGGACAGCTAAGGGAACAAGGTCATTTGGACGATAATAGACCTGTTCTCCAAGCAGGCTCATTTTGTAGCATGTACCAGCCTTCCATCTGCTAGGAAACTGGCTAAATTGTTCATTACCCATGAGTATAAACTCCATGGCATCCCCAAAAGGATAATTTCAGACAGGGGAGTGCAATTCACTGCCCGGTTCTGGCGCAGATTCGTGGCAATGGTGGGGTCTTCACAGGGACTTAGTACAGCCTTCCACCCCACGACGAATGGTGCTGCGGAGAGAGCAAACGCGATGGTGGAGCGCTACTTAAGATGTTATGTCCAGTACCAACAGACCGATTGGGCTGAACTCCTTCCCTTTGCAGAGGTTGCATATAATAATACAGTGCACAAAAGTACGGGGTTTACCACATTTCATGTGGCTACAGGGTAGGAGTTTGCCCCAATTCCAGAGTGTCCTCAAGTGCGCCCAGATGATACGACCTCGCAGGAATGGATAGCCCAGATGCAAAAGGTTTGGAAAATGGTGAGGGATGTGTTATGTCACTCTTTTGCCACATTAAAAAAGAGGCAGAAGGCGCAAGGACCTTTCCACGTAGGCCAGAGGGTATACATCTCCACTAAATATCTCAGGCTACCGTTGCCATGTAAGAAACTCGTGCCCAAATTTATTGGGCCTTTCCCAATCATGTGAGTTATTAACCCAGTCACAGTGCAGCTAAGACTTCCCCCTCTACTGGGGAAAACACATCCAGTCTTCCACTGCAGCCTGCTCCGATCAGTTCAGGCATCTGATATCAGAGGAGACCTGCTATGGCTGCCAGCCCCAGTTACTGTAGATGGGGAACAGCACTATGTAGTGCAATATATACTAGATACCAGGTGGCACAGGGGACTGTTACAATACCTTGTGTTATGGAAAGATTATCCCCTGTCATAGGCATCATGGGTTCATAGCAAAGACTGCAGAGCGCCCCATCTGATAGCGAGATTCCACCACAAACATCCCACAAAACCAGGGGAAAGGGGTCCTTCGACACCTAACTGACTGTAGTTTGTAGCTCCCCAAATGCTGTCTCCATGGTAGGGGGCCGCATGTCAGTTCCGGCCAGCCCAGAGGCGTGGAGTTGCCATTCAGGTGAGAAACCTGGCCAGCTGCCAAGACTCACCAGGCTTCACTCCTACACAAACAGTTGAGTAAATCTACAAAGCTAGTGATAACTGATTGACAACAATCCATGATTAATTTCTGGGTGGTGTTTGTTTTAGGGTTACGAGGGGATGGGTGTGCGCACACGTGATGTGCAGGTTATCCTAATTACTAAGTAACTATAAAAGGTGATGGGGAGCACCAGGTGGCAGTTCTGATAATTTATTCATTGCCTTAGTGCTTTTTTGGTCAGTTTGTGCCGAAGGAAGAATACAAACTGCATTTCAAACTGTTTCTGTGTTTGGCTGTTTTCATTACACTTCGGAACCTGGCACAAGATTCTGCAGGATTCAAAAGAACAGGTAATTAACAATTCCAAACTTTAAGTTGTGTTATAATGCTAGATATATAACATGGATTGTATGTTGAGAGTGGATTGTATTGCTTTATGGCTCCTTTTGGTCCTATTTGGGAAATGGACTGGGCTCCATGACTCTGCATAACGATCTTAACAACTGTTTTTGAAACGTATACTTCCACAATAGTTCAGTTTAGCATATTGGTTTTAGTATCTTCAAATACATATGGCTGTCTTAAAAGAAACTAAGGGGAATATTGAGATATCTAATTAAAATTTAAAAATCTTACATATCTCAGAACATTTGTTAGGCTTTATCGACTACAAGTGAAGTATGACTCAGAATCCAAACTGGTCAGAGAATGAATGAATAAGTGGATGCAGAATTTGGTTGCATTAATAGAGATGCAACAATGGGGATTTCAGTGAAAGAAGTAAATTAAATATATTCTGAATGCTGAGAGAAAATTGTTTGTTTTATCACTAGTATACTATTCCAGTTTTAATTGAAAAATTGGCAATTATTTTTCAAAAAAAATTGCTGGAAACATAATGAGTATGTCAGATCATTTCTACATCTCATCGCCATGCTATAAAGCTCCACAGTTATGGAAAACAATTCGTACTAGAATGAAATAAAGAAAAGCTGAATTCTTGTTTAAATAAACTTTATCGAACCATACATCCCCTCAAAATATACTGAATTAGCTTTATATATGACAACTGCTGCAAGGCTTCCTAAATGCTTGTTACTGGAAAGATTGTCTGATCCAATGGTTTAGAATGGAAGAATGGCTAACCAAATTGTGGGAATATGATTTAATAATGCTATAAAAACTGACTGACTCCCAAAATAGTGTCTGTTAAAACAATTTCAATTGAAGACCTCTTGGGCTGTAAAACTGACAAATTATATTAGGAACTGTGGTCTCCCTGCCTTTTATACAATTGGAGGGCTAAGCTAAAAAGATTGCTGAACTAAGAATTTTGGAGAAGTACAGAAAAATACAGCAATCTTCAGTAAATTTGGCAGATTGAAATGGATGAGCTGCTACAAACATACCTTCAAATTACCAAGTATTTAATCACCGAAATGCTTAAACTTCATAGAATGGTGTTTACTTGAACAATATTTGAGCTGCTGGACACAAGGGTTGAATATGAAAGATTTGGCCAAGTTGCTTATATTAAAAATACTCTATATTATTTATGAAGTTCCAGAGATAGAACACTTAACACATATATTATTTGAATGTCAATTGTTTATGATCTATTGCAATTCTTATATTAAAACAGCATTTTAAATATGCACTCAGAATTCAAAAATTACATATAATACAGCCCTTTATTTGAACAAAACAGTTCAATTGAGATCTGCCTGTGTGGCTCTAATTGAGATAAATTTTAGGGTTGATACAGAAATACAATGTGCATTTTTATTCTTTTTTTTCTATTTAATTTGTTTCCTTTGTTCTCATTAATGTTTTAAATTTTTATATTCTGCATTTTCAGACCTAGTAAATAATCAACAATGAACTATTGCTATATTGCTATTGCTTTGATGTATAGAATAGTGTGATATTGTAAAAATAATTTAACATTGATTTCAGCTCAAATTGGAAACCATTCTTAGATTATAATCTGATACATGGACTGGTACCACATGCAAAATTTGAGTTTATTTATGTCCAGAATCAATGTTTCAATTTTATGCGGTAGCAAAATTAGAACATATTCTTATTAAAATGGACTGAATGTATTCCAGCATATAATTCCAATTTGTGATTTATATTGTGTTTACCATGGTTCTTGATATTCACGTGGAGCTCAAGTTTAAGTTTTTAGTGTGACATAATATTAAACATAAGGGATGTGGTGGCTCAGTGGCTAAGACACTGAGCTTGTCGATCAGAAAGGTTGGTGGTTCGAATCCCTAGTGCCACGTAATGGAGTGAGCTCCCATTACTTGTCCCAGCTTCTGCCAACCTAGTAGTTCAAAAGGATGTAAAAATGCAAGTATAAAAATAGGGACCACCTTTGGTGGGAAGGTAACAGCTTTCCATGCACCTTGGGCGTTTAGTCATGTTGGCCACAAGACCACAGAGACATCTTTGGACAGCGCTGGCTCTTCAGCTTTGAAATGGAGTTGAGCACCGCCCCCTAGAGTTGGGAACGACTAGCACATATGTGTGAGGGGAACCTTTACCTTTACCTTTAATATTAGACATATTGATGCTGCTCTTGCTGTTCTTATATTAGAAAGATGCATTCTACATCACATTTTAATCCCTGGTTTATTTAGCTGGAGCATATTCTTTTACTCTTTTTCATATTCTGTTTTGTATTATTTCTATATTTTTGCTAAAGTGCTATTTTTTAAAAAAGTAAATCATTTAAAAAAGAGAATATTTATTTATTTAGTATATAGTGATGTTACATTAGCCAAGAAACTACAGTGCTATTACAAAGTAATTGTTTGGTTACCAATAATTACTAGTCAATTTTGTTCATGCTCACATTTTATCTGGAGTCCATTACAGGGAGCCATCTAGCCCTCCATACTCATAAGGCTTGAGGGCATTCTGCAACATCATCTGGAGCTTTTTCCACCTCTAATGTCACCTGGCATTCAGGCATCGCATTTAGGGAGGTCCAATAACAGTTAAATTCATACTTCTGCTTGAAGCACCATTTTTCCCACCAAAATGTTATCTATTTATCTACTTGCACAAAACATGCTTTCAAACTGCCAGATTGGCAGAAGCTGATGTAAGTGATGGGAGCTCACTCCATTACTTAGGTGCTAGGACTCAAACTGTGTGTTGTGGTCTACCAATAGCCTGCAGAGCTGGCAGCAGAGTCGGACAGTGAGGAGGTTGGGGAGGAAGATGGGCCAGTCCTGCAGTCTGGGGAAGGCTCTGCATTGGAGGCAGAGAGGGGGCCAGGGCCATCTGGGAGTTATGTGCTGCCTCTGGAGCCTCTGGAGTTGAACATCAGCAAGGCAGAGGAACAGGGGGAGCCTGTTTCCAGTGCATGCATGAACAGAGCTGCCAGAAGGCAAGAACAGTTAAGACAAAAGGGATAACTCAGGAGTAAGGCTTGGAGATGAATGGCCCCTCCCATAAGACACAAAGGAGGAGCAAAGGCACATGAGCCTTTGCAGGAAACAACTTTGTTCTGGTTGGTTTAAAGTCTGAAGCTCCATTTTGACTCTGTGCTGTGTATGGCCTTGCAAAGCTAATTACCAATTAGATCTTTGGCAGCGTTTCAAGGAGATAAAGGTGGTGCTTATCAGCCTTATCCCAAAAGACTTTGGTAGACTTCTGTCAGACTTTTTACAAACTATTTGTGACTCACTACGGGCTGTGAATGAACATAATTCACAGCCGTTGAAATAAAAAGAGGGTTTTGGGTACTAAGCATGTGCTTATTACTGTCTCAGGAAGCCTAGGTAAGAACACTGCCAGAGTACAGACTTTCTCCAGCATCATTAAGACACTGAGCCACCGCCCATCTATAAAAGGAGTATATACATTAAAGAAAAAAGCCCAAGCATATACACTATATTGGCATAAATTTAAATACAGTACAATTGCACGTGAATGTTGTGCTATTTTTTTTAACCACAAAATATCATAAGATTGTATAGAAATAGAATGGAATAATCCTCTTTGGGAAATTGATTCTTTTTATCCAATACATGCATCTTAAAGTTTAAATGCCATCAGTCAGTGTTCCCTTATACTGCTTCCTATTTGGAACAGGAACATATTACCAAAAGACCACAGGTAAATTATGCAATCTGCCTGAGATATCTCTGCTCAAATACTGATGGTAGTTGTCAGTCTACACTGCTGATTGCATTTATTTTTAAACTATTTTTTCTATTCCGTATAGTTGCAGAGAGTGACAGACCTGAAATGGAGAGTTCTACTCAAAAGCAGGAATGGAAAAAAAGAACTCTGTGTAAATGGTTGGAAAAGCAGCAGAAATCTGGGCCACAATCCAATAAAATCAATATACAGATTTTCTCTTTATGCATTGACTTTTTAATCACATGCATAATGAATTTAATCCAAATGGCTTTGGCACTGACATATAGGAAAAGGCCTAAGAAGATAGGAATTTATTTTCAAAGCACTCCACATAATGTACTTTTTTTTTACTTTGAAAAATGGGATTTAATTATTCTGGCCTTTTAATACATTTCTTACCCTAGAGAATATAAAGTTTCCCACTATTTTGTTGTTCACTTGTTTGTTTCTATGCAGTAAAAAACAGTTTGACATTTTTGGCTATACAGTAGTTTAAAATACAGGCTTACCTGCATATGAAGGCAAATAATTGCATATTATCACTACAATTTAGTGTAAATAAATAAATAGGCTTCTAATTTGATCTTAATTCAGTTTAAGAAATAATAACAGAAAATGTAATGTGCTTCAGCATGTCTCTTGCAGTTGTTGGGTTTTTTTAATGTTAACTTTTATAATCAGTTTTCAGTGAGGTAAATTAATATTCTTAGATTTTACATAAGTGCAAAACAGTATATGAAGTTGGAGAACAATTCTGCTGCCTCATTATTCCATCAACATTTTCACCAAGTAAAATAGCATTTACTTAAAATAATGCCTGTAAATCATTAGCCAACTTTGTTCAGAAATGATGTAGTTGATTGAACAAAGTCAATATTATGATAGACATAGATAGACTCTGCTGATATTATTGTTCCAAAGATCCTAAGAATTTATTTTGTGTATGGCATACAAAGTCAGAGAAATCTTCACATGCTAGATACACAATGCAGTCCTGACAGCCCACACACCAGAACACAGCTAGCATTTTTCCCACCAAAGTGGTACCCGTTTATCTACTTGCAATATTGCATGCTTTCAAGCTGAGTCGGCAGGAGATAAGGATAGAGCAATGGGAGTTCACTCATTTTTACTGCATGTTACTACAAATAATATAATACTAAGCTAGAATCAGAAGTGGCCTAGGGATAGCAGAAAGAATTGTATGCATTGCTGAAGGAAATACATTATTGCCAATTTTTCTCTTCCAGGACAGAAGAGCTCTTTTGTGTTCTTCTTTACTTTTCAAGAGAAAATAAGAAAAGTGTAGAATCTTCTCCTCTGGATCCTATTAATCTTTACGCAGATGTGAATATATTCTCCTTGTTTGGACTTGGTCACTACAACCAACTACTACAAAGACATTTGTCTTCTAACAGTTTTTGAAGCAGCTGCAACTAGTTATCATATATATGTCTGTCTCTCTGTCTCTCTCTGTCTCTCTCTGTTTCTCTCTCTCTCTCTTAATTAAATGTTTTAAAACATGATTTAAAAAACATGAAAAATTATCTAAAATGCCAGCCATAATGAAACACTATAACAAGTAAATTCAAAATTCATTGTCCTTATTATTCCAAATGAAATCCTGCAAAGTGGTCTGTTGACTTTCCAACAACTCATCGAGCAAAATAGTTAATAATCCAAAGGATTCTGTAGTTAAAATGTGGACAGTATTTTAAACAGGTCAGCAACAGATGAAATTTTTAAACATGAACCAGTTAGTTGAAGTTATACCAGAAATGTCCAAAAAGTTGTTGAAAGAAGAAATAAGCAATTAATTGACAATCTTTGCTTTCTGGAAATATAAAATCTATCCAGTACAATTATTCATCTGTGAAAATAGAAAACAGGGGAAAAATAAACTAGTCAGCCTTTAGATTAACCAAGCAGGTCTTGATTTAAACTCTTTTGGGTGACAAGAAGGAGGTCTTAATAAATGTCAAATCAAGTAGAATTACATAATCGTGGGAAGACATATATTTTTAGAGAATACAGTCCTCCATTACAATTCATTAGGTATAGACCAGTATAACTCTGAATCAAGTTAGGTTACAGTTTTCACTGATTCTTTTTAATAGATTTTGCTAAAAGGAAATAAATTCATTCTTTACAGATTTCCAAAATATTTAAACATGTTTTCTTATATGCAATTTTCCATAATGTATAGATAGTTTTTTATGAAATAAGTACTTTATTCTGACTTATTTTTCCTAATAAGAATCATTATGTTATTGTGCTTACCTTAATCCAATGAAGGGCATCTTCCAATTTAGATGCCCTTCAAATATAAGGCAGAACACACCAGAAGGATCAATTTATTAAAGATGAAGCAGTTATAAGTGTTTTGAAAGAGTTTGAAACCTCTGCATTCATATACAATGCATGCCTCAGAAAACCTGAACACAGGTGAGCCATTAGTTGGAAAGCTTATAGGTCTCAAGCAGTTTGCGTGAAGGTCAATTAGTACAAGGAGAATTAATACCAAGGAAGTGAAGCGTAACAAACTTAACAATTGGGCTGAGAAAATATATGCTAATTGTCTTTCTTCAATCTCATCTCTGAAATAATCTAATTCACAATGCAGAAAAGCTTGATTGAAATCATATCTCAGTAAAGCATTTTCATTCGAAGAGAAAACATGTGTGTCTCTCTTCTCTGTAATATCATGCCTGGAATTATTTTAAAAAGCAGATGTTTAATTTGAGTACAATGATGATTACATTTGTATGAAAAGCTAATAAATTAAAAATTAGGGAGCAAGATAACTGTACTCTAATTAGCTTTCAGAACAAGATATGGAATTGCTCTTTAGTATATCCAATTACTTTTTAAAAAAAAAAAAAGTCTAATTAGATATTTAAAATGTGAAACAAGATCTGCTATTGATTAGATTTTGAAAAACATCCCACAAACAGAAATTACAAGTGCAGTTTCAAACTGTTAAAATGATTGGTCAGCTCACCTGTACAAATCAAAGCATTTTGCTTTTATTTTCTTAGAATTTTCATTTACAGTCTTTACCACATATTAAATAATATCAACTATCATAGAAAACATGAGGTATTTCACGTAAGGTATATCACTTGAAGCATTAATACCACTTTATAAAGCCTTAGTAAGGCCACACCTGAAATGCTGCATCCAGCTTTTGTCACCACATTACAAAAAAGATGTTGAGACTTTGAAAAAGGTGCAACAAAAAAAAAGCAGCTAAGGTGATTAAAGGCCTGGAGACTAAAACATATGAAAAACGGTTGCAGGAATTTGGCATGGCTAGTCTAGAGAAAAGAAGGACAAGGAGTGACATGATGGCAGTATTCCAGTATTTGAGAGGGTGTCACAAAGAGAAGGGGGTCAACTTATTTTCTAAAGCAACAGAGGGCAGGACAAGAACAAATGGATGGAAACTAATCAAGGAGAGAAGCAACCTGGAATTAAGGAGAAGCTTCCTAACAGTGAGAACAATTAACAGTTGAACAGCTTGCTGTCAGAAGTTGTGGGAGCTTCATCATTGGAAGTTTTTAAAAAGAGACTGGATAGCCACTTGTCTGAAATGATATAGGCTCTCCTGCTTCAGCAAGGGGTTGTACTAGAATACCTCCAAGGTCCCTTCTAGCTCTATTCTGATTGACAAAATTTGAGACAAAATTCAGCAGGATTCTGCAATTCAAACAAAAAAGGTTTGTACAGTAGTATGCATGGTTTTCTAAAAAAAAAAATTAACTATAATCTACAAAGAATGTTTCTTGTACTGAAATGAATTAGTGTTTGGGTTCTTGTACATGCCCATTCCTTTCACTAAGGTTTTTTGGAGTCAAATTATGCTAGAATTTATGGTCAATATCTCTCATTCTGGTATAGGGCTTGAAGCAGTTTTTAATTTTTTAACTCATGAGAAATCAAAGATGACCATTACAGGTAGTCTCAACTTAGGACCACAGTTGAGCCCAAAATTTCTGTTGCTAAGTGAGTCATTGTTAAGTGTATATGGTTTCCCTATTTACTTTGCTTGTCAGAAGATCACAAAAGTGATCACATAACCCGGGAACCCTGCAACCATCAAAATATGAGTCAGTTACCAAGTATCTGAATTTTGATCATATGACAATGGGGATGCTGCAATATTATAACTATGAAAAATAGTCTTGTCACTTTTTTAGTGCTGTTGTAACTTTGAACGGTCATTAAATGAACTGTTGTAAGTCAAGGACTACTTGTATAAAGTTCCCATCAATGGTAGCTCTTCCATATGATCCCATTTATTGGGAACTATATAGGAAAGAAAGTCTCTATAGTATTTACCAGTTTTGAGTAGGCAGTAAGCAATCTGACAGCTTTCTATGTTTCTACTCCAAATTCAAGATGCCAAAGATCACAACAAGAATAAAGCTAAAGGCAAGAAATTATTTTCAATTATTAAACTAAAATATAGATGCTCCAGCCAAGTAGGATGCTAAAACAACCATGATGGTGCAGTGGTTAGAATGCATATTGCAGGCTAATCCTACCAATTTCCAGGAGTTTGACTCAAAGTTGACTCATCCTTCCTGGGTTGGTAAAATGAGGACCCAGCTTGTTGGGAGCAATATGCTGACTCTGTAAACCACTTAGAGAAGACTGTAAAGTACTGTGTGAAGTGATATGTAAGTCTAAGTGTTATTGCAGTTGCTAAAGGTAGGGAAACCCTTCTAGGGATATGAATCAATTAAATTGGCATATCTACTTGCAAAGTCTTTTCTCATATAGGAATTTTGAGAACTAGAAAATGGCTCCCACGGTAAGTGATGGCTAGTTACAAAAAACCCATTCTCTAGAAGGCAAACTGATAAAACTGCATTTCTTCTCCCACTGAGGCTTCCCAGGATTTATTCCATCACTTCACTTAACCACTTTTTCCCCGGACAACTAGGAAAAGTTATGAACAAAATATTAGACTTTAGATTCCCATTATTTTATTTTCTAAGAATGCATTTGAGATTTATGTGGGCCCCAAGACATTTTTACAAAGAAATAACATCTTTTTTTTTTTTTAATTAGCCGCTCCCTTTCCGGGCAGGACTCGGGGCGGCGTACACTAAGACATATATAAACATACATATATACAAAGACATACATGCACGGAGGAGGTAATAGATTAAAACATTAAGACAAATTAAAACCATTAACATGCCCCGTCTAATAAAAAAAAACCCAATATACAATAAAAATTTACAATTTAAAAAAGACAGTCAGGAGGAATATGAAAAGGTTACGGTTGAGCCAGGCCGGATGATTGAAAGAGGTGGGTCTTCAACTGTACACGGAAGGAGCGGAGATCGGAAATAATCCTGATGTCACGGGGGAGGTCATTCCACAGGGCTGGGCCCATCACAGAGAAGGCTCTGCTCCTGGATGTCGCCCCCCGACACTGTTTGGCGGACGGCACCCGGAGAAGTCCCTCTCTGTGTGAGCGAATTGGTCGTAGGGATGTGTGGGGCAGGATGCGATCCTGCATGTAACTAGGTCCTATGCCATGAAGCGCTTTAAAGATCATAATCAAAACCTTGAAACGCACTCGGTAGACCACAGGAAGCCAGTGCAGCTCGTGCAGGAGAGGTGTTACAGGGGAGTATCTAGACCTCCCCATAATCACCCGCGCGGCCACGTTCTGGACCAACTGTAGTCTCCGAGTGCATCTCAAGGGAAGCCCCATGTAGAGAGCATTGCAGTAGTCCAGGCGAGACGTCACTAGCGCATGGGTGACTGTGCGTAGGGCATCCCGGTCCAATAAGGGGCGCAATTGGCGCATCAGGCGGACCTGATGGAACGCCCCCCTAGCCACGGCTGTTACATGGTCATCCATGGACAGCCGGGCATCTAGGAGGACGCCCAAATTGCGCACCTGTTCCATGGGGGCTAGTTGCACGCCCCCAATGGCCAGAGATGGAAGCACCTGGTTGAACCGGGGGGCCGGAAGCCACAGCCACTCCGTCTTGGAAGGGTTGAGTTTTAGTCGGTTGCCATCCATTTAAGGTTAGTAATTTGCTTTGGAACATGCAAAGTTTTCAATTTTTTAAATAAAATATGCTTGTTTATTCATTTAAACAATTTATTTAGCTACCCGTCTTGTATAACCTTATTCTGACAGCTCACAAAAATATAAAAAATAATAAACATAGACACCCAAAATAATTTCACATGACCATGTGATGGATTTAACTCTGATCCCAGTCCAATGTTTGAGAGAGGTTCTAGGTCTTAACATCCTTCCAGAAGGCTCAGAGGCCTTCCAGATCATGGGGAAAGGCTGTTCCAAAGGGACCACTATGCTAAGTGATGCAATTGTTGAGTCACGCTCTGAGTCAACTTTATGACCTTTTTGCCCTGGTGGTTAAGCAAATCCAGCTTCCCCTATTGACTTTGTTGTGAGACAAACCCTAGGAAGGACACAAATCACAATCACATAAATCCCAGCATGTTGTAAATATATGCTGGTTGCTGAGCATCTAAATTTTGATCACATGTATGCAGAGAGATCATAAGTACAAGGACCAGTTGTAAGTCATATTTTTTCAATGCCATTGTAACTCTGAATGGTCATTAAACAAATGGTCACAAGTCAAGGTCTCCTGTTCCTTAAGCAAAAGCAAAATATATAAAAATCCATGGTTGTTTTTGTACAAATTTACTTTAATAAGTGAATGTTATAACTGGCCAGCATGAGAAACATCTGACTTGCTCTTAGAACTCATTATTTGTACTAAGGATCATAGTTATATTACTGGTCCCCAAAATTTTAACAATCAGTAAGTACTACTTTGTCAGACTTTAATTGTCCATTGTGCCCGCTCCATAACCCCCATTGTAAAAACTTCTTCTACCAAGTTCTGTCTGAACTTCCTCTTTTGCAGCAGAGATACAGAGACAACTTGATTGGTGGGAAGTCATACTGATGTCTGGCACAGCATGCAGTTAAGTCTTTTGTACCAGAACAAATCATGAATCGTTGTTTTGAACTTGCTTGTAGGGCAAGACTCTTAGTTATTTCACATAAAAAATGGCCCCAAGGAGTATTTCAAATTTAATTACAACTTTATTTGAGGCTATTTGGGCCATGGGAGCCTCCTGCAGTTCATTAGCAGCATGTTAAAGCCAGTCATTCAATTTAAGAGAAATAAATGTAATTAAGATCTTCAGCACATTAAAAAACATCTTGATGACTCTAATCAATTATTTCATTTAATTTTATCTTTATTTCCACCACTGTGTTTTTATTTACTATGAACTCAGTAGTTTGTTATTGAAGTATTGATTTATCCTGGCACCCTGTCTTGGATGCATTTTATTAGCTTGTGTTTTATTAGAAATATTTTGTTCTAATTCTAAATTACATGCATTGTGTGTAATTCTAAATTACCCACAGGCTTTCTGGGTGTTTGATATCCAGTGAGGAAGGGCATCATGAGCAAGTGTGACTAAGCAATCCCTAGGAGCTGATGTACATATTAGTCACAGATCCAAATGACACATAATTGACTCCATCTGGAGAGTACCTATTGATGTATGGATTGTAATTGTCTCCCCCCACCAAATCTGTCTATGCTTATTCCATGCCTGCAAAGACTAATACGAACAATATGTTTTATGTGTGAAACCAATGCATATATAGCTTTCTAAGGTAAGTTCCATTTGAAATCTGTGAGTTTCACACAGTCTTGCTGAACTCCGGTTTGCAACCTTTCCCGCAATTTGCCATGCTGGTTGTGATTTCTGGAAGGTGTAATTAAGAGTGACCAATTTCCTAACCCCATTCTACCAAAGGTTAAAGAGAGTTGCAGCAATGGTTAATCTATAACTTAATTTAATCTAATTTAAGACACATTATAAAGAAGTTTTCACAAACAGAAGAAATAGCAAAGGTTTGATGATTTCACTTCAAGAAAAGGACATCATTTTATGGATTTCCTGAGATATTTTCTTTTAGATCACAATAAGAAATTTTGACTTGTTGAGATAATTTTGCCACCTCTGTGTAGCCAGGGTTCTGATCTCTCTACATGGGGCTCCACTTGAGATGCACCCGGAGACTACAGCTGGTCCAGAATGCGGCCGCACGGGCAATTATGGGGCGAACGAGGTTCACCCATGTAACACCTCTCCTGCGCGAGCGGCACTGGTTCCCTGTGGTCTACCAGGTGCGCTTCAAGGTGTTAATCACCATCTTTAAAGCGCTCCATGGCACAGGACCTAGTTATTTGCGGGATCGTATCCTGCCCCATACATCCCTGCGACCAATCCGCTCTCACAGAGAGGGACTCCTCCGGGTGCCGTCCACTAGGCAGTGCCAGAGGGCGGCACCCAGGAGTAGGGCCTTCTCTGTGATGGGCCCAGCCCTCTGGAATGACCTCCCCCCAGATATCAGGATAACGACGGATCTCCGCTCCTTCCGCACGAAACTCAAGACCCACCTGTTCCAACTAGCCGGCCTGGCTTAATCAGAACTTCTAACCTCCCTGGCAATTTTAAACTGTATATTTAAATCTTTTGGGTATTTTAATTGTTTTAATTGTATTAATTTTATTGTTATTTATTTTAACTTTGTGGCTTTTACTTTTTGTATTGTTAATTGTTGATGTATTTACCTCCTCCATGCCACATGCCTTTATATTTGATTGTACGTCGCCCCGAGTCCCTTCGCGGAGAGGGCGCGACTGATAAATTGAATCAAATAAATAAAAATAAATAAATGTGTAAAAATAAAAAGGAATCTATCAGAACCAAGGTCACCATTGATTTTGCCATAAGTTGGCTGCATCCAAAGAGCCTCCAAATCAAGTATAAAATTATCATTTAAAATTACTGCAATCATCTTGTTTAGAGCTATTTCAATATTGTTTGAAAGTATGTACAGTATACGGTATATTTTAGTTTATATAGAAGTAAAGGACTATTTGTATTATGATTATCTCATTACATAAATGTGGGTGGGTGTGAATCTAAGATAACGTCTAATATAAGGCCTGTATTAATATATATTCTTTTCCATATATATATATATATATATATATATATATATATATATATATATATATATATATATATATATATATATATATATATATATATATATATATATATATATATATATATATATATATATATATATATATGTTGTTTACCAATTCATATAATCAATAAAGTACCCAAATGATGCTAAATTTAACATTAAAGCCACTTTTCCCCTTATATATCCTCAGATCCATTTTAATAGTTTTATAATTTGTATTCTTATCCCCCTCTTTTTTTTAATAAGCCAGTTTTTTAAAAAAATTACTTCATTCTGCATGGCCAAAGTTTTAAGATTATAAAAAGAATGGTTGAATTAAATATTTTTGATGGATGGATTCTTTTGTATCATGTTAAGAAATGGAAAATCTGATTGGTACTTATGTCACCACCAATATGCAATAGAAATCAAATTTACTCACGTTCTTTTATACCAAGAATGTGAAACTTTCTTTAGGCCAAAAAATGTAGTAGACCCCAAACAAAAAATGCAGGGCTCATATTTTATTTAATTTTTCCCCTTTCTATAGCTCACTTAAATTCAATTTTCAAAATGGGAAGCAGAGGGCCGTGAGGACCACAGTGAAGGTTTGGGGGAATCTCCAATTCTGTTGTGCATCACAAAAAATATATATGTGATATTTTGGTTCTTGATTGCCCCTTATTCATTATACATCTGAACATTATCTCTTCCTTTCAACTAATTCTTAAATCAGGACAAATTCTGCAAAGATGTAGATGCAGAAGGAAAGAGTTAAATCATCTTTGCCTAAAACTGCAGAAGTGTAATGTGTTTTTATGTATTTTCTCCCAAAGGGCTGCACTCCTAGCTTGACTCTTTCTTGAAAAATCCCACTGCTTAAGGTAACTATGTTTCTTCAAGTATTAGGAAGGGAAGAAGAAAAGAATGGGCTTTAGTATTTTTCATATCATTATTTAAAGTGCATTAGAAAAACTGGAAGATAAACAAAGAATAAATGGGCAAGTAGGGTAAACACAAAATGATCCTAGAAAATTATCTTCTTTCTCCATAGAAGCCCTATTGCTGGTGTATTTATCCCATGTACTATTAAAAAAACAGCACTTCCATTAATTCACTTTCCAATATAACAAACAATCCCTTCCTTATTTCTCCTGGGTAATGTACTCATTTGACTACAGTTGTGTAAAAAATTGCTCTGTTAGGAATTTTGCAAATGTTCAAAGTGTTCCATAATTAATTCAAAGCCCCAAATTTTGATTTTCCGTGATTTTTTAATATGATTTTAAAACGCTTGCTTACCTGTACATGAAAAATGAGCTCATTTGCAAAGTAAGTTGATACATATACTGGCTCAGTCCTATAGATCGGGGGTCTCCAATCTTGGCAACTTTAAGACTTGTGGACTTCAATTCCTAGAATTTCTCAGCCAGCAAAGCATTTCATAGAAATGTCATACCGGAGATCTGGATTCTAATAATTACTTGGGAAAGTTTTTGTTCTCAATCAGACCAATGTAGAAAAGACAGGGCAATTTCCACAGCATAATGTATTACCAAATTTTCACTTTAAATGTCCAAACAGAATTTATTTTTCCTAAAGTACATTGAATTGTGAAGATAAAAGTTAATTGACTTTATGTACTAGAGTAATAGAAATTAAATTAAATTTATTAGAATGAAATTAAGGTCATGTATATAAACTAATGCCAAGAAACAATCACGAAAATGAAAGGTCTTAAATCATTTCCAAACTGTGAGCTGCACTGATATACTAGAACCAGTAAACCACGTCTATCTGTATGTAACTTTAAAACTATATAAAAAGTAAGTAACATATCAGGGATGTGGTGGTTCAGTGGCTAAGATGCTGAGCTTGTCGATCAGAAGGTCAGTAGTTCAATGGTTTGAATTCCTAGTGCTGCATAACGGAGTGAGCTCCTGTTACTTATCCCAGCTTCTGCCAACCTAGAAGTTCAAAAGCATGCAAAAATGCAAGTAGAAAATAGGTACCACTTCGGTGGGAAGGTAACAGCACTCCGTGCACTTCTGGCATTTAGTCATGCCAGCCTCATGACCATGGAGACGTCTCTGAACAGCGCTGGCTTTTCAGCTTTGAAACGGAGACGAGCACTGCCCCTAGAGCTGGAAATGACTAGCACATACATGCAAGGGAACCTTCACATTTACCTTTTAAGTAACATATTATAAAGTGCTGTAGAGAAATATCCAGTAGTAAGTGAATCCTTGGAAATATCTGTCTTATTTCCCTGACCTGCAACTTCTCGGCTTCTTAAAAGCCTTGAACTTCAAATTTCCTGATTGGGAAAAGTCAGATATGCATTACCTACAGGGATAACTCTATGGGTCAGGCAATGGTCTAAATAATTTGACAAACTTCATGCATTTAGAGCAAGTTTTAATTAATGTCCTACCGTCATTTCCTTGATGTACTGAAGATAATAGGTCTAAAAGACATGAGTCTAATGGAGGTATCAGATCAAACCGAGTGTGCCATGCAGCCTTGGCCCACTGATTGCCCACATTTATCAGAAAGGTTCTATCCAGCATATATTTTATTATCTAATATAATGTCTATAGATTTGTTGTATAAGACAATTCCAGATACTGGAGTAATTGAATGGAGGAAGATAGATCTCCAAAGTTGGAGGATATTACTAAAGTAATTGTCTATTATCTACCTACCTATCTATCTACTTTGAAATTCAGTGAACCTTATATGTAAGCATATAGATATAAGATCATCTTGTTAAATTTAAAATCAAAGAAAACACTCAATTTTGATTTGTTCAAACAGTTGAATGACTGATGTTTAGGTTCTATCCTACAAAATTTGTTTGGATTCCCTAATTATTGATGTGACTTATATTGGTCTTTGATCATAAAAAAAGTTTGAATAAAATTGGTGTGACTAAATATGAAATGGATTTTTGACTACCTTATCTGAGTTGATAATAATAATAATAATAATGATGATGATGATGATGATGATGATGATGATGATAATAATAATAATAATAATAATAATAATAATAATAATAATAATAATAATACAATTTATTTCTTAGCCGCACCCTCTCCCGAAGGACTCGGGTCGGCGTACAATAAAACACATAAAAACAATATGGACAATACACACACAAAATAAACGAATACGTGTACATGGAGGAGGTGGGAAGATGAATAAAGACAGTTAAAACACAATTTAAAATCCCCTAATAAAATTCCAAAAGTCACAAAATTAAAAAACCCGTCAGGAGCAGTGTGAACAAACTATGGTTGAGCCAGGCCAGCTACTTGAAATAGGTGGGTCTTGAGCTTTATCCGGAAGGAGCGGAGGTCAGAGGTAGTCCTAATATCCGGGGAAAGGTCATTCCACAGGGCTAGGCCCGCAACAGAGAAGGCTCTACTCCTAGACGCCGCCCCCCGACATTGTCTGGTGGACGGCACCTGGAGGAGTCCCTCTCTGTGCGAGCGAATTGGTCGCAGGGATGTATGGGGCAGAATACGATCCCACAAGTAGCTAGGTCCTGAGCCATGGAGCGCTTTAAAGATCGTAATCAAGACCTTGAAACGCACCCGGTAGACCACAGGGAGCCAGTGCAGCTCGCGCAGGAGAGGTGTCACATGGGAGTACCTTGTACTCCCCATAATTACCCGCGCGGCCGCGTTCTGGACCAACTGTAGTCTACGAGTGCATTTCAAGGGAAGCCCCATGTAGAGATCACTAGATAGTAACAAAGAAATATAGAAAATTGGGCAACTAGACATCATGTAAGGTTTTTGCAGCCCAAATATGGTTCCACCATGACGATGTGAATTTGACACCCCTGAGTTAAACCATTGAACCAGAGAAGAATGAAGGAAAAGAGGAGGAGGAGGAGGAGGAGGAGGAGGAGGAGGAGGAGGAGGAGGAGGAGGAGGAGGAGGAGGAGGAAGAAGAAGAAAAAGAATTCAACATGGAAAAAGACTCTTTTTCATTTATTCTTTGATACCCTAAGAAACTAGTGGGATTGTAACCTAATTAAAATACATCGAAGTCAGCACAGCAATTACAGTAGTTGATAACTAACACTTGATTACCCTTGAAAATTGATATAAAAAACTTAACAGTGATTGTTCTCTGCAGGTATTAGATATCCTTGCTGCTTTAGAAATACAATCATTGACTCACAGGAGAGCTAATCAGCTGCTGACTGTTATTTTAGTGTTATCTGGAAAAGCCTATTAATGGAATATTCGTGCATCTGCATGGCAGGTCTCTACAAAACAATGAAAGCCACTCCTTTGTTCACGTGGGCTTGAGAACCTGTCAATTATTTTCACTGCCTAGCTTATTTATGTATTCGTATCATCCTCCATTACTATTTTAAGGTCAAGTATCATATCTGGACTAATCCTGTGCTGTCATGTTTATGGAATCTTTTCAGTTTAGTGCGCTCTAAGCTAATTAAAGGCATGGAGACAAAAACATATGAAGAACAGTTGCAGGAATTGGATATAGAGAAAAGAAGGACTAGGGTGACATGAGAGCAGTATTCCAGTATGTGGGGGGCTGCACAAAGAAGAAGGGGGTCAACTTATTTTTCAAAGCACTAGAAGATTAGACAAGAAACAATGGATGGAAACTAATCAAGGAGGGAAGCAACTGGAATTAAGGAGAAACTTCCTAAGAGTGACAATAATTAACCAGTGGAACAGCTTACCTTCAGAAGTTGTAGGTGCTTCATCACTGGAGGTTTTTAAGAAAACACTGGACAACCATCTGCCTCAAATAGTATAGGGTCTGCTATACTAGAGCAGTGGGTTAAACTAGAAGACCTCCAAGGTCCCTTCCAGCTCTAATTCTGATTGAGTAGTGGCTCTCAGAATTTTCAAGTAGCAAGTTGAATAATTAAAAATGATCTATTCAGGAGAATCCAGTCTTATTCAACATCCTCCCATTCCAATATTTCATATTCTTCTTGCTTGCATTTTCTTCTATCTGTTCCTCAACAGTATAACATTCTTTAACAAAAATATAACAATATTGATTCTTACATGGATTACCAATTTCTTGTAACATTTCACATATATGTGCATCTAAACACATAGAAAAAGTTGTTTTTGTTCCTAATAATAATAATAATAATAATAATAATAATAATAATAATAATAATAATAATAATAATAATAAAATTTATTTATTAGCCGCACCCTCTCCCAAAGGACTCGGGGCGGCGTACAATAAAAAACATAAAAAATACAATATGGACAATACACACACAAAATAAACGAATACGTGTACATGGAGGAGGTAGGCAGATGAATAAAGACAATTAAAAACACAATTTAAAATCCCCTAATAAAATTCCAAAAACCACAAAATTAAAAAACCCGTCAGGAGCAGTGTGAACGAACTATGGTTGAGCCAGGCCAGCTACTTGGAATAGGTGGGTCTAAAATATAAAGTTGTAATATGTTAAAAATTAGATTAAAATTAAAAATCTAGCTTCCAATTGTGCAATGGTGATATATTGCACGTATTTTAACCTTTCAGATGACATAAACAGATTTTATTTACCTGTACTTATCATCCTTGTGTCCCACCTTCTTACACAGTTTATAACACATATCAAATCCTTGACCTTATGCGGCTCCAATCATTAAACATATTTATTTTTGTATTTGTTTTTTTATTCCGGAATTCATGAACCAATCTATTCTCTACATGGAGTAATCAAATATGACCTTTTTCACATATCTTACAACAATATATATTTTCTAAGTCAGTACTTTTAAATACTGAATTCTTAAACCTAGTCTTCTGTAAGTACATTAAGCTCTTTAGCTTTAAGGCTTGAAATTATCAGATCCTTGGTGATTAGGGCTTAGTGCACAGTAGCTTGTTGAATTCTTTTTGACAATTTGAAGCCATTAAACTTCCAGTGGATTAAACCAGGTCATACGGGAAATGATAATAAAGTCAAAGAAACTAGTGGATGGAATTGCTAGCGCTAGTATCAAGTGTTGGTCTAGCCATCCTTCTGACTTATAATTAATGTAACAGATTTCTGTTTCTCTTACTGTATTTTTCTCTTTACCCCTTAATCTCTCTGCTGGAGTTACAGGCAAGTGGATATATGTCAGCAAAAGGTACAATTTAGTTGCATGTTTCATTCAGAAAAATGACATAAAAGATGTATATTTCTCTTACAACTATTGTCCCACTGTGGCTTAAGGATTTACTATCAGATAAATTATGCCAAGTAAAGAGTAAGCTTAAGTTAAAAGGAATGGATCAGAGAAGTATCCATCCCATTCACCATTAAGCTGGTAGTATTTTCATATTTTGCATATAGCATTTGCATATTTTTCTTCTTAAAACATAATTTAGAAAAACAATAGCTGATTGCTGTCTTGATGTAGCACTTAAAAACTAAATAAACAGAACTGTGTTGACAGAAAAATTGAAGGTGCTTAATTTGGTAGAAATCTAGCACAGTATTACTTGGGGAGTGCCTAATAGTGGGGTGTCCCAATGAATCCCTTCTAACAATTTGAAGAATGGAGGCAGTTCAGCAATAGAATCACCGAGGGTTTCAGAGTGCAAGAAAATTGAGAAAGGGGTCCCAGAGAGTTTATCAATGGAAATATTTTTACTTTACTTTAACTCTCATCGCCCTATGATGCCTCCTCCCCTTTATCAGTCTTTGCCTGTAAATATTTTAAAGCATTATAGGTAAAAGATTTAAAATATACAATTTCATATTATTAAATTTTTGGAAGATGTACAGCAAGCTGTTCTTTAATTTCGCCATCTACAAACATAATATATATATAATGTCTTCAGAACTATTCCATTTTTTTTTACCTGGCCAGTTTGCTAAATTATATTTTACTTAAAAACACTATAAAATTAGATGTTGGGTTTTTGTGGATATGCAGCTGTCATATCAATCAGCACACATACCCCATTATTTACATGTATATATTAAACCCAATTGCATTGCATTTTTTACTTCACACTTGTTAAACATCTTGTGAGAACACTGCTATTTCATTAGCTTTGTTCTTATCTACTTCATATTTTATATTTCATACAGTCTTTCTTTTTCTTTAGAGAGATGTTTGCACATATAAACAATCAGTGAAGTAATAACCATTAGCTTTATGGCTTGTGTTATTTTAAAAACACAAAGCTTTGTTAATACTCCAGAAGAGATTAAAGGAACAAAACCCAGAGATATTTTTTTCCCTCTCATATCAATGTATAAAAGCTCTTGTTTGTCTTTAAGTAGACCGAGTTATGTGATAACAATGTAGTTGGATGTCAGTGTTCCTCCTTTTATGTACATCAATAATTATTCTTGATAGTCTATATTCCCACTACAATAATTCCTTTTGCCAACATTGTCAAATCTTCATTAGTGAGGAAGAAAGGGTTATGGCATACTTTATTTATGGCAGGACTGGGGAACTCAGGAATTCTGTACAATCCAACTTATTAGCTCTTAAATTCACCCCAGATCCCTTTCTAATTTTTCACTGGAAATTTATGATGATTTTTGACAGCAGGGTATTGGAAAAATGGGGTCTTTAAATCTAGCATAAATTGGTGTTAAATTCTGTGACAAACTGCAAACTGAAAAATATCCAAGATGATATTAAGAGTTATAGATGATCTGAATAATAAGATACATTCCAGAAGTATTTTTGTAATTTATTGTGCAGGAAGTGAGGAGTTTGTTTTTAGCACAATCTTTTGTTACTTGTAATGTATGCTCGTGTATACTAAGCAGTAGAATAAAGGTACTGTATTTGTTGAGAAATTAATAACTAATATCTGGTAAGAAAGGGACACGCTGGCCATTGGCTAAGATGCTAAACTTGTCAGTTAGAAAGGTCAGCAGTTCGGCGATTCAAATCCCTAGCGCCATGCAACGGAGTAAGCTCCCATTACTCGTCCCAGCTTCTGCCAACCTAGCAGTTCGAAAGCGCGTAAAAATGCAAGTAGAAAAATAGGAACCACCTTTGGTATGAAGGTTACAATGTTCCATGCACCTTTGGCGTTTAGTCATGCCGGCCACATGACCATGGACAGCTCTGGCTCTTCGGCTTTGAAATGGAGATGAGCACTGCCCCCTAGAGTCTTGCATATATGTGCAAGGGGAACCTTTACCTTATCTGGTAAGAAGTTCCAAATTACTATGAAAGGTATGGAATATAATAGCAGGTCCAAGTACAAACTCAGTATATTTTTATGTTAACCAATAAAAGCTTGAACTAGCAATTAGAAGTAAGAATAAAGAAGAGGCTGAATTTGAGAAAAAGTCCAGCAAACAAAAAGAAATTAAGAGATATGTGATAGCCAGTCATGAGGAGTAGTGCAGTAGATGGGATACTTCAGCTTCCATTTGTCTTCCTGGACAAGAGAATATATTTTAGTAAACAAAGGCAATTGTACATTAATAATTAAAGTTAGTTTATAAAAAGTACTTTATCAGGCAAGAGAGCCATTCTTTGTTCTAAAATATAAAAAGGGCAGAGGAAGAGAACAACCCTAGGTAATTAGACTGAAAAATGCCAAAATGGCTAATGTCTCAGAGAACTGTTGCACAAGTCACCATTTTAAACTGCAGCATGTTGTATGGATCTATTACAGTCCTGTGGTAGAGTGACAGGAAGTGTGAAGAAAGTCCCAGTAAAAAAAAAAGTTGGAAAGCTTTCTATTCTTGAAGAGTTGTGCAAACATTGATTAAATCTCCCTTCACAATATTCTTTGAAAGAAAATCAATTGTCATTCACAGAAACAATCAGGTTTTTAATAGCAACAAAATGCAGATAAAATCATAGTATCTATTCCCTCAGAAGAAGTAAAATCTCATGAATAATGTGTGGTCTGCTTGCAGACATACTGGCTACACTGGCCACAATTACTAAAAAAGAATTAAGAATAGGGCAGAAATTGATATCTATAAATTTTAATGAAAATTGTGGGTTGGAGGGGGGAGTAGAGAGAAGGTGACAATTGTCATGTTTTGCCCATGCAGGGTTGAAAGATCTTGAAAATGAATAAATATAAGTGCAAGAAGAACTTCAAACAAATTAAAAGGAAATACACTCATTGCTGAGAAAAGAAAAGGTGTATGTGAATGAAATTTTAATCAGACAATCATAACAATTACATTGCAAGCTAGGTTATCATTTCATAATATCAGCTGAAAAACATTCGCTGTTCAAAAAGTGATTTTAAAAAATACATGATAAACATAAAATATGTACATACATACTTATAATTGTGAAGTGAAAAATAAAAATTAGGCATAACGAAGAGATGGATAGACAGATGATAGATAGTGATAGAGGATTAAATTTGACTGACATGCAAATTTGTGTTCACATCAACACTTTACTAGAAAAAACTGGTTGCACAATTGATTAGAAATTTCTATTAAAGCTATTAAAAACAGATTTACATAGTATATGACAGGTATTTGAGGGTGGAGGCAAGGCACAGCAAGGTGGAAAACATTGATAATAAAAAACCCAAAAAATCTGCTCTTCCAAAAAATAAATAAGTTTAGATCCTTTTAATAGATACCAAAGGATTGAATCTAGGGCATTCAACATACAGATTAAATGCTCTAACATTAACGTGTGTAGTATATAATGAAAGTTAGTAAGACTTTTATGTAAACATTTATATATATATATATCGATATATATAAATGTTTACATATATATACCCCCTGGTTCGATTCCCAGTAAGGGTATGGCTAGCTGATGACACCTAAATAGGTTGAAATAGATCTATAATAGTCTCCCTTTATTTATTTATCAGCACAAATACAACACAAATATAAAAAGGCAATATTAAAAATAAAAATATGGTTTTCTACCTGGATGGTCCTCTGTAATGAGCCGAAGGACAGAAAGGGGGAGTAGTGAGCTCCCTCCCATATTTGGGCATACCAGGGGTTGTAACACAAATTGTGTGTGTGTGTGTGTGTGTGTGTGTGTTGTATTTGTACTGATAAATAAAGGGAGACTAGTATAGATCTATTTCGAGCTAATTAGCTCTCATCAGCTAGCCATACCCTTACTGGGATTCAAACCTGGGCTGTATTATATCTTAGGCAGAAGTCTTAGCCACTAAGCCACAGGCTCATCTCCTTATCAGTTGAGCCAGGGAAATAGGTATGTAATTGTGTTACATATATATATGTATATGTATATGTATATGTATATGTATATGTATATGTATATGTATATGTATATGTATATGTATGTATCTTCATATAACTAATAATTCATAAGTCTTCAGTTTTTAGGGAAATGTTCTGACTTTCCTTATTGCCTACATTCCAAAGTATCTTCTCAAAGGAAAAAATGCCATATTACCTACAAATAGTTCAGTGCTAAGCAATGCACTTTGAATTCCTACCATGCCCTGATAGTGTCAGTATTCAGAACACCACTCTCCATTTGTTATGTGCATTATACAGTATATACTGTACATTTACTGGATATCTAAGAATACTTTACCCGTAATCTGCCCATCATCTGTTATAGTACATAGACATTTAGTAAATTTATTCTTATGGAAGGTCCTTAATCTAATGATCCCAGTGAAATCCCAGTGAAATAACAAGACAAAAGCCAAAGAAATTATTTGAGGATTGCATATATTAATGGAACTCAATATCATTTGAATCCCATTAATACTAAGAAATTAAAGCCAAACATATGAAAATACAAAATACCATAAATTTGCATTTGATAAGATGCTCGTTGCACATTACTCACAGGTGTAACATTAAAATGTATCCAGGAGGATTAACCACTATTGTTGCAGTGAATATTTTAATATTCAGTTTATATTTAGTTAACATATTGTGCCAAATATCTAATTAAGATACACCACCTTATAATGGTTTTTCATAAAATGGAATATCTACCTGGCATTACAAAAATTAGCATGAGCTATATGATTTATTTGAGAGAAAGGAAACTTTAATAAAACAAAGACAATTGAAAAATCAAATTTCCACCCAGAGGTTATTTCCTCTCAGAGGCAATGCGTGTCAGTCAAATTATTGAAGGATGCACTTCCATAGAAATCCAGCTCCTCAATACTATGTTTTTCTGCCCACCGAAACTTGCGTGATTAATATTTATGCATATCTCTAGAGTTGTACTAGAGTATTATTTCCTTCTTTCTTTCTTTTATTCTTTCTCTTAGTTAACAATTGATAAATAAATCCATTGACACAATGGATTGTGTCAATGGATTTATTCATCAATTGTTAAATAAATAAATAAATAAATAAATAAATAAATAAATAAATAAATAAAGAAAGAAAGAAAGAAAGAAAGAAAGAAAGAAAGAAAGAAAATTCTAGTACAACGAGATATTCATAAATATTAATCCCACAAGTTTCTGTGGGGAAAAAAGCATAGTATTGAGCATGGGACAGAATTTAGACTATCAAAAATGACAACAAAACTAAAAAATAACTCAGTATTTTGATTGTTATATTTACATTTTGACGATTGATTTTTGAAACAATATTTGAATTGGGATTTCTGTTCTTCTATTGTGGTTGCTGCTTTTGCAATTGTGGTCAGAGCTTTGTCCAATTTTCACTGTTGACATCAGCATGAATACACGTATGGAATAGAAATCATTGCACCATGCGAACCTAACTGTGGTGAGTGGTGCCGAAATTCTTACCACATTTCTGAAGTCTGTCAACAACATTTTAGTGGAAAGCTTGGAATATTTCACAAATACCTTGCATTCAACTTCCCACATCTTGAGGGCTGAAGTCAATAGATAGTCTCAGGATCCATGTTCAAAAGAGTCAAGGTTTTCATGAGTGAAACAGCTGCCTTTTCAAGCCTTAACTCATTCATTTGGCCTCCAAAACTCACCCAGTACTTAAAAAGAATAGGTTCAAGCTGAACGTTATAATATGATCAATTCCGTGGAGCTCTGCAAACATATAAATGATGTTGCTGAGACACATGTACTTTATCCCAAAGGCACTTTCCTGGATCCCTGCTTTAATGTTATGAGTCTTCATTTGACCATTTAAAATACAGATGCAATTTGTATTTAAATTGACCATTTTTACATAAAAATGTTTTGTACAAGTAAACATGGATATAAAATAGCAGTATTTATTTATTTGATTTTTATTCTGGCTTTATTATTTTTATAAATAACTCAAGTTGGAAAACATAAATAAAACTCCTTTCTCCTTCCATTTACCCCACAATAACAATCCTATGAAGTGGGTTGCATTGAAAGAAAATGACTGGCCAAATATCTCACATCCTGCCTCTGTGGCTAAGGAAAGACTAGAGCAGTGATGGCGAACCTATGGCACGCGTGCCACAAGTGGCACATGGAGCCATTTGTCAGGGCACGCGAGGCGCTGCCCTGTCAGCTGGCCAGCGCGCATGCGCGCGCTGGCCAGCTGACTTCACCTTTTTTAAAGCTATTTTTGGCCTTCCCCAGGCTCCAGAGGCTTTATAGGAGCCTGGGGAGGGTGAAAAGAGCCCCCTCGGAGGCTTCAGGGACCATCCCTGAACCCTTCGGAATGCTTAAAACCACCCTCCGAGCAAACGGGAAGTGACTTCCGGGTTGCTTGGAGGGTCGTTTTAAGCGTTCCGAAGGCTTCAGGGACCGTCCGAGGCTTCCCTGATGCCTTCGGAGCGCTTAAAACGACCCTCCGTTTGCTCGGAGGGTGGTTTTAAGCGCTCCGAAGGCTTCAGGGAAGCCTCCGGACGGTCCCTGAAGCCTCCAGAGGGCCTCCGGGGAGTCAAGGGAGGTTCCTTTCGCCCTCCCCAGGCTCCTATAAAGCCCCTGGAGCCTGGGGAGGGCGAAAAAAGCATGTAAAAATGGGGGGGTCGCGCGTTGTGCTTGCATGCACACTGGGGGGTTGCGCATTGCATTATGGGTGTGGCACGCCCACACTCGACCCCCCTGCGCTCCCCCCACTTGTGGCACGCAAGCCAAAAAAGGTTCGCCATCACTGGACTAGAGCTTACAGTCTCTGGTTTCTAATCTTAACTACTATGGTTTTTTTTAGAATAACAGAGTTGGAAAGGATCTTGGAGGTCTTCTAATCCAACCCCCAGCTTAGACATGAAACCCTGCCTATACCATTTCAGACAAATGGTTATCCAATCTCTTCTTTAAAACTTCCAGTGTTGGAGCATTCACAACTTCTGGTGGCAAGTTATTCCACTGATTAATAGTTCTGTCATGAAATTTCTCCTTAGTTCTAAGTTGCTTCTCTTTTTGATTAGTTTTTACTCATTGCTTCTTATCCTACCCACGGGTGCTTTGGAGAATAGCTTGACTGACTCCCTCTTCTTTGTGGCAGACCCTGAGATATTGGAACACTGCTATCATGTCTCCCCTAGTCCTTCTTTTCATTAAACTAGACATACCCAGTTCCTGTAACCGTTCTTCATATGTTTTAGCTTCCAGTCCCCAATCATCTTTGTTGCTCTTCTCTGCGCTCTTTCTAGACTCTCAACATCTTTTTTACATCGTGGATACCAAAACTGGATGCACTATTCCAAGTCTTGCCTTACCAAGGCATTATATATAAATGATTTATTTTTCCTATTCATTCTGCAGATCAGAAAATATGAATGTCTTTTAAATAAACCGTAAAAGCTTTCAAATCAACCCAAAGCTTTTTTTTATTACATTTCCATAGACAGTGTTGTATATTGTCCCCTTAAAGTAAATTAATTAAAAAGGCTCATTCATAGTTCAAGGAATATATCAGAAGTTCAAATCACTAAATAGAATCTTGTTTCCAATGTGGTATGTAATATCATTTCAACATTCACCTTCATGTCATTTGTTTCATTATGTATTATTCTCCATGATAAATGCATTTGAAATAGTTTTGTGACTTTTCTAAAGGAATTGTTATCATACATTACAGTCGGATTGGTTTTTACTTCTACGGCACTGTTTCTTTTTGGTTTCCATGCAACTCCACATGCTTTTGATGGAAAAGCTGCCCTGTCAAAATCACCTTGAGCTGATATTAAATAAAATAAGAGTGTTGTGATTCAGCACAATGTTACAAGTTTCAATCAGGCAACTGATTAAATTTTGAACTTTGCAATCTTCTGCATACAATAGCTGCAAAGAAAAAAAAATATCGTTTTTCTGATCTTACTGACACTTCTCTAGATCTTAGAAAAATTCCCTTCATTGTGAAGAGGAATTGCTTCTTCTAATTTGGAATTCCCCAATATTGTTACATGGATTTCTATTAAAAAATATTTTTAGACAATGTTGTTTTATTCACCACAGAATAATATATTCATTTTTAAGCACCCAGATTAACATTCCCAAAAGTGTATTGTTGTTTTATTTATGTATGTATATATGTGTACATTATGTCTGTCTGTATATGTATGTGTTGTGGCCCAGCAGGAGCCGTTGCAGCTGCAACCAGACTCCAACAGCGAGGGGCCTTATGAGTCGGCTCTGGAAGATGTGGAGGACCCTGGACAGGGTTCTGACTCCAAGCAGGGATCAGAGAGGCTGGTTGGCCACCATGAGGCACCTGAGGCATGGAGCAGCAGTGAAAGCCAAAGGGAGTGTGCTCCTGATGTAATGCCTTGGAGCAGTGGGGAGGAGACAAGGGAGTTGGTCCTGGACGTCCGACAACGGAGGGCTGATAGACGTAGAGAATAACTATGCAGATACAAAAGATAATTGGACCCAGGTGGTTGTAATTAGGCTCCTCTCAAGATAGTATATAAGGAGTGACTTTCCTGGAGGCTGGTTGCAGGATTCAACTTAATTTCCAACGCTGGAGAAGCTCTCGTGTCTGTTTCTTATCTTGGAAGTCTGGATTGCTGCCAAGGTCTAGTCAGTGTGTTAATTTACTGTGAATAAATCATCTAGCAGTATTCTTGTCTTGGAGTGCTTTGGTTTATGAAGAGGGGGGTCAGAACATGTATGTATATGTGTATGTGTTACACATATCAAAATTACATATCTGAAAGTGAAGCCTGGAGAAACATATTACATTGGACCTGACCCAAAGTTATGCTAGTTTCAATGCCTAAGACAGGTCTAGAAACTTTGTCTCTTCACTTTTAATCAAGTACTTAATCACACTGGTGTGGTTGGTGAAGGGTATATACATGGGAATGCAATATGTATGTGTGTTCATTCATGTCAGTGCTGATTCCTGGCAAGTGCCTAAACAAGTCTATGCAATTTTCATGGCAAAATTTCAGAAATAAGTTCTATAGCCTACTTCCTATAACAGAGAGACTGACTGACCCAAAGTCACCCAGATAGCGTTGTACCTATGATGGAAGTAGAACTCATGGTCTTCTAGTTTCTAACCTGATGCCTTACCTATTACATCAAACCTGCTAGTTCAAGTTTGTACACACACACACACACACACACACACACACACACACACACACTGTACATACACAAACACATTTTCCTACCTATTCATATTTGCTTTTCACATCTAGGGACCAGGACAATCTCTCCCAACCTGATCCTTCATATCTCTGCTGGTCACCTTTTTCTCTTTCCTTCTTTTTCCCTGCCATTATTGTCTTTCTATAAGTCTGGGTCTATTTACTGTGTCTGGTCTACAAGTGTAGCTGAGTATATCCATTATGGAGTGAACTGAATTTTATCATGTGATGATGAAAAACTGTAGATTGTTCAAAGGGTCTCAACAATGTGAAGGTTGCAGGTTGCACCACATTTCATAACCTTATTTTACTCTAGCTGAGCTTATCATTAAATAAGAGAATAGAGAGGTAACAGGTTAGCAGCATAGAATCTTTATCTCTGCAGTTAAATTGTGCACAAACAATTTAACTGCACACACACACAAACACACACACACACAATGTACCACTGTTTAGACAGTTTTCTGAATAATCCAATGCAAGAAACTTCCATTTCAAAACATCCTCCGATATAAAAACAAATAAATGTATCATGACATGTATTTTTGAAAAATCCATCAGAGCTGGAAATGACAGGGCACAATAACAAAAGCTATCCACTTGTATGCATTATATTCATGCAATTATCAAGCTATCAATTCTGAGCGCCAAGGTGCTGAAACTCTTTTTTCCTGACAAAGGGAAAAGAAAAAGAAATCTATTTGTAGTCCTAACAGGTACAAATGATTGCAACAGCTTCTTTCCATTTTGGAAAGAACTGCTCTACTTATCATTAAGTGAAATTTAACTGTACGTCAATTGTCAACTAAGAGATTTTTTTCTAAAAGGTGAAAAGGCATTATACCCATTTCTAGTTATAAATCAAGTCTTTAAGGTGGGAGTGCAAACAAATTGTTTCATAAAATAGGAAGTAAAATGTTCATCACAGAATTTGAAAAAGTTAGTAGACTTTAAGGAGCTAAATTAGGATTTACATCTAGTAGACTTCCTAGGCATTGATACCACCTTTACAAAACTCCTGAACCCTTGTTAACAGAGTTTTTAAAATCCCAGGCTTCATGAGTAATTGGTGTGTCTATGGGTGTTTCTGCATGTTTGAGGAATGCCTTAATCATACATTGCTTTTCCACAGAAGGCTGAGTTTTCATAGCATTGTGCCCCTCAAAATCATATGCACAGATACAGTCCATGCTTCTTGAAATCATAAAGCGAATAGCTCTGCACTTAAGTCTCCTCTGCACTTAAATTCTATTTGCATAAAAATAAGAAGTGTGTAAGAAATGTATGAAAGATCAAGTTACAGAAGTAATACTGAGGTTGGGTACGCAAAGGCTACAGGAAGCAGATTTAAACAGTGTGCTCTCCTATAACCTTAAAGCATTCTCTCTAATCAGTTTTAAGAGTGGGAAAAGAAAACTTATTAAAAAGCTATGGCTGTCAAATAAATGGATGTGGAAATATAGTAATTATAATAACTGAAGTGAGAGTGATAAATGGAACAGATGGCATTGCTTTTCAAAGAAAAGTTTCTACTTTCATTAAGCTCCAAAAACAAAACAATTATATAGTGGTTGCATGAAAAATAACACGGGAGAGATCTCAAACAAATGCATTCCAAAGAGCAAGGAACTAGCAACTTCCTGGCAGGCAGTGATAGGACAAGTCCTATATTTGCTACCTAGAGCTACTCCAGTGATTGCGGTGGCATATAGATCAAAATATTCAGTTTACCAACCTCATATTCCAAGAGCTATTAATATTTAGTAGTCAGATTTAACCAGTCCTATGCAATACTTAATAATAATAAAAAAGGCAAAACCAATCATTGTTTCATTGGATCTGCAAAAGATACAATGAAAATCTGTTAATGATAAGTAGCACTTTTTACTAATATTATTACTGTTAAGGGATGAATAAATGCTTAGCATTTAATACCCAGATTATGCCACTGAGGGTTTAGTAGCTGCATGGGGGTTTGGCTTATTATTGAATATAATCTGAAGTTCAGGACACCACCCAAACACTAGGATACCACCCAAAATTGAATCCAAGATATGAAAACCATTCTATCCTTTCATATAGAGTAATATCCCAGATGTAAGGGGATATTTATTTTGAATTGGTAACTGAAGTCAGGCTATAGAACCTTCTGAATCTCCGTGCTTGGCCTACAGAACATCTTGCTCATCTTGCCTCTCATTAAATGCCAGTTGATATTTTGATTTCATATATTTGCATCTATCTTGGTTAAGAATAGAATAGAATAGAAGAATAGAATAGAATAGAATAGAATAGAATAGAATAGAATTCTCTATTGACCAAGTGTGATTGGACACACAAGGAATTTGTCTTGGTGCATATGTTCTCTGTGTACATAAAAAGACAATATACATTCATCAAGAATCTTAAGTTATAACCCTTAATGATAGTGTAGGGTACAAATAAGCAATCAAATCACACTAAATCGTAATATAAATCATAAGGATACAAGCAACAAAGTTACAGTCATATAATCACAAGTGGGAGGAGATGGGTGATAGGAATGATGAAAGATTAATAGTAGTGCAGACTTAGTAAATAGTTTGACAGTGTTGATCGAATTATTTGTTTAGCAGAGTGATGGCATTCGGGACAAAACTGTTCTTGTGTCTAGTTGTTCTGGTGTGCAGTGCTCTATAGCGTCGTTTTGAGGGTAGGAGTTGAAACAGTTTATGTACAGGATGCGAGAGGTCTGTAAATATTTTCACAGCATCTTTTTGACTCGTGCAGTATACAGGTCCTCGATGGAAGGCATGTTGATAGTAATTGTTTTTTCTGCAGTTCTAATTATCTATGGAAGTCTATGTCTGTCTTGTTGGGTTGCAGAAACAAACCAGACAGTTATAGAGGTGCAGATGACACTCAATAATTCCCCTGTAGAGCAGAATCAGCAGCTCCTTGGGCAGTTGGAACTTTCTGAGTTATAGTTATAGGATTTAAACAGATATTGATCCATAGAATGTTTCTGTTCACAGTTCTAGACCCCAGACCATTTCTTCTTCCATGACATTCCATCCCACCTCTCCTTGTAATTGTTCCCCCTTCAGTCATTCAGCATTTCATGACCTCTCAACAGGTTCTCCTCTCTTGTTCTTTTAAATTCGCTGATGTGAATCTTGGGTTCTCTTGAACCTCCCTTTAGTTACACTTTCTGTTGGGCATCTACAGTACCAGGAAGAAAGACAGCAGTTTAGAAACTTGAATGAGAGTATGTGTAAAGGTGGCATTTAGGTGATGATGTCCCACATGTGTCATGATTTTGCCATTATCATAGTATGCTGAGGACACTGCTGCTGCGTCCTAATTTACATGGTGTTATTTTGGCCATAAAAAGAAGTCAAACAAGATGAGTTCTCTACTGTATTCTTGTTTACAGTGATATTGTTATTCTCACGTAGCCTGAGGAGGGAAAGCAAACTAAAGGGATAAAAACTTTGTTTATCTAACCAAATAATTAATTTGTATGCCAAAAACCTCATTTAAAAAAAAATTAATTTAATTATAACATAATACTTCCAGTTATTTTGGGGCAATTCAGGCTAATTCAAAATTTGCCCTTCAGCACATACTTTCTTTTTCTTTATTTTGGTTTATGACATTGTTCAGAGTTTGCTAAATGCCCCCAAAGTAAGCAGATTTCTGCCTCTGACATCATACAGGTTTTACTGATAAAAATATAAGCTGTCTTTATATGGTAGTAATTTTTTTTTAAAAAAATCAGCTCCCCAGTAACAATTCCTGATCCTTTTCATGAAATCATTCCCACCAGCGGTGGGTTCCTACCAGTTCAGACAATTTTGCATACTATGCTTAGGTCTGACTGCAGGCGGCACACTTCCAGATTGTCCAAGCCCTAAATTTTGAGTCTGGTGGCATAAGGGATTCTATTGTGAGCAGAGGAGTGGAGTGCTATAATCTGTATATACATACAGATACACACATGCATACTCATTGTGGGAGCTGTCACAACTTAACCAAGTTGACTGATAGTGAGAATGGCATTATACAATGAAAGCAGACTGAAAGTTGACAAACTTTAGGGAAGATTTCTTTTAGCTACTTAGTAAGGAAACACATTAGGTAAAAATCAACACAAATGTGGACGGAACAACAGTTTGCCGGGGGGGGGGGAAGTAGACACACAAACCTTGGATAAAATTAAATAAGCCTTGCATTTCTACATGCCAAGAAACTAATTAGAAATGAAATTGCAATCCAGTGATGGAAATAGTATGAACAGGGAAAAGAAACTTGGTAGAGAAGATTATTTTCAGCTTTTTCTGATTACATTATAATAGAAACAGTGGCGTTGGGTGAATAAGACTTGTCATAATTGGAAATTTCACTTTGGAATTTGTTTTCCTTCAGGAAAAGGAGTGCAACATATACTAAAAAGAACAAAAAGAAGGTGCTATAGAGTTCAGTCAATTCTACACATCAGAACATGTGCATTCTTGAAACAGATGCAGCCATAATAGGAAAATATATTTTAAACGTAAAGATTTAATTTATTTTATTTTCATTAAATTTATTGGTTATCCATCTTACCACAGGGTAACTCTGGGCAGCTTAAAATGTTAAAAAGATAAAACTATACAAAACCTATGCACAATTACAAATAAAATACTATAAAAATACAAATACCTAACTCTAAGCAGAGCGGGGAGGTGGGGTCATTAATTTATCCACCACCACAGTGGTGGGTTGCTACCGATTCAGCTGAACTGGTAGCAGTTTGGCGGCCTGGGTCGCTGGAACTGGCAACAACTCAGGCCTGCCATGCCCCCAAATCGATTCTCCTGGAGGCGCTGGAGGCGCCACTATCTTGTTTTTTGGTTCTACGCAAGCGCAGAGCAATTTTTGCACAAGTGAACCAGCAGTAATGACTACTGGAACCTACCCCTGCACCACCCCCAATGTGAAGTCTCCCCATTGGAACCCCAATCGGACTGGCAGAGCCAGAACTTTAAAGTCTTGTGGAAGATCAGGAGTGTTGGCACCAACCTCACTCCGGAAGGCAAAACGTTCCAAAGAAAAGGATTAAGAATTTTTTGATAAATAATTTATGTGGATCTTCCCAGTTAGCAAGCTTTAGAAAGATACCTAGAATTAAAATCCTCGGAAGGCTGCCCCTTTCATTCAGTAGCCACAAAAGATTCTCACTGGAACCCATAGATCCTGGACAGACAACCATCCCTATTGTTTCAGTTGGCTGAAAGAACAAACAGTATGTTCCTACTTCAACTTCCACTCCGGCATGTGCCTCCTCTCAAAATATATGTTGTCCAAACTATGGTTTTGTATGCAAATATAATGCTATTATAGCTATATAACTGTTTTCATACATAACTGCTGAATCCTCATCAAAACAATAAATCTCTGCAAATAGAAAATTAGGCATCGTGGAAATCATTTGTCCAGTCATGTTAGTTGAGAAATTTAAAAATTATACCTATTCCTGGAGAATTTTTCCAGACTAACTTTATTTTCTGGCATGAGTTTTTTTATAGAATATAAAATAAAGAAAATAAAGTCAGACCGGAAAAAAAATTATACATTAAAAAACCTATTTATTCTATTTTTAAAATCTATTCTTTCACAGTTTTTATGTTAGCTGAGTCCCTTTATTCCAATTTTAAGCTACTAAATAAATCCATCGCTGTAAAGCAGATGAATTTATTTATTGCTGTATTTCAGTCAAGAGTCCTGATGGTAGACAAAATATAATTGAAACAATGATGACAAATTATATAAAAATACCTTATGTTAAATTATATGACTAATGAGGTAATTAAAATAAATCAAGGGCACAACTCTTAATGTTACCATGCTACTAAAAACTCGATCTACCTGAATTATGCTTGTAACTTGCAGGACTTAATTTTTTATGAAGGATTGTTTGATAACATAAAATATTTCTTTCCATGAATGATATGTATAGCTGAAGGTATTTTATTTCTATACCTTATTTTAAATAAGAAATACATTTTGAAAACTCTGAAAGTTTGTCATACATAATGATGGAGTCAGAGAAACGTGTATCAAGTGTTGAGTTTACTCCCTTTCAAGTTAATTGAAAAAATTGCCTCCAGAATCTGTTCATGTTGGCTTGTGACAACTTTCTACACCTTAATTTCATTTCCATTTTCCTCCTATAACTGCACAGCTGCAAGCGAGCAATGTGTGTTGTTAGTCCCAATGGTTAGAAATGCAAATAAGCAGAAAGAATTGAAAGCTGTGATAAACCTTGTTGAAAACATATACTAATCCGATTGTGCATCTCAAAATAAGACAGTATTAAGAAGGTATCGTAACTGCAAAAAGCTGCATTCCCGACCAACCTATATTGTTCTATCCTGGCTGCCAAATTCTATTCCATCAAAACATAATTCAACACAGATGCCAGACAAAAGCCTATTTTCCAGGATTGGTTTAAGTCTCTACTGCTGCAACACAAAAAAGTCTGAAAAAGCAGTATAAAATAAAACAGGAAGAACTATAGCAAAATATCAACATACCATATGTTTTGTTATTTAACTATTTGGGAACAGATATTGCTTGGCTACAGACACTATAAATACCCAAATGGAGAAAATTATAAATCCATTTTAAGAAATTAAAGAATTTTACAAGGATTTCCAGTAGTGTTTGGTTGAGCACTGCTTATCACAGAACATCAATATTCCTTGTATTCTGCCTATATCTTATCAGACTAGAATACAAAAGCAAAAATAAATTAGTAGAAGAATGAAGAAGCAGAAATTGGTTAGCAGATGCCCAATTGAATAACAGAGTTGGAAGAGACCTTGGAGGTCTTCTACTCCAACCCCTATACAGGGTTTCAAACAAATGGTTGTCCACTCTCTTCTTAAAAGCCTCCAGTGTTGGAGCACCCACAGTCTGGAGCCAAGTGGTTCCACTGATTAATTGTTATGTCAGGAAATTTCTCCATAGTACTGTACTAGGTTGATTCTCTCCTTGATTGGTTCCATTGCTTCTTGTTCTGCCTTCAGGTGCATTGGAGACTAGCTAGATCACATTTATGTTAATGAAGAGGAAAGAATAAACAAGGCAGGTAATGAAACCTGAATAGAAAAAGTCTGGACTTGAGAGCCATTCTGGTGTAATGGTTAGGGCATTGGGCCCAAAACTGAAAACATGAGTTATAATTCCACATTAGGCACAAGCCAGCTGGATGACCTTGAACCAATTATTCCCTCTTAGTCCTCATAATAAGACAATGACAAACCACTTTTGAAAATTTTGCAAACAAAACTGTCTAATTTAGGCAGTCCCCAGGAATCAACCTTTACTCTAAGGCAGTGACGGCGAACCTTTTTTGGTTCGCGTGCCACAAGTGGGGGGAGCGCAGGGAGGTCGAGTGCGGGCGTGCCGCACCTATAATGCAACACGCGACACCCCCCCAGTGCGCATGCGTTCACAACGCACGACACCCCCCCATTTTACATGGTTTTTTTGCCCTCCCCAGGCTCCAGGGGCTTTATAGGAGCCTGGGGAGGGCAAAAAGAGCCTCCCCCAACCCCCCGGAGGCCCTCCGGAGGCTTCTGGGACTGTCCGGAGGCTTCCCTGAAGCCTTCGGAACACTTAAAACAACCCTCCGAGCAAACCGGAAGTGACTTCCGGGTTGCTCGGAGGGTGGTTTTAAGCGCTCCGAAGGCTTCAGGGAAGCCTCGGACGGTCCCTGAAGCCTTCGGAATGCTTAAAACCACCCTCCGAGCAAACCGGAAGTGACTTCTGGTTTGCTCGGAGGGTCGTTTTAAGCGTTCCGAAGGCTTCAGGGACGGTCCCTGAAGCCTCCCTGGGGGGCGGGGAGGCTCTTTTCGCCCTCCCCAGGCTCCTATAAAGCCTCTGGAGCCCGGGGAAGGCGAAAAATAGCTTTTAAAAAGGTGAATTCAGCTGGCCAGCGCGCGCATGCAAATGGCTCCGCGTGCCGCTTGTGGCACGCGTGTCATAGGTTCGCCATCACGGCTCTAAGGCATTCACACAAACAAAGAACCTTCTCAAGATTGATAGCAAATATACATGTTCCAGAATAATGCTGCAGGATGTGATCGGGACCATCAATTTATTCTTCCAAGCATTTGGGCTCATACTGGAGCCCATCCTTGGAGAACCTCTCTCTCTTCACACATTCTGGAGAGAGCGAGAAATTCCCTGAGGATGGACTCAAAAAAAAAAAGCCTGAAAGCTGGAAGTTATCTTTGATCCTGATGACCAATGCAGATTGGATCCTGCGAAGAACCTTCTGTTCACTGTTACCTTTAACTAGTAGCTGAGCTATAAATAGAAAAGATTTAAGAGAATCGTAATCAGTTAAATGCCAAGTTATCATTTTGCAATTATAAAAGCAGATCAATGTCAAAAATAATAGTGTATACCAGTTTATTATCAAATTTGAAAATCAATGAAGCTTAGTATCACAAGAAAAAAAATCATCTCCTTCAAATCACCCACTTCATCTCTAAGCAACCCTGAAAATCAGTACTTCATTTTAACATTGACAAATAAGATGATTGTGGACAATTGATTCACTATCTTATCTGCATGGGGTGGCTGTTAATATGAAACTTTTCATTGCAACAAATTTTCCAGATATTACATTCAATAAAAGAAATCAGATAGATTTACCCTTTCTTCTGTCAGATAAGAGAAAGGGGATAGACAAGCAGAGAGTTACAATCAGGGAGAATAAGAGACCCAGTTCATAGCAATGTACACAGAGCATTTTTTAAGAATGCACTTGTGAATGTCAAGTTTTAATTGGTTAAATAAAATTGCTATTTGAATGTTATAAGCCTAGCCTTCATAAAGTTAGGAATGATTGTATTGTTTCTGAATAAAATGGGTAAATTCCATGCACACTGTATTTCTGTGTTTAACTGCAATATTTTTTAAAAGTCTTCTGTATATGTTTCCAAGTGCCATATTGTCTCCTAATTTGGTACATTACCTGGCAAATTCTGGGAATTGAGGTCCAAAAACATCTGGAAGGGAAACATTGGGAAAATATTGAAATAGATTGATGCACATGACAAACATATGAAGTAAAATAAGTCTTACTTTTTTCAGATGTGGCTCAAACAATTATTTTCACAAAAGACAACATAACACCCTAAAATATGCACTGTCCATCTCCCTGAGAGATTCAGAATCTCTCCTGAATTTAAAACATTTAAACCAAGTCAATCTCATACTATAAATCAATGGTTCCCAAAGTGGGGTCGACGCCCCACATGGGGGGCAATTTGATTTTTAATGGGGGGCAATTTGAATTTTTTTAAAACCAAGTTAATGGCCTTTTAGGCTTCCTCCACGTGAGTAGAGTTCACTTTTTGAGTAAGGTAAGAATTATATGTCACAGAAAGGCATCAGGATTTTAGAGATTCTTAGGAGGGGCATGGCCAAAAAAAGGTTGGGAACCACTGCTATTGATAGTTCAGAAAAACAGAGCACCTGAACCAGACAGACTTGGTTTGTGAAAATATAATTCAAAAATAAGTCTTGGAGGATGCTCTTTCTTCGGCAGAGAGAAATTGTGGATTCCCTATGGCGTATCAAAAATGTGTCTGTCAAAGAAGAATAGGCAAATAATAGAGATCATTTGCCCAAGGGCAACATATGGATGGAGCAATAAACCTATGCAAAATAATTTACAGGAAGTGGAGCTCCTGAGGCACAATACAGTATGAAAATACATAGCAGGGATGCTATGGTTAAATTCTACAAAAATGTAATGTAAGTAATATATTATTACTGAACATATACAATATGTGCACTGCATTAATCATGCCACCCTCTGGAAAATATTTGCCAGTTTGTTAGAGGCGAGCTTTTTCTATATATATATATATGTTGATGAATATAAAGCCATACAGACGCAAAAGGGAAAAAATGAACAGATCTGAAAGAAAATCAGTGTTTCAAAGAAACAGTGGCAGATTATAACATATGGTAGGGTTGTGTTGAGGGAAATTCTGGCATTAAAAATGGCAAGGCTGTCTGCCAGGAAAAGGAAAATGTCTGAAACTCTATTTGTGAGAGAAAAATAAACGAAGAAAGACAAGGTCAGGGAAATAGATAACTTCAATCAGGGAATGAGATTTCTTCAGTTTGAATTGTCCTGCAGAGTTATGCATTCTAATTCATACCTCTCAAAAATATAAGCATGGCAAAACACCATAATCTGTGAATAATATTAATCACAGTATTTTAAAAAATTTATTATTTAATTTTGGGAGGTAAAACATAGATAGCATAAGGAAATTTGATAGAATAGTGAAAAGAATATAAATCACAATGAACATTTGAGGGAAAAGACATTTTAAAAAGCATTTCTTAAGAAATAGGGACACAGAAATCCAAACAAGTGTTTATCTGGATTTTTACAAAACAGTCAAGTACATACGGAAACATGACAGAATAAAGATAACTCTCAAAAATGAAAAAGTGAAAATCTTCAACTTTGAAGAGATATTCTGGTTTATAACAAACAAGGTATTTTGAATGATTGTGACTAGTTATAAAAGTGTTAATTATATATTCAAGAAAGTATAGACAACAAAATACCTATACATTGGAAATATGGTATTTTAACATTGCCCCAAAGAGTACAAATATGAAATGAAATAATACAATAAGCTCTGAGCCATTCAAGAATATTAATAAGATTCCTCTTTCACTAAGATACCATAAAATCAAGGGTAGACTTACTGTTGTGGCCCAGCAGCGGCTGGCTGAGCTGTTGGTGGACTCTGACAGCTCAGACTATTATGGGACTGCTCTGGAGGATGTTTGGAGTCAGAGCAGGAACTAGAGAGGCCTGTTGGCCACCAGGTGGCATCTGAGTCAGGGAGCAGTGAAGAGAAACAGAGGGAGGTTGTCCCTGATGTGCGTATGCATAGAGCTGAGAGGAGAAAGGAACAGCTGTGGAGAAGATGTCATAGAAGGAAATAGGGACAGCTGGCTAAGGTTGTAGCCCCTCCCAAAGAGTTTATAGGTGGAGCGGCAGGAGGGGAATCTTTGCAGGAAACAACAGTCCATTTTGCTAGCCATTGAGAAAGCATTCCGTAAATTTAATCTTGGTTTCTTGAAGATAGCTTTCTAGGCTCCTAGCCAAGGGCTGGCTTTATCTATGTACGTAGTCATGGCAGACAGCCAAGCCCATGTCTGCATATTCATTGGAATCACAGGACAGAACAACTTACTATATAAGAAAAAAATATGGATTGTTCACTATAAGATAGCAAACATTTAAAAGTTGCCTTGGTTCTCTCTGAGTCACTGGAACATCGACAATTTGGGAAATCTCTCTGTGTATATGTTGTGAGTGTGTTTATTTGCATGTGTGTTTATACAAACAGAGACACAGACACAGTGTCTGGAGGGTGTGAGGAGATATATATATATAGGTTTTTTTTCATTTTCATAACATATAACCACATGTATACTATTACATAGCCAACATCATATTGTATTATTAAATGTTTACACCAATTCGTCTTGCCATCCACTCCCAAAAACAATTATTGGCTCTTCTGCTCTCCATACACCATATTTGTACCTTATCCATCACTTTCTTCTCCCTCCTTCCTCCTCCTCCCTACCTCCTTTCTTCTCTCTGTTGCCCTTCTCTTCTCTACTTCTCCTTCCTCTCTTCTTCTCCTCTCTCCCCTTTCCACTCCTTTTTTCTCTCCTCCTCTTCATTCCCCCACCCTCTCTCCTATCTCTCTTCCCTTACCTCTCCCCTCTACTTCACACTCTTCATCTCATTTACTTGGTGTATTTCAGCTTCTGAGCGAGCTCCATTTTATGTTGATGGTATTTATAATTCCTTTTCAATATACATATTTAATATCATCATATATCTTCCTCCTCCTTTTTTTTAAAAAAAAGAGAAAAAACTTATACATATATAGTCATTGTGCTTTCAGCACCCACACACACCCCAGTCTCATTTTGGCCTAGATGTAGACCTGGTTACAATTCCCAGCTATTTTCATCATTATATTTATATAATTATGCATCCTTAAATGGCCTCACCCATGGTTCGGTCTTTAAATCTCCGGGGTATGAGGATCTAGATGGGGAAGAATTGACTCTAACTCATCATTAGCAAAATGAAATGACTTTGAGTTGTGTCCCAACTATTGTATATATAGAAATGTTTGATCTTTAACTCTCAAAAGTGTAACTCTCCTCTGGACAGAGTTGGTATACAATTTAGAGTCCTTCCTGGAGTTGTGGCTCCTACTCAACCATAGCAGGTGGCAACCATCGTTGGCAGGGGGATTTGCATAGATTCATCTATTACACTCATTCCTGGACTCCAAAGCCATGCTTAGTCATTCACACTTTGGATACTTCCTGGTTGGATTATTGCAAAACTTTCCACATGGGGCTATCATTGAAGACCATTTGGAAATTACAATTGGTTCAGACTGCAGTGGTACATATGGTTCTGTGAATCTTACCATTTGCCTATGTTACACCAGTGAGATGCACTGCAGATGTGGTATCCAGCAGATTCTGACTAGTTCTAGAGAACCGGAAATTTTGAGTAGTTCGGAGAACCAATAAATACCACCTCTAATTGCCCCATACCCATCTACTGTATTCTCTGCCTCCTGAGTCCCAGCTGATTGGGAGGGAATGGGGATTTTGCAGTAACTTTCCCCTGCCACCCCCACCAAGCCACGTCATGCCCACCAAGCCACACCCATAGAACCAATAGTAAAAAAAATTGAATCCCACTACTGATGCACTGAGTTTTTATATATTTTTTAAGGTACGTGTCCAGATGGTGGTTATCACCTTCAAAGCTCAAAATGGCACATGACTAGGTTATCCAAAGGATTGGCTGTCTTTGAAGGTACTTGGCCATCCCACCAAGTCAGATGAGTTCACATCAGGTCCCCCCCTTTGAATGTTGTCACTTAGGAGACACACCTTGCAGTAGCCTTTGCCTGGTGAAGCATTAACCTTTCTTAGATCCAACAGACTCTCACCTTTGAGAAAGATCTGGATTTTATCCCAAGTATTGACTAGGGTGAGACTGAAGCCCAACAAAGATATGTTGTTTTCATAGTTTTGTTCTTAGTATTACTGAAGGCTTTTTACGTTTTATTGTTACATTGTGAAGCAGTTTATTGTATATAAAATGGGGGGCCATGTCACTCTTTTAAATTATGTGTTTGTGTACGTGTCATAATGCAAGCATACAAGGATGGGGGGAAAGGCTGTTGAACAACACCCAAAATTATATACAAAATTATTTCAAAAAAATGAAATATAAATATACTTTAGCATTAAAAAAAAAAATCTCTAGCGTGTTTTTCTTTCCCTAAAGATATTAGCCTTAACTTTGGTTTTAAAAAATTAGGAATTAATAGAGATCATGCCAAAACTGTTTTAGCCTAGTCATATTATAACATGTAAAGATGGCCTTTGACAGCCTCTTTTACTCAGATGAATTTGATAAATTTGTGCTTTGATGAATTGCTCCCACGCTATAACCCTGTGTGGTAGCACTGTTCCCCTTATGCCACAACTATTTCCTCTCACAGATTACAAAGACCATATTTTCCACTGGCTGACAAAGCAGCTTTCTATTTAAAGAGGTTATTTAAGGTCAGGATAATTGTAAAAGGCTCTTTAAAATGTCCATATGAAGACAAAATTCTGTGAGCAATACAAGAAGTACATTGTGCACACTGTCTGAAACTTGTGTCTTTGAAAGCCATGTTAGGCTTCTGAGATGTAAAAACCATTGTGTGTGGCAGAGTACTGACTTAATATACCAGTCATATTAAGTCTGCTTAATTCAGACCTTGCATTCATCACAGTTGTATTAGATATATAGAAATGGAATGTGGGGTCAATTTCAGCCCTTGACAGCTGCTTTGAATACCCACTGGGTTCATTGGATGAAATACTTGCACATAACTAAGTTCAAAAACTGAATCTTAATGACAAATACAAACTCTTCTTTCAGGATCAAATTGAACATCTGGAAAGTCAGTGGTCTGAAGATGCCCTAGAAGCACAAGTGGCAATGACTTTTCATAGGTAGCATTGTTCAGGGCCAAGGCCAAAAAAAGAATCATCAATCTTTTAAAGGAGCTTGTAGAAAAATAAATACCGTAACACTTGGAGAAATTAAAAAGAGGAATGTAATGGAGAGAACACAAGAATGTTTTTAATTTTTAATTAAGGCTAATTAATTAAATAAGGACTCAAATAATAGGAAGACGTCTAAAAGTATATAGAAGGGATGGAATTGTTTAGAATTTGGCATTAAAAAATAATTTCCATTTCGTGCAATTTAAAAGATGTAGGCCTGCTATAAAAGGTGTTATCAGAATGCAAGCTGTGAAACTCATTAGCAATCATTCATGAAAAACACAATTAAAAGTTGCTTTACATTGGTAATAGTGCCACTATGGGAAACTGTTGAAAAGATAGAACCCCTTGCTATTGCTAGAGAAAATAATTTTTGGCAGGTCAAAGACATCAGAGGCTGAAATCTTAACCTATACTATGGAGTCGATGTGTAGAAAGGAAGATCCATATCAGAGATGGGTTATGCCCGGTATGCACCACTATGGGCGTACTGGTTCCATGGCGGTGTGGCCACACCCCTGTACCGGTACACTCTCCTGCCCTACCCCTGTTTGCAAGGCGCTTCTGAAAGAGAAGGAAGGGAGATCAGGGCTTCTTCAGAAGACACGAGGCAAGAGCAGCATTGAAGCCCTCTCTGAAGCAGCTGGAAAAGGGGCGTGTGGGTTGGAGTGGGGGGGGGGAGAATCCAAACTTCATCCTCCTGGTGCAGTGCGGGGCTTTGTGCAAAGGCTGGAGGGAAGGGCCCTGGCTCACTCACCCTCTCTCCCTTGCTCCCTCCCTCCCTTGTGTAGTTTGATGTAGCCAGCAGTCAGTGAAGCTGGGCATGCACACACACAGAAGTTGGATTGGATATCTCTCCCAATGGCTTGAAAACAGCTCCTCTGCCACACACACCCCTTCCCCTTCCCCAAACACCTCCTGCTGGCAGATTCGGGTGAGAGGAGAGGCAGTGAAGGGGAGCCGATCTGAGCCTTCCGAAAGAACAGGGCTGGGGGAAAGTATGTGTGTTACAGCATGGCCCTTTGCCTGGCTTCCTGCCTCCTCCTGTTGTCTCCTCAGTGCTCGCTCATGCTCTCCCTCCCCAAGTGTAGTTTGATTGCAGGCAGAGCTGTGTTGCCTTTTCAAACCAGGAATCAGTGAAGCTGGGCTGGATTTTAATATAGCTTTATCCAGCTGTGTGTGTAGGGGGAGAGAAATGGATGGGGGCCTGGGGAGAAGTCATTCCCCCTGCCCCAACAGCTGGATAAAGATATGCAAAAATCCAGCCCAGCTTCACTGATTACAGGTTTGAAAAGGCAACGTGGCTCCACCTGCAATCAAACTAGACTGGGGAGGGAGAGCCCCATTATTTTGGAAGGCTCCAATTGTCTCCCCTCCAGCTTCTCTGCCTCTCCTCTCACCCCAGCCTACCAGCAGGAGGTGAGTGGGTGGGCTTTATTGCATTCCAGGCATTTCCCACCCAGATAGCATGCTGCATTTGCAATGGAGGAGGTGTTTGGGGAAGGTAGCAGGGGAATGGGGAGGAGATGGCAGAGGAGCTGCTTTCAAGCCATTGGGAGAGATATCCAATCCAATGTATGTGTGAGAGAGGGGGCGAATGGGATAGGAGAGATAATCCAATCCAATTTCTCTGTGTGTGTGTGTGTGTTGTGGAGAGTGGAGGAAGGAGGGAGAGAGGGAGGAAGGAGGGGAAGGGAAAAGAAAAAGAAATAAGCGAACTTCTTTCACAAAGGAAAAAAACAAATGCTGCCACTTTAAATCGGAACTGAGCATGCCTGGCTCTGGAATTCTGGGAGTTGAAATCCACAAGTCCTAATGCTTATACCTTTACTGTCAGGCCTGTAGTTATGTTTCGTTCAGGATCTTTGGCCTGCCACACTTTCTATTAATTTCTTATGCTGTTTCATTAGTATAGTAGTTGGGAGGGGGGAATAGAAAGGAGTAGAATTGTAGAATGTGTTGTTGTCATTCTTTCTAGAAGCTCAAGTTCATCTTTTGTCTCTGCACCTTGACACCTGACCGGAAGCAGAGCAGTGTAGATGCCAGCGTGGAAGAAGAAGATTGGACCATGTGATGGATTATGGGTTGGGGATAAGATCATGAACTTTCAACTGGGTGGAATCCCAGGAAGCAAATCAGATTTGGGATTTCATAACACAATGCCAACATGTCTGTCTTATTAAATTGGAACTTTAAGGAAAGTTTTGCCTTTGATTTTGATTTAATTCTGCATGATATTTGGAATGCTGACATTTACATTGAAAGGTGCAGGGAACAACAAATTGGTTATATGGTTATATGTTATATGGTTTTATGTTTTTGAAGTTTTGGGGTTTGGGCAATATGGGCTATGTGTTTCTAAAAGGGTTTGGATGATTCCCTGCTTTTGAATGGAGCCAAACTTTCTCTAGGGTCATTATCTCATTATCTCTATCTGGCAGGAATGTGTAATGAACCTCAGGCAGGTTTCTTTGTTAGCAGAAAGAAATAAAAACAGCACAGCAAATTAGGGCTAGAAGGCTACTCGGAGGTCATCTAATCCAACCCCCTACTGCAGCAGGAAAACTTATATTGTCTTGATTATTTTGGTGCCTCTAAGATAGAGGAAAATTGCCAGAAAGAAGAAGGAGTTTACTAGGACAAGGCTGCCATGCAAAGAAAAGCAGAGATAGTCCTTGACTTATGACTAAAATTGTGCCCAAAATTTTGGTTGCCAAGCAAGAGCGTTGTTAAGTGAGCTTCACCACATTTTACCCAATCCATGACATCTCCTGGTGAGTGACATCAAGTTGGCCACTCCCACCCGGTCACATGACTGCCAAGCTACTCCAACCCAGTCACATGACTGCCAAGCCACTCCCAACCCAGTCACATGACCGCCAAGCCACTCCACAAAACAGGCCACACCTACAGAATAGGTTCTAAAAAAAATTGAAACCCACCACTGGTCCATATGCCCATTTCATTTACACTCAAGTATATTTAGTTGAAGCCATTGTCCTTGTGCATAATAACTTTCTATGCAGAGTAGAGCTTGACTTACTTTCAACTAAGCATGCATACGATTGTGTAATTAATGTGCTATTCAAGTACTAAATATCTACCGTAAACCAAGTTGAGGTCTAGCTAAAGTCTGATGCAAATGTGTAAGCCATGCGTTTCATGTTGTAGTACCATGATACACAATGTGTTACTTGTCCCCAAGCATTAATATGCATTAAACAACCAAAGGGACTTCATATGTCCTTTTTATTCCCTGATCGACGCTAAACTATTCATTAAGAATTTAATTCATCATCTCACATGATCATATATTGCCTTTATTAAATTCAGCAATCAACTTTAGTTCCATGATTGAAATGCTAATTGAGAGGTACAAATGAAGCTGGGTTTGCATTAACTTCACTAGAACTTATTTTCAAGTACCTGTTTTTTTTTTAAATCAAGCAAAAGATTTAATGTTTCATTATGACTTGTATTTGTATTTCTGCTGGGCTAGCTTTGAAAGAATATACTGTTAAATTTCCTTAGAGGTTGCTTCTTATCTCTGGGCAGACTGGAGGAAATTGCTCAACACAGGTAGATAGTTGTTTCTGCAATATAAGCATCAAGATCAGCCATCTTCAACCTTTGTGGTTTGGCAACCCAATGGGTGGAGAACGGAACCAGGCCACGCGAGCGGGGTGGGTGGGTGTACTGTCTGCACATGCATGGACACACAGCTTGACTTCTGCAAGTGGCGGCCAGCATTCACATGCAACTCGACTTGAGCAAGTTGAGTTGTACATACATGTACTCATGCACCGGCACACCACTCGTGCAAGTTGAGTTGTGTGCATGCACGCAGGCCCACCGCTTGCATGGCCCAGTTCCGAATAGCCCATGGCCCAGTTAGTGGCTGCAGCCCAAGGTTTCTAGATCTCTAATAGTCAAGCACAGACCAAGTTAGGAGTATAAGAAATGTTAAATACACAATGTGATAATTAATGCTAAGGCTTAGATACTTTAAATTAGTCCAGACTAATTTAAATCCATTATAAATTCCTCTGCTAAATTATGAGAAGGTGTTTGGCAGAGATCTGATCAAAATGGTACATGTGTTGTAGAACAGTACATGTGAAATGTTAATGAACCGAATTTGGGAAGTGTTGTTTGGCTTAATGCTGGACAGGAGATGAGCAGATGAGATTTTTATTTTTTAACAGGTCATTCAGAGACAGATAAATGTGAGAAAAGAAGTTTATTGCACGTCTGTTGATAATAGAGTATATGCATGATAAAGTGTAGAAGCCTAACAAAGTTTTGTATAAAAATGGAAATTAAGTTGATTGCTGAATTTAATAAGAATAATATGTGACAGAAATAAAGTATGTGAGAAAGTGGATTAACTTCTTGATCAGTAGTTTAGCATTGATCAGAGAATAAAAAGGATGTGTGAGATTTCTTTGAATGTTTAGTGCATATATAGATACGTGGGAAGTAATCTATGCACTGATGTTAGAAATTTGTTAAATGAGGACACATATATGTAGTTTTGATGCCATGATAGTGGCTCAACTCAGAAGCTGGTGATTTGCCGTAAATGTTCAATAGATTATATAAGGCACAGGTGTCAAACTCAATTGCATCACATTACATCACGTGACATATTGTGATGTTTTTGTCTTTGCAGAGTTGGGGTGGGTGTGGCCTGAGTGTGATGCATCCTTGACACCCCTGATATAAGGCAACAAGGAATATGATATAATAGTTGTATTATAGAAGGAAAGGGAGTGAGTGATAACAAACTATATATAAATGGCAAAAAATAGAATAAGTAGATGAATCTGATTATCTTGATAAAATGTTTGCTAAAGATGAGAACAAGAATAGAGAAATTCTAAAATGTGCAGATCTTGAAAAAGTGTGGATATTATGTGTTTTGCTACAAGGACTGAATGTTTATGGAAAGTACAAAAAAGGCTGAATCTAGGATAATGCTTTTGTTCACTTTGTTATGTAAAAATGAGAGATGGATCAAGAATTCATTCATTCATTTAGCTGCTTCTGGGTGGCTACCAGTCAATCATTAAAAGATATGTAAAATCATTTTAAAACTGAAACTCAACAAATTAAAACAACAGAACCAAAAAAATGTATTCACAGGTCAACAAAGACTGGGTGCTACATGAATGTATATTTGATACCACCCTGAGTGACCAATATGAAAGCAGTAGATTAAATTGAATTAATTATCTAGAGAAAATGACCATTGAGTTGCAAAGCAAATGCATCAGAGGAGAATAATGGTGTTGAGCAAAGAGTCACATTGTTACTAGATGAAGTAATTAGAACCTCAAAAAGAGAGAGATGTAATGTTTAACCAATAAAAATCATCATCATCAGAGTTGGAAGGTACCTTGGTGATCTTCTAGTCCAAACCTTCACTTAAGCAGGAGACCTTATATCATTTCAGCCAAATGGATGTCAAGTCTCTTCTTAAAAGCCTCCAGTGATGGAGAACCCATAATCCCTTAAAGCAAGCCGTTCCACATTGATTGTCCTCACTGTCAGGAAATTTCTCCTTAGTTCTAGGTTGCTTCTTTTCTTGGTTAGTTTCCATGCAATGTTTCTTGTTTTGCCTTCTGGTGCTTTGGAAAATTAGTTGACCCCTCTTCTTTGTGGCAACCCCTCAAATATTGGAACACTGCTATCACATCACCCCTAGTTCTTATTTTCACTAGACTAGTAGACATACCCAATTCCTGTAAACAGTCTTCATATGTTTTAGCCTCCAGTCCAGAAGACAGAATACTTTCCAAGAATAAAAAGTTAGGAAATGATATAGTAAACAATTTTGGTGTAAACTGGTTTAACTACTATAAATAAACATGGATAAATCCATCTGTGGATAAGCTGACCCCTAAAAATATATGAAAAATGTGTTACTCACAGCTAAGCTACCCCTCAAATTTTTAATTGCACTAAGATGTAAAACAGCAAACTATTACAAAATCATTTATAAAACCTCATGATTTTAAGGCAGTGATGGACTTTTAAAAATCTGAGTTCTGGTTCTCAGATAAGTTGAACCTAATTTGTGGGTATACTTTTGAATGCAAAATTGTCTGCATATCCACGAATACTGTATGTATGGTATGTCTCCTTTTCTTGTCTCATGCTTTAATTTCTGGGCTTCCTATTTCATTTTTGTGCTTTGCTTTTTTTATTTCTGAGAGAAAAGAGGTGTGATGGATATTTTTATATGTTTATAAATACAATTCCTTGTGAAAGAATATATATATATATATATATATATATATATATATATATATATATATATATATATATATATATATATATATATATATACACATAATTATAATATATACATAATTACATGAACTCAGGTGAAGGACCAATTATCACTTAAATTTCAAAGAGCTATTAGGTTCACATTAATGTTGAACACCCTTCTCTCCTACCCTTACCCCTGCCATTTTCAGCAATATTTTCTATATCCATTTTGTGGTGAAATTTAATGTTGTTTGCCATCTATTTAATTATAATTGGACTTAATAAACTTCCAAGGTTATCTTGATGTTATATGAGCCTACAGCTTCATTGCATACAATAGATCTTTTCAGCCAGTATTCATGTACAAGTTTTATCTATGGTGCTAGGTGAATTAATGGGTTATGCTTTCAAATTCATAATTAACACTATGTCTACAATATTATTAGCAAAACATTTCATTTATCTTTCTTTAGAATAAACTTTGTGGCCTTATCAGTCTTTGACTTTATTTTTGAAAACAAAAGCAGTCTTATCCAGGATGTGTTATTATGAATCTCTTACATATCTTTAATTAGACTTGGTCTTCAGAAAATTAACTCATTTACCAATCTTGTCTTAAAGTGCCCTCTACCGTAAAAAGTAAGATTGCTCCCTTTTCGTACACTTTCCTCACTTCTTCTGGATGTGTAAATTTATTTTTATAATGTTAAGTACCAATCTAACCTTTCACCCAGACTTCAAAGAAACTGAGACTGAATTGGAAGGGAGAAGGGAGGGATGTAGATCTTTTTTTTTCCTTTCTATTACATTTCATTTCATGTGTTTCTGCCCTTTCGGGCACTTGCAATTGAAGTGTTGGAAATATGTGATTAACAGTCTGTTCTGGTTTCAGTGTGGGAACCCAAAAGGATTAACATTGGTTGCAGTGAAATGAACTTACTGATATCTCCTTGCACTATGTACTTCTAAGTAGAAATGTGTATTTCCAGATTAAATAAGTCTTGACATCAAATTACAGCTCCAAATTGACACCCTTTACATATCAAAATTTCAAAATAGAAACCAACTTATACAACAAAGTGATTGTATAATCGTACTGCTACTATGATCTGGGAAGGCAGATCATAGAAGTTTATGGTCCAAATGGTTCTTCTTCTTGATTAATACTACAGAAACTGGGAGAGAGTAGCGGGGAATTTGTAATGTAATGCAGGTCTGTCAAATTTCTCTCCAAAGCATGAGAGTATACAGTATGTTGAACTAGATAGATAGAACTAAATGATAAAGCTACTGCGTAGGCCAGTGGTAGTCAACCTTTTTCTACCTACTGCCCACTAATGGATCTTTCTTGATGGAAAAATTTCCTTACCACCCACCAGTTTTGTCCTTCGACTTCTCCTCCTCCTCCTTTCCCCACAACCTCACTCCCTTCTAGCAGTGATGATGTTACCTAGTTTGGTAATGAAATGTCTGTAAGAAAACCACCAAGCTCAGAAAGCAGCAAGGATCCCACTATCCTCCACTTCCTCTTTCGCCCTTTCATTCTCCTTTTTGTCTTTTCTGCTCCTCCCCCACCCCCCACCCCCTTCTAGCACTTCACCAGCTCAGGCGCGACCGGAGAAGTTTCTCTTCTCAGAAATGTCTTCAGTGGAGCGGTGGCAGCCTGGCAGGCTGAGCCTGCATCCCTTTCAGGAGCTTCACTGAGGAAACTTCTCCGGTTGCGCCCAAGCTGGTGAAGTGCAGGCAAGCACCGTCCCATCGCCAGGGAAACAGTGAGTGAGGTGAATCGTGTGGTTGCTCAGATTACATGGGCGCAGCCCGACTGGAGAAGTTTCTCTTCTCAGAAATGTCTTCTCGGGCTGCGCCCGTGTGATCTGAGCAACCACGTGATTCACCTCACTCACTGTTTCCCTGGCGATGGGACGGCGCTTGCCTGCGCTCCACCAGCTCAGGCGCGACCGGAGAAGTTTCTCTTCTCAGAAATGTCTTCAGTGGAGCGGTGGCAGCCTGGCAGGCTGAGCCTGCATCCCTTTCAGGAGCTTCACTGAGGAAACTTCTCCGGTTGCGCCCAAGCTGGTGAAGTGCAGGCAAGCACCGTCCCATCGCCAGGGAAACAGTGAGTGAGGTGAATCGTGTGGTTGCTCAGATCACATGGGCGCAGCCCGACTGGAGAAGTTTCTCTTCTCAGAAATGTCTTCTCGGGCTGCGCCCGTGTGATCTGAGCAACCACGTGATTCACCTCACTCACTGTTTCCCTGGCGATGGGACGGCGCTTGCCTGCGCTCCACCAGCTCAGGCGCAACTGGAGAAGTTTCCTCCTCTTCCTCTTCCCACGTGTTTGCTTGTGCACGCGCTTGCGCTCGCCTGCCCACTCGCACAAAAGGAGGTTTTAACCTCCGAAATCCCTAACGCACGCATTCTCGCGCGCGTTAGTTCAAAAGGAGGTTTTAACCTTCGAAATCCCCACTGCCCACCTGGAATCCCAAAACGCCCACTAGTGGGCGGTAGGGACCAGGTTGATGACCCATGGCGTAGGCAATTATAAATTAACTGTATATGGTGTTATTTTAGCCTTAACCGTTCTGTCTCTTTGGCAGAGAAGAATGCATGACTCAGACAATGATGACTGACTAACATCAGGGTTAGTCAGCATCACTAGTCCAGTGCTGGTTTTTATTAATGGAATTTTGGCATACTTTTACAAGATCTTGTGTAAGATCGCTGATATTATTTGATTTGCTCTATTTTTAGATTGTTTTGGGAAAGGGGTGTTTCGTTTGGAGTGTTGTTGTTTAATCTTCAAGTCAATATCTCTACAGGTGGTTTTTTTGCAAGTATTTTTACACGTAGTTTTCCATGGCCTTTCTCCCAAGGCTTTAAGAGTACCTGGCCAGGTCACCCAGCTGGCTTTGCACCTAGGCAGTACTATAACTCACGGTCTCTCAGTTTCTGGGCCTAGTGCCGTAACCAAACTAGCTCTCCATTTTTTGTTTTTACTTGTTTTTAAGGCTCCACATATATCATAAAGAAATCCGGCACATGCTGCAGAGTGAAACTATTTTGTGGGATTATAGGGAATAATTACTTCATTACTTACTATAGATTACAACGTTGCCATACCTGCCATATATTCCAACTTTGTAGAGGGATGTATTCACATCTGGATCTGCCCCTCCCTTGTCACAATTCTCTCGACTTTCAAAACTACTCCAGTTGTATAGTATGTAACTATCAGCTACGTTTGCCACTGTGGTGTTAATCTGACCCTATTTAGTTTATGTAGCTAGAGAACACAACAATAGTAAATTACATTCTGCAATCCAGCTGACTGGTTTATTTTTATTGTTCTCTGATTCAGTTGTAGGGATTGAAATGCACCATATATGAGTTAGTTTTACATTTTAGTTACTCAGATCCTGTTATCCCAAACAACTGATTCATTTTGTATTGTGTCTTAAATATCCGGGCAGATTCCCTTGTTCAGCTCAGAGAAAACCTGTTAGATTTATTTCATGGAGAAATCCTATTACTTTTGGTAGGGTTTTATACTTCCATCAGTCAATACTGTGTATAATTAATAAAGCCAATAATAACTACAGATGGATGTACTTTATGCCTTGTTTTTCCCTTCCATTACGACAGTTTCAGTAACTTATTTCTGTAATCAACGACAAAAGGAAAGTTCACATCATTGTCAATTTCTGCTTCTCCTTTCTTCTACTCAGCTTCCATTGCTTGATCTTTTTAACTGTAAATGCTGTGCTGTCAAGTGTGTTTTGGTTTGGCCCATTTAGAATTCAGGTGACATTTTACATGGCTTGGGGAAGGGAAAGTGTGATTTGTTGTTTTCTCTGCTGTTGCCATATAAATTATTCATCTTTGTGATTTGTTGGGTGGCTTTTCCACATAGATTAGAAGTCACCTCTCATTTGGTATACAAGATCACACAGTCTAAACAACCACAAATGGCTTGAAACCTGCAAAATCAAAAGACTGATCAGAGCATATACACATTATTCTAGCACTATTAAGGGAACATGCTGACAAATTCTTCCAACTGAAACAGTCATGAAATTATTTACGAATACAAGCTAGCCACTATGCTAGGATATGCCATTCCAGCAACTATATATTCCTCTTTTTCTGGAGGAAAGAGAATTACTGAGGAAAGTTGCCATTTTTAATAGACACTTAAATTTCAAGTGTAAGGAATGTATTGATATGGACAATGCAATTAGTTCCCAAATTATAATTTGTTGGATTATTATACATCTTTTCTCCCCAAATATGTGCTGGGGTATGTACAAAACATACTTCCAGTCAGAAGTCACAAAAATCACACTTCCTAACAGAAAGAATTAAGATCAGAACCCACTTGAGAGTCATTCTACATGTCCATAATTAAAACAGCACATGAATGAACTGTTTTCCTTTCCCTCGTGCATATAATCACATGCATCAGGGAAAATAAAGCATGTGCCTTCTGAGTTTTAACCATCAAAATTGCTTCAGTATAAAATTGGGTTTTATAAAACTGGGTTTGAAACAATGCACTGTTAAATGTCACTATAAACCTACATATAATGCACACCTAGAAAGATTAAAAGATATTTATTCCCTAAGTACAAGCCGAATACCAACATATGACACACCATCTGCTGCTGACTTCTTGGGCTTGTTTAAAGTTATGATCTCATCTGACCAACGTTTAATTTCTTGGGTCAAGGAGCGCCCCTTTTGATTTAACTCAAAACAGTCAGCGTAGCTAAACGTTTAGATATCTCACAAAACACAAGACTTCATAATGATGCCAGAGATATAAAGTATAGGCAGTGTAATTGAAGCAAACACTCAAGGCTAAGTCAATAAGTCAAAGTTATATCTCTGAAAGCCTGGGCTGACTCTTAAAAGCACTTAGGAAAAACAAGCACAGGATTGCTTTTACAGTCACAATATGTAACACAGAATACACACAAGTGGCAATAAAGTAGAGTTCTGAGATTTCAATAAATATTGCAAGGTACTACATTCATTCCTCGTTCAGTTGTAGAAAATAAGATTTAAAGAATCAATGAACCATGTTATTAAAGACACATACATCCTAACTGTATTTCTGATTCATGAATGATAATGTTCTAGTACTGGGGACAGTTCTCATCTTTTCTGCAGTCAGATGCAATGTTAGTAAACCCTATCATCTTAATTTCTTCATAATGTTATTCCATATGGCAGTGATGGCAAACCTATGGCATGTGTGCCCAAAGTGGCACGTGGAGCCATGTCGCCTGGCATGCTCAGCGTCATGGCTCCATGTTCCTCTTTCAGATTTCTGGCATGCATGTGCACATGACAATCACCTGGCCTTTGCCCATGCGGCAGTGCCAGAAACTAGAAGAGCTGGTCTACAATTATCTGCAAGTCAGTTGCTTAGGTGCACTAAAAACTGTGATGTGTGAATAACTCCTGCTAAATTCAGACCCCTACTTCTAATGAAAAGAAGGTTTAGAAACATTAATGTCCTGGTAACTATTGAAGATCTATAGTTAATATTCCTTAGAAATTTACTTTTCATGCTGTTTTATGGTTTAAAGTATTTGAACTAGATGAGAAAGGAAGAGATGCTCCACAGCCTGATTAGATTCAATCCTCAACCATTTCGGATTACTATAAACCAGAATATACAATACAATACAATAGCAGAGTTGGAAGGGACCTTGGAGGTCTTCTAGTCAAACCCCCTGCCTAGGCAGGAAATCCTATACCGTTCCAGACAAATGGCTATCCAACATCTTCTTAAAGACTTCCAGTGATGGAATATAAAACAAGGCCAGCTTCTCTACCAGAAAATATTTATTTATTTATTTATTTATTTACTGAGCACTTATAGACTGCCCCCTCTCCCGCAAGGGACTCATTATGAAATATGATATGAATTTAGGTCACCTGGGTGAATAGTCTATCTTATATCCGCCAGGTCTTTCCATATACATCTATACTATTTAATAACCAAGAAATTGTTCATACAGCATTCCGCCCCCTCCCCCCCAAAAAAGCAGGAGTCATCTACAACATACATTGTAAAGATACAACAGCCATTACATAGGAGAAATAGGCAGAAGACTAGCAGGACATATCCATGAATGCCAGCAGGCGTAGTGAAAAGATGATGAAAATTCTTTAACTGGACATCACATGGACAGACTTGACATCTACATACTATGCAAAAGAGATTATGAACAAGCCAAAAAGAGAACAAAAAGACCAAAATACCTCCTCACCAGCAATCATTACCAATGTTCCCTCTAAGCTGTGCGCCTGCGCGGCCGCGCAGATAACAAGGAAACGCCGCGCAGAAGTTTCAAACTGAGCGCAGTGTTTTTTAATATCTTAAAATGTGAGTGAAAATATCCCCCCTCCCTCCCTCCCTTCTCTCTGTCTGCACCGAACTCTCTCTTCCATGATTGGTGAAATCAAGGAAGATTCTGCCCGGAGACCGATGACGTTGCAGAATGGAGAATTCCCATTGGTCCTATTGGGCTTCATTGGTTCCTGGGAAAACCTGATTCGCTGGTTGTAGCCTGCTTTTCTCTGCATATCCGGGGTTTCTAAGGCATTGCATCCTCTGAAGCCCCGTTCTGGACTGGGCAATCTTTCTGCGATCCCTTCGCTTTGGGGAGAGAGGGAACCAGCGTGGAATTGGACTGTCTGAGCCAAAGGGGTCCACGCGATCTTGAGACTGGACTTTTGAGCAGTACCAATCCTTTCCACTCTTTCTTTTCCCTTTCTGTCCTTCTTCTATCTTCCTTTCCTTTTCATTTTTTTCCTTTCATTTCTCCTTCCCTTCCCTTTTTCCTTTCCTTCTTTTCCATTTCCTTTCCTTTTTCCTTTCCTTCTTTTCCATTTTCTTCCTTTCTCTTTTCCTTTCTCTTTTCCTTTCTCTTTTCCTTTCCTTTCTCCTTTCCTTTCTCTTTTCCTTTCCTTTCTCCTTTCCTTTCCTTTTTCCTTTCCTTTTTCCTTTACTTCTTTTCCATTTCCTTTCCTTTCTCCTTTCCTTTCTCTTTTCCTTTCCTTTTTCCTTTCCTTCTTTGCCATTTCCTTTCCTTTTTCCTTTCTCTTTTACTTTCCTTTCTTCTTTGCCATTTCCTTTCCTTTTTCCTTTCCTTTCCCTTTCCTTCTTTGCCATTTCCTTTCCTTTCTCCTTTCCTTTCTCTTTTCCTTTTGTTTCTCTTTTCCCTTCTTTTTTCTTTTTCCTTCCCTTTCCCTCCCTTCTTCATCCTTTCCTTTCTTCTTTTCCATTTCCTTTCCTTTCTCCTTTCCTTTCTCTTTTCCTTTCCTTTTTCCTTTCCTTCTTTGCCATTTCCTTTCCTTTTTCCTTTCTCTTTTACTTTCCTTTCTTCTTTCCCATTTCCTTTCCTTTTTCCTTTCTCTTTTCCTTTACTTCTTTTCCATTTCCTTTCCTTTCTCCTTTCCTTTCTCTTTTCCTTTCCTTTTTCCTTTCCTTCTTTGCCATTTCCTTTCCTTTTTCCTTTCTCTTTTACTTTCCTTTCTTCTTTCCCATTTCCTTTCCTTTTTCCTTTCCTTTCCTTTTCCTTCTTTGCCATTTCCTTTCCTTTCTCTTTTCCTTTTGTTTCTCTTTTCCCTTCTTTTTTCTTTTTCCTTCCCTTTCCCTCCCTTCTTCATCCTTTCCTTTCTTCTTTCCCATTTCCTTTCCTCCTTTTCCATTTCCTTTCCTTTTTCCTTTCCTTTCTCTTTTCCTTTCCTTTTTCCTTTCCTTCTTTGCCATTTCCTTTCCTTTTTCCTTTCTCTTTTACTTTCCTTTCTTCTTTCCCATTTCCTTTCCTTTTTCCTTTCTCTTTTCCTTTACTTCTTTTCCATTTCCTTTCCTTTCTCCTTTCCTTTCTCTTTTCCTTTCCTTTTTCCTTTCCTTCTTTGCCATTTCCTTTCCTTTTTCCTTTCTCTTTTACTTTCCTTTCTTCTTTCCCATTTCCTTTCCTTTTTCCTTTCCTTTCCTTTTCCTTCTTTGCCATTTCCTTTCCTTTCTCTTTTCCTTTTGTTTCTCTTTTCCCTTCTTTTTTCTTTTTCCTTCCCTTTCCCTCCCTTCTTCATCCTTTCCTTTCTTCTTTCCCATTTCCTTTCCTCCTTTTCCATTTCCTTTCCTTTTTCCTTTCCTTTCTCTTTTCCTTTCCTTTTTCCTTTCCTTCTTTTCCATTTCCTTTCCTTTTTCCTTTCCTTTTCTTCTTTCCCATTTCCTTTCCTTTCCCTCCCCCTTCCTTCCCTTCCTTCCTGGGGATCTGAGGGAGAGGGAGGGGACCCTTTTCCTCCTTGCCCTCCCTCCCCAACATCTGCTCTGATGGCAATTATGGCTAAAAAAATCAGGTGCTCAGGCATGAAAATGTGCCGCTCAAACACTATATTTTTCCGCACACACTGAAAAAAAATTAGAGGGAACATTGATCATTACTCAGATGATCATAGATTAACACCAAGATTAACACCAGAGCAACAATCAAAAAAATAAAAATTCCAAAGAACTGCCAAACAAGCTAATGGTAAACAGCCCAAGCAAAGAACCATTAAGACCACTGCCACCAGCATTAACAAGGCAATCTACTAGAACAGGTGTATCAGACTCACATTGTCAGCATCACGTGACATATCAGGACTTTTTCCCTCTTTGTTAAACAAGGCATGGGCCTGGCCGGGCCGGAAGTTTGACAGCCCTGTACTAGAATATAAATTGAAAGCAAATCCCATTCCCTACTAGCACTGATGATGATGCCTAGTTTGGTAATGAAAACATCTGCAAAGACAACCTAGCTGAAAGAGTTTTAAGGATCCCTCATTTCAACCCTACGCTATAAATATTCTCATCTAACAGTAAACTGCTTCTTAGAAAAGAAAGAAGAGTTTTGTTCTTAGAATTTAAAATAAGTAGCCAAAGTTTACTGTTCAATAAATACTGCTTGGCACGCTTAACCTGTTTCTGTTTTCTTCTACCCGATGCCTTTGAGACCAGTAGCTACAGTTTATCCCACAAAGCCATTATTTGTTTAGAAAAATTGCTTGGATGAAAAACATGGCTTTTTCCCCCAATTAAAAATGGGAAAGGGAAAGAAAGATCTCTGAAAAGATCTGTAGTTTGAAGCCAGCTTATTTTCTGTGGTATAGTAAATTTAAAAAAAAACATACTTTAAGCTTTAATACCTAAAGCAAATACTGTTCACATAGTAACTCGAGAGAGTTTATATGTTATAATGATTTAGATGTCTCTCTACTTGTAACTAGAATGAACATTTTGTTAATGTTTTGTATTAGAGCAAGTATGATCTTAGAACTGAGCTTGAAAGCTGAATCTGACATAACGGCTGAATTGTCTTCACTACATATTTGTCAGGCCTTCAGGGAAGAGAAGCCCCATCTCTCCTGGTTGTCTTATACTATTTTTATCACTGTTATGAGGGTGTACATAATAATGGGAATCAAGTGGAATCTGCTTTGGACTAACTGTGCTCTCAGAAGCCTCTGAAGCACAATTACTTATGAAAGGAATATTATGGAAATTGGTTTATTGATTTGTCCAGGGATGGACTTCAAAATTTTTAGCAAGGGGTTCTCTGCCTGGTTGCTGGGTAGGCATGGCCTAGTTGGCCTCCTGTATCACAGCGAAGGGCATTTTTGCCCTCCCTAGGCTCCAGAGGCTTTCCTCGAGCTCTGGGAGGGCAAAAACAGTCTTCCGAGGCTCCCAAGGCTGGCCCTCTGGAGACTGGAAACAGGAACTTCTAATAGGGCCCTTTTTCACTCTCCCCAAGCCTCTGTGTGCACCCTGTATCCTGCATCCAAACCGAGCTGTGTGGGGACTCCTAGGAAGGGAGGGGCAGGGTGGGTGGGGACAGCCAGAAGTGGGATTTGGGGGTTCTCCAAACTGCACAGAATCTTAGCTAGAGCTTCTCCTGAATCCCTGCACACACCCTGCAGCCCACCGCTGGATCATTTGTCCCTATAACTCTATTCCAGAGACAGTTGACAATTCCCTTTAAATGTCTAGTTTTCAGAACTGAATCATTTTTGAACGGATTAGTTTGGCACTAAGGCACATTACTACTGGATCACTTGCTGTGACATTTTTTTTTCAACTATTTATTTTCCTATAAGCCAAGACGACATGACCTACTCTGTTCTCAATCTCTGGGATATTGCAGCTGCAAGTATATACTTTTTGAATACATGAGGTAGCAAAGTACACTTTAGAGATCAAGAGATTTGTATTAATATGATTAGTCATAAAATTAGCAGCAGTATACAGAATCACATTCGCAGAAAATGATTTTTTAAAAAAAAAAAAACTGTAGTGGATGGAATTGAAGTTGTTCCAGGTTTTGCTTCACAGAGTAAATTAGATTGAATCAAAATGAGATATATTTCTCTGAATACACAAAGAATACATTTTATTTTGTCTGGAGATTGAAGATTTGATATGAAAATCAAATCAGGAGTCATCTGCCATAGCAGGAGTAGAGCTCTATGGAGCAAATTAAGCAGCTGGAAATATTTCTGGGAGAAAGACTCTTAAATTATCCACAATTTTCTAAGTGGAATAGCTTTTTAAATGTTGATTACAAAATGTTTGCACAGAACAGCTCATAGAATACACTGGGCCTGCATATATGATACTGGATTAGATGGGCAAATAACAAATACCCTGACCTTGTATATTTTCCTAAAATTCCTATAGACATATTGCACAGCTACATCTTTATCATATATATTCTATAAAACATTTTAAAATCTCGCAAAATTATAAGATATTTAAAATCAGTGATGGGCCAGATCACAACTAAAAAGCCCATCTTCACTTACTAATCAAGTGTTTAGGATGTTAGCAATGCAACTCACCGAGAAAGGGTAGCACAGATTTAAGAAGTGATATCAGAGAATTGAGTGCACATGGTGGATAGACTAAAGGCTGTATTAGCTGGAATCCTTGGCATTGAAGAAACAAAATGCATGGAAATCTGCATTTAAATTGCCTTGAGCTTTTCAAGGAAAAGCATAAATCCAACAAATAATACAATAAGGAAATACACATAGTTTAAACTAGGAGAGAGGATGAGCAACTCTTCTTATGCACCCTCTGCCCTGATACATTTGTGTGCCTGATAACTGGTCAAAATTGTTGTGCAGCAACAGATTAAAAATATGGTTATGATATATAGAGAGATGCTGTCTATATTTCCTTCCTCAGTTGAATTATGGCAGTGTAAAGAACTGAAAGGCGACACAAACTTAAAGGGAAGATAATAACATGACCATCCCATAAAATCTCTGAGACATATTTCCATAAGCTGTCCATTAGCCAGAGTGATGGGAGGACTCAAATCTCACATTGTTCAAAATGACATCATGCAGTGGGGTATGTCATTATTATGACACAAGGCAAAATGTCAACCTGTATCTCTCCAGAGAAATGATAGTCCAGGGAATACTAATCATTCTTTGACCCAAATATTTTAGGTTTATTTTGCTGAGAATCAATAGAATCAAGACGAGTCTAGAGGAGGCATGAAAGTCAGTCAAAAATTAACAGGATTTAATTTTAATTTAACAAAGTTGCAGGGACTTTGGAAGTCTTCTAGTCCAACCCCCTGCTTAGGCAGGAAACCCTACAACACTTCAAACAAATGGTTATCTTCTTAAAAACATTCAGTGTTGGAGCATTCACAACTTCTGGAGGCAAGTTGTTCTAACTGTCAAGAAATTTCTCCTTAGTTCTAAGTTGCTTCTCTCTTGATTAGTTTCCCATTGCTTCTTGTTCTGCCCTCGGGTGCTTTGGAGAATAGTTTGACTCCCTCTTCTTTTTGGCAACCCCTGAGATATTGGAGCACCTCTATCATGTCATCCCTAGTCCTTCTTTTCATGAACTATCCAGTTCCAGCAACCATTCTTTATATGTTTTATCCTTGAGTCCTCTAATCATCTTTGCTGCTCTTCTCTGGACTCTTTCTAGAGTCTCCACATCTTTTCTACATCGTGGCGAATGAAACTGGATGCAGTATTCCAAGTATGGCCTCACCAAGGCGTTATAAAGTGGTATTAACACTTCAGGTGATCTTGATTCTATCCCTCTGTTTATAATTCAGGATAATTCAGTCATTATTGTAAATGGTCTGTAGATAAATGACAAGTTTTGTATGCCTGCTTAGCTCAATTATAAAGTGAAAGTGAAAAGTGACAGAAAAGGAGAGAAGAGATTGCAAGTTTGCTGCATGATGAAATGAAAACTCAATTCTGAACAGCAGCTAAACATAGCAAGGGTTTTTAATTATAGATGATATTTGTAGCTCAGGTAGGAGATGGTGGTTTGTTCTCTGAGCTTGCGAATAAGATGCTTCAACCAAATTCCACTGATGATGTTACCTAGCCCGGGTGTGAAATATTCAGAAACCAAAGAGCAAGCTCAGAGAACAAATCACTACCAACATTCTTAATTATGTTTTGCTCTGTTGGTAAACTATTAACATGCATGGATATTACTGTATTTGAAGTTCTTATATGTGTTCGCAACTGATTAAAATGAGATGGTATCATTTATTCTATTTACTGTTTGACACATTTTACTTTTTCTTTTAATAGATCCAGAATGTCAGACTTTGTTTTGGTATCTGACAGATTCGGTATTAGGCTATTTATCTGACTACAAAAGAACTCACTCGCTCACATTATTTTTAACAATTTGCACAACAATTTTACATTTCTTTTTTTTCTCTTCATTGTTTTAAAAGCCCATGGCAACCGATGGCATTGCACAATGTTATTAACTTCAGTCAGTGAACTTTAACAGAAACCAGTGCATGCTACCTGAATGTTTGTTGATCTCAAGCAGCATATTTTTATAAAATGAATACATCCTTGTTTAAAGCCACAATGAATGCACTGGAAAGAATACATTGTTACTGAAACAAATGCACAGCTTTCTAATGTTTCTTGTCACAAAAACAGACGATGCATTTTAGCTGAAACCAATATATTTCTTTTACCTGATACCACATATATTTTTGTATCAACTCTTAATGGAACCAATGCAATTTCACTGTGTATTGATTTAAATAAATCAGATTTTTTCCAGAATTTTCAGAATACTGAACACTGAGTATTTAACATCTACAGCAAAGAAATGTATCAAGAAAAAAGGGATTTTCTATTTTCTACATTAGTATATACTTACTTCCACAAATATAGGGGTGTCTTTTATGATACAATATCTGATTTTGTGACCATTTTGTGTAAACTAAATTCATGCGAATTGGGTTTTATCTTTGGATGTGAAATTACCTTCAACTTAATCTCTCATGAAGCACAGATCAAGTTGATTAGCAATTCTATGAACCCATAAAGCAGGGGTGAAATGTTACCGGTTCAGACCCGTTCACCTGAACCAGTAGTAAAAAAATGCTGAACCGGTAGTAAAAAAAATGCTTTTGGCAAACCAGTATTTCTGATGATCAGCTGGGTGACAATCAGCTGTGATGCACAATTTATATTAGCTAGAATCGTCTTTTTAGCTGATCTAAATCACGTGGCACAGCGGATTTCCTCCCCCCTCTCTGTTCTACTTACCTTTGCAGACTCGAAAGGCTTAAAAATGTTCCTTTTTTAATGCTGTGTGGGCATGCTTCAGGCGCCCATGTGCACAAAGCATGCATTCAGGAGCAGACTCACTGAACCGGTAGCAGACTTCAGAGGATTTCATTGCTGCCATAAAGGTAAAGTATAGGACAAGAAATTAGGTACTGTTTGATATCTACATATTCTAAAACCTGAGTAGTTATTTGGTTGATGAACCAATTTTACCATTTACCAATTTTCTTCTTAGTTCAATACAAGTAGATTTCAATGGTCTTGCTGCATCTTACTATAAGTTAGGAAGATCCCAGGGGGGAAATGAAATAATATGTCAACGCTCCATTTACATAAGGCTGAACAATTGCGATTCAAAAATATCTGTGATATTTAGACTTTCCAGATGCCTGTTATCAAAATTTTGTTTCTGAATTTCCATTTTGTCAATATGGATATTTTTATGCTAGTAAATTCTGGAAATCAAAGACATGTTTATTACCCAAATAAAGCTCTTTTCAGGCTTCATTGAAATGAAAAGAGAAGGCATAATTTCTAAATATCCTAGTTTATGTTATTTAAGGGACTATATGCTTGTCTTTACTTAGGATACCTGACCTTTTCTTATGCTTTAAATAAACCAGTAGATTTAGGGGGGTGGATTTTCTCTAGTTCACTTGGGTTCAGCAGCTCAATGTTATTCCTGTTCCTCATACCACTTCCTTCTTTTGATATAGCTTTCAATTAATATGACAACATATTTATGTATTTCTAAGGTCTATTTCAATTCAACTATTGTTCCTAAGTCTTGATCTCCTCACAAAGAAAATAGATTTAAAAGCATAGGAAAAATTGATGCCCTCATAAGCTGTGTTGAGATATATATAATGATATAGTTGGTGACTAAACTTCCCATGTGCCAGCTGTGGAATAAAAAAGCATCCATCAAAAATATCATTTTATACCTTCAGATTCTAATCTTGTTTGGTTTTTATAGCAAGAAGTTTGGGAAGTAATTATGGATATATAGATACAATTGATTTTTTTAAAAAAACAATAAAAGGGGCAAAAAGAATAAACCTTTACTGGAAAACAAATCGTACGGTTAAAAATGCCAGCATAGGAAAAAGATTAATTCTATTTCTAATGCTACGAGTCTAAGATAGAGTATTTTATGTATAATAGATTGCCTTCACTTTGGAGTAATTGATCTGATCCCCTCCAAAAATGATGACTTTCCAAAGGATGAAAAAGACAAACTACAGCAAGAACCATGAACTGCAGAAGACAAGATTGTGCTTGCCTTCATTCTATAACACCTGTGGTATTTTTGCTATAATGAGCTTCTCAGATCGTGGTTCTTAGCTGATTTTAATTTTTATTTTCAACTGTTTTCTTTTCTTCAAATAGATCCAGTTAATATCATAGACTCAAGAGATGCAGTTAAAGGACTTCAGGTTCCGGCTGCTGATCGCGACGGGCAGACTCTGCTCGCCATGCACTCTCCTGGTGGACTCCCCACTATCTGGGGGGCACAGGATGCCCTGGAGGGGCTCCTGCCAAAGAGGCGGCATAGCGGGGGACCTCCTGAGTCGGCGGCGGCCGGGGGGCTCCCCGCATCGCCCTAGGCACCGGGAGGCATGATGGGGAGGCGCTGCAGCATCTTCGTGAGGAGGCAGCTGGAAGAACGCAGGATTTGAAGGACGCAGCTGCTGTGTGGTGAGGTGGAAACTTCCCCCCGTTCCTTTGCTATAAAGGAAAAAAAATTGCCAGCCGTTTTTTAGAGTCTTTCAACCTGGCTAAAGAAGCGTGACTGGAGGGAGGGGGATTCCCCCCCTCGGGCAAGCGGCTTTAAAAGATTTTGCTCTCTGCCCTAGAGGAGGAGGAGGGAGAGGGCTACGTAATGAGATCACGCTCATAACAAGTACAGATTTTGGAGTGCAACGTTGTTAATGAGGTGATGATCTGAAAACTTTGAAACTTTTGAAAACTTTTCGTTATGCCTTCTGATTCCGAAGCTGGCAGGGCAAGATGGCACACTTCTGTTGTCTTTACAGACAGTGAAACCTGACTCCACCCATAAGAGCTTCGGGGATATTGTCTTTGTCTCCGTGACACTCAGATAAATCTCTTGTTGTTATTGGACTCCGCTTGGAACAAAGGATTTTACTACTTTATTGCCAGAAGTTTATACCAGAAAAAGTTCCCTTCTGCTTGGACTCCCTGCCTCCTAACCTCTCTTGGCTGTTTGTCTCTCTAATTGTTTCCTTTCTGTACTGACCTTGTACTCTTTTTGCTCATTATAATGCCACCTAAAAGACCACCCCCGGGGAAGCCGGGCTTTGCTATCTCCGCCCCGACATCATCAGCGTCCAGCCCCAGCGGACAACAGACTTTAACCTCCCTACTTCAGCCCAAGCCTTCTGAGGTGGACTTCCAACAGATGTTTTAACAGATTTTAAAGGGACAGGAGGATTTAAAAAACCAATTTAAGGAGATGAACCAGCAGCTTAAAGAGAACCAAGTTAGACGAATAAAAACTCACAGAGACTGGATCTTTTGGAGGAGGGGGCGGCTGAGATGAGGGGGGAGATAGGAGGGTATGGAAGGGGAACCAAGAGCTCAAGAACCACCAGATAAAATCAGAATTTGAAAGAATGTCCTTTTTCCTTAGGTTCCAAAATGTGGTAGAGGCCGATGGTGAAGATTTAAGGGACATCATGACAAATATACTGGCTGAATACATTCAAAAAGAAAAACAACAGATGGGGTGGGACTTGGATCTGGTTTATAGAGTAAACTCTGCATACGCTAGAACACACAATGTTCCAAGGGAGGTACATATTAAATTTCTCAGAAAGACTACAAGAGATGAGATTCTGAGTGCACAAAGGGGGCAAGCCTTAAAATACCAGGATAGAGAAATAACTATATTGAAGCAGATCCCTAAGAAAGTAAGAGAGAAAAGAAAAAAAAATTCGCAATTAGCGAAGAAGTTATACCAGAAAGGGGTGTGGTTTAGATGGTTGATGCCTGAGGGCATGCTAATATTCTGGGAGGATACAAGAGTTAGAATTAACACAACCATAGAGGCCCAGGCCTTTATGGAAAAAAATAAAGAACTCCTAGATAAACCTGATGATCCTATACCAGATTCACAGGACACGGGAGGGGCCGGAGCTCTGCTGGCGGGGGGAGAAGGGGCAATACCAAGAAAACTCAGATCACAAAAATGAGTAAGAAAATCTGCCTGATATAAATTGATTGAAAATATTTGAAGATAAAAGTTTATATGCTGACAAAATATGATTATGTTGTATTAAACTAATCTATGTATAAATGGAAACTATGAGTACGGGGGGAGGGAACACTTCCTACACATTGTAACTGCCAAAATTTGTAACTTAATCCACCATCCCTTTTCCTTGATATTGTTTTTAAAAAACCAATAAAATTGTGTTTTAAAAAAAAAGAAATGCAGTTAATCACCGGCCTCATCACAAGTTCAAATCTTCAAGAAGCTAAAGATTAACCTTATTTTTGATGATGATGATGATGATGATGATGATGATGATGATGATGATGCTTTGGGCAATATTTTTGTTTGATTCTATTTTCCAGTACACCAAATAATAAATGGCCTCTTTCCAGCATCAACTCTTCTTTGACTCACAGGAGAAAATTTAATTAAAAGAGGAGTTACCATGGGGATTGGCTATCACCTTATATTTCTCTAATCTTTCCTTTCAGTCACTTTTAAGTAGATCCACGTAGGAAGCATCAAGCAGCCTTTCTCCAGATGTGTTCAGATTACGGTGCCAAGAAAGCCATGCTGTCTAGGAATTTCTAAGCTGATTGTGCCAACTCATCTGCATGACATCTAGGAGAGAGAAAGGCTTGTAGGAAATCAAATATGGGAAAATTGCTGACCAAATCCATTCAGAGCACAAACAGTTCAACCATCCCTCTGGATAAGCCGCTAGACAGGCAATGCTGAATGTCACTAAAGACTATCTTCTAAGGAAAAATGAGGGAAAGTATGCAGCTTCAGTCCATCGTCCCACTTTCTTACTAAACAATTCCATTTAACATCTTATGTGATGGATAAGGTGGATAAGAGCATTCACTGACTGCATCATTGGTAATATCATGACTTCCAATTGTATCTTTCCATCTTGAGTTAGCTAAGTGAGGCTGTCAAATTTCTGTCCTAATCCATGGAGGCTGTGCAGGTTTGGATGGAGAAAAATCAATTCTGGCTCAATCTTACCAAGACTTAAGTACAGTAGCTATTGCTGTGGCTGTTGGGACTGCCCAGATCTAGGGATTTTTCATCCCTCTTGGATGGGGTTAGACTTTTCTAATCAGGGGATGCTGTCCAACCTGGGAGGTTTTCTTGGACTCACAGTTCCTCTTGAAGTGCAGGTGGCAGCTACGGCCAAGAGTTCCATTTGATGTCCTAGTTGTGCCTGTTCATGGATCATGAACCTTTTAAATAGTCATTCATATCCTTGTCACCTTGACTATTGCTCCAGGGTGTGTTCAAAGCTGTCTTCAAAGACCACTCAAAAGCTTCAATTGGTCCAATATGTGGTAGTACCTCAGCAGGTCCACATGACAACCTTGTTCCATGAGCATTGGTTGCTACTGTGCTTTCAGGTACAATTCAAGATGCAGATTATTATCTACAAAGCTTTCTATGATGTAGGACCGTTCTTTGACAGACCATCTTTCTTCTGTGGTTTATGCCCATCCGGTGTGAACTGTGAGAGTGGATGTACTCCTGGTTCCTTTTGTGTCATTTTGTGTAAGCTGGTAATTGTGCCTTCTCTGTAAGTGGTGCCTACTCTCTTAAATGAAATCTCCCTTGGATTCATATAGTTTCCACCCTGATGAATTACTAAAGGTCTTTGAAACCTATTTACCCAAGCCTTACAGGTTAATGGATAGGACTCCACTCTTTGTGATGTTTTATCTTTATTTTGTTGTTTGCATAGTCCTCTCATAGTTGTTTTCTCTCCTCCCCTCCCAAGTCCTTCTGTGTTGCCTCATTGGGGCATGGGTGTATCTTTATCCCTTGGAGGAATTAATGTAAAACATCAGGAGTAAATGCAAGAGTATGTGCGTGCATGCACAAACGCATACACACACGCACACATTCATTCATTCCCAATATGCTCACTCAAGGAGTGACGGTCATCCCGGTTGAATTGTGCAGCAGCATTATAGGAAGATGTCAGAGCCAGATGATCTCTTTAGTGATAATGATGAAGGCACAAATTCATACTGCACTGGAGAAGATGATGGTAAACTACTTCTGTATTTTTATCAAGAAAGCCATATGGATATATCAATGATTCATGATATAATGCTGGATGATGGGCCCCTCTGGTCAGATACAACATACTATTGAACAAGAGCTGAGGGACTTTTTGAGTACTAAGGGTGTTTATGGCATGAATAGATTAAAAAGTTTGGTATTTTTAATTGTTGCCATACCGGGGGTGGGGGTGGGGAATCCAGGGCTGTAAAAATAGAATGACAATAAGAAGATGGAACATAAGAAGATAAACACAAGCAAGCTCAACACAGTGAAAGATGAAATTAAATGAGTACAAATTGATATCTTAAGCATCAGCAAATTGAGATGGACTGGGATCAGACACTTCCAGTCACAAGATTACACTGTTTATTAGTCAGGACATGAAAAACAATGTAGTTGTAATGGCTGTAAGAGCTGTGATGGCGCAGTGCTGAGAATGCAGTATTGAAGGCTAATTCTGCTAACTGCCAGGAGTTCGATCCTGATCGGCTCAAGGTTGACTTAGGCTTCCATCCTTCTGAGGTCAGTAAAATGAGGCTAGAGATTGTTGTGGGCAACATGCTGGTACTGTAAATCTCTTAGAGAGGGCTGTAAAGCACTGTGAAGTGGTATATAAGTCTAAGTGCTATTGCTTATGAAACCAAAATGGAACAGGAGACTGGAGTATCCATTTCTGCTACTCCAGCAATTTCTTCCTACCTAATATTGTTATGTTAAAATGCTACAAGCTAGCACTCAGTAGAGTAGCCATGAAGGCTTTGGAAAAGATATTCCAATACTGTGACATGTCTATATCTTCAACTGTCAGAATTGCTCAAGCTGTGATATTTCTTGTGACACTCACTAGAAGCAAAATATTGGAATTTAAAGAAAGATGGGGAAAGTATTGATACTTTTGGACTTTGATAATATATTGGGGGAAAATCGATCTATGTGGTTACTAGGACTTGAAAGCTACTTGATGGCACATAATGAATCAATCAATCCATTATTTCAATATTTTTATCTGCTCTGAATATTTTATGTATTTAGTTATTTATGTTATTCTATTGTTATGAGAGGGATGTGGTGGCTCAGTGGCTAAGAGGCTGAGCTTGTCGATCAGAAGATAGGCAGTTCGAATCCCTAGCACCACATAACAGAATAAGCTCCTGTTACTTGTCCCAGCTTCTGCCAACCTAGCAGTTTCAAAACATGTAAAAATGCAAGTAGAAAAATAGGAATTACTTTTGGTGGGAAGGTAACAGTGTTCTGTGTGCCTTCGGCATTTAGTCATGCCAGCCCATGACCATGGAGACGTCTTCGGACAGCACTGGCTCTTCGGCTTTGAAACAGAGATGAGTACCACCCCTTAGAGTTGGGGATGATTAGCACATATATGTGAGGGGAACCTTTACCTTTATTGTTATGAGCTGCCTAAAGTTGGAGTCAGATAGCATCCAAATTGAATAAATAAGTACATATTTGTTTGTAATTAAATAAACATCTATAATGAATTGTAAAATAAAGCCTGTGTTAATATTATCTTTCTCTAATTGCATTTTTAAAACTAAATATATTTTTGTTGTCTAATGAGCCATTATAAAGATTCAACAGCCTGTACTGTTCTCTAAACTATGAATTTTAAAACCATGATTTAGAGGGTGGACTTGGTTGAAGTGAATTTAAGTCTTTATACTAAGATTTTGTGGAGATCATGGTCAAAATTTCAGCAGCAGTAATAAATCTATCCTTCCACTGACTGAGATTGAAGAATGTTCCCAGATATTATATACCTGAAGAAGAACATTGATCTTGTATCGTCTTTTGAAGATTGACTATGGCTAGGTTACAGGCAGAAGGAATTGTATGACATGTTTTTAGAGACTAAGAGAAATAAATAAAATGGTTGAAAAGTAAGGATGAAATAAAACTCTTTAGGCATCAAGGCAAACCCTTGAAACATGACCCAACTTCAGCCAAATCAATCAAATCAAATCTGCATTATGTTCATAGAGCAGTGTGTCAACATTAGCCATCATTTGAGGATCTAGTGGCTACATTTGAGGGAGCAATACTTCTGTTCCAATACCCAGGGCTCACACGCATAATATGTTCTTAAAGACATAAAAAGGAGCAGCAGCCTGAACACTCCTTCAGGGCAGAGTGATAAGGGCAACCTACATTACTACCAGTTTCAAAAACATAATGATCACAAGCAGTGGTGGGTTTCAAAATTTTTTAGAACCTCTTCTGTAGGTGTGGCCTGCTTTGTGGGAGTGGCTTGTTGGCCATGTGACTGGGTGGGAGTGGCTTGCCAGCCATGTGACTGGGTGAGCGTGGCCCACTTGTTAAACGTGGTGAAACTCACTTAACAACGCTCTTGCTTAGCAACCAAAATGTTGGCTCAGAAACGCTGGCATTTGAAGCACACAAGTTTTAAAGCTGTCAAGTTACAAGACCCTTGCACCCCTAACTCTTTAGAAAAAAAAACCAGGGGTGTTCAAACTTGACAGCTTTAAGACTTGTGGACTTCAACTCCCACAATTCCTCCTCTCGCTCTTCATCTTGATGATGTGCAGACGGGCAGGGGGAGGGAGCTGGAACCGGTTCTAAACGGCACTGTAGATTTGTGGAACTTCTTCTATAGAAGAGGTTAGAACTGGCAGAAACCTACCCACCTGATCACAAGATGGCAACGAATAGCTCAAATGTTCTATATTTTTCTACTGTCATCTAGTCAGTTTAAACTAAGACTGCATGCTGGTTTTACCTGCTGGTTTCACTCCAGTTACTGTACCACTCTAGGCAAATGCCTACATTCTTCTGTGCAGTTGGGCCAGTCTTGCAACAGACCATGGTCAGAGGTGCTGGGAAGATCTCTCAGACAGAAAGTAAAAAGGATACCTTGACTCTCTAAGAAAGAGTAAAGGAAAGGATAGAAGCAATACAGAGCCCAGAACACATAATCTAGAAGTAAGTGAGGGTAGAGCTAGTTTAGAAAAGAAGAGGGTTTTTAATAACTGAACAGAAAAAGGCATACTTCATCTGTAATCACATAACCTGTTCGCTGGTTACTGAATTAATGCAGACATTTCTAACTTGTCTAAATCTTACATTGACTATGCTTTAAAAGAAAACTAACCAAGAATAACACTAATTAACTTAATCATGCTGTTCAAATGGAACCATTAGATCTTAATCCTTTGATTAAAGGTACACAGCCAGTATGTTGATATGTATGATGGAATTATGCTTGCAGTGGCAGAGGGGGTGGGGGGATGAGATGTATGTATGTATGTATGTATGTATGTATGTATGTATGTATGTATGTATGTATTGTTTATATATATATATATAAACAATATGCTTATTGCAGCAAGTCAGTTTCTCAACCTTGGGAAACTCAACTCCATTCCCTCCATCACCATATTTTGATATGTATGTATGTATGTATGTATGTATGTATGTATGTATGTATGTGAGAAAGAGAGAGAGAATACATGTTCCATTAAAATTAAATCATTTATTTCTCTTCACTAATAGAGATAATAACCATCAGCAGCTATATAGAAATCAGATTTTTTTTTTCACTTGACTAACTTCTCTCAAAGATGAAATGATCAATACATATTTTTACCCTTGAACTGTTATTCTTATTCATCACATTTTCTTGCCTCTCCTATTTTAGTAGCAGCCCTCCAAATCATGAATTCCAAAACACAAGCAATAGAAAAGATAATCTACTCACAGCAATCCAGATCATTGACCCAAAGAAGAGGCAGCTGATCAGGGGAATCCCATAGCAGCTGAAGTGGAAATATATTTCATGCAACGGTAAGATTTTTGTATATGTGCATTATACAAAGTTCAGCTCAGGCACACGCTTGGAAGCAAAACGTCAGTTTTGAAAAGATAGATGATTCCAGCTTTTTGTTGTTGTTGTTGTTGCAAGCGATCAATTGGTAAACAAGCTCTTTTAAATTGTCAATAATTGATATGGCCTTGGGAACAGCAGAGCCTCTCTCCTTTCACATGGAAAACACATGTGCATCTCCTATAATAAATCATGGTAAATACACTATCATCTATTAATAGTTGGCCCATAGAACACCATTTTTAAGGTAAAGGTCTCTACCAAGTTCTATAGAGTTTCTGTCTGCGCTTGCAAAAAAAGGAAAAATAGATCCCCGATGTAGTTATTTCTTAAATTTAAGTATTTTATTATGGGAATTACAATCATAACTACTGACCTTAAAATTCCTCAAGGGTGCTTTCATTCTTTTTTCTTAAAGGAATGCTCATTTATGCTCTAGAATTTATCACTAAGTAATGGTTAATTGAAATCCATGATAAACTTTGAATGCAACCTTCTCTTCCCCCCACTCCCCAGGCAACCAGATTTTTTACAACCAGTGAAGAAATTGTGCTGTTGCAAAAAAAAAAAAATGCTCTCCTTGGCTTTAGGTGATTAGGGGCTTACAACAGAGCTTTCAGTCAATACCCACGGAGCAAGAGACATGTTTACTACATTTCATGTACTCCTTTCCAAAATGGGACTTATCAAAAAAAAAAGTTGACTTGCTTAATTTTCCTGAATTTTTAGAGTTGCCAACAAAGTATTGAACAAGAGTGACACCAAGTGGTTGGTTAAATTATTTCAGAATGACTGCCTGTTCTTCGAAGTAGTATTAACTTTTTCTTCTCTTACAATACAATACAATACAATACAATACAATAGTAGAGTTGGAAGGGACCTTGGAGGTCTTCTAGTCCAACCCCCTGCCTAGGCAGGAAACCCTATACCGTTTCAGACAAATAGCTATCCAACATCTTCTTAAAGACTTCCAGTGTTTGGGCATTCACAACTTCTGGAGGCAAGCTGTTCCACTGATTAATTGTTCTCACTGTCAGGAAATTTCTCCTCAGTTCTAAGTTGCTTCTCTCCTTGATTAGTTTCCACCCATTGCTTCTTGTTCTACCCTCAGGTGCTCTTCTCGTAGAACTCTTAAGGCCTGTTTCACTTTCTTGCAGGAGGACAAATCAGACGGGGGGGGGGGGGTGTGATTCCCAGTAGGAAATGTGCTAGTTCTCTTCAATGTTTCCTACATTTTATAGCATTCTCAAATAAACCGTTGCTTGCTCTTTCATTGCTCCTCAGGCACATCCGTGAAATGGTCAAAAACAGAGGGCTGCCTCTATTTTAGCTGTGTCAAAAAGCAGTGGGGCTTTGATCATGCAGTCATGGCCGTGATCCGTACTTTTTCGCCTCCACCCAGAAGTCCATATATCCCTCAAGTTTTTTTTCAAGTCATCTCCACTGAATGAAAAGTGGTCCCATTCTTTCAGAGATGAAGGTCTCAACATCTACATTTCTTTTCTAGAAAGACCTTGTCATTTATGTTAATTAAAAACTCTGTACTAAATGGCCTTTTTATTAAAAACCGTGCATATTTTTGAAGATAGCTTTATCTTCCTTAAATCCTGCCTCATTATAATCTTTACTGACATTTCACTATATACCTTAATTCACCTGTATTTGATGTATTTATAGTTTGTACTTATAATTCATTTGTAATTAAGCTCATCCACAACTCTGCAATTAAAAACAATAGCAATAGCACTTACATACCACTTCATAGTGTTTTACAGCCCACTCTAAACGGTTTACAGACTCAGCATATTGCCCCCAACAATCTGGGTTATCATTTTAACTGACCTCGGAAGGATGGAAGGTTGAGTCAACCTTTTTTTTTTTTTTCAAAAAGTTTTATTGGTTTTTTTTTAAAAAACATTTATGTGGAAAAGGGTAAGTGGAATTACAAATTTTGGCAGTTGCAAGTGTGGCAGACGCCCCCTCCCTCCAAACTCCTAGGTTACAGCAGCCTTTGCCTGCTCCCGCTCTCCCGGTGGGCTTCCCCCGTCTCTGGGGGGGCACAGGACGCCCCGGAGAGGTGTCCTGCCGAGGGAACGGCTCGCGGAGGGTCCTGGCGTCGGCGGCGGCTGGCGGGGGCTTCTCCGCTTCGTTCTAGGCACCGGGGAGCAGTTTCGGAGGGCGCCCGTGTGCGCGCGCCTCGCCCCATGCCGATCGGAGAACACGCTCTTGAACGAAGCAGCGGCAATGTGGTGAGAGGCTTCCCTTCTCCATTCCCTCTATCTTGAATTTATGGACCTTTCAGCATTTTTTTTAAAAAAAAAGTTAAACTTTCGGATTTCTGCTAGAGGTGCGGCTAGAGGGAGGGGGATTTCCCCCCCTCCCTTGGACAAGCGGCTTGAGAAGATTTTGCTTTCGCCCTCAGGGGAAGGAGGAGGGGGGAGAGCCAACTAATGATGCCTCACCCTTATAAAAGTGACTTTCATTGGACTTAGCTCCAGAACTTATGGGTGAACTGAGAACTTTTTGAACTTTTAAAATTTTATTATGCCTCTGAGCCCAAAGCTGGCAGGGCAAGATGGCACACTTCCGTTGTCTTCATGAACTGTGAAACCTGACTCCACCTTTAAAATTCAGGCTTCCGGTCTTTGTCTCCGAGTCACCCAGAGGAATCTCTTGTGGATTGTTCTTTTCTGAACTCTTTGGGGAAAAAACTTTCATCTATTGCTAGACTGACTAAAGAAATCCCCATCTGTTTGGATCCTCTGCCTTCTGGATTCGCCTGCCTGCTCTACTTCTCCAGCTGCCCAGTCTCTACTTTGATTGATTTCCTTGCTTTAAAAACCATGTCTCCAAAAAGACCACCTCCTGGAAAGCCTGGATTTGCTACTTCTGCCCCAACGTCTGCAACGTCTAGCCCAGCTACACAGTCAAAGATAACAGAACTGATGCAACCCAAGACTACAGAGATAGACTTTCAACAAATGCTTCAACAAATTCTACAGGGCCAGGAGGAAATTAAGAAACAGTTAAGGGAAATGAAAGATGAAATTAAACAGAACCAAGCCCAAATCTTTAAGAACTCACAGAGACTGGACCTTGTGGAGGGTGGGGTGGCGGAGGCGAGGGGGGGGGTAGAGGCCTTACAGAAGGGGAACAAAGAACTTGACATCCAACAAATGAAAATAGAGTTTGAGAGAATGTCCTTTTATCTTAGATTTCAAAATGTAATAGAAGCAGATGGGGAAAACATAAGGGACATTATGACTAATATTTTAGCTGAATACATACACAAAGATAAACAGCAGATGGAATGGGAGATAGACCTAGCTTATAGAGTGAATTCAGCATATGCCAGAACACATAATGTACCCAGGGAGGTTCACATTAAATTCCTTAGGAAAACCACAAGAGATGAAATTCTGGGTGTACAAAGGGGGCAAACATTGACATACTGTGACAGGGAGATAACCATTCTAAAGCAGATTCCCAAAAAAATTAGGGAAAAAAGGAAAAGCTATTCGCAATTGGCGAATAAATTATACCAGAAGGGGGTGTGGTTTAGATGGTTGATGCCTGAAGGTATGCTGATATTCTGGGAGGAGACAAGAATCAGAATTAATACACCCATAGAGGCACAGGCCTTTATGGAAAAAAATAAAGCCAACCTAGAAAAAACAGAAGACACTACAACGGTCATACAGGACACGGGAGGGGCCGGAGCTCTGCCAGCGGGGGGTGAAGGGTCAACACCAAGAAAGCTCAGGTCACAAAAATAAATAAGAAAATCACAATGTTATAAACAGACCGAAAGTAAAAATGAATTTATAACTAGACTATATATTATAACTATATAAATTGATTGAAAATTATTCTTTCTAGAATTAATATGCTGATTTTTTATGATCATGTATTAAGATCTGATATTTTGATGTAACCTAGGAAGGTTGAGTCAACCTTGAGCCTGGTGAAATTCAATCTACCAAACTGCTGGCAGCCGGTGATCAGCAGAAGTAGCCTGCAGTACCGCACTCTAACCACTGTGCCACTGCAGTCTATTACAAAGGCATAATTCAACAAGGCCAAACAAAAAATGTCAGCAGAACAAAGCATCCAGTAACAGCATATAATACGCCTACCATGGCCTGCCCACATCTCACCTTAGCCCAGAGTCCTGAGAAAGACCCAGGTCTTCAAGGCACATTTAAAAGAAATCAACATTGGACCCTTCAGATTTTGTGGCCATGCTATTCCAGACAGCAGATGACAATGTAGAAATACCACTGAATAGTCCAGGGAAAAAATACCTAGTTCTACCTAACTGATGAGTTAAAGCAGAGCTCCTCTAATCTCTAACACCCACCTGTTCAATCTAGCCAGCCTGGCCTAATTCCTAATTCCCAATTTTAGTTCCTCAAGCCTGCATTTTTTAAAATTTTCTAGGGGTATACTTTTAGTTGTTTTTTAATTTAATTTTTAATTTTTAATTTTTGTACAGTTGTATGAGGTTTAATTCGTTTTTAAGGGTATGGGATATTCGTCTTTTGTATTCGTTTTAATGACACACCTGTACACCGCCCCGAGTCCCTTCGGGAAGAGGGGGCGGTCTAGAAATATTGAAAATAAATAAATAATAAATAATGTGTCAGTGCTTTTGCCATGTTATAATATAATAAAGTTAGATGCATACTCTTCAGAAGCCTTTTCAATTGGTAATGAGCATTCTGGGTGAAACTTCTTGAAACAGTACTCTCTACATTTCTTGAGGTTCCACAGGACTTTGAGTACAAGTCTGATAGCAGTTTTTCAGACTAACACATTTCATTGAAAGGCATAAGCTTTTGTGAAACACATCTTACTGCATCCGATGCTTGGCATGGCATGGCATGGCATCTGATGATGTAAGCTACAGTTCAGAAAAGTTTATCCCCTAAATTTTATTCGAATCAGAATATTGCTGGAATATTGGAGGTCTTCTAATCCACCCCCCTGCTCAAGCAGGAAATCCTATACCGTCCTATACCATTGCCTGTATATTTGTACCTTTGAGGCAGTTTTGACATCTGAAAACTCAGGAGAAGCCCTTGCAGTTTTATAGCCAAGAAAATGATTTGCCTTTGCCTGCTTCCTAGGGCTGAGAGTGTGTGACTGGCCCAAAGTCACCCAGATGACTTAGTACCTGTAGGCAGGACTAATACAGCCTCCTGATTTCTAACGTGATGCCTTAATCACTACACCAGAGCAGCTGCCTAGATTATGTACTGTAAATGCTGTAAATAATCTCTAGATTATGGACAGGCAGCTTCACGTCAGCAAAACATTTGATAAAGTAAGCAATAATGTTCTGATTTACACATGGTATGTCTATACCTTGAAAACAAAAGTCAGTTATGCTGTTCTGAAAGATGAAAACTAAGGCTTGTTAGGAGAGATTGAAGGAAATGGAATATGATATCATTGTTTATGTACTTTAAGTGTATTTGACTTCATTGCCTTCAAATAGGTCTCTGCTGTTTTAAAGATCATAACACCTACAATAACTTAAAGATGGTAATTCCTGTTTGCTTACTGACTGATTTGTATTTATAGGCTGCTTCAATCTTTAGACTCTGAGGAACTAACAATTCCCTAGTATAGAAATATTGAAAATATGAAAGTAAAAATTAAGACCTGGCATTCTCGTCTACCTCAGGAACAACAATGCAAAATATATCTTGAATGGCAAGTGATTTTACAGAAGGCTATGTGCTCTAATACTCTTGGGACTATCCTTATCGCTGGGATAAGTTGTTCCAAAGGATGAGATTCCTCACTGAGAAGATTAATCTCTTGCCTATCCACTTAGGAGATATCCACTTGTACCAGTTTCCTTTGCTCCTTGGAGCGAGGATGGAATATTTGCAATATATTCTTTATATAAGTTATCATTGGATGAATTAAATTCACCTAAGCAGTCCCACAGATATCCAGATCCTAAGCATTAGCATTAAAAATAATAATCAGCACCTTGAACAGCACTGGAAATCAACTGATAGCCAATAAAACTTCCCGCCCAAATATGTTGTTTGAATGGGCAGAATCTATAACTATACATGGAAAAAGAGTCCTAATCTTTTTGACTTTATCATTCCATAGGTTTTGTATGTGCAAATAAAGACCCAAAAAATGGAGCAAGGTGACCTCCAGTCAACATAACCTGCAACCTAACAGATTGTTGCATGTCACCAGAGTCATTTCTGTGAGATGGGCAGCTACTGTATATAAATTTGATTAATTATAAATTGACATATATTTCAATGCAATTGATAGCTTTGCATGCAAGATAGTAACTTCACCTGCATTTGGGATTATCCTAGTTAAACAGCTCCTAATAGCCCAAATGTCAAGAAGAGCTCATTGCTATCTAATTCCATCATGTAGAAAACTTGACAGATGACTGTATTTTGAATCCATAAAGCCATTCAGTTTCACTAACTGTCCACTCTCTTAAATTATTCCAAAGAAATGTCTAACGTCTGGTCAAGAAAGAATAGGAAAAATTGCTAGCTTGGGTTCCCTTAGCAACAGACAACAGCTCATTTTATCAATTCTCCCTTGAAAATGTTATCTGGTTGGTAGAATAGTTTTACATTTAGAAGGATCAAGTGACCAAAAAAATTGTTCTCAGTGATTGTGAATATATGCTGGGTTGGCAGGAGCCAGGACAGGTGCTCACTCCATCACATAGCACTCAGATCTCAAACTTGGGTTTCCAGCTTTCCAGCCCAGAATCTTAACCACTAAGTCACCTCTGGTTCAGCCACCACTAAACCACCACACTGCCCCCAGTTCAAAAGCATGCAAATGCAAGTAGATAAATAGGTACCACTTCAGCAGGAAGATAACAGCACTCCATGATGTAGTGCTGGCCACATGACCATGGAAATGTCTTTGGACAGTGCTGGCTCAATGGCCTTGAAACTGAGATGTGCACACACAGTCCTATAGTCGGCAACAATTACCAGAGTAAAGTCCCCTCCTATTGTGAATGTATACAATGGTGCAGGTTCAGAAATTTGATAGTCATTAGCTTTTGTTAACCCAAAGAATTGTATGGTTGAAGTAGAAGTATTTCAGGGAGCCTATAATTTTGGAAACTTGGGTTTTTTTTTTTTTAGAGTTATCTAAGGCCCACCAGAATATAGTGATTTTTTTTCTTACCAATATTACAGAATTGTGCTAACACAAATACAATTTGCCTTCCACAAGGGGGCATTCATGGTCTTCAGAATATAAGTGTGCCACAAAATTATTAAGACCTACCAGTTATTACCTCTATTGCTAGGCACATACTTATCATTCTAAATTAATTAGCTACACAAAGTTCTAAATAAATTATATTGGAGCTTCCTAAAGCTCATAAAGCAAAGTCTTGTTCAATTTTTCCTAGTTTATTCTTATTTCTAGGTTGCTAAGCAAATTGACCCATTATTGCAAATCAACTTCACTGCCTCAGCACACCTGGAGTTGGCAATCATTACATTCTAGAACAGTGAGTCATACAGCAGAATACGAACTGAAACAAATTAGAAATATTTGTTTAAAAACATAAGCACAGACTATTGCAGATCTGGAAATATGTCAAAATGGAGCTCAAACCTGTGTCAATTTTAGTACATTTTCAATCTCTCCAATCTGTTGAAAGTTTGCCTTTGAGACTTTCTGGGATCTTCTTAAATGAGAATAATTGTTCTCCTGGATGTGTTGAAGTGACACTTGTTTCAGGGCATATCCATAGTTACATTTAAGCAGCTCCTCTCCTATGCATATTCTAAATCATCTTAAGAAAATCCTGACAGGAGTGAGACATTCCAACAACAGCTTGCAAGCTATTCAGTACAAACAGCAAGCTATCACATGCTTCCATTGGATAATACTCTGGGTGCTGTGCCCTCCCCACTTTCTTTTCCAAGAAAACAATGGCCAATCGCTTTCCTTTTTGTACAATGGTCTTTCTGGACTTGTACTTCAGTTTGTGTCTCTATGCGTAAACTAGTAGTCTCTAATTCACTAAACTGCAAAGGGGTTGTTAGATTCGGGCAACGAGAGAACAGACTCCAGACGGTAGTGACAACAACAGCTCTTTATTTAGTAGTAGTAGTGATCCAGCTTTACTTGGGGTCTAGAAGCTCCCCTTTTATAGGGAACGGGTACACCTCCCGTCCAATCAGAACAACCCCTAGTTCCCGCCCTAGTGGCGGACCTGAGTGGAGACTTACAGCGGTTTATGCTAATATCTAACACCCCTCCCCTCTTAGATGGAGTGTTTCGGTTCGTGACAAAGTCCTGTAAGTATGCCGGTTTCTGCCTTACTCGGGTGGACTGTCGGATTTCGGGTTGAGTTGGAGCGGGTGTGAGCTCGGCGTGTTCCTCCTGTTCTGTTTCGCTGGTAGGGGATGGTCGGTTCTCCTCGCTTGGAGGCTGTTCCGCTCTATCGTTGATCTCAGGGTCCACCCCAGGCTCCGTGGTGCTGAAGTCCTCTGTGCTCGGATATTCGGGTTGATGCGTTGGCGGATTTTCCGACGGAATGAAGTCTTCGTTTGCTGATCGTAGGTTGGAGTGCGTTAGGCGACCTCGGAGTTGGTCTATGTGCCTCTTCCAGTTCCTCCCGTCCTCTAGTTCCAACAAGTATGATCGAGGACCCGTGATACCAATTACCCTTGCCGGAATCCACAGCGTCCCCCCTGCATAGTTGTGGGCGTATACTGAATCCCCTATGCTAAAGTTCCGAATTTTGCTTGTGGAGTCTGGGGGCGATGTGGCAGAGTAGTTTGGGTGAAGCCGGTCCAGGTGAGACCGTAATCGGCGACCCATGAGGAGTTTAGCGGGGCTCCTTCCGGTCGTGGCACTAGGGGTAATGTGTTGGATTAGTAAGTAATGGTCGATTCGTGTTTGCCAATCACCTGGGCCCATCCTAGCGAGGACCTCTTTTGCAGATTGCACCATTCTCTCCGCCTGTCCGTTCGATGCCGGATGGAATGGCGCGACGAGGGCATGCCGAATTCCCTGACTCGCTAAGTATGTTTCGAATTGCATGGCAGTGAATTGGGGCCAGTTGTCGGAGACCAGGAGGTCGGGCAGGCCGTGAGTGGCGAAAAGTCGCCGAAGTACCTTAATGACTGCCTCTGCCGTGATTGAAGTCATTAGGACTACTTCCAACCATTTGGAGTATGCATCCACAACTATTAGAAACGTTTGCCCTTGGACTGGCCCTGCGAAATCAATGTGTATTCGCGACCAGGGTGCTTTTGGTTTGTCCCATTCCGTGGCGGGCGCTTCAGGGGGGGCTGGTCTGGACTCTTGGCACGGATCACAAGTGGCTACCCATTCCTCTATCTCTTTGTCCATGTTAGGCCACCAAACGTAACTCCTAGCTAACACTTTCATCCTTACGATCCCTGGATGCCCAACATGTAAAGCCTCCAATACATTTCTCCGTAGTGCGTATGGTACAACAACTCGATCCCCCCACAATAAACAACCTTGTAAAACCGACAGTTCGTCGCGCTTAGACCAAAACAGTTTGAATTCGGGTCCCACATTCCCTTTGGGCCACCCCCTCCATACCCAAGTTTGTACCTGTCTGATTACATTGTCCTTAGCAGAAAACCTAGCAACGTCCACAGAAGAAACTGGTCCTGAGTCCAAACAGTCAATCAAGAGAACCAGTATTTCGGGAGTGGGGTCTGTTAACAGTTCTGGTAGTGGGCAATGGCTGATTGCGTCTGCGTGCCCTAATGTGGAACCCCGTCGATGTATCAACTTGTAGGAATACGCAGCCAGAAAAACAGTCCACCTGGTCATGCGCGGGGAGAGTGAGACCGGTGTGGGGCGGTTTCCCGCCAAAAGACCCAGCAATGGTTTGTGGTCTGTGATAAGTTCGAAATCGCGGCCGAAGAGATACTCGTGGAAACGTTTGACTCCAGCCACAACTAGCTAACGCTTCCCTGTCCATTTGGCTATAGTTTCGTTCCGCCGATGATAAAGTCCTTGAGTAGAACGCTATGGGTGCTTCGTTTCCGTTTGGCATTCTGTGGCTGAGTACTGCGCCGACGCCGAAAGGTGATGCATCGCAGGTCAATACCAGTGGTAGAGTTTGGCTGTATTGGATGAGTAGTGAGTCGGTCGTGAGTAGACGCTTGACTGCGGTGAAGGCGGCCGCCTCAGAACGTCCCCAGGTCCATTTTGCATTCTTGGCTAGGAGTCGGTGTAGTGGCTCAGCGACGGTAGCTTTCTGTCTTAGAAAAACACTGTAGAAGTTAAGAAGTCCGAGGAATGCCTGCAACTCGGTCTGATTTCGTGGTGTGGGGGCGTCCTGGATCGCCTTAATTTTCTTTGATGTTGGGTGAATACCCAGCCCATCGATTCTATACCCCAGGAATTCTACGCTAGGCATGTTAATTTGGCATTTTTCCTTTTTTAGGCGGAGACCCTTTTCTCTGATTCTGGCCAAAACAGTTCTAACACATTTTAATAGTTGCTCCTCGTTTGCAGCCGATACCAAGATGTCATCAAAATATGGGACGACTCCTGGTATGCCCTGCAAAAGCCGTTCCATGACGCTTTGGAACAGACCTGGAGCGATGCTTACGCCGAATTGTAACTGGTTGCATTTGAAAGCACCCCTGTGCGTCACTATAGTTTGGGCCTCCGCCGTGGCACTATCCACAGGCAACTGCTGATACGCTTGTGCCATGTCTAACTTTGCAAATATCTTTCCTGGCCCCAACGAATGCAATAGGTGTTGGACTACGGGCACAGGATACGCGCTCTGTTGTAGGGCGACATTAATTGTGCATTTATAGTCCGTGCAGATGCGGACTGACCCATCTGGTTTAACTGGGGTCACGATGGGGGTTTCCCAGCGCGCGTGATCCACCGGTTCAAGGATCCCTTGCTCTACGAGCTTATCTATCTCTTTGTCAATCTTGGGACGGAGTGCAAAAGGCACTCTTCTAGGTTTGAGTCGGATTGGCGCCACCTTTGGATCTAGATTGAATGATATTGGCTTTCCCACATACTTACCAAGGCCAGGGCTGAACACATCCTCGAACTCCTTAAAAATCTGTTCAGCGCTGCTGTTTTCCATGGCGTTGATTCCGGTGACTTCTAGCCCCAGGGCTTCAAACCAATCCAGTCCCAGGAGGCTCTGTAATGGCGCACTGGCAACGGTCACAGGCAGCTGGGCTATGATGTCTTTGAACTGGACCCGAAATGTGCCTTGATCCACGATGGGGACCCTATTCCCCTGGTAGTCTCGTAGCAGGATGTCTGGTGTTCGCAGTTGGTGCTTCTTAAGGCTCGGAATTGCTTTTTTCATGGTTGACCACGAAATGATCGTCAGGGACGATCCCGTGTCGACTTCAAGCTCGCAAGGGGAGTCTTCCAGGAGGACAGTGATTTTCAGCTTTTTAGGCCGCTTGGTGCGGACCTGACCTATCGTTGTGAGATAGGTTCGCATTGGTTCTCTCTGGGTATACTCTCTCTCGGCATCCTGGGGATACTCTCTCTCGGCTCTCTGGTAATACGCCCTTTCAGCTCTTTGTGTGTATTCTCTCTCAGCTGACTCCCTCGGTTCTCTCTCTGGGCGCCCTTTGTTTTTCCGCCAAGCCCCTGGGTTGGGCTTCTGTCGGCGGTACATAGGAGGCTGCCATTGTGAGGCAGGGACTTCGCTCCGGCACACTCGTGCGATGTGCCCAAGTTTGTCGCAATGCGAGCAAACAACGTTTCTGAAACGGCAGGTAGACCGGGGGTGGTTCCCTCCGCAGCTTGCGCATGGTGGCAAATGGAATTCGAGTTTTCCCGCCGGTCTTGTGTGACTGCTCCGCATTCGATGACTGTCTTCGAATTCGCTGTCCTCGGTCTCTTGATCGGCGGCCTCATAATGTACTCTGGCATATCTGGCTCCGGTCTGGATCGCGCTGTACCCGCGTTGTATTGTTTCGGAAGATCTGTCCGCTGATTCGGAAGCTCTCGCCTCGTCTCGTGCAATTTGCAGGCTTAGGTTGGGTTTGGCCAACAATCGTTTCTGTATTGAAATGTCTTTTAACCTGCATATGAGGCGTGCCAGGATTTGCTCGTCCAGATCCCTGAACTCGCAATGCGTTGCTGCTTTCTGAAGTGCTGCAAAGTACTGGTTGATGGATTCTCCCGCCTTCTGGTTCCTCGTGTTGAATTCCTGGTGGCGAACGTGGCGGGAAGGTTTTGGCGCGTAATGTGTTTGCAGCGTCTGTTGTAGCGCCGTCCATGTTACCGCCTGGATGGGGGTTGGCTTAGAGAGATCCCTGGCCGTCTCGAAAACCTCTCGACCACAGTAGCTCAGGAACATATTCTTTTTCCAAGAGTCCGGTACTCCCGTGAGATCGTTTGCCTCGAGGAAGCATTCGAATCTCAGCATGTAGGATTCCCAATGCTCGGCGATTGGGTCGTATGGAGTTGGTGGAGCGTGCATCGACATCTTGTCTGCGTTTGAATTTGCCGCGCTAAGATGGCTGCCGGAATTTCTGCCGAATTCCGGGGCTGGATCGGGTCCGTAGATTCTGGAGGTAGCTTCTTCGTCCTATCTGTCTCTCGATCCCACCTTCGTTGCCAATGTTAGATTCAGGCAACGAGAGAACAGACTCCAGACGGTAGTGACAACAACAGCTCTTTATTTAGTAGTAGTAGTGATCCAGCTTTACTTGGGGTCTAGAAGCTCCCCTTTTATAGGGATCGGGTACACCTCCCGTCCAATCAGAACAACCCCTAGTTCCCGCCCTAGTGGCGGACCTGAGTGGAGACTTACAGCGGTTTATGCTAATATCTAACAGGGGTAGGAGTACAATACAATCAGACTTGCAAGTTACTTTATTTTACTTTATTTTACTTTACTTTATTATTCAGACAGTCTCAATAAAAGCAGTTTTAAGCTTCTTGGCCTAGTCTACCTATTTTTGTCATATTATAAATAATACATGAATCAAAGTTTACATTAGCAGAGTTTACTACCAAAAAGAACTATAAAACATATATACACACCCATCACATTACTGATATAATGTTGAACAATACATAAAGTACATAAAAAAGTGAGAAGTAATGAATAAAGGAGAAAGGCAGGCAATAATAGAAATGGAAAGGAACTTTTAATAATCCTACTTTTTCAGGAACTCATCAACTACTTTCAAACACAAGAGAGATTTTGTCTCTTTTCTTGACTTGTTTAGCCTTTCTTCATATACTGTATTTGTTATATTTCCATTTTGCCTGTATTGTGTATATTATGCAGCTTCCATAATTTTCCCATCTCTTAATCCTTCACAACAACAACCCTGTGAGATGAATTGGAATGAAAGAATTCCATCTGATGGAATGGCTTAAGACAGGAGTGTCCAAACTTGGGAACTTTAAGACTTGTGGACTTCTGGGAGTTGAAGTCCACAAGTCTTAAAGTTCCCAAGTTTGAACACCCCTGGCTTAAGAGAAGACTAGAATTCTGTTTCCTGATTTCTTAAAGCCTTAACCACTACATCATGCTGGTATTTGTTTTGTAGTTTGATCCTCACTCTTTTTCATTCAACATACTCATTCAACAACCATAGTGGTCATTCACTTGTATATTTAATCCACATTGATTCAAAACTCATACATTCTTGACCCTATCTTCTCACACACAATTCTTAAGAATCCTATTCCCATTGCATTTAACTTAATTTTTACATTTTCCCTGACATACCAACTCATTTCCACATAACAGAGAGAGACCCACTGCCATTTTGTTTTGTTTGATACTTCTTCACTTCTTTCAATATTTCAGTGTTTTCTTTTCAATGTTTCAACAGGGTTGTTGTTGTGTGGAAAATAGGAGAAGGAAGGAGCATTAGGTAGGGTTGCACCTCTAATTATTTACAAAAAGTAATAAAGGAAAGATATAAGTCAGGGGAGTCCAAACTTGGGAACTTTAAGACTTGTGGACTTCAACTCCCAGAATTCCCCAGCCAGCAGAGCTGGCTGGGGAATTCTGGGAGTTGAAGTCCACAAGTCTTAAAATTGCCAAGTTTGGACACCCCTGATATAAGTAAATAAATATTCTCTCCTCACTACAAATCACATGCTTAACACTATGTTTCAATCAGCAATTCTAAAATATTATCTCATCCAGTTTTTCATCTTTAATAAAAAAAAAATTCTTCCAAAGAAGACAAATTCATCAATTTTGTTCTTTGTACCTTCAAGCTTAAAGAAGAATAGGATCAATGATCTGGAGAACATCTAATTTCGTCTATTCTTTTACTGCAAAAGTTTGACATAGAGGATTCTTCCTTGCAGACCAGAGCGCCTTTCCTTTGGACTGTTCTAGAAAGAGAAGCACACATGGTATTCTGACGGTTAGGGTTTGTCCTTCAAATTTCTCTATTTTCTTATTCACAAGCTGAATGTCCTGGCCTCCTTTAGAATAACAGAGTTGGTGGGAACCTTAAAGGTCTTCTAGTCCAACCCCCTGCTTAGGCAGGAAACCCTGCACCACTTCAGACAAATGGATATCCAACATCTTCCTTAAAATGTCCAGTTCTTAGAATACTCATGAACATGAAATTAGTGTTTACTTGCTTTTCCTCCAATTTCACCTAGGAAACAATCACTATTCATGGCTATAGTAGAGGTTCCCAGATATCGGTATGTATCAGAATGGTATACAGATTCCACCTTTCCTGAAACTATCAGAAAACAGAGAAGCAAAGTGTTACATTGAGTCCTGCCGCCCCAATGTATGAGGTTTTACATGATTGCCACCTGCTTCTTGTGTCTTAAGCCTCTTTCTTAAACAGATGGGTTCTCTTCTCATATGTCCTTGACTTTTAGGAAAGATAACAGCAAGTAGCCACTGAAGAGATTTTCCCTTCAGTCCCCTAGTTAATATACAATTAAGGTAACTTAAATATAGTAAAATCATTTCCTGTGTTAGCATTTATCTGCCCAACAGAAGCAATTTTGGGATTGGAAATAGCAAACTAAGTCACAGCCAAAAACAACGTCATGCCCTTCCATCTGGACTGCTTCTAAATGAACTGTTCATTAAATAATGAAGTTGAATGGGTAAAGACATTATGATTCTGAAATTACAGTAACATGATACACTAAAATACAAAGCAGCCCGTCTTATTTTATCATATAAGTTATGTAAATCCATTCTTTCTACTAATAAACTAACTTTTCTCCTTTCACAATTACCCCCCTTTTCCATTCTACTTAGAAATTAGCCTTCAGCTAATTGATGGGATAATCTTTAGGTTCAACTCTCCTAACCTGCCATTTCATTTATTCTTCAGCCCATCAAGAGACTAATGCCCACACCATGGATAACCGTGGATAACAGATTAACAGAGTTGGAAGGGACCTTGTAGGTCATCTAGTCCAATCCGCCCAAGCAGGAAACCCTACATCATTTCTGACTTTCTTCTTCTTGAGAACCTCCAGTGATGAAACTACCACAACTTATGAAGGCAAGCTGTTCCATTGCTTGATTGTTCTCACTGTTAGAAAGTTTCTCCTTATTTCTAGGTTGAATCTCCCCTTGATCAGTTTCCATCCATTATTTCTTGATAGCTTATTGTTAGTTAAAAACCTTTCCCAAGGCCAGAGGGTGCTTTCAACCATGAAGTGACATCAGCAGAGTAGGAGGAGCTGATTTTTTTTATTTTGTGTGCTTTTTGAGTGGGTTTAGGAGAAGCAATGAAGACAAACAACCTTTTCCTCTCTTTAAAACCCTGAAAGTTTTCCTCACTCCACCATTCAGACTAAAATCATTTTGCTTTCTATTCCCATTATTTTTCTTTTGAAAATAGAGTGCTGGCCTTATGTAACAAAGGCTCTTACCAGCCTTGACCCATAATATGTGGGGGGGGGGGTTCCCCAATGGCTGAAAATATACAAATAAGGATGATGGAAACAAATCTTAACCTTAATTCATTGTTTCTTCAGCACAATTGGAAAAGAGGTAAGACCCACATTTGTTTATGCAATATATTCTTAAATGTGGTTTATTAAAGTGATATACAAAGCAATACATCAACTTCACTTAAATTGAACTGTATAAAGTATGTATTTATACAGTTAAACCCAAATAGAAACATAGTCTTCATTAGGACTTGTTCAAAACCAGGAGTTTTTTTCTTCTTGCCATAACTCAATTTTAAATCAAATTGAAACAAATATTGTATTTACTGGCAGATGCTATAATAACATTTACATTAACAGATTTCAGACTGGCAGATTTTGTTTTTAAAGATAAATTATATTCATTTTAGCTTACTGAAACATTATTCATATGGCAACACAATAAATTGGAACATGCAATAACTTGTCCTATTAAATGGGTCTTTTAAAATTTATTTTCCCTATTAGACCAACACAGATTATACTATCCTTCTTTGAAATAATATTACTAAAGTTATAATGAATTACTAATGCATTACAAAGAATGATTATATAATAAAAACTCCTATAAATCTGACCTTTTGACTTTTCTTTTATACTAATTGTTACAGATCTTTCACACACTTGAGATCAGAATTCATGATCATTATCAAGCACAGTTTTATGACAAATATTGCAACCTGTTGCCATAGAAATTGCATTTCAACTTTTGAGAAGGTTTCATTGCCTGCAAATCCACCAATAATATGTAATAACTGTAAAATGTTTTATTCATTTGCACTTTTTAATGCAGCCATCTTTAAATTTGCCTTTTAATTGGGTTAAGAAATCACGTATTGCAGATTTATTTATCAGCTGTCCCATTGGCCTATGCAAAAAAGAAAAAGGAACTCATGGGACATAATTTTACCAAGAGTATAACTTTACTGATGGATCCATATAGGCACAGAAGAAGCAAAGCCAATTCTAAAGATTTCCACAAAAAGCAGCATAGGTAAATTCCCTTTTTGCCTTTAGGCCACCCACTTTTATTATCCACCAATCCAACACATTCTTTGTGTTTTGGGAAACAGTCTGCACCATTCAAAAAGTTCTCATAACATGACCTTGAAGTGTAGGAACTTTCTTAGGCTCAGCCAGCTCACTTGGCTCCTTCAGCCAACCCTCCCAACTCCCCCAAGAATTCCACCCCCTCCCTTCTGTTTCTGTTGTCAAGTGGGCAAAAAGAATAGGAGGGGGCAATAGAATCTGAGTCAGCCTTGACATATTAGAATATATGAACTTGCATATACTGTACATACTCTATTTCATGTTAACCAAAGATGCAGAACACATAGAAGCCAAAGAACTCTAAGACATTGATAAGAAAAAGGGAAAAAAGCATAACAAATATACTTGGTGGCAATATGGGAAACCTACAAATAATTTGGAATATCTTGCTTTGACAAATCAGTGGACTAGAATTTTGAAGAATGTTCCATCGGCATCTTATGACCTTAAGACAGAATTAATTCAACTAATTAAACATATCCATGTTTACTGGGTATCCCAGAAGATCAGGGGTGGATTCTGACAAGGAGTACTGCCGGTTCACTTATGTGCGCACATGCGCAGTGCAATAAAAAGTGTTCTGCGCATGCGCAGAAGCTAAAAACAAGATGGTGGCACCATAGGAAGAACTGGTTCAGGGGAAATGGCAGGCCTGGGTCGCTGCCGGTTCCAGCGACCCACGCCACCAAACCACTACCGGTTCGTCTGAACCAGTCTGAACCAGTAGGAACCCACCACTGCAGAAAATGCATAGTAAGGGCTGAGAGCTGAGAGTGAAAACTTTCTATCTTAGGTGACTAGAAAAAAAGTGTGGAACTGAAGTTATTGAAAAAGAATAAACCATAGGAAAAATAGGAAACCCAGAAAGAATAACAATAATTAAAAGCATTCTGTGCTGCTTCAAACCACCAAACTTTGATTTACAGTGATAAAAGGTCTAAAAGAGAGTGAGTGGTAAGAATTGGTTCAGCTGAAGAGGGGCTCCTTACTCTGGAAAGTAGCCCATTGCTAAATTGCTGGAACTAACCTATATGGAAATAAAATACTCAAGACAACATAAGAAGAAAAGACTATTTTCAAGCTGTGTTAGGTAAATGTGCCTGAAGGTTGAATTTGCAACAAAGAAATCCTAGTCACCTTTTGAATATAGCCCCCATCATGTCATTCAAAGCAAATTGATAGCACAAAAAAAGATTGTTATTGCTCATGCCTGTACACCACTACATGGGACAATGGTAGTCATGTTTCTTATTATAGATTCAGCTATAGAAAGATTTAGCTGTGACCTAAACCAGGGGTGTCAAACTCAATTTCATTGAGGGCCACATCAGGGTTCTGTTTGACCTTGAGGGGTAGGGTGGGTGGGGCTAGGGTGGGTGAGGCCAATGTGGGCGTGGCCAGCTCAACATTACTCGTGGGGTGGCCCAAGCACTCTGCCAGAGAAAACAGGCTCCTGAGCTCCATTTCTGGCTGCAGTGGCCTCCTGCAACTCTCTGCCAGTGAAAACAGAGCTCAGGAGGGCCACCCGCAACACTCCCAAGCTCCATTTTCACCGGAAGAGACCATATCTAAGCACCCTGCAGCCGGATCCAGCCCCAGGTCTTGAGTTTCACACCCCTGACCTAAATGAACTTACATCACTAAGTGGTGATGACACACACAGTGCCAAAACCACTGTAAAAACGTTAAAGTTCTTTATTGAACTTTTCTCAGCAGGCACCTCTTCACAAAGTCTGAAAAGAGTATTTCCGAACTATAATTGGCGGATGCCTTATATAACATCCATTTTCCTCCATTAACAGAAAAGCTTATTTGGCCAAAATAGTCTAAATTAAAGGATCAATGATAATGTTTGAAAGGTTGTGATTTAGTTTTTGTCTGTCCCTTGTTAAGGTGCTACATTTCCTTTTAGTTAAGACTGGTTAAAAAAGCAACTGAATTAGCTTTGTTAAAATTCACTTAGAGTTTGCCGCTGGGATGGATATTTTTGTAAGATAAAACTAAATAGAAATGAAGTATTAAAATTCTTACATTTCCATATTTATATCCTAGATTGTAATCTAAAAACAATGTTCACAGATAATTATGTTGCAGGATCTGGGTATGTCTAGTTTAATGAAAAGAAGGCCTAGGGGCAGAGATGGTATTCAAACCAGTGCCCAAACTGGTAGCGGAAATTGCGGGTGGGCCCTCTCATCTGCCCACCCTCCCTGGCTCTATGCCATCCTATTTAGGCATGCTTCTGAGGCCGAGTGCATGCACAGAAGGCATGTGCGCGAGCAAAGCGCATGTGTGGAAGGCTGGGCACATGCGCGGAAGGGGCGCCATTTGTCTGAAGTGGTGTAGAGTTTCCTGCCTAAGCAGGGGGTTAGACTAGAAGACCTCCAAGGTCTTCTGCTGTCCAACTCTGTTATTCTGCTATTCTCTTATTCAGATGTAAGACCTTGAAGAATTTTATTTTTTGTTCTTTTATGTTAGCTGATAAAGAGACTAATTAGACAGACATATGGATTCTTTACCTGGGTTAATAAATATCCAAAGAATAGTAGCTTATGCCTCTTTTCAGCCACCTTAGATTTATTTTTCTCTCCTTTTTAATATTCCATTAAATTAAGTCTGGTCAATCAAATAAGATATCAAGTCTGATGAAAACTGGATGAAATTATCCAAAGTGTAGTCATTTAAAAAATAATAATAATGCATCCTGAGACCAGGCACATTCAGCCCTTCATATTTTTATTCAATATCCAGTGTGATTTGACCACTTGACAAAGTGTTATTGCACTTTATTAATGAACACACATGTCTCACAATTTTGATATGCTTTGCAAAAACAATTGATTGTTAGTTCATGGGTGATGGTGTTCGAATGGCTAGATCTTTTCACAGAGGGAACCTGCTCTGATTCCCTGAAGTCCTAAAGAGAGTAGAACAAGGGCTGCCTATCCTGCTGTTGGCCAAAGTACCAGCCTGGCTTGGCTTTCTAGCCTGCATAGAATTTCATTGAGAAAGTTGACAGCCCAGAGGTGGATTGCAAATCCCGGCACTACCGGTTCATTCGTGCTCACACACACACACACACACACACACACACACACACACAGGATGCTTCTGCTCATGCACAGAAGTGTCCGGTCGGGTGGGCAGAACCTTCCACCACCACTACTACCAGTTCACCTGATCCGGGCTGAACTAGGATCAATCCACCTCTGCATCAGCCACAGGCGAGCACTATTTCACAGCATCTTCTGCTCTAGTTACCATTGCAGCTTTGTCTCTAGGAACTCCCATTCTAGGACTTTTTTCAATATGATGGATGATAGTCAGAAAAAGTTCTAAATCTGGTCCCTGTCAGTGCCACTTGTTTATTAAGTATAGTGACATCCTGCAAAATTGAGGGTTTGTTTTAATTACTAGTTAATCCACCTGGGATGTTGATTGTCTTTTTCTCTAGTAAACCAATGATGATAATGAATTAAAGTCAAGCCTCTTTCAGATGTTTGACAAAAACAAGGGGGGGGAGGGAGAAGATGGCTGAAATCAGAAGTACCATCCTTTCAATGAGCTATAAGATGATCTGAAAAGGTCATAAGTGGCTCATCTAAAGAGCTGAAATCCAAACATTCATTCATTCATTCATACTGATCTATGTCCATAAAAAAGGACTTATGTGATATTTATTTATCCCTTTGACTTCATCAGAATCAACTATGAAAAAAGATACTCCATACATGCAGTTGACTGAAGTATGTTGTTTTGTCTTTGTTTTGAATTAGCCCTTTCCCCACCTTTGATACAATGCCTAAGTATTATATTCTTACAAATATGGCATATTTGCGGGCATGATTTTACCTGTGGAAATTCTATTTTCATACAATAAAGGCATAATAATGTACGTGACTAAAACATTGCATCTTTATGATTATATCAGGTTGAGAAGTAAACAGCTATAAGAGGTTACTCTTCTTGGAAAAATAGACAATACAGGATTGAACAGGCGTATGACTTAATATGAATGAGACACTTATGAAAAGTGTGCCAAGAGTTTTACTTAGAACAATTTGGAACAGCCTTCACTTTAAATATAGAGATTATGAAAGAGTTCAATATAAATGAAGAGTTCAGTGAAGAAAGGCCACTAATTTTAAATGGAAATTAAGATGAACACTGCAATTTTGGGTGCTTATTTTCTCTTCCTTATTTTTCCTAATTTCTTGCCTTCTGTAAGGCAAGTCATCAGTGAGTAGACTGAAGTTTAAACTTTGCCTATCATAGCAAGAGGCAAAGTTGTGCAACAAACATCCACAAAAGAAGTCAGCATCATCAAAATGGCAGGTGCAAGTAGACAAATAAATATCCACCTTTATCCATGCATCTGCAGCAAACCAGTACCGACCAGTATAGGAACCCGCCCCTGCCACAAACCACCTAATATTTCGTTATTTTCTACATGATTAGCCAGGAAACATATTTTTGGTAGCATCTAGAAAAGTATCTTATAAATTTAATTATTTAGGTTAGGGCTAGGGTTGCAATCAAAACTTTATTATTACTGAATTGTTGATTAAGAGAGAGCCAGTTTAGTGTGGGATTAAGGTATCAGGCTAGAAACTTGGACTCTGCGAGTTTTAGTACTTCCTTAAGTACAAAGCCATCTGGGTGACCTTAAGCCAGTCACTGTCTCTCAGCCCTAGGAAGAGGGCAACAACAAGCTGCTTCTGAAAATGTTGCCAAGAAAACTGCATGGGCTTTGGCAGACTCTTGCCAAGAGTCAATGTTGACTTGAAGACATTAAAAAAAATGTTTAAAAGAGTGATTACATTTTGTGACATATTGATAATACTAGACGATACTCTTGGTGCTTCACTACTGAAGTCAGTCTGGTCTCAGTAGTGAATTTCTTCAGTGGTGCCATTTAAGATTAAGATTATTCCATAGTATCTGTGTGGCTGTTTTGTTCCAACAGGTTTAATGCTCTCCAGATATAGCAACACCATCTAACAGGGCTCTGGAAACATGCTGTCTGTCATAATATTGTGTAGTGGGCTTCAGTAGGCAAGTATCAGACCAGCATAAGTGCAACAGCTTTTATTGACTCAAAATGGAGCTGGGGAACTGCAGACAAATGCCTGTGATTTATACTCTAGGCCCACAGGGCCTTAACCAATCATAGAACTAGAAAAAGCCCACCCAAATATAAATGTTCTAATTTTCCCTCCAAAACAGTTAGGGCCATCTAAAGGTTAGTGTCACTTTAGCACAGTTAACACAACTATATATATTCAATACATAACACATATTGCCCACCTTCTGGATGTAGATCGCACTCTAGCGTCATTTTAGAACACTTGGCTTTTTGCCGGGGCTTTGGCTAGGTCAGTACCTTCTACATCAGGGGTTGGATACCCCTGTTCTAAAGAGTGTGCATATGTTTTTCCTTGTTGCCCAATTTTGCCATCTTTTTTTTTAAAGAATTTTATTGGTTTTTAAACATTTATGGGAAAAGGTAAAGGGGTATATAGAAAATTTTGGCAGCTCCCACGCTAGTGGTAGAAATCCCTCCAAATCTCACAATTTTTACAATATTAAAAACAATGTGTAAAAGATAAGCAAGAAACAGAATCTTATTCTACATTGTATCAACCATGTGTTCAATCATTTTTCCTTTGTCACTTTCTAGTATATCAACAATTACAAATATTTCAAATACTTTTATTTTTGTGATCTGAGCCTTTTCGATATTGCTCCTTCCTCCCTGTCCCCAGGGGAAGCCACAGCCCCCCCCCCCTCCTTCATCTTGTACCTTGCTACCCTTTTCACTACCTTCCCTGTGTTTGTCTTCTAGGAGAGAAAAAAGTTTTTTTAATGAAGGCTTCAGCCTCCTGCACTGTATTAATTCTAATTCTATTTCCCTTCCAAAAGATCAACATTCCCTCTGGCAATAACCATCTAAACCAAACTCCTTTATTGTATAATTTTTTTGATAATACCTCCTCCTTCTTTCTCTTATCTTTTTCGGAATTTGCTTAAAAATGGTGATTTCTTCATCTTTATATTTTAGTGGTCCCTCCCTTTGGGCCCCAAGCACCTCATCCCTTGTGGTCCTCCTGAGAAATTTAACATGTACCTCCCTTGGAACATTATGACTTCTAGCATATGCTGAATTAATCCTGTAAACCAGATCCATATCCCACCACAGCTGTTCTTTGTCTCTCTTAATGTATTCTGCTAAAATTGTACTCATAATATCCTTAAAGTCTTCATTTTCTGTCTCTGGTAGGTTGTGGAATCTGAGAAAAAAGGACATTCTTTCAAATTCTATTTTTGCCATAAAGTTTTCCAGGTCTACATTTCCCTTCCGGATTGCCTTAACCTCCTCCCCCGCCCAGCCCAGCCTCTCCCTCCTCCAATACCACAATTCTCTGTTTGTTTTCTGAAATATGATGTTTAGCATCTCTGAGTTCATCTTTTAGATCTGTCACCTCTTTTTTCAACTCATTTTGACCCCTCATAATTTCTTAAAACATTTGGGTAACAGATAGCTCTTTTGGGCTCTCTCCAGACCTTTCTTGTTGTAACAATGAAGTAATTTTCATTTGCTGCATGCTTGGACTGGAGGTGGCAGACGCAGGAGCTGAAAATGACTTGCCCATTGGTGGTTTCTTAGGCCACATTTGTCTAAGTTCAGAGATGTATATAAGTCTTTTACAAAGAAAATGGCGTCATTTTCTTTGTAAAAGACTTATATACATCTCTGAACTTAGACAAATGTGGCCTAAGAAACCACCAATGGGCAAGTCATTTTCAGCTCCTGCGTCAGCAGATTGCGCAGCTGTGCCGGTCCAAGGAGGCAGGCAAATCCGAAAGTGAAGAATTAATTCTCCTTCACAGTTCCAAGGCACCGAGGCAAACCAGAAAGGGGAAAGTCAAATAATCAAAGTCCAGAGAGACCACGTAACAGGGGGGGTCCCGGTCTCCCTCAGAGAGGGTAATAAAACAATACCAGAGGGGTTTTTTTTTAAGGTAGTTTCAAAAGGCAGACTTCATTTGTAAGTGCAAAAACAAAGACGAAGGGAGCAATCTTGGCTCCTCCTTTCACAGGGAGAAGAACGGAGATCTCCACAAAGTTTTTTTTAAAAAAGACAGCTCAGCAATCATCTCTTGCAATTGTGATAGCGATCTTTCTCACATAGTTAGTTCAAGTGACGAGTCAGCCTTTGTTCTCTCTCTATTCCAATATAGAGAGAGATAGTTCAAATGCCGCTTAATCCGAGGGGGGAGTAAAGAGAAGAAACACCCCCCTCTAATCTTCAGTTTCAAATAAATTGAACACGAATTTACAGTAGTCTGCTGCTTATCCTTTAATGATGATTAAGAAGATCAGGATGGCTCCCCCACCACCAGCATTCAGCCGCTCTTCCTTGGATAAACTCCTTCCTCCCGGAGCCCATTCGGCGAAATGGTGGACAGCCCAAAACTGTCCCAAACCCCCCCTCCGCTCCCCAGCTCCTGGGCGAGGGTGAAAACACCCCGGCGACTGCAGATGCTTCCAGGGGGTTTCAGTGAGCCGCCCTTCGGCAGGAGACCCTTCCAAGGCCCCCTGTGCTCCTTACGGAGCCAACCAAGGAGACAAGCAGCGGACGCACATCCATCGCCAGCAGGAACTGGAAGTGATCTCCCAATTTTGCCATCTTTTTGTCTCCAGTGCTATATTTCATTCCTATTTTTTTCCTGTGTTTTTACTTAGTGAGCTCTGCAGGGTCACCAGGACTCAGGCAGTATACCAAGTATGATTATTTCAAATAATTCCCAACCTTGGGAATATAGTCTTTTTGAGCAGCAGAAGTAAAGGTCGGTAGCTTCATTCTGAAGCCAACAGATGCAACATGGTATATGGTGCAATTAGCTTTTCACTGCCTGATCCAGGATGAACGTAATCGCCTCCGGACATTATGATAGTCACATCTAGTAGCAGTTTAAGCAGATAGAAAATATATTCCTCAAGTCGATCAGATCCGGAGCGGGTGGACCTCCGTCAGTGGACCAGACGAGCCGCCAACAGCGAGTCTTGAGAGACCATTCTGGGAGGAGTTTGACTCTGTTGCCCCCGAGGATTTGGACAGGTTGCGTGGACGGCTGCGACCCACCACTTGTTTAACGGACCCGTGCCCCTCCTGGCTGGTACTGGCAGCCTGGGAGGTGACACGAGGCTGGCTCCTGGGCCTGGTGAGCGCCTCACTGAGTGAGGGATACTTACCAACCGCCTTGAAAGAGGCGGTGGTGAGACCCTTGCTCAAGAGGCCTGCGCTCGACCCAATGGAGCTAGCTAACTATCGTCCAGTCTCCAACCTCCCCTTCTTGGCGAAGGTTGTCGAGAATGTGGTGGCGCAGCAGCTCCCGCGACACCTAGACGAATCCGACTATCTAGACCCACGCCAGTCCAGCTTCCGACCCGGGCACAGCACTGAGACAGCCTTGGTCGCGTTGGTGGATGATCTCTGGAGGGCCAGAGATAGGGGTTGTTCCTCTATCCTGGTCCTATTAGACCTCTCGGCGGCTTTTGATACCATCGACCATGGTATCCTATTGCGCCGGTTGGAGGGGATGGGAGTCGGAGGCACCGTTTTGCGGTGGTTCGGCTCCTACCTCTCCGACCGGAAGCAATGTGTGTTGACAGGGGGGCAGAGATCGTCCCTGAGGCCACTCACTTGTGGGGTGCCACAGGGGTCGGTCCTCTCGCCTCTCCTGTTCAACGCATATGTGAAGCCGCTGGGTGAGATCATCCGTGGTTTTGGGGTTGAGTACCATCTTTACGCTGATGATACTCAGCTGTATATTTCAACCCCAAACCACCCCAACGAGGCTGTCGAAGTGATGTCCCGGTGTTTGGAAGCCGTCGGGGTCTGGATGGGGGACAACAGACTCAAACTCAACCCCTCCAAGACCGAGTGGCTGTGGTTACCGGCACCTCGGTTCAGCCAGCTGACTCCATCGCTGGCCATAGGGGGCGAACAATTGTCCCCTGTGGAGCGGGCGCGCAATTTGGGCGTCCTCCTTGATGCCTGGCTGTCAATGGAGGACCATGTGGCAGCCGTGGCAAGGGGGGCGTTCCACCAGGTTCGCCTGGTGCACCAATTGCGCCCCCTACTGGACCGGAGTGCCCTGCGCACGGTCACTCATGCGCTGGTGACGTCTCGCCTGGACTACTGCAATGCCCTCTACATGGGGCTTCCCTTGGGACGCATCCGGAGACTGCAGCTAGTTCAGAACGCAGCCGCGCGGGTTATTATGGGAAGTACACGTTACTCCCACGTAACACCTCTCCTGCGCGAGCTGCACTGGCTACCTGTGGCCTTTCGGGTGCGTTTCAAGGTATTGATCACCATCTTTAAAGCGCTCCATGGCAGAGGACCTAGTTACCTGCAGGATCGCATCCTACCACACACGTCCCTGCGACCTATCCGCTCACACAGAGAGGGGCTCCTCCTGGTGCCGTCTGCTAGGCAATGCCAGCGGGCGACACCTAGGAGCAGATCCTTCTCTGTGATGGGCCCAACCCTCTGGAATGACCTCCCCCCAGACATTCGAACCACCACCGACCTCCGTTCCTTCCGGCAAAAGTTAAAGACTCACCTGTTTCAATCAGCTGGCCTGGCACTTTCTTAGTTTTACCTCCCAGGGATTTATTTTATTTTAGGGTTTGGGGTTTTAATTGTGATGTTTTAAGATTAGAATTATTTATTTCTTAGTACAGCCTATCTCCCCCTCCAAATGTATCTTAAATGTAGTTTAAATGTATTTAATTATTATGACTGATTTTATAATATTGACTGTACACCGCCCCGAGTCCCTTTTAGGGAGAGGGGCGGTCTAAAAATCTAAGAAATAAATAAATAAATAAAAATAAAGTATGTCTCTTGGTTTGGTTGGAACAGTAAACATTGAGGTGGAGATAAGTGCTGGGTAATAAACATTTATAATTACTCATGGACAACTTTAGAGTGCTAGTGGTGAAATTGGATAAAAAGCAGATCTGACCTGATGTAACTTCTCAGAAATCAATATACTACTTACTCACATGCCCTAGGCTGCCTGCCTTTGATGCTTGGAAAAGGGGGTTTATTTATTTTATCTGGCAAAGTTCCAGAACATAAGCAATGTCTGGTTGGTTTCATTGTAAACAGTCAGATGTTGCTGGGTCCACAACTGTTTCAAAAGGAGAAATTGAGGCTTCATAAGAGGATTGTCTTTAATATTTTTAATTGAATTATAAAATATTATACGATGCAAAATACAAAAGTAAATAGAAAAACAGTGGGGAGATAGAGGGGGAAGAGAAGTGAGGAAGGATAAGGATGGGGGGGGGAGAAAAAGAAGCATCGACTTCTAACTCTCTCTGTTGCAGTAAAATAAGGCATTAGCATCAAATCACAACTTTTTGCTTTTTCATAATAATATGAACAAACCATTTCTAGAAAGATCTATCAATCTAATCAGTAAAACCCAAGGTCAGAGTTTCATTCTTTTCCATTTCAAGCACAAAGTTCAGACGCGGTCTCCATGTGGAAACAAAAGTGCTTATATTCTTTTCTATAACCAAAATAGTCAATTTTGCCATTTCAGTCAATCATAAGAGGAATTGTCTTTATCCCATGTTTGATGGAATCACCTTCATTATAGCAACAAAATTTAAACTTATATACTGTTTCAAAGTAATGTATAGCCTTCTCTAAGTGGCTTATAGTCAACATATTGCCCCAACAATCTGGGTCCTCATTTTACTGACTTTGAAAGGATAGAAGGTTATAATACGGTTTATATAATTTTAATTTTATATATAATATAATGTAGTAGAATACAATTTAATGTAATAATATAATAATTATATATAATTTTATATGTGATGCTTAGCGTTCAATATCACCTAGGGAACATGAAATTGGAAATCCATTTTTTAAAGTCTTGAATTGTAAATATCTAGCAAAATTAGGCCATGAGCATCTAGGGAAAGACAATTACTTTGCTAGTGAACATCAATTGGTAGATTCTATGAGTGAAAATGTTATATACTATATTGGTCTGCAGCCAAATTGCTAGGAATAGAGAATACAGTTTATAGTTTCAATTCCCTTTTGCTTTTCATCTGGAAGCCTTTTCAATGAGGGCTTTAGATGATTTTCATCCAACAGGCTGTTACATAGAGGAAGTAAAATGTCCTATGTCTTTTGCTCATTACTGCTATTCCTCAAGAGCACTTTATCTGGTACACCAATAGAAATAAGGTCTCTTTCTTCAAGATGATGAGAAACTTTGGCCCTATATCTAGATTTTCTCTTCATGAGTTTAGGAGCTGCCTCTTGAAAGTCACATTTAGGCTACATTAAAACCAAGCCAGCAATTAGTAGGATAAATTTCAGTAAGATTTTGCTTTTTACTTTGAGAACCTTTAAACTTCTTTTATATGGACCAGATGCATTGCGGCACTGGAGTGGTGATCTAAAGAAACATTTTATAATTCCTAGAAATCCCTCTCCTTTTATTTATGTCACTGCATCTGCTGCAAAGGAATATTTGGGCAAGAAGGGTGCAACCTGTTGTGGCCCAGGAGGAGCCATTGGACTGCAACCAGACTCCGACAGTGAGGGGCCTTCTGAGTCGGCTCCGGAGGATGTGGAGGACCCTGGACAGGGTTCCGACTCCGAGCAGGGATCAGAGAGGCTGGTTGGCGCCTGAGGCATGGAGCAGTGGTGAAAGCCAAAGGGAGTGTGCTCCTGACATCATGCCTTGGAGCAGTGGGAAGGAGACAATGGAGTTGGTCTTGGACACTCGGTAATGGAGGGCTGATAGGTGTAGAGAACAACTACGCAGATACAGACGATAATTGGACCCAGGTGGTTGTGATTAGGCTCCTCTCAATATAGTATTTAAGGACGGACTTTCCTGGAGGCTGATTGCAGAGTTCAACTTATCTACCAACGCTGGAGAAGCTTCTCGTGCCTGTGTCTTATCTTGGAAGTCTCAATTGCTGCCAAGGTCTAGTCAGTGTGTTAATTTACTGTGAATAAATCATCTAGCAGTATTCTTGTCTTGGAGTGCTTTGGTGTACGAAGAGGGGGGTCAGAACAGCAACCATTTGTGGAAAACTGATTTTGGTATGGGTAATCTCTGATTTAATGTCTCTTTTTATTATTTGACTTCTTTACTGACCTTGCTATCTTGCAGCCTTGTATAATTTGGACTGAATAAGTAATTGTTCAGACAATTGTGGATGTTAAATGGAGTTCACGCAGAGCAAGAGGCCTGGGGAAATTGTGTTTGGAAATGCTGCTGGAGTCTCTGAAGTATCTGTGTGACAATGTCAGCTTTCTTATAGAAAATATTAAATATTTTTGATTCTTCTGCCATCTTTCCATAACTTTCAACTATTTCTATCCTATATCTCTATGTTTTGGGTACCAACTGAGCAGCACATTAAAAGCAGCCTTCATTGCTTTCTCATTCATCATATCTTCCCGGTTCCTTCATTGTCTATGAAATATTGTAGGTTACCTGTCTAGGAATCATCCCCCAGCCATAAGGTGTATTATTCTCATTTATGGCTTCCATTCTCCAGCATTTCCCCAACATCTTCAACTCTACTAGTTGTCATAAATCAATAAAGGCAGAGGTTTTTTTTAGTGAGCATTCAGAGTTTGGAAGAGTTTGTTTCTGTCCCTCCTGAAGGTTGAAATCATGTAAGGATCAAGATTATCCCTCAGTGTTTCAATCATCTTCCTTAATTTTTTTAATATTTATCTTATTAAATGGAATGGAATATAACATAAAGAAATCTATTAATGCACATAAAAGAAGTGAAACTATTATTATTTTTCTCTGATTTGTTTTAGATTCATAGTTTAAAGCCACCCCTAAGCATTATGTTATTTTCATAATCCTGAATGGCAAAGACCTTTCTTGCCACTCTCACCCCTATTTGTTGTAGAAAGTTTTTGCTCACTTAAAATGGACAAGTTTATTTATTTCAGTTACCTGTAGCAAAAAAAAATTAAAAACATTGGTAGTTCCTTTAAAGCATAATAATTAATTAAAACATGCAGAACCTGACAAGCTTTATCATATCATACTTAATATTGTAAGCCACCCAGAGTTACCCTGTGGTAAGTTGGCTGCCAATAAATTTAATTAATAAGCACATTAATAAATAAATAACTATCTAGATATGACTAGATTCTAGTTATTTTGTTTATTTTTCACAGTTTTGGACTGCCCATATACCTTAAAGAGGAATTTCTATACATGTTTAATCAATTTTTCAGAGCCTAATAAGCCATTGCTGACTGTAAATTTTCAGTACTAGCAATGGGAAGCATGACAATTCAGATTTCATTATTAATTAAGTGTAGAAACAGGTTTGATTCCCGACAATTGTATAGGCCAGTGTTTCTTCCTCTCAACACTTCGCAACATTCCCCTGTTGACCTGGGAACTGTGGGAATTGAAGTCCACGTGTCTTAAAGTTACCAAGGTTGAGAAACACTAACATAGGCAATTGCTAATCATTCCAATATGTCTCCTACAATATCCTGTAGCTCTTCCAGAAACATTCTACAAATTTCATTGATCCCATCATATTTATTGGTTTCCATTTCCTTTGCTGACAGCATTTTAATCTTGTCAAGTATCGCTCTTTTTTTCTGTTTCAGCATTTGCTAGCATCACATGATCAAAGTATGAAAGTTTCTGCTCGCTGATTATCATCTCAAGGGAACAGTTAGTCTTTATTTAACTGAGCACTGATTGAATGGTTCTTCTTGCAGACTATGACACTTTTATTAACTATTTCCACATCATAATTCCATTTATTCTTTCCTCTTATTCTTCCTTGGCTTTCGTAGCCATTCATATCATTGAAATGATAATTGCTTTAATTACTTGAATATTTTTAATCACTGAAATATCTGTATCTTTCATTAACTTAATTACATTTGTAATTTCCTTCCTTCCTTCCTAGGAGTCTTCTTACTGCCTTAATACACCATCTGTTTTTATTTACCCTCCACAAACCAAGAAAACTTCTTCACATTGCTCTGTAAATTTACTTAACACATTAATTAATGTTACACATGTATTCTTAATATCTGGCAATAGAAAAATTTTAATTTTCTATTGTTTCTTTCATAATAACATCTGCTAATCTCCCATACTTTCACTTAACAAATATCATTTGCAAATCTCAATGTATTAATGTTTCTACCTCCAGCTTTGATTCCAGGTGTCATCTCATCTGATATTCTTCTAATACATGTACTCTATAGATTAAACAAATATGGGATGATATGCATCCTTGCCTTTCTCTCTTAGTCATGAACCATCTTGTTCAGGGGTGTCAAACTCAATTTCATTAAAAGCCGCATCAGGGTTGTGTTTGACCTCTGGAGGCTGAGGTGCGCATGGCCAGTGTGGGCTTGGCCAACTTTACATCACTCGGGTCAGGGGCACTCTGCCAGTGAAAAGGGAGCTCCTGAGCTTCATTTTCACTGGCAGAGTATTGCAGAAAGCCGTTGCAGTCAAACATGGGGCTCCTGAGCTACATTTTCAGAGGCACCGCGGGCCAGTCCTTCACTGTTCCCAAGGCAGCCCCGCGGGCCAGATCTAAGCCCCCCCCCACAGGCCTTGAGTTTGACACCCCTGATCTTGTTTCTCCAAATTCAGATTTTACAGTGGCTTCCTGTTAATTTTAAAAGTTTCTCAAAAGAATAATCAAGTGCTTAGGAATGCCCACAGACTTTAATCTACATGTTCTGGCATGACCTACTTCAAAGTCCTTGTTATGAACAATGAAGGAAAACTAAAGCTCCTTCTTATATTCTCTTGCTCTCTCCATACTCCATTTCACCTTAGCTATCTTTCTCATATCCCCCCCGTTTTTCTAAAATCTTCCTATATATTTGACATTTTCCTTTATATTTGCAGCACTTGTCTAATTGGGAGCTCTCAAGCAAGCCAAAGTATAGCGGGCTGTTTTCCAAATAAGTGAATCAGAAAGCCTGTGCCATCTCTAGTTCTTGATGCACTAATTGAAACTAAAAGATGGCAACAAATAAACATTAAAAAGGCACCAAAAAGTAAAACACTATTTGAATTGTTTACTTGTTTAATTTTTTTTAAATGGCACATTTTGAGTTGAACCCTTCTTTCAGCATGCAGTTTGAATGAAAACTGGAAGGTTTTAACAGTCTTTTTCTCTGAAAATAAAGTGAAATTTGTTTGCCGATTTGCAGAATGGCTATACCTTTTTTCAAAAAAGAAAAGAAACTATAAAACAGATTTGAAGAAAAATAGTCTTGCAAGCCACTGAGTTCTATTGCTGGAAAATATGTCAGGGGATAGGCATAAAAAAGGCACTGCTGTGACAATCACATGTTTGTCCAATGATTACTAGAAAAGATAGGAACAAAAATGTCAGACTAATAAGTAAATGGAAAACAGAATCCAAAGGGAGTTAATTGCTTTAGTTACATCCCAACTGGACTATTGCAGTGTAGCCTATATGGAGGCTGCCCTTGAAGACTATTCAGATGCTGTAGTTGGTCCAGAATATAGTGATGCAGGCAGTATGGGCAACACCTCAGTACACCCATGTTACAATATTGCTGTATGAACTACATTGGTTCAGGATGCAATTTAAGGTGCTGGTCATCATCTTTAAAGGCCTACATGACATGGAGCCCAGTTTCTTATGAGACTACTTATCCTTGATAGTCCATTACCATTTATTACCATCCAATAAATGGTAATGGACACTTGCTCTACATTCCCCAATGAAACAATGGAAGATGGCTAAAAACAAGCCTTCTCTATTATGGCAACTGCCTTATGGATCAACTTTCCCTCAGAAATACAGATATTCCTAATCCAGTTGTTCTTCAGAAAAATGGAAAAGACCTGGCTTTTCTCCCATACACTGAGGCCAGGATGTTGATGGAGCTGGTGTGGGATGCTTGGTGGGGCTTCAAATATTGTTTATTATTCTAAATGGACTTTTTATTATTATCTCTTTTATTCATTAAACATGAAACTCAAGTCAACTGAACATTTAAAAATGTGTCACAAATACCATTGACTGGGTGTTAATGGTTGATATGGGTTGCTGCCAGCGTCCTAGGTATCAGCCAAGTATCTTCTTAAAATATATGATTTCCTAATAGCGCAGATTTTTGTAGTTCCACTGGTGTTATTGCAGGAAGCTGCAATTTATTGATATGTATTATTATTATTATTATTATTATTATTATTATTATTATTATTATTATTATTATTATTATTATTATTATTATTATTATTATCAGGATTGTATCACAGCGGCCAGTTGATTCGCCGGATTTGGCATTGATTACTAGTCGGGTCCCACCCAGGGGCCTAGGACGTCGTAACGTATTTTCGTAATATGTGTGCAGATCCAAGCAGTGTGGCCTTTTGCATTTGACTGATGGTGATTTTGTCAATTTCTAACTGTTTTAAATGTAATTCCAGTGCTTTTGGAATAGCACCCAGTGTGCCGATTACCACTGGAATTACCACTGCTGGTTTGTGCCATAATCGTTGAATTTTGATTTTTAAGTCCTGGTATTTCGCGATTTTTTTATATTCCTTCTCGGCGACCCTGCTATCACCTGGTATTGCGATGTCTATGATTGTAACCTTATTTTTCTCAACCAGTGTGATGTCTGGTGTATTATGCGCCAGTATTTTATCCGTTTGTATGCGAAAATCCCACAAGATCTTGACCATCTGACCCTCGATGACTTTTTCAGGCTTATGTTCCCACCAGTTTGTTGCTGTTTTAATATTATAATTTTTGCACAAATTCCAGTGGATCATTTGTGCCACTGAATTGTGCCGCATTTTATAGTCAATCTGCGCAATTTTTTTACAGCAGCTTTTACTTTACTTTACTTTTATTTAGATTTTTATACCGCCCCCTCTCCCCAAAGGGACTCGGGGCGGTGTACAGTCAAATAAAAACACATCAATAAATAGAAAATACAAACACAAAGAGGAGGCAATAAGAAACTGTACATATCTGCAGTAAAGTAGTTAAAAGCAATATTTAAATACCCTAAAAATACCCAATTAAAATATCTGCCAGGAGGTAGAATAAAACTATAAATGGGCCAGGCCAGCTAAACGGAACAGGTGAGTCTTCAGTTTTTGTCGAAAGGAGCGGAAGTCGGTGGTGGTTCTGATGTCGGGGGGGAGGTCATTCCAGAGGGTTGGGCCCATCACAGAGAAGGCTCTACTCCTAGGTGCCGCCCGTTGGCATTGCTTAGTGGACGGCACCCGGAGGAGTCCTTCCCTGTGAGAGCGAATCAGTCGCAGGGAAGTGTGTGGTAGGATGCAATCCCGCAAGTACCTAGGTCCTGAGCCATGGAGCGCTTTAAAGATGGTAATTAACACCTTGAAACGCACTCGAAAGACCACAGGCAGCCAGTGCAGCTCGCGCAGGAGCGGTGTTACATGGGAGTACCTAGTACTCCCCATAATAGCCCGCGCAGCTGCGTTCTAGACTGAGTATGTGGTCAACAGTTTCATCAACTTCTTTGCAGAGTCTGCATTTGGCATCATCAGAGGATTTTTCGATTTTGGCCTTAATGGCATTTGTGCGGATAGCTTGTTCTTGCGCAGCCAGGATTAGTGACTCTGTTTCTTTCTTTAATGTACCTGTTGTTAACCATAACCAAGTTTTTTTACTGTCCACTTTATCTTTTATTTTTTCCAGAAATTGACCATGTAATGCTTTGTTCTGCCAACTCTCCATTCTTGATTTTATCACATCTTTTCTGTATTCTTGTTTCGTCTGTTGGGCCTTCAGTAGATTTTTGTTCTTTACTTTATTAATAGATGTTCTTGACTTTCTTTTAAATAATCAGCCAGGGCATGTTTTTCTTCTTCAACTATTTGCTTCACTTGTAATAATCCTCTGCCACCTGATTTTCGGGGCAGGTATAGTCTATCAGTGTCACCGCGTGGATGTAAACTGTAGTGCATTGTCATTAGTTTCCTGGTTTTTCGGTCCAAAATGTCCAAATCAGCTTGTGTCCAGTTAACTATACCAGCTGTGTATCTTATAACTGGTATTGCCCAGGTATTTATGGCCTTGATTGTATTTCCACCATTTAATTTAGATTTCAAAATTTTCCTAACTCTGTTGGTGTACTCTCTCCTGACAATAGTTTTTATTTCTCCATGTTTGATGTTATCCAACTGCAAAATGCCTAAGTATTTGTAGGCTTCATTTTTGTTGCATTTAATTAGTTGGCCGTTGGGCATTTCAATTCCCTCATATGTAGTAATTTTGCCCCTTTTTATGGATACAGTGGCACATTTTTCCATATCAAACTGCATTGAAATATCGGTGCTGAATACTCGGACTGTGTTTGTCAATGATTGGATTTCTATTTCTGACTTTCCATAGTTTCAAATCATCCATATATAATAAATGCGAAATTTTTTCGGCTTCTTTGGCTGTTTCGTAGCCTAATTTCATTTTTTTAAAGATTACTGATAGTGGGATCATCACGGTGATGATGAGAAGAGGTGAAAGTGAATGACCCTGGAAAATTCCTCGCTTGATATTAACCATTCCGTAGTTCTCATTCCCTACTGCCAACTCGGTTCTCCATTGTTTCATCGCCTTTTCAGTAAAGGATGTAATATTTTTGCTAATGCCAGTTGTTTCTAAGCATTTTATGATCCAACTATGTGGCAATGAGTCGAATGCCTTTTTGTAATCAATCCAGACCATATTCAAGTTCGTTTTTCTGTTCTTACAATTTTCTAACATCATTTTATCAATTAGAAGCTGATCTTTTGTGCCCCTGCTCCTTCTTTTGTTGCCTTTCTGCTCTACTGGCAAGATGTTGTTTGTTTCCAAATAATCCATAATGTTATCTGCAATAGAGACCTGGTTGGGCCACGAGGGTGGTTTACCCCTTGTGGAAATGTGCCCACCGGGTTTCCGTGCATTCCATCAGCCTCGAGCCCTGGGTAAGGGTGGTAGGGTGGCGGTAGTTATACGGGAATGTATAGAGCCGAGGGAGTTCACTGTACCTCAGATACCCGGATGTGAGTCTCTTGGTGTGAAATGGGGCCCAGGGAGGCAGTGGGGCTTGCTAGTTGTATACTTGGCTCCTCGCTATACGTCAGCAGCCCTGCCCGAGCTCCTCGAGCTGATCTCAGAGACAGCAGTTGAAACCCCCAAGCTTGTGGTTATGGGGGATTTCAACTTGCCATCGACGGGGGAAGCATCCGAGGTAGCTCGGGAGTTCATGGCTTCCATGACAGCCATGGACCTGACCCAATTAATTCAGGGCCCCACACACGAAGGTGGCCACACTCTGGACCTTGTTTTTGTATCTGAACAGTGGGCAAGTGATCTGGGAAGAGGGGATGTAACCATTACTCCCCTGTCATGGTCAGATCACTCATGTCTCCGGCTGGACTTCCCTGGCACTACCCCCCACCGCGAGGAGGCGGAACAAAACTGTCCAAGTTGGTACCGCCCCAGGCGCCTGATGGAACCGGATAGGTTCCAGACGGAGCTTGGGCCACTCCCTGTAGCCCTGACCCGCTCTCGCTCCGAGAACCTAGTGGCCGCCTGGAATAGGGCGGCCGCTGGGGCCCTGGACCGAGTTGCACCTTTGCGGCCTCTCCTGTAGCGACGACCCACCCGGGCTCCTTGGTTTACCGAGGACCTGAGGGTGATGAAGCGCCATAGGAGACGCCTAGAGGGCAGGTGGAGGTCCTCACGATCCGAATCTGACCGAACACAAGTAAGAGCCTATTTACGGACTTACCTTGTGGCATTAAGAGTGGCCAAACGCAGACATTGTGCCACTCTTATTGCGTCCGCCGATAGCCGCCCTGCCGCCCTGTTTCGGGTGACCCGCTCTCTCTTATCACAGAGGACGCGGGAAGCCCCTTTACAGGGCAGAGCAGAGGAGTTTGGGGAATATCTGCAGGACAAAATCGCTCAGATCCGGAGCGGATGGGCCCCCTTCAGTGGACCAGAGGAGCCACCAACAGTGAGTCTTGTGAGACCACTCTGGGAGGAGTTTGCGTCTGTTGCCCCCGAGGATTTGGATAGGTTGCGTGGACGGCTGCGACCGACCACATGTTTAATGGACCCGTGTCCCTCCTGGTTGGTACTGGCATCCTGGGAAGTGACACGAGGCTGGCTACTGGGCCTGGTGAACGCCTCTTTGAGCGAGGGGTCCTTCCCTGCCGCCTTGAAAGAGGCGGTGGTGAGGCCCTTACTCAAGAGGCCTTCCCTTGACCCGATGGAGCTAGCTAATTATCGTCCAGTCTCCAACCTTCCCTTTTTAGCGAAGGTTGTAGAGAATGTGGTGGCACAGCAGTTTCCACGACACCTTGAGGAATCCGAATATCTAGACCCACGCCAGTCCGGCTTCCGGCCCGGACACAGCACGGAGACGGCCTTGGTCACATTGGTCGATGATCTCTGGAGGGCCAGAGATAGGGGTTGTTCCTCTATCCTGGTCCTATTAGATCTCTCGGCGGCTTTTGATACCATCGACCATGGTATCCTATTGCGCCGGCTGGGGGGGATGGGAGTTGGAGGCACCGTTCTGCGGTGGTTCGGCTCCTACCTCTCCGACCGGACGCAATGTGTGTTGGCAGGGGGGCAGAGGTCGACTCTGAGGCCACTCACTTGTGGGGTGCCTCAGGGGTCGGTACTCTCGCCCCTTCTGTTCAACGCATATGTGAAGCCGCTGGGGGAGATAGGGCGTTGGTACTTACCTGAGATGCCTCTTCTCCTAGGGTGGAGGCAGCATCCAGACTGGGTTAACCTTCATCCAATCATATTGAGGACTGGGTCTTGTAACAAATTTCAAACTCCGCCCCTTGTTGCTAGGTAGACCCAGCTTTTGACGAAGAAATGTAATAGACCCAGTGCGTTATCGCCTTTAAATAGCACATACCTGTACCCTTTCCACCATGACTTGCCGACTCCATAGGGCACACCCATTCCTTGACAGAACCAACACGACTTTTTTTTTTAATTCAACATGTAACAACCAGAACAACATGGAATAACCAGAAAGAAACCATGACACGTATTAAAAAGTAAAGAACCACACATTCCTACCAGGGAGGGGCTAGATGCTGCCTCCACCCTAGGAGAAGAGGCGTCTCAGGTAAGTACCAACGCCCTTTCTCCCTAGTGGTGGAGGCAGCATCCAGACTGGGACGTACCAAAGCCTAGGTGTCCCAGGGTGGGTCTAGGACTGTGATAAGGAAGCATCAGCCCCGACCACCGATTGCAGCACCCTGCGACCAAATGCCGCCTCCGCTGATGCAAACGAATCCATTTTGTAATGTTTAATAAATGCATTGGGTGTAGCCCAAGTGGCTGCTCTGCAGATTTCCTGCAGGGACGCCTGAGCCGCCCATGCAGCTGATGTTGAAGCGCTTCTGGTAGAATGCGCTGTGACCCTGGCAGGCGCTGGAAGAGATTGAGACTGGTAGGCCGTTGAGATGCAGGCCTTTAACCACCTGCCTATGGTAGGGGCCGAGACCTTGTTGCCCAGCAAAGTGGGCTGAAATGAGACAAACAGAGCATCGGATTTCCGAGTTGCAGCTGTACGTTGTAAGTAGATCTCGAGGGCCCTCCTGACGTCCAAAGTGTGCCACTTGTGTTCCAGAGGGTGGGTCGGATGGGGACAGAAGTCGGGGAGAACAACCTCCTGAGTCCTATGGAAGCAGGAGCACACCTTTGGGACGAAGGAGGGGTCCAGGCGCAAGACCACCCGGTCTGTATGGAAAACGCCCAGTTCTTTCCTGGACGAAAGAGCCTGCAACTCCGAAATGCGACGAGCTGAAGTTATGGCCACCAGAAAGGATACCTTTAGAGATAGAAACCTGAGTGACACCTCCTGCAGGGGTTCAAAGGGAGCCTTGGTCAAGGCTTCAAGGACCTTGGTCAAATCCCAGGAAGGGTATCTATGGACTGCAGGGGGCTTAAGATTGGATGCCCCCCTGAGGAAACTACGTACCATGGGCAGCTGAGCCAGGGAAGGGGACCCCTTGCAAGCGAAAACTGATGAAATGGCTGCCACTTGTCTTCGGATGGTGTTTGGTGCCAGCCTCTTATCCAACCCTTCCTGTAGGAACTCTAATAGCTGTAGTATCGTGACCTTGATTGGGTCCAAGGCCTTACCCGCACACCAAGAACAGAAAATTCTCCAGGTAGCATTGTATATTCTATCTGTGGACGGGCGCCTGGCGGCCTGAATAGTTGCAATAACCTTGGGATAGAAACTGTCACTCCTCAGAATGCCCCGCTCAAACGCCAGGCGGTCAACTGAAACCACTGCGGGTCTGGATGTTCCAGTGACCCCTGACGGAGCGATATCCTGTCCCGAGGTATTCTCCAGGGCCTGTCCACTGAAAGAGTTCGCAGATCGGCGAACCAAGTCCTGCGAGGCCAGTATGGAGCTACCAACACCACCTCAGCCTTCTCCCTCAGGACCTTCTGAATGACCCTGGGCAAAAGGGGTAGAGGCGGGAAGGCATATAGGAGGCCCGTAGGCCATGAGCACCTCAGGGCATCCACCCCCTCTGACCGATACGCCAGGTACCGGGAGAAAAACCTGGGAAGGTGGCTGTTCTGTGGGGTGGCAAAGAGGTCTATCACAGGCACGCCAAACCTGTCCACAATGTCCTGGAAAATTGAGGGGTGGAGTTGCCACTCGGCATTGTCCAGAGTCTCGCGACTGAGCCAGTCTGCCTGTACATTGTCCACCCCAGAGATGTGTTCCGCGGTGAGGGACAACAAGTGTTTTTCCGCCCAAAGGCCCAGTCTCATGGCTTCGTCCATGAGGACTCGAGATTTGGTGCCCCCCTGACGGTTTATGTGAGCCTTTGCTGATACGTTGTCCGTGAGCACCAACACATGTTTTCCCGTCACCCCTGGGAGGAACTGACGGAGTGCCAGATGGACCTCCCTCAACTCTAGCCAGTTGATATTGTGTGTTCTGGCTTCCTGGTCCCACTGGCCCTGCGCTACCTGCGTTTGGAAGGTCGCACCCCAGCCGAAGAGGCTGGCATCCGTGGTAACAGTTAGGAAGTCCTGATCCTTGAAAAGAAGACCTTTTGAAAGTGCTGGAGACGTCCACCAACCGAGCGAACGCTTGACCTCCGCCGGGACCAGGACCTTGGCCAGGGAGCAGCTCACGAGTTTCCTCTGAAACGGCAAGAGGAACCATTGTAGGCGTCGTGAGTGTAACCGAGCCCACGGGACAATTCCAATGGCTGACACCATGGTACCCAGCAATTTAGATAGAGAAGCCAAGGAGCACCTGTGTGCTATGGCCGCCTGGCCTGCTAAGGCTCTAATATTGTCCTGCCTCTCACGAGACAAGTACACCTGGCATACCTCTGTATCAATCAACGCTCCCAAGTGCACCAACCTGGTGGACGGATGTAGATTACTCTTGGGTACATTGATGGAAAAACCGTGTTCCTGAAGTGCCTGTATAGTGGACGCAAGGTCCCTTCGTGCCTGACGTGGGGATGAAGACTGGATAAGTATATCATCCAGGTAGGCCTGGAGGCGAATAGGAACTTCCCTGAGAGCCGCAATCAAGGCAGCCAGGATCTTTGTAAAGACCCGAGGAGCTGAGGATAGACCAAAGGGAAGGGCAGTGTATTGAAAATGATGACCTGAATACTCAAAACGAAGGAACTGCCTATGCTGTGGTAAAATAGGGACATGGAGGTAGGCCTCCGTTAAGTCAATGGAACACAACCAGTCTCCCTGTCTGATGGAGTTCAGAATAGTATGTAAGGAATGCATTTTAAAACGCTTGTAACAAATAAACCGGTTTAATCTTTTAAGATCCAAAATAGCTCTCCAGCCCCCCGAGGCCTTTGGAATGACAAAGAGGATGGAATAAAACCCCAGCCCACGTTCATCGGTTGGAACCGGTTGTATGGCCGAAATGTCAAGTAGATGTTGGATGGCCTCCAACATGAGACGCCTGCGAGCTGGGTTGGAGGAAACTGGGCAGGCCCTGTAGGAACTGGGGGGGTTGGAGATAAACTCAAGGGCAAGCCCTTGCCTAACTGTGGTTCTGACCCATTCGTCAGAGGTAGTAGCCTCCCAAACGTGGGCAAACCTGGCTAACCTACCTCCGATGGGGCAACTGGATGCGGGGGGTCTAGGTTCTACGATAGTAGCGACCCCCCCTCCTCGAAAGGGCCGCCTGGCAGATTTTCCCCATTGGAAACGGTCAGGTTGAGACCTCTGCCTGGGGGCATAGCCTCCCCTATACCCTTGGGTCCCATAGTCCGCCCCCCGAAAGAAGGAACCATATTCCTGGTTCCGAAATGACGAACCGGGTTCCTGGCTCCGAAAGGAGGAGCGCCTGTAATAAGGTGACTGGCGGTTGAAGCCCTTCTTTGGGGCAGAGGGAAGGACCTTCCTTTTTTCTTTATTTTCGATCAGGAAGGGCTCCAAGGCGTCCCCGAAAAGAGACCCCCCCCTTGAAGGGGGCAGAAGCCAGCTTCCACTTGTGGCGAGCATCGGCCTGCCACTGACGAAGCCACAGCAATCTCCTGGAAGCCACAGATGAGGCCATGGCCCTGGCCGCGAACCTGGCGGAGGTTAGGGTAGCATCAGACGCAAATTGAATTGCAGCCACCAGCTTGGCAACGTCCTGGTGGGCCCTGACATCAGAGACAGGGATGTGCTGCTGCAGTTCTTGGAGCCACAGTAGACAAGGGCGGATAAAGAAGGAAGCTGTAGTGGCAGCTTTTACCGCCCAGGCAGCCGCCTGATGACCCCTTTGTAGGGTCAGGTCTGCTTTCTTCTCCTCTGGTTTGAGGACGTCTTCCGGAGCCCCTGGCATGTGTGCCGGTGTGTATAGGGCGATCACCGGAGCGTCAATAGGAGGAACCGCAAGGAACTGGGCTAGCTCGTTGGCAACATTAAAGAATTTCCTATCAGTGGCCGATGGGTTAGGCCCTGAGGTAGGGGTAGCCCACTGTTTCTGGATTGTGTCCACAAAAACTTTAGGCATTGGAATGGTGTCAGTCGGGGGCGCTTGTTCTGCATACAAGGACTCTGCAGACATGGTCGTAAGTCGAGGCGCGGTCACTGTGGGTTGAGGACCTATCTTGGAGGCCGCCTTGGTCTTGTAGAGTAGAGAAGGGAACAAGGCAGGAGGGAAAAGGCCAGAGAAGGATTTCTGATCAGATTCCCTGCCCTCATCTTCAGATAACTCTGCCTCCCGTAGTTCACCATCCTCAGACTCTGAGGATTGGTTCATGTCCTCCAAATCAGACGCCACAGCCTCAGTAGAGAGAGGAGCCTGGGCTGGAACAGGTGGAATAGTGGAGGAGGTAGGCATTTGCCTGAGCGCAAAGTTCTGTTGCTGCTGGAAGCTGGCCGAGATGCCTTGAGAAATAGCCGAGGCAATAATCTCTTGAAAGTTTGGCAAGAGCATGGGAGCATAGCCTCCTTGTGGCTGGTTTAAAGGATTGGAGGTGGAGGGTAAAGAATCCATCCTCTGTACCATTGGTGGTAATTCAACCCCACTGCCAGCCATGGGAGTTAGTGGTGTTTGAGCTGATCCCCAAATGTTAGAAACGTCTATGGGGAATATAGGGTTAACAGGGTTGTCCCTATACAGTCTGTCCCCAGGGGAGAGCAGGAGAGATAATTGACCCTGATTCTGGATTGGCTTGTCAAAAGCCTTGGGAGAAGAATTCTTTTTATGGGCTTTGTTTTCTTTTTGTTTCTCATTGCTGGCTGGCTTTTTTGATTTTTTAACATTGTCTGCCTTAACAGACTTCTTTTTGTTGCCAGTGCTGGAACCCTTGTCTCCAACAGTGACTGGCTGAGGAGGAGAGTTTGGTTTAGAAGCTGTCTCTCCTGTCAGTGAAGCCTGAGGTTCAGCTGCAGCTTCTGCTGTCAAATTGAGCGGTTGCGAGCTGACGGTAGCCATTTTGAAGTCACTGACAGCTGTTCAAAAATGGCGCTTCGCGCTCTTTTTAAACTGCCACTATCCCCCTTGTCTTCTGCCTGGTAACAGGCTTACAAGCAGCTTTCTCTGGCTCTTTAAGCACTGTTTAAGCTGTTCTTTAATCTCTTTAGTCCCCCGGGTCGCTCCGCGGTTGGTTTAAAGGCTTCAAAGTCAATTAGGAAGCTAAAAATAGCTGCAGTTCACCGCTCAACTGTTAAAGGAGCAGCGGAGCATTTCCCGGCTTTTACAAGGGCTGGCTTTAAAGTTACAGTCTCAGTTTGACGCGCAGCCTTTGAGGTGAAAGGGAAGGGCTTCCACAAACCTTGCAGGTTCCACGGTGTTACAGGGGAGCCAGGATCTTGTCAGCAATTCAGTCCCCTTTGACAGCTGTCAGCCTACACGCCCTGACAGGGCTTAGAGGCTCTGACCATACAGCCCGGTCGCAAGGACCTTTAGCCCGGTCATTCTGCTCAGCCAAGCAGGTGCTAGTAGACCAATTTTCACCAATTTAGATTCTGACAGGTGTAGATGTTGATTTTAACACGGATCAAAGCGATAACGCAGCTGTCCTCTTGATTAGACTGAGTCAAAAGCTGGGTCTACCTAGCAACAAGGGGCGGAGTTTGAAATTTGTTACAAGACCCAGTCCTCAATATGATTGGATGAAGGTTAACCCAGTCTGGATGCTGCCTCCACCACTAGGGAGAACATCCGTGGTTTTGGGGTGGAGTATCATCTGTACGCTGATGATACGCAGCTGTACATTTCCACCCCAGACCACCCCAACGAGGCTGTCGAGGTGATGACCCGGTGTTTGGAAGCCGTCGGGATCTGGATGGGGGACAAGACTCAAGCTCAACCCCTCCAAGACTGAGTGGCTGTGGCTACCGACACCCCGGTTCAGTCAGTTGATTCCATCGCTGACCATAGAGGGCGAGCAATTGCCCCCTGTGGAACGGGCACGCAATTTGGGCGTCCTCCTAGATGCCCGGCTGTCAATGGATGACCATGTGGCAGCCGTGGCAAGGGGGGTGTTCCACCAGGTTCGCCTGGTGCGCCAATTGCGCCCCCTACTGGACCGGGATGCCCTACGCACGGTCACTCATGCACTGGTGACGTCTCGGCTGGACTACTGCAATGCCCTCTACATGGGGCTTCCCTTGGGACGCGCTCGAAGACTGCAGCTAGTCCAGAACGCAGCCGCGCGGGCTATTTTGGGGAGTACTAGGTACTCCCACGTAACACCGCTCCTGCGCGAGCTGCACTGGCTGCCTGTAGTCTTTCGAGTGCGTTTCAAGGTGTTAATCACCATCTTTAAAGCGCTCCATGGCTCAGGACCAAGGTACTTGCGGGATCGCATCCTACGACACACTTCCCTGTGACCGATTCGCTCTCACAGGGAGGGGCTCCTCCGGGTGCCGTCCACTAAGCAGTGCCAACGGGTGGCACCTAGGAGTAGAGCCTTCTCTGTGATGGGCCCAACCCTCTGGAATGACCTCCCCCCCGATATCAGAACCACCACCGACTTTCTCTCCTTTCGACGAAAACTGAAGACTCACCTGTTCCGTTTAGCCGGCCTGGACCATTCGTAACCTTATTATACCTCCTGGCAGATATATTTTAACTGGGTAATTTTAATTGGGTATTTTTTAGGATTGCTGATATACTGTTTTTATCTACTTTACTTTGTACAGTGTCGTATTGCCTCCTCTTCTATGTTTTTATGTTTGTATGTTTGTATTCCATTTTATCTGTTTTATTTGACTGTACATGGCCCCGAGTTCCTTTGGGGAGAGGGGGCGGTATAAAAATCGAAATAAAGGTAAAGATAAATAATGCCTGTGAGTAATTTGAAGGTTGTTGGCAAGCATGATATTGGTCTGTAGTTTTCACGTATTGTTTCTTTAGTTGCATCTTTCTGAATCAAGTATGTTTTTCCAGTTGTCAACCATTCATCAATTTGGCCATTTTGTAAAATCTCATTCAGTTGCCTGGCCAATATTGCATGTAAACTGGTCAGATATTTGAGCCAGAAACCATGTAATTGGTCCTTTCCAGGTGATGTCCAATTCTTTACTTTTTTTACTCGATTTTTGACCATCTCAGTTATTATTTCTAATACTTGCATTTGTTTGTTGCCAATGCTTTTCTCAAAGTCATGTATCCATTTTGCTTCCTTATTGTAGTCCTTTGCATTTTCCCACAATTCTTTCCAGAATTCAACTGTGGCCTGCTTTTCTGGTTTTTGACTTTTGGTGTCACCATTCACATTAAGACTTTGATAAAAACGCTGTTGGTCTGATCGAAATTGCTGATTTTGATGAAGATGATGATGATGATGATGATGATTATTATTATTATTATTATGTTAATCTTTGGTGAGATTCACAGCCTTTGGGGCTGGTTGGTAGCTCAACAGCTCGAGTCCTAACTAAGGACCTAGGAACTGTTAAGGTAACGTCGGAGGATATAAGCTGTTCCAAGTAGGGTGGTTTTTTGTAAAGTCAGAATGTTCAAGTCAGGTAAATTTAGAATTTTCAAATAGCAAGGTACTCCTTTAGGTATTGCTCCAAGGGCTCCGATTACAATTTTCAAGCCCAAAGTTCATTTTGATGTCACTGCTGAACAGGTGAACTGTGTTGAGTATTGATTTAAGTTCAGTGGGGCTTTTCGCATATATTTTTAAGTCATAGTAGATGGTTTATCTTGCCATGTTGGCTTGAGATTTGGTATCCCAGTTTTGTGTTTCGTAGGATTATTATCAGTGAAATTAATGCAATGTTGAACAGTAGTGGTGAAAGTAGTGGTGGAAGTAAAATTATTGTTGTTGTTCCTTTTCATGGTTAGCTGTATAAGTTTGTTTGATTAATTAATTTTTAGTACGCAAAGCTTCCAGCTTCTGGTGGTCACTGCCACAACTAAATCTTGCAAAGCCTTCTTTTTTGTATCAGTAAATTGCTCTCAAGGTAAAAGAGCTATAAATAATTAACTAATGTGGATAGGAAAACCTACTGAGTGGTTCAATAAGTTGAAATGCCAGATACCATGCAGAGAGCAACTTAGCAAAATGTGTCACAGACTCAACTTCCATTTCTGAGCACACACAGAGGTCATCTTGGTAGGCAATACTGTATTGACACTTAAATTCTGGTATTAATATGCGTTGTAGAGTGCATTGTGGAGACTTTGTTACCATGACAATAGATGAAAATCAAAGCCAGTTCTTCAGCAAATTATTTTGATTGCTAGAGAGTTCCTCTCCAAAGCTCAGCTTTCTTGAAGTACCTTGTTATTATCTTAGGATCCTACTAAAATAATACTAAATAGTGCCAAAGAAAATTATTGCAATTGAATTCCTACTAAGTGCACTTGATGTACTATAACGAAGCCGTATCTATTCTAAGAGAACCAGATTTTGAAGAACATTTGATAACTGTTAGACTATCAAACCATAGTGGATTTCTGTTAATTTTCTATTGTGCAGTTTCCTTTGGAAACTTTTTCAGAGAATGAGTCTGCTTCTGAAATTTATGTTTTCAGTTATCTTACTTAACTTATGTATCCAATGACAAAGGCTAGTAAATATATTTTCTTACATACATTAATTTATTCATCTGGAATACACTTATTCTGCTTCGCTGTTTAAAGCAAATTTTCTACTTGGAAAAAAGTAATTTATAAATAATGAAAAGAAAAACAATTAAAGCAACATAATTAAATAGCTAAATTATAAATTCGACAGCACAATAAACTTCACCTTAATGCCAAAAAATAAAACAATCCAGTTAAAATGTGTACATGTTGAATAATAAAACTAAAATATTAAATATAAGTCTGAGGTTTAAAACGTACAACAGATTGGACTCAGTTTCAGTTGAACTACGTTCTTTTTTTTCAAATTTGAGAATTTACCAAAGCAAGTGCTCTCATCAGCAAAATAACAATGGAGAATGTTAGATCAGGGTAATGAGAGGACAGACTCCAGACTGAAGGCAACAACAGCTCTTTATTATAAGACAAGTATGTACAATCCAGCAACTGTGAGGTCTGACAGCTCCCCTTTTATAGGGAGCTGTCAGGCCTCTCAACCAATCAGAACAAACCAGGCTTCCCGCCTAAATGGAGGACTGGAATGGAAACCTCTGTAGTTAGTATGAATATCTAACAGAGAAATAAGATGAATTAATCAGATGTGGAAACAGAGAGTACTTGATAGAAAGATTGTTACAGTTGCACTGAATCTCACTTCTGAATCAATTTCAGATTTAGTATACGACAAAATGAAAAAGAATCTTTGATGACATAACTGAGTCAGACATTTTTGAAGAGAAAGAAAGAAAGCATGGATCTGGTGGGGGGTGGGAATGTAACTTCATTCTCTTGCTATAGACAAATCCAGGATAGAGAGAAGAGGGATGTACAAGAATTTATTCCAGTACAGAATCTGAAGTGTGTGAGATGAGGGATATTTGTCTAAAAAAAATATTAGTTCTGCTTTTGCTACTGTTTTTATTTTCTTTCATAGATTCAATCCTTTCATTTCTGTGGAGAAAATAACAAAAGGCTGGCACTAGGGCTGGGGTCTAATGCATATGTAAACATGGGTGTGCTTTCTAACTGTAGAAAGTACAAAATCATTCAGCATTTCCATCCCAAAAATTCCTTAACTTCTGAACCTTTCTCTCCATTCAGCGTAATAATAGTATTTTTTTTCCTGAAGAACAGGTTGTTTTACACAATTGGTATATTTACATTGAAAAAGCAAACCTCTGTAAAGTGAACAAGCCTCGTTTAATCTTACAATGAAGAATGGAAGTCGTAATAAGAATAGTGACCAATACATTTTATTCCATCAAGCCTGCATTTTGCCTCCTCCCCTCAAAAAAAAAATCACCATCACCATCTCTAAGATAAGTATTTTATTAAAGATCCAAGGCCCAATGTTGATTACTTCCTATAAAAGAGCACAAGGAGAAATAACTGAAGAAAGATGAAATATTAATAATTAATATTATTTCATGTGATTAGTATTTTGATCTAATACTTAGAGATCAGTCTTTCATAGATTTGAGACCATAAACAGGTCACATATACAACGCAGGGACATTACATGTGAAACTGGTCTGTATGAAACAACTTAGATTTGTTTAAATGAAGATCTTTTTTCAGGTCTACGATGGGATTCGCTTACCTTCCCTACCGGTTCGCAAATGTGAGCATGTGCATTTCAAAGAAGTAATATAATTTGCTTCAGCAAGATGTTTGTCAGCCCTTCCAGGCAAAGGAACAAAAATCATGACCGGACCGATAATACTGATTTTATTATAAGGTTACAGTAATAGAATCTTGCATGTCTGAAAGTGCTTTCCCCCCCACCTTTGCATTCCAGAAAACTAGGAAGAATCGATTCTGAAATGTTTTCTCCATCCCTATTTCTTTGGATCAGATTTCTGTTATCAGAGGGTGCACCTCTTTCTCCTGTTTCCAAGGTTATCCTCACATCACATAACAATGCTTGGCAATGCTTTACCTACTCTGATCACCACTTACAAAAATGGAGGAGTCTTCTTGCAGACATGTACAGAAACATCTTCCAACTATTGCTACTGCCAGTCAAAGCAGATGAAGGAAAACAAGACAGCCATTTTGTTTCACATGCAAACATATGTAGAAATGCAAAGCAGCTTCAAGGGGCTGTTTCTCCCGAGCTTCCTTCAGTGCCTAACATCCACTGAAGTTCTGCAAAGGTCAGATTTTCTTCTGGAGATTGGCTATGCAGGAGGACTTCAGATGATATTCAGCTGTCAGTGAAGAAATATAAGTCCCACTGAAATCTTTCACAAATTAGGCATAATCAGTATTCTCGTTCCAAACTCTAATTAATAGCAGCATATGTTTCATTTCTGTAGAACAATTCCTCAGAGGTATCTTCATTATCTTTAGGTATGTGACAGAGGACAGCTGTCAGTACTGCTTTCTCATTAGGAAAACAGCCATCTACAGACATTATTAAGAGATATGCTTGTTAATAGAAAATGCTAATAGCCTTCATAAAGGATAAATCCAATCCCCAAAAGCTATCAGTCAAGTGGATAATTATACTGAATATTATGAAAGAACTTCAACAATATCTATTTTCTCCTTTCAGGTAAATAGATCCGTAGAGATATATCTTGCTTTGATTTACAAAATCAAACAACCTTCATGCAAATAATTGTTATAGCTATCAACTGAAAAAGTATGCATTTTATGCTATTTTCTCTAATACATTATTATTGTAGACTGTAACTGTATTTACAGACGTAAACAAATAAGAAATGCAGATCCTAACAGACAAGGCTACACAGAAAAGGAAAAATGATCAGGAAAATGAAAATAAAGTAAAATAAAGCAACACTAAAATAAGATGCAAATACATTTAATATTATAAAGTGTGGTGACTGAAGGTAAAGTGTTAAAACTGATCTTAACTATAGCAGGGTGAAAATAAATATTTAGGGCCCCTAATACCTAGTACTGAGAAATTTCACCTATTCCTCAATAACAATAGGAATTGCAATATGATATCATAGCTTCCAGTTTTTTTAGTTGATGTTGGCTTTCATATGGATCAAGTCTTTCCGCAAAGCCTAAGATGCCGCTATGTTTAACTCAGAGGTCTTCATACTTGGTAGCTTGCTCTGCTGGCTGGAGAATTCTGGGAACTGAAGTCCACAAATCTTAAAGTTGCCAATTTTGAGACTAACTGATATAAAACCCTATAATACCAATAACAGCATTTTCTTAAGTAAATGAGCATTCTTATAAACCAAAGCTTAACTGTATTTATTTAACATGCATTTTATGGACTTTAATAGAACTTAATTTGCAAATCCTAAAATGTAAGCAATAAAATTAGAATCAGCCTTCAAAGCGATTACAGACCAGTGCTTAGGAAGATCTTAAATATCCAGAAATTGTGTTTCATTAAGGTATAAAAAGTATAGCCGATCAGAAAAGTGATATTTGTATCTAAAAGTCTACTTTAAAAGTTCTCCAGAGAAATTTAATAAATTTTGATAAAGAAAATTAAACTGTTCCAGAGAATTCCTCCTCCAGTCATGTTGGCTCAGAAACTCTGGCATTTGAAGCACGCAAGTCTTAAAGCTGTCAAGTTACAAGACCCTTGCACCCCTAACCCTTTACAAAAAAAACCCCAGGGGTGTTCAAACTTGACAGCTTTAAGACTTGTAGACTTCAACTCCCAGAATTCCTCCTCTCGCTCTTCATCTTGATGATGTGCAGACGGGCAGGGGGAGGGAGCTGGAACCGGTTCTAAACAGCACTGTAGATTTGTGGAACCTCTTTTATAGAAGAGGTTAGAACTGGCAGGAACCCACCCCTGATTTGGACCCACAAATACTCTTGGATGAAACTATTACTACAGCAATGGCCTAGAACATATTTCTTGGGCAATTTAAGCCCAGATCAGAATGTCAGATTTCAATGCACACATGTATGAGAGTCCCTGTGTTTATATATCATGAGAAATCCATTTTAACCTGCTATGGTTTCCCGTTCTTCTTCCAGCACACAAAACTGAACACTTGCTTAATGTCAAAGAGGTTATTTCTAGAGAATGTAAAAAGAGGGAAAAGTAACGTCACAGCAGAAGGAGAGAAACTTCTTCTAGTGAAGATGACAGTTCACCCATGAGGGAAAAGGGGTAACAGGAACTTGAACCTTTTGAAGTGAATCCAGGGTCAAAAGCAAACAGAAACTGAGTACTGTTTAATTCACTGCATATACATGAAGGTTATGCAGCATTTCTGATTCACTTTCCAAAAAAACACTTCCCAGACTATAGAAGCACCAAGCTTATTCCCTCTCACTAACGCTTAAAAAAAAGACATGTCCTTTCCTGGAATTGTCTTGGTAGTTAGGCAGCTGATGAAAATGCATGGCTGCTTTACTTTAGGTTAAATATATAAATATATATAATGGAATTGAACTGAAGTAGTTTTTGCAGGTGTATAGGTAGTGTTCAATTTATGACCATATTTGAGCCTGGAACTACAGTCATAATCCATTGTGGTTGTTCAGTGGAGCACTAGGTGACTACACCTGATTTTATGACCTTTTTTTGCAGAAGTCATTAAGTGAAAGCAAATCCATTTTATTCCACAGGCGTTTGGGTTGGAAACAAGAAGTAAATACTGAAACCTGTTTTAAAAAATGCTAAAAATGGCAGTCATGTGATTGTGAGATACTGCAAATGGCTATAAATGTGAACGGATTGCCAAGTATCCAAAAGGTGATCATGTGACCACAGAGTCACATGATCAAAGTCAACGGAACTTTGAAATTGGGTCCTAACTTCAAACCGTTGCTAAGCAACTGTTCATTAAGCAAGGAGTACCTACAAGTGTGAATACATACAGCTGTTAGTTAATTTGCTCAGAATCTGAGGAGTTGAACAAGAAATTAGAGTTCACTTTAGACTTTATTTTGTATATCTGATGAAGTGGTGTGTGTTCATATAGGTTAGCTGAATAGAAAACGTGTTCGACTTTAACAGTGCCACAAAAGTGTTTCAGCTGTTCTCAATATTTATGACTCCTGGAATCTACTGCTAGCAATCTTTATTGGGTCTTTTCAGTACGCTTTTTTATCAATATATCCTTGAATATTTAAGGAGTATATAAAGATGATATCATTTTGATATGTGCTGCCGTCTTACAAATAAGCACCAAATCGCCAAAGTTCACAAGCTGGAGAAATTATAGAACAGTTCAGCAGCAGATTTAAATGTATAGAGAACAATTCTCTTTTTACCTTTTTCATTTCCTGAATCATGCTGTTAATCCGAGAGCTGACTTTGGAATGACAGCTGCTATTGGGTCCCCTGCTGTTAAGCTGTCTCCTTAGTGAAAAATGCTGCTCATAATTCATTCATACAGTAGATGGCTTTAATGGTGTGTGTGTTTTTTAATAATATTCAAACAAACAACTACATAGACACAACTATTTCCTCTATCCACTCTCTCATGAAATAGAATGGAGGCAAATGTATAAACAACTCTTTCACATTCTTTAAAAGTCCTTTGTAAGTGGAAATAGAAATAAATATGCTGAGAGGTCCTGGCTAATTAAAGTCCCTTCTTGTTTGTAGTTTTTCATTTGTATGCACTTATTTTTTAAAATTAATTTGTCATTATTTTTCAATGCTAAACATCAAAACATCATTTGTCCATGAAGCATGGTATTATGCTCTATAACAGGAGTGTCAAGTTCACATCATCACATGACTTATTTCCTCTTTGTTAATGTAGATGTGGGCATGGTCAGCGTGCGATGCATCCAGTCCACGGGCTGGGAGTTTTACAGCCCTGCTCTATAGGAAGAATAGACTTTTAGGGTCCTACAGCATGTTTCGTGTTTATTTAGCTGGCAAGTTGTCTTGTATTGAAAACAATTTGAAAGTGGGATGGTGTGTATAAATAGTTCAGAGAAAGAGTTTGCTTTCATTTATGAGAAGTAGAAGCTTACAAGAACTGGTTTTATCATCATTTCTATAATATTTATCAGAATTAGGGCTTTTGGATGTAGATTACATGACTTTTTAAAAACTTTGTAAGTGTTAATTAAGGGGCACAGTGGCTCAGTGGCTGAGACACTGAGCTTGTCACTCAGAAAGGTCGGCAGTTCAGTGGTTCGAATCCCTAGTGCCACATAATGGAGTGAACTCCCATTAATTGTCCCACCTTCTGCCAACCTAGCATGTAAGCATGTAAGAATGCAAGTAGAAAAATAGGAAGCACATTCGGTGGGAAGGTAACAGCGTTCTGTGTTCCTTCGGCAATTAGTCATACCAGCCACATGACCACAGAGACGTCTTCAGACAGTGCTAGCTCTTCGGCTTTGAAAAGGAGATGAGCACTGCCCCCTAGAGTTGGGAATGACTAGCACATATGTGTGAGGGGGACCTTTACCTTTTAAGTGCTAATTTTACTACTTTACCAGTTGTTAAAGTTGTTCTAGACCCATTTGATTTCAAAAACTTATAGACTTTCAGCCTACAGTTCAGGAGGCAACAAGCTTTCAGTCACCTCTGATTGATGAGGAAGATTCTGCTCAGGTAGGTGCTGATTCAAAGTCTGAGCTTGAACAAGAATACAAAGCTCTAAATCACACTGTCAGGCAAAAAGACTTGAGCAGCAGAGGTCATCTTGGTATCTCAAGAGGAAAAGATGATGATTCCTTTTATGAAGCACAGCAAGGAACTCCGGCTATTTAACAGCATGTGTCAAACTTCTTCTCCTTGTTAGAAAATTTCTGCTGCTTTCTGAACTATGTTCCTATGACCTCTTCCTCTAAGGCTTTGTGATTTAGTTTGACTTTGGGTCAGCTTCTGTAGAATAACTGGTATTTAACCCGCTGACTTTTCTTGGCAATCCTGCAGCTGAATTCTTAAAAGCCAGCAGCTTGCAATGTTAGCATAATTGTGAGTTTTAAATTACTAGTTTTGGGGCCTATTTTGGCTACCAGTAGAAAATTTGCAACACAGTCGTCAAATAATATCTATATGATCTGGGCAGAGGGGGTTTTCAGTAGGTTCTGACCAGTTCTGGAGAACCGGTAGCAAAATTTTGATTTGTTCGGAGAACCAGTAAATATCACCTCTGACTGGCCCCGTCCCCATCTATTCTCTGGCTCCTGAGTTCCAGCTGATCAGGAGGGAATGGGGATTTTGCAGTAAGCTTCCCATGGAGTGGAGTGGGAATGGAGATTTCACAGTGTCCATTCCCTGCCATGCCCACCAAGCCACATCCAGCAAGCCATGCCCACAGAACCGGTAGTAAAATAATTGAATCCCACCACTGGATCTGGGACTTAAATGAAAAGCTTTTTTTCTTCCATCTTTCCGGATCAATGGACTCCTGGACATTCTTCTTCCCAGCATTACATTGTTTGTTGTTATCTGCAATAAAGCAACCTGCCTAACAGAATAACACAGTTGGAAGGGACCTTGGAAGTCTTCTAATCCAACCCACTGCTCAAGCAGGAGACCATACCATTCCAAAAGCCTCCTTAAAAGTCTCCAGTGATGGAGCATCCACAACTTCTGAAGGCAGTCAAGTTCCTGAAGACAAAGTTGAACTTATGAAAGATATTGATTTATACTTCATTATGTCTGGCCTGACAGTTGGGAGGCTATCAAACATCCTCCTTTCTATGTGAACTTGTATTTCCAGAGAATACCTACTGTATGTCCTTCCACTTGTTCTATTAATCTTTGCCTGAAATGATTTGTTTCATAATTACAGGAGAATATTACACCCTTTTAGCCCTGACCCTAAAATGCCTGACTTTTTGAAAGAGTGGGGATGCTTGTTAATACTATTTAATATTTAATTGAATTATTTCAATCTGGTATTCCTGGATAGTAACTATTTTTTCACAATGAATTAAATGAATGCATGATGGGCTGCAATAAACTTCCAAGCTGTGTACAGTATATTTACTAAATGGTCATCTTTACATTTCAAGCATAAAGCTTGATTTACAGATTGCAAGCCAAAACAGCACAACCCCAAATTTAGTTTAATGTTTGATGCAAACAGAATAACAACAAACGGGTCTTTTGCATGAATAATTCAGTACAGGGAAGGAGAATCCTGCAATGATGTAAACATAAAGTAAGCTTCCCGTCCATATATCTCTGCAGGAAGACTGCCCACACACTTACACTCCCATTTAAAAGCATTCTGAACAGAATAGCACTGGGCAAAATCCTTTGAAAAGGATGCTTTGCTGAAGTAGTTCGCCATTTTTTCCCCCAGCCTTAAACAGCTGTTTGTGAAGCTGCTTCCAACTGCTTTCACATTTGTATGTCTGCACAGCTGATGTGCTTCACTGGAAGAAGGGAGAGGAAAGCATTTCGCATTCATGCAGAGGCAGTTAAGGTTGTTTGTGAAGCAGCTACTCTGAGCTTGGGAAAACGATGAAAAGCCTTACTGATTCAAGGAAGGGTAGTTTGTCCAAGGTCCTGTACATCATGAATCACCTCTTTTAAGCAATTTGCATAGACACAGTGCAGAATGGAGAAAGTGATGTGATGGGCAATCAACAATCATGTAGTAATTAGACCATTGCTATTCAGTAGTTAGTGGAAAAATAACACTAGAGTAACAGGATCAGAACTGGATTGATGATAGATAGATAGATAGATAGATAGATAGATAGATAGATAGATAGATAGATAGATAGATAGATAGATAGATGATAGATAGATGATAGATAGATAGATAGATAGATAGATAGATAGATAGATAGATAGATAGATAGATAGATAGACAGACAGACAGACAGATCTATTCAGTTCTGATAGGTAGGTAGGTAGGTAGGTAGGTAGGTAGGTAGGTAGATAGATAGATAGATAGATAGATAGATAGATAGATAGATGATAGATAGATAGATAGATAGATAGATGATAGATAGATAGATGATAGATAGATAGATAGATAGATAGATAGATAGATAGATAGATAGATAGACAGACAGACAGACAGACAGACAGACAGACAGACAGACAGACAGACAGATCTATTCAGTTCTGATAGGTAGGTAGGTAGGTAGGTAGGTAGGTAGGTAGGTAGATAGATAGATAGATAGATAGATAGATAGATAGATAGATAGATAGATGAAAATAACAGTAGAGTAGCAGAATTGTATAGATGATAGATAGATAGATAGATAGATAGATAGATAGATAGATAGATGATAGATAGATAGATAGATAGATAGATAGATAGATAGATAGATAGATAGATAGATAGATTAGAGGGAGGGAGAGGGAGAGGGAGAGAGAGAGAGAGAGAGAATATAATTGAAGTGTAATATATTTGGGGAGGAAGAGAGGGTTATTTTGCAACAGCTGCTTCTCTGTCCAACCTAATTTCATGGCAAAGAAAATACCACAGAGAATTGACCCAGTGTGCTTCTCTTGGTATTTACATCCTGGGGTGGGGGGGGGGGTCAGCAGTTGAATTGGTCAACTATGTGCAGATAAATCTTTGTTAAAATATAGCAATTTTATTCAATTGGTTCTTTTGAAGAAGTATAAAAAGTACTTTTCAAAATGTGTTCTTTTTCTGTGCCTGCATTCAGGTGTTAAAATTAATAAAGTACAATTTCCAAATTGACTTTTTTATTTTTCATGGATATTTGGTACATCAAAGTAAATCTTTCTTTTCTCTTGCCTTACAAGAATAAATTTTAATTAGTGCTATCAAAATTTAAATTAAAAGACATTTAGCTCTTTTTACATTTATTGTTTTTAATTAGTGTTATACATTTAGAAATTAACTCCTGCTTGTAGTCAAGAGTACATCAATCCATCAATGTGAACATAACTTGATCGGGAAATGCACAATTACTTGTAGTGAATATTCTGTGCTAATTACTTGGAACTTTTTTTTTTAAACAGAAATCTTTATTAGTTTTACAAAAAATTTCAGGAAAGGGGATAGTGGATAAAGTTACAAATTTTGACAGCTACATTATGCAGGAAATGGCACTCCCCCCCAGTTCTCATAACTTTCACTTGTTAATACATTAAGTAATTACTACTTAGCAATATTTTGACAGCATATTTTTACCTTATATCTTCAAGTAATTTCAATCTATTTTATATCAAACAGAAAAAAATCCCTATATTAGCAATTGCATTATTTTTCTAATTCACTTTTGTGATCTAAGTTTTCTCAATGTTGCCTCTTCTCCCCCCACCGGCAAGGCTCCGGCACCTCCCGTGTCTTGTGTATCACATGTGGTTTAATCAGCTTTATCTAGGAGCGCTTTGTTTTTTTCCATGAAGGCCTCGGCCTCCATAGTTGTGTTAATTCTAACTCTAGTATCCTCCCAGAATATCAGCATACCTTCTGGCAGAAGCCACCGGAACCAAACCCCTTTCTGGTATAGTTTCTTCGCTAAAAGCGAATATTTTTTTCTTTTGTCTCTAACTTTCTTTGGGATTTGTTTCAGGATGACTATCTCTCTATCCTCGTATTTTAACACTTGCCCCCTTTGTGCACTCAGAATCTCATCTCTTGTAGTCTTTCTAAGAAATTTAATGTGGACCTCCCTTGGAACATTGTGTGTTCTAGCATAAGCTGAATTAACTCTACAGACCAGGTCAATATCCCATCCCAACTGCTGTCTGTCTTTTTTGATATATTCAGCTAATAGCATTGTCATAATCTCCCTCAAATCCTCATCATCAGCCTCAATTACATTTTGAAATCTAAGGAAAAAAGACATCCTTTCAAACTCCATTTTTATCTGATGGTTCTCAAGTTCTTGGTTTCCTCTCTGGACCCCCCTCATTTCCCCCCTCATCTCGGCCGTCCCCTCCTCCAAAACTTCCAGTCTTTGTGTATTTTGAGCCGTTCGGTTTTGATTTTTTCTGAGCGTTCGTTCATTTCTTTCAGTTGATTCTTCAAGTCCTCCTGCCCCTTTAAGATCTTTTGGAGCATCTGTTGGGTTAGGTCCTCCTCCGGGGGCTTGGGCTGTAACAGAGATGTTAATGTCTGTTGCCCGCTGGGGCTGGACGTTGAGGATGTTGGAGCAGAGCCAGCAAAGCCTGGTTTCCCAGGTGGTGGTCTTTTTGGTGCCATTTTGGTAAAGAAAGCTCAGAAATGTCTATGTCAGTACAATAAAAAGGCAGCTGTAAAGGGGGATAGTCAAGAGAGATCACGAGGCAGGTAATCCAGGCAAAGATAAATACCTTTTCTATAGTTCAAATCCAGACAATAAAATCCATTGTTCCAGGTCCAAAATATAGTATATCAAGAGATATCTCTGAGTGTCACGGAGACAAAGACAAAATGCCAGCAGGTTTCATGGGTGGAGTCAAATTTCAAAGTGCATAAAGACAGCGGAAGTGTGCTATCTTGCCTTGCCAACACCGGGATTAGGAGGCAACAAACCAAAAGTTTTCAAAGTTTTCAAAAAAGTCAGATCATCACCTCTTTTTCACAATTGCAGCAGAGTATTTATCTGCTTGCTTGTTGTGAGTGTGATTTCATTCCAGAGCTCTCCCCCCTCCTCCTCCTCCGAGGGTGGAGAGCAGTTCAAAGCCGCTTTTCCAAGCGGGGGGAAATCCCCCTCCCTCCAATCACACTTCCCAAGAGCAGATTGAAAAGCTTTAAAAAGCTGGCAATCCTTCTTTTAACAGTCAGAAAGGGGAACGGGGAGAATTTCCACCTCACCACATTGCAGCCGCAGCCTTCCAATTGTCAGATTCGTCCAGCTCTCTCGACGCGAAAGCACGCAGAAGCGTGCCCCCTTTCGCCTCCCGGTACCTAGGGCAATGCAGGGAGCCCCCCCCCGCGGCCGCCACCGATGCAGAGGACCCCCAGCTAGCCGCCCCTTCGGCAGGGGCCCCTACAAGGCTCCCTGTGCCCCCCTGATCAGGGGGCAGCCCACCAAGAGCGCGCAGGGTGAGCGAAACATGCCCGTCGCTCTCCACAACCGGAACCGGAAGCCTACTTGGAACTTTTATAATCAACAACTTATATGGAACAATTATGTAAATATTTATGGAATAGTAACACCAGCTTTTTGTCCTTTAAATGCCACCATCTCAACATCAGACCTGCCATTGAAGGCATATGAGAAGTATCATAAATAGACCAATACATGATAAAGGGACTCACACTTTAAAATGAATAGCGCTGAATTCCAAGTCACTCTTTAAACAAAGAAGATGTAAGGTAATGACACAGTAGCTCAAACTAGAGCTATTAACTACTAGTTAATGTCAATTACATTGAGGAAGAAGGGTCTACCCTATAATATCTACACAGTGATTCATTTATCATTGAAAGGGTAATTACAACTTTGGTACATCTGTCAGTTCAGTCAATCTTTCCAATGCAAGTCATTAAGAATCTGAATCAACTCTAGTTGCAATAGAAATAAGAACAATTTGTATGGTACTTATGGAAATACAGTAGTAATGTGGATGGAATGTCAAGAATACAGAAAAAGTATTGAAAGAGTAGAGAGAAACCCAGTGTGGAAAGTGTCCATTACATTCCAAGATGAAAGAAGATAGTGAACTACAGCATCACATTAGTATGAATAGGCAATGCTTGACTTCTTAATAGGTAACTTGCTCTCTGGAAGCAGAAGTAATGCCCTTCTTTAAGTTTTACCTACAAGGCAAATAAATGTGTATCAGGGTAATGTTGCAGGATCTAATCTGAGTCAGTCCAGGACTGACTAGAACCAAAGGTTTATTCTTCCAAGTATTCATTCTCTCTCTCCCTCCCTCCCTCCCTCTCTCTCTCTCTCTCTCTCTCTCTCCCCACCTACCTACATACCTACCTACCTCCAGAATGTGTACACTAGGCTGTTCTATGCATTGTATTTATATGGCGCCTGGTTGTGTATGGCTTTCAGTTAATTAGAGTGTTGGTGGCCATCAAATAAATACAACACATAGAACAGCCCAATGCACACACTTTGGAGAGAGGGGGGAGGGAGGGAGGGAGAGGGAGAGAGAGGAAGGGAAGGAGGGAGGGAGGGAGGGAGGTTCCCTCAGGATGGGCTCCAATGCAAAACCAAAAACTTGGAAGAATAAACCTTTGGTCCCAATGACAAATTTAAATTGGATCCTGCGAATTGTGTCCTGCTTGATAAAATTCTAGAGGTGCTAAAACTATAAGACAAACAGATGGGACTTCCGATTCCGGCTGCTGATCCGACGGGCAGGCTCTACTCACCCCGCGCTCTTCTGGTGGGCCCCCCACTGCTTGGGGGACACAGGACGCCCCGTAGAGGCTCCTGCCGAAGGGGCGGCGCAGCAGGGGATCCCCTGAGTCGGCGGCAGCCAGGGGGCCCTGCATCGCCCTAGGCACCGGGAGGCATGATGGGGAGGCGCTGCGGCGTCTTCGTGAGGAGGCAGCTGGAAGAATGCGCAATTTGAAGGATGCGGTTGCTGTGTGGTGAGGCGGAAACTTCCCCCCCCCCCATTCCCTTGCTTGTTCGTAAGAAAAGGAAAGAAAAAACTGCCAGCTGTCTTTAAAGTCATTTTCAACTTGGCTGGAGAGGCGTGACTGGAGGGAGGGGGATTTCCCCCCCCTCGGACAGGCGGCTTTAAAACCTTTTGCTCTCAGCCCTAGGGGAGGAGGAAGGGAGAGAGCCAACTAATGATTTCACGCCCATAACAAAGGCGGATTCTGGATTTTAACTTTATAAATGAGGTGATGATCTGAAAACTTTGGAAACTTTGGAAACTTTCTGTTATGCCTCTAAGCTGGCAGGGCAAGATGGCACACTTCCGTTGTCTTTATAAACAATGAAAATTGACTCCACCTATAGAAATTCAGGCTTCCTGTTTTTGTCCTCTGTGACACTCAGACAAATCTCCTGTTGAATTGCATCTCCCTGGAACAAAGGACTTTTTTACTCTACTGCCAGAAGCAATTAGAATAATTTCCTCTCTGCTTGGACTCCTAGCCTCCTGAACTCTCTCAGCGGTTTTCCTCCTTAATTTCCTCTCTGTATTGACTTTGAACTTTCACTGCTCAACATAATGCCACCTAAAAGACCACCTCCGGGGAAGCCGGGCTTTGCTGTCTCCGCCCCCACATCTACAGTTTCAAGTCTGAGTGGACAACAAACGTTAATATCACTGATGCAACCCAAACCTGCTGAGACGGACTTTCAACAGATGTTCCAACAAATTTTAAAGGGACAGGAGGACATAAAAAGTGAACTGAAGGAGATGAGAGAACAGCTGAAAGCGAACCAAGACCAGACAAGTAAAAACAGACAGAGACTGGATCTTTTGGAGGGAGGGAGGGAGGGACGGCTGAGATGAGGGGGGAGGTGCAAGGGGTGCAGAAGGGGAACCAGGAGATTGAAATCCACCAAATGAAAACAGAATTTGAAAGAATGTCCTTTTTTCTTAGGTTCCAAAATGTAGTGGAGGCAGATGATGAAGATTTAAGGGACATCATGACAAACATCTTGGCTGAATATATACAGAAAGAAAAACAACAGATGGGGTAGGAACTGGACCTGGTTTATAGAGTAAATTCAGCATATGCTAGAACACATAATGTTCCCAGGGTACATGTTAAATTTCTTAGAAAGACCACGAGAGATGAGATTCTGAGTGCACAAAGAGGGCAAGTGTTGAAATATCAAGATAGAGAAATAACCATTCTGAAACAGATCCCCAAGAAAGTGAGAGAGAAAAGAAAAAATTATTCGCAATTAGCGAAGAAGCTTTACCAGAAAGGGGTGTGGTTTAGATGGTTGATGCCTGAAGGTATGTTAATTTTCTGGGAGGATACTAGAGTTAGAATCAACACAACCATAGAGGCACAGGCCTTTATGGAAAAAAATAAAGCACTCCTAGATGTACCTGATGATCTTACACCCGACATACAAGACACGGGAGGGGCCGGAGCTCTGCTGCCGGGGGGAGAAGGGGCAATACCAAGAAAACTCAGATCACAAAAATGAAAGGAAATTGGCTTTATACAAATTGATTGAAACCTTTATATGAATTTATATGCTGACAAATTACTACTATGTAATATTGAATTATTTGTTTAAATGAATACTATGAGTACGGGGGGGCGGGGATACCCTTCACACATTGTAACTGCCAAAATTTGTAACCTATTCCAATACCCTTTTCCTTATTATTTTTTTAAAAAACCAATAAAACTTTGTTTAAAAAAAAAGACAAACAGATGTAAGCAAGGTTGACAAAGAAGCTTCTTTCACCACAACAAAGACATTCTTAGATTCGGAGGGCTTTGTGCCTAAGACAGAACTTGAACTCATGATCTCCTTGTCTGCTTGCTCGCTTGCTCGCTTGTATCCCGCCTTTATTATTTTTACAAATAACTCAAGGTGGCAAAACATATCCAACATATCTTCCTCTTTCTATTTTCCCCACAACCACCCTGTTGAAATATTGAAAATAAAAACATTAAAATGTTGAAAGAAGTGAAGGATGAACTATGAACAAATGATTTTAAAATACAGTAAAAGTGGACTGTGAAGGAATGATTTGAAAACAAAATCATTTTAGCTAATTTTTGAAAGCTAAAATACTGACGAACAGTTCACAGTTTCTAGCCTGACACCTTAATCACTATCCTGAACAGGTTTTTTTTCTTTTTACCGACCACTCAAAAAAAAATCTGTTATTACTGAAATGTCACCACATTGTTTGTTCTGTTGGTAGCTATTAATTTTAAATTGCCTTTGGTCTATTAGAAATAGCTGATTTTGCTTAAATTGGATGACTCATGCCTATAGCATTTAATTTTCCCAGCTATTGCTGTTATTTGTTGTTTTATAATTTCCAAAGCATTTCAATTTTTCTGGTACCAAGCCACATTTTTTTTAAATTGGTCTGTCTTGATTCTTACATTTTTCAATTTGTACTCTCTTTAAGTCTGATCATGTTTTTGTTATATTGGCCTCCAGTCTGATCTTTCACTTTGTGATTGAATATGATTTGGCTTTCTTTTCTTTTTCCCTCCCTAATTTCTATACCAGTTCTTCTGTGACCACCATTACTATACTGATCAGGCAAGCTGATCAGTCTATTTGATAGATGGTGTTTTAATTTTTGCAAGTGCCTTTTTTACATCTTTCATTATAGGTACCTGGTCTTTCCTGGGCACTACTTTCAATGCTGGCAGTCTGTCTTTCCATTGGTAATTCTGTATGTGCTATAATTTTCTCTTTTAATTTTTCTTGTCAGACAGCCAATTCATTGGTTGTTCCAATGATGACCTGTACTGGGTCTCTTGTTATTACTTCTTCTCAGTTATCATTTCTGCATTCCTTATCATCTGTTTCCTTTATATTTTCAATTGTTGTTTCCTGAGTATCTTCTACTGTTCTACTATTATGCTTGGGTCTTCCTTTTTTACAATTTTTCCTCAATTTCAGTTCTGATTAATTGAATATTTTATTTCTGGCAATAAAATACCAACAACTATTTCCTTTGATCGGCTAATCATTGTTCAGTGATATTTGAATCTAGGTAAATTCTTTTCCAATTTCAAACATTCATTTTAAGACTCCCTGCTTTGTTGGTTCCGAGCTAGACTGTACTATATTCCGAACTATTCTGAACTATACATTCAAACTAGACTGTGTTGTTTCTCTGTGTCATATATTATATGTGGATATATACATAATTTTAGTTGCATTTGTATTTATTTGTTTGTTTATTTAATCGTGTTTATGTAGTGTATTTTGGAGGTGGTGACCCTTTGAGAGCTGTATGCAACGAAATTTCATTTTAATGTATGCCAATAAGTGTGTGTTCAAAGTGACAATAAAGTTATTCTATTCTATTCCGATTTACAACAGCAAGCTATAATGATATGATTTTCAAATACTGTATACTTTTGTCTTCTCAGTGGTTATTGTTTTTTCAGTAATCCTACAGGGCCAGGGCCAGTTTACCCAGCCATCACTCCTGAGTCTTATTGCCCACTTGTTGACAGATGCACAGGAACTCTAACCTCTGATATGATCCTTGTTGTTCCACGTGACAACTGGTCCAGTATAGGAGTCTTTTTTTTCTCACCATATTAAATGGGTTGAGGGATATGCGTAGTCTGACTCTTCACTAAAACCTGTCTAGCATGGGCGACCCATGTGGTAGGAATATTTATTGCCAGTATAGCTCTCAATCTTATCAGTGCATTGAAGCCCCCTCTCCCATAACAAGGGGGTATCCATGGGGGGGGGGAGTGCTATTACTATTTTTTGTTGTTAGTAGTGGTGATGGCAGAGGTCACATAATCACCAAGATGTTTGGATTTGGCATTGTTATTCAACTATTGAGTTTTTTTCCCAATGAACTGGGATATGCAGATGCTGGATAATGTGTTGAATTATCACTGCAGGATGCAAGATGTTCCAAGTAAAACTGTCTTTTGCAATTGACTGATGGTGGTTTTTGTCAATGCTGTTCTATTTTCTGAATAATCTCACACATATTGAACACCAATTATCTTGATGAGTTTATGCAACAGTGGAAAACAAACTACATAATTTAAAAAAATAAAACATTCACAGAGAGATAAACTTTCAGAATTTACAAAAAACATTTGCACGAAGAACTATTTAAAGACAAACAAGAAATCTTTTTTATAGATTAGGGTATTCTTAAAGTTAATCATTCATGGCAAAATATTACTATAAGCTACTACATTTTCAGAAGATTGATGGGATTTCTTATCAGTTCTTTTAAATGATTTTCTTCCTGAAATTGGCCTTTTGAGTATAATCTCATGGAACACCTAAAATTTAATATTCAGATCAGAAAAGCCTGTACATTTAACTATGAACTCTAATTTTCCACAGTAGATAACATCTAGAGAACAATGCAATGATTTTGAATCAGTAGCAAAGGGTTTCATTTTTGAAGAAATAATTACTCAGTGCAACAATATCCTACATTTCCAAAAATAACCTGGCTTTAAGTATGTACAACATAGTATATTTCACTTTTTACTCTCATCTCTTTGCTAATTTCCTAACTCTTGGTACCAATATTTCAATGATCAACTTCTATTCATACACTAGGGTTTCTAATCCTTTCCTCTTTGATCCATCTGTTCCCAGCACCTGTTGTTATTCAATTGTTCAGTCACTTGTAATTCTCCATATCCTGACTGACAATTCTGTCCAGATTTTCTGTTGGTAACTTCTTCTTAGAATTATTTTAAGTTCATGGTTGTTAATCAGTGGTTGTACTTACTGTCAGAATCTTTTTCAATTGCCTTCACTTTTTCCACACACCAAGGTCTTTGCCATGACTCTTATGTTTATATTATGTGTCCACAATATTTAAGTTATAGCTTCATTATTAGTGTTTCTAGTGAGGAGTGGAATATATCACTGAATTATTTGTTTTTCTTGAAGTCCAACATGTTCTCAACAGTTTTATCATGTACATCAGTTTTTCTTCATCCACACGTTTTGATAGATTTTATAGCTATAAATTGCAAATTGGTCTTGACAATTGCTTTTGTTGTAAGTATGTTGACTCCTAACCCTAGCCTACCACAAAATTTGTTTTGAGAAGCAGTTGTATTCTCTTGTACTTCAGGCAGAAAGATTTGTTATAACTGTAAATGAAATGAAACTGTAATGGCTATGCTAACTTCACACATCTAACAGTGGCTTACCTAGTTACTTTTCACTTAGTTAACCACCATTTCTGTATTCGCATGCTATATCACACTGATCACATGTAGGCTGTTTCTACCACATGCTAGTCTAAAATGTAGTTGATTAATTTTGTATTTCAAGGGGTAATATAAGTGTAGCCACTGTGATACCACAGAATATATAATTCTTCTCTAATTTCAGACATATTCGTATACCAGACATTTTAGAAATGAGGGATACTAGTATCATATTTGCACAACAGAGAAAGTTAATATCAATATAGGCCCAAAAATTCCATGTGGTGGTTTATGCCAGAAATCACTTGAGAAGTATTAGATAAGAACATTCTAGATAATTAGGAATCCCACATCCAGTATGACACATAGATTATGTCTTCTATCAAATATCGTATGTATAATTTTCCACGCATTAGAAGCAAGATAACCTTCTGACAATTAATAATGATCAGCATTGATGTAAGACTTCAAACTTGATTACCAGTTGTTCTAGTGCTGCCTCTTAAAATTTCCCTTCCCAACCTGCTTTTAAAACTCAGCTTTTAAATGGCTATGTTAATTGCAAAAGGTACTTGTGAATAGTCTTTTCTATAAATCAAGACAACTTAAACATTGACTGAAATGATTAAATTTCTAGGAAATAAAAGAACATTTTAAATATTGTTTTAAATCAGATTATTTTAAAATTCATCTTTTTCTGCCTCATACTTTCTTTCCAATGGTTGTCATATGGTACAATGTCAAGTGAACTTATTTGGAAACAGAAAATCATGAACATACCTAGAATTATAAAATGTAAATTTCCTTTTAAGGACAGTAAAACTATTAAATATAATCACTGTATTCATCTAAAGTCAGAAAATACTTTGGTACATACCTGGCAAACTTTGACTGTAGAATTGACAATGCAGTTGTTGCCAAACTGTAATTCAGTACTCCTTCAAGCATAATGAATGGTGGAGATGTTAAAAGCTGTAATTCAACAGCATGTTCACCTTTCTCCATTCCTATTCTTGTAGATGTATAAAGCAATAGATGCACACTAAGAAAAAACTAATGTCTAAATTAAATAATAGTTTTATCCAAGATAAAAAGGAATCTATTTTAATTTAGATTACAATTTTAATTAATTAAATCCAGTTTAAATCATTTAAAAGATCCTTCACATTAAAGATTAAGGGGTCCTGAAAGTTAAATGGGATTCTGAAGACACAGGTGTCTTCTTCCAAATTAAACACTAGTGCACAATTCACCTGTCAGTATTGACAAATGAGTTATGAAATGAGTACTGGCAGTATAAGAAAGTTTGCTAATTGGAATCTTAATTACAAGTAATCACAGATGATTAAGCTCTAGGCTCATCTGTTTTGCAGATACATCTAGATATGGCAGGAATGGCAGCTAACCATAATTTTAAATAAGATGAGTTCCATTTCCTTTTCTCCTAAAGTATTATAAAAAGCTGAAAATATAAATATGAACTATAAACTATGAAATACACACACACACACACACACACACACACACACACATATACATAAGGTTTAATTATGTGATAGAGATTCATAAAACAAGTCAAGGAAACTTGTGATCTGTCAGACTGATGAATACAGTCATTAACCAAACCATATTTCCAGGACATGTATTTTGTCCCTTTACAGAGACATATGTTTACAGCATAAATGAAAGGACATGGTGGCTCAGTAGTTAAGATGCTGAGCTTGTCAATCAGAAGGTTGGCAGTTCAGCGTTTTGAATCCCTAGTGCTGCGTAACAGAATGAGCTGTCATTTCTTGTTCCAGCTTCTGCCAACCTAACAGTTCGAAAACGCATAAAAAATGCAAATAGAAAAATAGAGACCACTTTGGTGGGAATGTAACAGCACTCTGTGCGCCTTCGGTGTTTAGACATGCCAGCCACAAGGCTATGGAGACATTTTCAGACAGGGCTGGCTCTTCAGCTTAGAAACGGAGTTGAGCACCACCCCTAGAGCACTGCATAATGGGTGAACTCCTGCCCTTGCCCAGTTCCTGCCCACCTAGCAGTCAGAAAGCATGCAAATGCAAATAGATAAATAGGTACCACTTCAGTGGGAAGATAACAGCATTCCATGCCCCTCTGAATATAGTCATGCTGGCCACATGACCACAGAAATGTCTTCATACAATGCTGGCTCCACTAAGAAATGGAGACAAACTCTGCCCTCTAGAATAAGTCACAACTAGACAGTTGTTGCCCTTTCCCTTTATGTTTAAAACAGGTATTTAAAATGGATATTTTCCCTTTATTATTCCTCACTGATCACTTACCATTCTCATTTATTCTTGGATTTCCAAATGGACCAGTCAAATTTACTATGCTCTCTTATTTTCTTCCCATTAGTCCATTGAAATTACCTACCCAAATCATTTTTTTCCTGAGTCACAGTTATGCAAAATATTCCAAAATTCATATTTGGTTCTTTCATTATTATCAAGCATTGGAGCACAACATAAAAATATCACTAACTTTCCTACTTTCATTCACACAACAAAGCAATTGACACTAAGCTTCTGGTGTATATTTTAACCTTTTCATTCATAATTAAATCACTTCATTTTCTGCATGTCTTCATCAACTCTCTCCCAACACCAGGCCATTTTCCTTTAAATATATTACATGATTGCTTTTTCTTGCCATAGAATTTCTAAGGAGCGGTATAGTTATATCAAAAATGTATTTTTCCTCCCTTTCCCTCTCTCACCAAAGTCTAAAAATTAGAGTTAATAGATTATGTTACGTGTATTGGACAAATAAAAAATTGTAGTATTGGCTCCCATCCTAATTGTTGGATGCTATTTCACAAGGGGAGAACAGTACAGAAAATGCTTTTTCCCTTAGTGACATATAAAATACTTCTGCTAACAATGATCCATGGAGATCTTATCATCATACTATAGACCTGAATCTGAGTTCTTCCTGGTGTTCAGCTGAACTCATTCCTTCTCTTTCACCCAAAGGAGATGAGAGTCTCTTCTATCGCTTCATCCCCCGGAACCAACATGCTCTGTGGAATAATTAATAAGGTCAGGCCACTTAGTTACAATCCTGTCCAAGGCCATTGCTTTCTCTGTATTCTAAGACAGGGGTGTCAAACTCAAGGCCCGCGGGTTGGATTCGGTCATGGGGTGCTTAGATCTGACCCGAGCAGCCACTTTGGAAATAGTGAAGAACTGGGCAGCGGTGCCTCTGCCAGTAAAAATGGGATCCTGAGCTCCGTTTTCAGCTGCAACGGCCTCCTGCAACCCTCTGCCAGTGAAAATGGAGCTCAGGTGGCCTTCCCAAGTTCTGTTTTCACTGGCAGAGAGTCGCAGAAGGTTGTGCAGACAAAAATGCATTTTCATTAACAGAGTGCTCGGGCCACCGAGGTGACATTGAGCTGGCCACCCCATCCCTGCCCCCTGAGATCAAATACAACCCTGACACGGCCCTCAATGAAATCAAGTTTGACACCCTCGTTCTAAGACATGACTACAACCTTAGAAAGATTGGCCTCAGGAAAATCCCTGCATGCCATATGGAAACCAAAAGGATCTACTAAGTTCTTGGAGCAGAATAATTAAGCAGGTTCATCTTCCTATGGAAATTGGTGCTACCAATCAATTCCATAGTATCCAAAGTGTAACAAAGGACAAAGGCTCCAAGACAAAATCTAGATCCAATATATGTCTTCCAACATGAGTTGGGCCCCTGATGATCTTGGACAAACCCTAGAGAAGAGAAATTAATGTCGCTGAATATGATTATTGCAAATCATGTGGCATCATCCAGCAACCTGGAAGGGATGCTACTGTGGGCCAGAGGGACAGCCCAACAATCCCACTTTGTCCTTACCTTTATAAAAACTATAAAAGATTTGGAGACAAAATGCTATAATCCAAATGCTGAAATTGCTTCCTTACAAGAAATTGCTGTGAAGTGTTTTTTTTTTTATTTCACTTATCCAACTTTTTGTCTATTTTGAAGACTGCTATGTAATGTTAGGTTCTCACCTTTTCTATTTTTCTAATTCCAGATATATACAAAAATTGAATGGATTTTCTCCTATTATTTATCACAATGTTGAAAGAAAGAGAAAGAGAAAATTCCATAGCTTTTTTTTTTTATTTCCTCTGACACAAAACAGATTCATTGCAAAGTGATGTCCCTCAAGGCTGCAATAACATCAGGGGTGGATTGTTGTTGTTTTTACCCTCGTCTCTGGTGTATTTTTGTCTGCTTCTTGTGCAATGGCATTATGTGTTGCTTTAAAAGCAGACTCTCTCAGACTTTGCCATCATACTAACCTGATCTGTTATTTCTTCTGTAAGGGAAACAAAAAAGAAATAATCTATAGAAGAAAAAGTTGGGGGAAAGAGTTCTTTTCAAAGAAGGCTTAATATAGAACATCTGTGGCCTGCCATGGCATGTAAGTATGGATATATGTATATAACATAGGGACGTGGTGGCTCAGTGGCTAAGATGATGAGTTTGTCAATCAGAAGGTCAGCACTTCAGCAGTTCGAATTCCTAGCATCACGTAATAGAATGAGCTCCCGTTACTTGCCCCAGCTTCTGCCAATCTAGCAGTTCGAAAGCATGTAAAAATGCAAGTAGAAAAATAGGGACCACTTTGGTGGGAAGGTAACAGCATTCAGCGCACCTTTAAGCGTTGAGTTATGTTGGTCACATGACCACATGTCTTTGGACAGCGCTGGCTCATTAGTGGAGATGAGCACCGCCACCTAGAGTCAGGAACGACTAGCACACTTGTGCAGGGGAACCTTTACCTTATATAACTAGAAATGTATTTCAAATTTCTTTCTCCCAACTCTTTTGTTTGTTATGTAACTTCATTTCTGTTTTCTTTATGTACCTATAGTTACAGCTATCAATTGTTACCCCTTTTTTTTTTCAATGCTTCTAGCTGGTCAATTATCTTTCTGAATGTGAAATTGGAGCAAAATGCTGCTTGTATGACATTTTGTAGGGTCTGGCTGTAGTTGGTATAATAATAATAATAATAATAAATAATAAAATTTTATTTGATTAGCCGCACCCTCTCCAGAAGGACTCGGGGCGGCGTACAATAAAAACACATAAAATACAAATATAGACAATACATACATATAAACATAGACGTATACGTGGAGGAGGTAGACAGATAAATGGAAATAGAATTAAGATTGCAATTTAAAATCCCCTAATTAAAATTACAAGTATAGCAATTTCTTTCCATGGAATTAATCTATTATTTTTATTTGGGTGCAAGAGAGCTGTGGTAGCTCTCCAGTTGACCTTCTCTTAGGAATGCAGATGTACAGTATCTGTTTCTTTTATCTTTTTATGTTAAATCGACTTTTCAAAGGGAAAGTTGTTTTGCAGTTTAGAGATGTGAGAAACAGTTGCTTAACGAATCCATTTTCCACTAAAATCTCCAAATACGCAAAATAAAAGAACTCAGCTTTTTTCTAATCCACTTTAAGATTCCAAAAGAGGTTAAATGTAATTTCTACATTCCTGCAAATGAGTATTTGAAGCCAGAATCTTCAAGTGGGAAACTGAAGAGAGTTCCTTATCTCAATTTCAAACCTTCCTATCTTAGAAATCATCAAATCATATTAGTTTGAAAGACTGAAGGAAGAGACTGGAAATGAGTAGTAATTATTGTGTGAAGTTAAATAATGATGGCTAGAAATAGGAAAGTCTATTCAGTAGCAAACGTAGTACTTTCACTTATGGTTTGACACAGCAGGATGTTTAAATCACTCACAGCAATGAAATCTTCCTTTGGGATTAATAATTTTTAGAGCCTTGTAAGAAATTACTTGATATACTATATGGCTAGGGAAACTCCAGGTAACCTCTTCTCTTGAAGATGTATATCAATCCTTTGTTTTGTGGCTATGTTTCTAGGGCCAGTCAATGGATCAAATGCTTTTCACATCCCACGCATTGTGCACTAAGTTTACGGTTGGACATTTGTATGTACAATATGTTGGATTACTTCTTCAGTTATTCATTCACTCTAAGAAAGCTGTATTGCTCTATTGCAACATCACATAGGTAGAAATGAGACTTATATGGACTATTTTTGACAAAATTTACATCTAACCATCCTTGCAAATAGTTATGTAATGTGCAAAATCCCACTGGGGAATGGGTTTTTCCTATTCTAACATTTTCTTGTGTTTGTGTATGGCTATTATTTCTATGAAGGATTTGGGGATAAATCATTTCCCACACTACTACTTTCATTTGTACAATCTGCAATTTTACTCTTCGTTTTACTGAAATTGTATTCATCGCAGATAAATAGGTACCACTTAGATGGGAGGTAACAGCGTTCCATAAAATCATGCTGGCCACATGGCCATGGATGTCTCTTCAGACAGCACTGGCTCAATGGCTTTGAAACGGGGATGAGCACTGCCCCCTATAGTTGGCAACAGCTAGCAGAGTAAAATCTGTGGGGAGTTTTTTTTTTACTGAAATTATTTTTCAGATTCTTTTCTAATCAGAAGAAAGTGCCTAGAAGACAAAGAGTGGAGCAACATGTAGCATGTTGTCATATTATTTACATGAGGCTAAAGGAACAATATCCCCGACTCCACAGTGTAATGTTCAATGAATGTATTACAGTAATGAGCTAGGATGGAAAGAGCAGTGAAGCAGCAGTCTTGTAACCTGAGAATAGACACCACTAGATGTATTTTATGTCTCCTTCCCCACACAAATTTTGACCTGCTAGAATTCAGGGGTCTCCAAACCTGGGAACTTTAAGACTTGTGGACTTCAACTCCCAGAATTCCCCAGCCAGCCATGCTGGCTGGGGAATTTTGGGAGTTGAAGTCCACAAGTCTTAAAGTTCCCAAGTTTGGACACCCCTGTGCTAGATAATTTGTTTCTTTGTTTGTATCCCATCTTTATTGTTTTTACAAATAAATCAAGGTGCTGAACATATCCAACACAACTTCCTCTTCCTATTTTCCTCACAACAACAACCCTGTGAGGTGAATTGGGCTTAGAGACAGCAACTGGCACAAAGTCACCAACTGACTTTTAGGCAGAACTTGAACTCATAGTCTCCTGCTTTCTAGCCTGGTACCTGAAAAACTAAACCACTTTATTTAAATAGTTAAATAAAGACTGGCTCTTCATTTAACTATTTGTTTAATTATAAAAATGAATTGCCATTTAGCTTTCAAATATGCTTGCTTTTTGAATAGCTATATATATCAAATTAATAAATAAAGCCAGTATGCTGTCTACATGTGACAGGATATTCTTTGGAATTTAAAAAATACACTGAATTGGAAGTACTATGAACAAATGATTTTAAAATGTAGTACAAATGAACTATAAGGCAATGATTTGAAAACAACGTATCTTTGGTCATTTCTGAAAAATAAAAATCCCGATAAACAGTTCATATTACAAAGAAAAGAACACAGCATTTAAGGTGTCCCTTGAAGTTAATTTATAGTAGATGTAGTTTACATTCTTTTTAAAATGTAAATGTCCAAAAACAACCGTAAAAAATAAGAACGATCTCTCAAAAAGACCAGGCACTGTGAAGATCAATAAACAAAAGTTTTGGGTAAGCTTCCTACTCCATGCCAGGGAAAGATTTGGGTACATCATAGATAATAATAATAATAATAATAATAATAATAATAATAATAATAATAATAATAATAAATATTTATTTCTTAGCCGCACCCTCTCCCGAAGGACTCGGGGCGGCGTACAACAAAACATAGGAAATAAATATATAGACAAACATACATATACCAAAAACATATACCAAGACATATACAAAACATATACTAGGAGGAGGTGAACTGGTAGATAAAAACAAGTAAAAACACAATGTTTAAAAACCCCTAAGTAAATTGGATGCAATTAAAATATCCCAGATAAAAAACCCGTCAGGAGCGATATAATTGGATCAGAGTTGAGCCAGATAAAGGATCTGCCCTCCAGAGTTCACCTCCATGTCCTTACTGTGAGGTTTTGCAGCTTGGTTAGCAAACCATGATTTGAAATGGGTCAATCCAGAGCACATGGTGATGGTTGCTTATCATACTATTGTATTTTGACACTGAGGGAAAAATGGAGAATAGCAAAAGAGGAAAGCATACTAGGAAGAGACGGAGAGTCTCTGTACTCCCCCATTGTATATATGAATAATTTAAAGCAGGGGTCTCCAACCTTGGCAACTTTAAGACTTATGGACTTCAACTCCCAGAATTCCTCAGCCAGCAAAGCAAGTCTTAAAGTTGCCAAGGTTGGAGACCCCTGATTTAAAGGAAGGAATATATGCATTATTTCTTGTGTGAATCCATTTCCAAAATATTAAATTCTGTGTTTATGTTAATTATCCTTTCTATAATGCGCCCTTAAATAATTCTGTGCATGTGAATGTAATGAGGAATAATACTTCTTATATTCACTATGTTTGTACTCAGATATCTAGCAATGCCAAATATGAATAAAACATGCATTATAAATGTAGGAGACCTCAGTTCAAATAAACTATTTTTGTCATAGAATACAAAAGTAACTTCAGGAAATATTTCATGATGGTAGGATAATGCTAAATTCTTATTTCTCTGACATTCTCTATAGAAAGAACTTCAAAATGGTTTTAATATTTTCATTATCCTGTTTCCTGTGTTACATTATTACAGATATGATGAGCAGCTGCTTAATTCTTTAAGAAGTCAAGAAATGATTTTTAACCCTTGCAGACAATTCACTGCCAACATTCTTTGTACTTAAGGCTTGAAATAGAGCTGATTTCTGTCAGTTTCTTTACTTCATTAGTTAAAGACTATTTGTGACAGAATAGAGCAAATATTCCGCAAATAAGACTGGCAACTGAAGGATTTCTGATTTATCTCTGGTGAATTCAAGGGACTCTTTGTACCAACCACACTGAAGCTGTTTTTCTTCTCTCTTGCACCATAGAACATAGGTTCTACAGATAAATATCAGACAGAAACATTCTTTGATGAAGAGATTAGAGTTAGAAATAATTGACAATTCAAAACATCAACATTATCTTCTTGCAGATCTTGGAGAGAAGGTCTTTCTTGGGGGGGAAAAGTTTGTTATGGACCTATTTTGTAAAATCCTGTAAGTGAAAGTGATTCTTTTTTACATAGGGATTTGATAGATCTGGTTAAGGATCCAGGATACCACACAAAAAAATTCCTGATCTAACAGGAAATCTATTCAGTAATCATAGTTTTAATTTTTTTTCTAGTAACTTCTAGCCCATACAGTTTGTTAATTTCAGCAAAATTTGGGTGCTGAGCTGCACTTGCTAAGAATTCAGGAAAGTTTAAGCTCACAGATTAATTCTGCTACAGTCAGTGAAAAAACTCTAAGTCACCAACTTTTCTTCTTTATGGATCTAGTTTTATGAAATGTGTCTTTCTCTTTTGCCTGAAAGCAGATAATTATATTTAGAAAAACATCTGATATAGATGGAATATAATCTATTCTATTTTAATTCATTGTATATACAATTTTGAGTAAATATTAAAATTTGGTTCATCTGATTAAATCACCCTTAGTGGGAAGCATTAATACGCTCTTCTGCTATCAAATTATATTATTAAAAGGAGTTATAAAGGATTTAATGATCAATAACAATTGTAGTCCAGCTGTTCCTGGAGTCAGATAAACAAGCAATAATACGTTTTTAGGAAATATGCATTTGTGTAGGGTTTGCATGAATATGTCATATTTAGAAAGGTATATGGTATTATGCTTACATCAAAGGAGGTGGTAGTTTTAAGAAATTACTTTTCTGTTTTTACTCTTATTTATATCTTTTATAATCAAGATATAAAAAGAATTTATCTTCATCCATACATTTTTTATATTTGTAGAATAATTTTGAAAAAGGAAGCAATGTTCTTGAGATGTGTGTAAATTGTATATGACATGGAATATATTATCAATGATCACAAATATTTTTTTTTCTATTTCTTTCTTAGCAGGTGTCAGAAGTGAAGTAAATTAAGGAATCGCTGTAACTGGTTAGTTTGAAGTTATGTGAATGAGCAACAAGGATAATGTTTGTTATGCCATTAACAAGATATATTCCAAGAGGATGTAGTCCAACAGAGAAGATATGAAGATCGAAACAAAGGACTAGACAGACAATCATCATTGAGTTGCAGATGATGCTTCAGACAAATTCTGTGAGTACTGAGAACACATAGTTCCAGTTAAGAATATGAACATGTTTGGTGAATTTTGTGTAATTGAAAAGTTTTGTAGCTATGTGAACACAAATTCCTGTAGTTTACTTAGTGCTGCTCTCAGATAAATGATGACCAGAAGGCAGAGGTGGGTTGCTGCCGGTTTGGCCCGGATCGAGCGAAGCGGTAGTAGCAGCAGCGGGAGGCTCCGCCACCTGCCTGGACGCTTCTGCACATGGGCAGAAGATTATGCACATGAGCAGAAGTGTCATACACGAGCGCGTGCACAAGCGCGAGCGCGCACAGAAGCGTGCCCAAACCAGTAGTAAAAAAAATTGGCAACCCACCACTGCCACAGGGGAAGTAGCTGTCTTTGCAATGAAGATGAAAAACATTGCAGGCAGTCATAATTAAGAGTGATCAAAATAGCTGTCCTATTTCTAAAATTCTATACCCATTAAAGTTAGGTAAATCAGTAGGATTGTTGTTGTAACTGCTGCTTATCACCTATGCATAACATAAAATAACAGCAAAACAGTAAAACTGTAAAGTGAAATGATCTTTGAAAAAGCAAGCATATTAGAAATAAGAAGGTTAAACATTATAAAGCCAGAATTACAGCTAAGAATTTAAATATTTCTAAGTTTAAAAGAGAGCAGAGTAGCAATCTGTTTATTAATAATTAGAGTTAGAACCTGTTTTCCAGCTTCAGGATCAAAGGATTTGGGGGCAATGAATGTGCAAATTTCCATAAAATAGCACAGCATTTTTTCTTACATATGCTAGCTGCCCTCAAATACTAAGATACGGCTGCTTAAAGTTGTAGACAGTGGTATTTTAGTACTTCCATATGCTCTAGACCAGATGTTTGCAGATCAAATCCAATGTACTGCACAACCCTGTTATTCACTGTTTGGTGTTTGGTGTTTGGTTTGGTTTGGTTTGGTTTGGTTTGGTTTGGTTTATTGATTAGCCCTTGGGCCATATCAAAGTGCAGTGTTCCAGACACAAATTATTACTAAAATCTGATTAAAACTATTTAAAATGAAGTTGGAGCTTGCTGGGTTGAAACCAACAGTTGTAATATTGGGTAGCTGTTTGATAAAAGGCATTCTATCCAAACTTTGCCATCCTTTTTGCACAGTGCCCATAAAAAAACAAGGAAAACTTACAGTATAATTGGTATAAAACTATATATCACTGGGGCATAGCATCTTTCACTGCTTGCCTCTAACCGCAGTACAGAAATGCTCTGCTAGCATCTTTTTCCTACTGATCTTACCCTTACAATATCTCCAGTTAGCAATGCTAGAATTTTTCCTTTCGTTTCAAGAACCTCTAAGGCAGGGGTGTCAAACTCACATTGTCACTGTGGTGTCACGTGACGTATCGGAACTTTTTCCCCCTTTGCTAAACTGGGAGTGGGCAAGGCCAGCGCGTGACGGGCCGGGAGTTTGACAGCCCTGCTCTAAGGTCAGCCTTTGTAAATTATTATTTCTGCTGGGTTGGAGAGTAGTTGGATGACTGGCAGCAAAGGCAAGATAGAAATCGGCAACAGTAAAAAGTAACTGTCTTGGGGGGGGGGGGTTTCTCCCAGATCAAGGATAAGCAAATAATACTTCAACTTAGCAATGGGGAATGCCCTTCAAGTTCAGCACTGAGAAAACAATACTGTATAGTTCCTGAAACAGAGGACTTTAACAATCCAGTAAAACAGAGTCTGGTGGGTTGACAAGCATATATTGCAGGACCTTCAAATGCCAAACAACTATGGAAACTGAAGCTCTGCCCCTTTCATGAAATACTGGAATATCCTAGCGCCTTATGTACTCACAAGCCCCAACTATATTCTTTAAGCTCTCTACTTAAAGAAGTGAGTCTTTTCTGGGTTTTTTGCAGTAACAACTAAAGTGGTTCTCATCCTGGACTTACAAGCTGTTCTTCATCCAAGATCTTGCATAGAATTCAAAATGATTGCTAGAGCCCTCTCAATATTTTCAGCTGTTTCTTACTGTCCATTTTAACAGCATGTTCCTAATCCAGGAACAGGACTCATTACTGAACATAATATATTTTAATTCATAAATCCCTATACAGAATTCAGAATACAACAGACTGACAGCATTGTGTAGTCTGTATAGCAAAGGCTTATCTTGTTCCACTTTTAGTTAATAGTCCCTCTGAAATAAGGTGGATAAATGATTATGATTCAGTCTTTGGATTGAAAAACTATTACTACCAAGGCAGTACAAGTAATTTTTAAATTAAATAAAGCTCCGAGAGCTTAATTATGTGAAGACTAATAACCAACACTTTCTCTTATTTGTTTTCCATTTCAATAAAAGTCTTCAATAGGGATACAAATGTACCTTGCACATATTTATCTCACTTCACTTTTTGAACAAAAAGCAACTCCTCAGTCCTAGTACTCATGAAATAATATCAAAGTGA